>NC_136061.1:1685663060-1686863060 GCF_964261635.1 Lissotriton helveticus | reverse complement strand
TCCCACCCTCACCTAACAGGTAGGTAGCCATCTTACTTGGGAGGACTGTTTCGGGGAGGGAGGCCTGTACCACCACTCCCACCATGCCTCTTGTCCCACAGCCTACCAAGATGGAGCCCTCCCCCAACACCACCCAGAAGCATGTGTCAGCCATTGCACTGTTCACCCTCACCTAACAGGTAGGTAGCCATCTTGCTTGGGAGGCCTGTTTGGGGGTGGGAGGCCTGTACCATGACTTCCACCGTGCCTCCTGTCCCACAGCTGAGCAGGATAGAGCCCTCCCCCACCCAGGAGCATGTGTCAGCCATTGCACTGTTCACCCTCACCTAACATGTAGGTAGCCATCTTGCTTGGGAGGCCTGTTTGGGGGTGGGAGGCCTGTACCATGACTCCCACTCCCCTGTCCCACAGCCTACCAAAATGGAGCGCTCCACCAACACTACCCAGGAGCATGTGTCAGCCATTGCACTGTTCACCCTCACCTAACAGGTAGGTAGCCATCTGGCTTGGGAGGCCTGTTTGGGGGTAGGAGGCCTATACCATGACTCCCACCATTCCCCCTGTCCCACAGGTGAGCAGGATAGAGCCCTCCCCCAACACCACGCAGGAACATGTGTCAGCCATTGCACTGTTCATCCTCACCTAACAGGTAGGTAGCCATCTTGCTTGGGAGGCCTGTTTGGGGGCGGGAGGCCTGTACCACGACTCTGAAAATATATGGCAAGTTTATTACACACGACTTGATCTGGTTTAAAAATGTTGTCCTGCTGCGGATTAGCCAGCAGTTTGACAGATTTAAAAAGTTCCTTTGTGGAATTGCCAGCATTTTCTATCTTAGTTGTAAAGAATAGCTTTTTGCAGCAATAATTGCTTCCTTTTGCTGTTGGATAGCTAGATTATAGGTTATTTTCTTTTCATTGCTATAATTCTGTCTCCAAAGACACTCAGTTCTCCGGCAATAAACTTTTAGGCACTTGAGTTCCGGTCTGTACCAAGGTGATGAATTCTTAGAACTTTTTACCGTCACCAATTTTTCAGGTGCCACCTGCTCGGCGGCTGCCAGTAGCCAGCCATTAAACCAGGAGGCTGCTTCGTTATTATCATTTGCTAGCAGGGTGGGGAGGTGGCCAAGGGCCCGCTGAAGGTCGTTGCCTAAAACTTTGTTCCAGCGTCGCATTTTTATCTTGGATGGCTTACTTTGGGTGCAGTGGTTATGTTGCATGACTTTGATGTTAAAATGGACAGCCTTATGGTCTGTCCATGGGACAGTAGATATTTTAAGCAGGTTAATATCAGAAGTGTTAGTAAAGATGCCATCCATTAAAATCACCCAGAAATGTGAGAGGATGGGAGTCTGTATAGGACTCTAAGAGCGTCAAAAGAGCTTGGGAGAAAGCTGCTCTGGTCCCTGGGGGAACAGTGTATGAGTATCCCCTGAAAGGTCAAGAGATTATTAAGTTTTATACAGAAATGCATCGCCTCTGCTAGTAAAAGTGAGATTGCTTCCAACGGCATATTTAGGTGATCCCGGTAAATAATAGCTATGCCCCGCCCTTTTCCTTCCTCCCTATCTTCCGAGCTGACAGCATAGCCCTTATGTAGCGCAATGTTCCAATCTGGACTTGATGTATTATCCGTGCAAGTTTCTGTCTCGAAAACTATATCCGGGGTGGCTAGCTGGATCAGGTCTTCCAGCTGGTATTTATGCTTTATCACCGAGCGGGCATTCAGTAGAAAAGACTACACGTGCTGCTCAGGTATTGCTTTAGGGACCTTAATGTGCCCAACTGTAATAGTATTATTGTCCATTCCAACCCCACACTATCCTTGGGAGCCTCACACTATCCTTCTCCCAGTCTTCTCCCTGCCTGGTTTGTGTGCTCAGAATGATTATGGATGCCTTGAATGAGTTGGAAAGAGCTCTTAGGGCACAGGAACTCACCTTCATTCATATTTAACAGGGATATGTCTTGTGCCCTGCATATGCCTCTTTCCAGGTCTAATAGTTGGTTCCTACTGTATATTTGGGGCTTTAGACGACCAGTGGTTCTGGCGATGGGCGCGCTCCGGGCACCAACGGGCACAGTTGCTCCAGCGCAATTTAAATAATGTTGGGAGGGGAGAAACTAGAAAGAAACTAGAGCGTCAACCCCAGTGCAATGCAGACCCGTTTAACATCCAGGTGGCGCAGGGGTCGAGCAGAAAGCAGTAAGCAAAATTCCAACAACCAGATTAAAACAATTATTTTAAAAGCATCTCAAAGTATATTTTTTTAAAAATCCTTCGTAAAACAAATATGTGCAAAGCGCAATTGTCTAGTAATGTGCGAACAGCACCCAACACGATATATCAGGCACAGTTCCCTAGTGCATACACGCTGTTCAGTCGCTCCAGCGCAGTTTAAATAATGTAAGGAGGGGAGAAACTAGAAAGAAACTAGAGCGTCAACCCCAGTGCAAAGCGGGCCGGTTTAACATCCGGGTGCCGCCGGGGTCGAGCAGGAAGCAGTAAGCAAGATTCCAACAACCAGATTAAAACGAATATTTTAAAAGCATCTCAAAGTACGTTTTAAAAATATATCCTTCGTAAAACAAATATGTGCAAAGCGCAATTGTCAAGTAATGAGTGAACAGCACCCAACACGATATATAAGGCACAGTTACCTACCGCATGCACGCTGCGTGGTCACTCCAGCACAGTTAAAAAAATGTAGGGAGGGGAGAAACTAGAAAGAAACTAGAGCGTCAACCCCAGTGCAATGCGGGCCCGTTTAACTTCCGGGTGCCGCCGGGGTCGAGCAGAAACAGTAAGCAAAATTCCAACAACCAGATTAAAGCGATTATTTTAAAAGAGTCTCAAAGTAAGTTTTAAAAATGTATCCTTCGTAAAACAAATATGTACAAAGCGCATTGTCCAGTAATGTGTGAACAGCACACAACACGATATATCAGGCACAGTTCCCTACCGCATACATGGACTGGGTTGCTTCAACTACCCAGACTCAGGTCAGAACTTACTTGGGCCTGACTGGGTATTACAGAAGATGTGTCAAGGGAAATGGATCCATTGTGACACCCCTGAATGACTTAACTTCCAAGAGAATGTACAAGAAAGTTCAGTGGACTGTTAGCTGTCAAAAGGCATTTGATGACCTGAAGCAGGCCATGTGCATTGCACCAATTCTGCAAAGTCCTAACTACTCCAAAGAATTCATTGTCCAAACATATGCATCTGAGTTGGGGGTAGGGGCTGTGCTGTCACAATTGAATGATGCAGGTCAGGACCAGCCAGTAGCTTTTATTAGCAGAAGGCTGACCCCTAGAGAGAAACGTTGGTCAGCTATTGAGAGGGAGGCCTTTGCTGTGGTTTGGGCTCTGAAGAAGCTGAGGCCATACTTGTTTGGCACTCACTTCACTGTTCAGACTGACCATAAGCCCCTCTTGTGGCTAAAACAGATGAAGGGTGAAAACCCCAAACTTTTGAGGTGGTCCATTTCCCTACAGGGGATAGACTATACAGTGGAACATAGACCTGGGATAACCATGCCAATGCAGATGGACTCCCCAGATATTTCAACTTAGAACATGAAGATTCAACTGGTCAAGGTTAGTTTAATGTCCCTGTGTTTGGGGAAGGCTGTGTAGGACAGGAGGATCTGCTTACTATGGTTACCCCCACTTTTCGCTGGTGTTTCACTGTAGACTTTAATATGGCTGGGGCCGTGCTATCCAGGACCCCGGCCTAGCTGCTTCCTCTCTAAATGGATTGCATGTACTTTAGGTACACTCCAGTTTGGTTACTGGGGTACCCTTCTGAGTCCCTAGTATGTGGTACGCCAAGTACTCAGGGCATAGGTTCCACAGAGACCTACCAGGGGCTGCAGCATGTATTATGCCACCCCTGGGAAGCCTTCCAAAATGACACCACAGGACTGCTACTGCAGCCGGGTAAGGTGGTGCATGCACCCCTTACTGAGATATGAGCCAGGTGGAGGGCATTGTGTTATGTACTTTCCTTCTATTTCTCTCTTTGCCAAAGTGCCGGGACACTCCATGGAGTAGCCGCGCGCTATAGAAGAGCCCTTTTTAACATAACATAACATAACATATAGGTTACCTATAACTACCTTTAAAATCACTGTACACAGAAACCTATCAGTCACCCCTATGGCAGGCCTTATCAATCCTGAAGGCAGGGCGCTTGGTTTTGTGTGAGAGGGTGCCCATGCATGAGCATGCAGGACCCCTCTGCAGCTTTAGGAATCTATTCTCCGGGGCTGTTCAGTGATGCAGACAGACCATATACTCTTAAGTGCTTTATAACCTAGTGGTAAATACTAACATTGGAATGGCTGCATGGAAACATGTCGTGCTTCGTTTCAAACACTTTGGAATCCTACCCTCCCTGCCTGCCAGTCCTGGTGGTGGGGGTAGAATTCCACCCTTCTAGAGAGAGAGACATGTACACGGCGGTATACCCTGTACCAGTTTAAAAGAGCCATGGCATCACAAAATGGATGCTGCAGCCACAGACATGAGTCTGGCCTCCTGCTGCTGACCAAAACTCCGGCAGGGGAGGCCTGAACAATAGGTATTCTGTCACCTCCACCTCCCAGACAGGCTTTAGTGTATTGGGGCTGGGTGGGTGTACTCTGAGAGTGCTTTGAAGTCTGCAATGGGGGCACATTTGGTGTCCCTGTGCATAGTCCAGTTCAAACCGGTTACAGGGGCTGCCAGCCCCTGCTCTGGTGCAAAACTGGACAAAGGAAATGGGTGTAGCCTCCCCTCTTTCCAGACCCTCCCATAGGTGGGTCCCCAGAGTAAGTAACAAACCCCTGGCAACAGAACTTTAGATTACACCTGGACAAAACTCTGAAACTGAATCCTGGAATTTCGATGATTTACTAAAGACTAGAGGACAGAAGAATCTCCCTCGGGATCAAGGAGTGACTCCCCTGTTTGGCAAGCACCAACAAAGCATCTTGCCGGTCTGTATCTCCAAAGCTCCCACCAGAAAATTATTTCCATACTGCTCAGAGGCCGACCCGAGTCCCCTGTAAAGCTGAGACCCACAGCCTTCGGTCTGAGTGACGTGGAACCAAAACTCCTGGACACTGTGTACATTTGCAAGTGCATTTATTTAGCAACGTCTCTTCAAGTTGTGCTATGCGTTACTTGTAGCCCAAGCCCCGAGCACCATCTGCACCGAAGATTGTGGGCCTATACTCTATGAGTGTTCCGTGAGCCCGCTTCAGGCATTTCAGCTTGAGGCTCCTTTGTGATCCCTGGTCCGTCGACTTGTGGGTCCTTGTGAAGGCAACTCGGATTTTCCTTGGGCTTCCGTGGTTGCTCCAGATGTGCCCTGACTCCCCACTTCGTGGTAAGTCCCTCGGACCTTGCTGGTCCACATGAAGCACCAACACCGCAGCACTTGACATCCTTTGTGGGACAGCTCGATTCCAGAACTTGGTTGTCGTCGACGCCTCCTGGTCCTGGTGACTGAAGAGTCAAGCTTCACCTCTTTCACCTGAAATCACCCGACATCGGTGGGCATTGGACTATCGTGCCCGTGGTCACTGGCTAGTGACACAGACTCTGACCCTCTGCTTTCAGGTCCTTCTCATCTTCGATCCAGGATTGGATCACACCGTTCCCTTTCCACTTCTTCGGCAGCTGCACTTTGCAGCAGATCGCCATTGTGACGACGATTCCTGACACCAAAAGACACCTATGCTCCTGACTTCCCTGGTTGAGGTAACTCGAGTACTCCAGTGCTCCTGTGGGTTTTGGCCCTAGAAACCTCAAAGTCTAAAGGCGCTTGCTCAAAGTACTCTCCTAAATGTCCTTTATCTTTAAATTTTCAATCGCAACTTTCTCCATAGAAGTTAATGGAGATCCGTGGCAGTCTTTAGACACTGCACGCTTCCCCTGTGGGTCCCCTGTGTCACTACCTTGGGTGGTTCCTTGTGGGCCCAGCACTACTACATGCTCTAGGCCTCTTGTCTAGTCAAATAGTGGTTCTTATACCACTTTCTTAATATATCATTTGGTACGCCCCCAGGGCTCAAAGTATATTGTGCTAATTTACTGTGTGCCATTAAGTTTTCTGTATGTACTTTTGCCTGTAGCCTCATAAAGAGACTAGAGGGATATGTTTGGAATGAATACATATATTTTATATGTATACCTGGTGTGGTTCTCCTTTCAATTGGTTATTCACGAGATTATAGACTGGTAAAACAAGCTGCTTTATATCCTCCAAGACTTAGCCTTAAGGCTGCTCTCCATAGCCTAGTGAGAAGGCATGTTTGCCGAAACGCGCGTTGTAGACATCTGCCGCACTGCCTGAGTCAACGTTTCTCGTCTATCACAAAGGATTTGTATATATTTGTGTCTGTGTATGAATTTATTCACATATAATGATCAATCGGATCTCCAAATTCACTATCAACTCATTGTTTGATGTACTTAAATATCGACTCTATAAAATTTGAAAAAAAGAAAAAATAATTCTTTTAAATAAATAAATAAATATACTGATCAATGTAAGTGTTTTTTGTTTATCAGCTATTGTAGAGTGCTTGTCTTACATATGTCCATATCTTAGACACTAAAGGGTATTTGGTTAGTAATTAATTTGTCGAAGAATATTTTCTAGCTATAACTTTCTCTCACTAGTTTATTTCCCTATGTTATAGCTAGTCTAACTATAGGGGTCCCTTGTTTTCTAAATAACTGCTCTCCATAGCCACCACTAGGATAGCTTTCAATAAAGGTTGTCTTTAACCTACCATCAATAAGGGTCGTTCGGACTGGTACAAGGTGCCCACTTGAATAGTGGACAGCATATGCCAGGCCAACTTCTTACAAGCTCAACTAACTATAACAGGGGAATTTCTATGGTTGTGTACGAGTGAAATGTCCAACTAACTATAACATCCCTAAAAACCTATGTCTTTTTCTGTGAATTCCTAAGGCTTTTTAAATGCTAATTTCTAACTATAACATGCCTGAAACCTATGGTTCTTTCAGTGAATATATATATATATTACCTACTGGGAATGGTTCGACCAAAAAAAAGAATATGAATAACAGGAAAGGAAAAAAAGAAAAATTATTTTCAAACCATTCGATGTATGGTAAAAGAAGGCAAAATCAGTATAAAGAAATCTGCAATTTTTTTTATAATAGAGTGGTTTTTAACTTGCTCAAAGATGTGAAAATATATAGAAAAAGAGAACTATTTTATAAAAAAGAAGCATATTGAATCCATTGCTCAAAAAGACTTTTGAAGTAAAAAGGAAACTATTCAATTCGATCACTAGATAAACCATTCCATTTAATGAAGGCCAAAAGTAGGAGGAGAAGAGTAATTAACAGAACTAATTTTTGTGATTTTTTTGGGGTGAATGGAAACACAGTTCAAATTCAGAGCCTTTCTTTAATGAAGATAGTTATTTTCAGACTAATAATTTATTGCATGCTATTGATATCAGTGGTCGAGCTTATGAGGTTAGAAATGGTTGTCCAATTGAGAAAGAGAAGATGGTTCCCAGAAATGCAGAAGAAGTATAAGCTGATGAAGTTCTAAGTCCTAAAGCCCCAGTGTACACTTGGGATTGCAGTTGTATTTGTAGTGCATTACTACTTATCTATTGATATTTTATGCAATTTCTTACGAGAATATAGTAAAAAAAAGTGTTAAGCAAAAGATTAAGATAATGCAAGGACTAGACCCTTGCAGAGTGAGAATGAATACTTGTTTGCAACTCCATTCTCTTGCTTGTCTTCCTATAAAAGTATGTCAAAGTGTTTTTTACCATTTCAGGATGTTAGCAGTACATCATTCTCAAATGCGGAAGTTAGTCAGAAGATTGTATTATGCAAAAAATCCAGAGTTGAACAGTGCTCTTTTGCGTGGATCAGTATCAGATGTAAAGACGGTTTGTGATAACATTGAGTTTTGTTACTTTGGTCCCGATCAAGAGAGTGCAGAAACTGACACATTAATAGAAGAAAATGTTGACGAGAATGTGCAACATAGTACTACAAAATATTTTGAAGAACACATTACAAAGTTAAAGGTGATTTCAGGTGAAAGGCCAAATTATTCTTGTATCTGTTGTAGGCGAACTCACTATAACAATCAGACTAGGACTGTTGATCTGTATTTAAAAATTGAAAGAGAAAATAATGATAAGTGGAAAGAATTTGCAACTTATTTGTTGGTAGAGAATTTTTTTGATTTGGGTTCTGATCAGCGTATTTGTAAATATTGTTATAATAAATTAGATGAGAATAAAATGCCCGCTAGAGATGTGCATAATAATCTAGAGTTGGGAACTATTCCTCCAGAACTGATAGATTTAAATACCTAGGAGTCTATTTTCATTCAATGTGTGCACCCCTTTCAGGCTATTGTTTGTATGGAGTCTAAAACAGGTAAATTGCCTTCTTCAGCAAATCAAAACATGGAGTGTAGCCAATGCAATTCAGAAATGTTTTCAACATTATTTATAGAAAGATACGAGCAATATATAATTTAATGATGCAACGTTGTACAGCTGATGGAAGAAAATTGGAAACTTTAATAAAACATTTTGTAGCAACTCAACTATCAATATCAGGAAGAACATTTGTAGCAGTAGCAATACTTTTCCATTATGGTCCTTCTACAACATCTGGACATTACACTGCCTATTTAAAATGCAATGAAGGATGGACATATTGTAATGATGCTCATTTTGGTTCTTAAACACCGTTTGCCTAGCAAATTACCAAATTCCTACCTAATATTTTTCAAGCCAAAGTTTTAGGAACATAATTCGGCCTCTGAGGAATTTATTAATATGTATTATTACGATTACTATTGGCCAATTTAAAGGATTTGAAGAATACTATTTGGCCTAGACGGAAAGTGTATATTTGAATTAAGGACTTTTTCTTGCACATTCTGTCAGCATATATTTTTAAAGAACATTATTTTTCAGTGTATGAAAATTTAAAACAATTGTTCATCGTATTATTATTTGAGTTCTTTAATATTCAAGTAAGAAATTTCTCTTAGAAGGAAGCATTTTACATGTGTGTGTTTTGTATTACAGGGTTTGTTATTGAGGATGTAGTTTTTGTGGAATGTTCAGAAATAGTTAGGTATATGATAAATATGTTAGATGTAGTTTCTTTTTTTTAAACAATCTCATTGATTGTTTTGTTTGCCCGCTGTTATGTGATGAGTACAATTGAAATCTCCGTTTCTAGTGAAATTCAATATATTCTGAGAACAGCAAAAAAGGCAAAGAAAATAATTTATAAAATGTTAAAATTATGCTGTGTTGTAAAAAATATAATATCATATATTATAACTGTATTTTGTCTTCTCTTTCACAGATCCTAATTCTAAAATATGACATTTTCAGAAATTTAAATTATAAAAAACAACTGAAAAAAATTGGTAGCGTTTTTTATTTCTATTACTGTGAAGGTAAGATTAACTAAGTATTAATATGCACAATGGGCTGTGTTTTCACAGTGGTGAAGATAGGGGGATGGACGGAGTAGATATGTGTGGAAAGATGCTCTGTGGACGTTTTAAGTTAAGGGATAAAGTTACCTTGAATACTGAGTGTCCCTGGGGGCCAACTAACCCACCAGATATGTGCAGAAAGTGCCAGAAAGTTGCAGTGCAGAGAGGTATAAAATGGAAATTGGCTTCAGACCACCTCTCTGGAATGCAGCTGTATGGTGTTCAATAGGGAGACATGGTGGGCTAGTAGGACCCAGGGACTTTCATGATTAAAAGAGACTAAATTCCTCAACTTAACACCCGTCACAGAGAGTGTTTGCACATGTAACATGAGGCCCCATCCCTTCCCTTCACCACTCTATAAACATGTCCTATAACTTTGTCAAAACCTAAGTACTTACACATTTATGTTGTTCTCTGTTTGCACTACTGAAATTACTCTACTTATTAGTCATATAGTCAAAGATTGGCCTAGCCACTAACCCTAGTACAAGTCAATTTAAAGCTACAAAGTATTAATACAGTCTTCAAAATACCTAGTTTGTACCTATGTAGTTTTAGAATCACTCTGTCATAGGATCCCATGTAACCTGAAAAAAAAAGATTTGATTGATTCATAACATTTCCCAATCTACCTATTGAAGGACTGCAATCATTTCAATCATTCTTCTTTGAGCATCTTGGGAGACATATTTCTCTGTGCTTACCTCATGTCACTCTCATACAATTTTTCAAACAATGAATTAGCAATATGTTCTTATTGTAACAGTCTGCCAATACCTAAGCACGTATGGGGCAAATTTAGAAGCATCCTGTGCCTACAATATGTCACTTGTTGTAACATAGTGATGGCGCAAGACACTCTTTCATATTTACAAAGATCAGAAAAGGCACTTTGTGTATCTTTTCTTTTCCATGTAAACACAACCTCATCATACACAGCACTTTGCGCTGAAGGGGCGTTCTATAGGTGTTGCTGTGTGTGTTTACACAGAACACTCATAGAAAAACACACATCTCCAGATTTATCATAAATCATAAATCTGGACATGTGTGTGAATGCTGCACCATTCTCCAATTAGTGTAGCAAGGCTCAACAATGAGAATTGTTATCATTTCTCCTCATTTTTTCTCTTTCAATATATGCTGCATAGCACATCATACAGTGAAGGAGAAAAATGCATTCACTGATTGTTTTTGTGCAGGAAGGTGTGTCTTCCTGCACAAAAAAACTCCACACAACACAGATATCCTTGCACCATGGTGCAAGGGTACCTGTGTCACCACATGGCCAAAATTTAAGCAGCAGTGCAGAGGGAAGCATAGACTTGCAACATATTTATGGACATATGTTGCATCCCAGTGCTTCAGAAGTACGACAGCACACTGCAGCTAAAGAGGTTACAGTGTCATGCTGCAGCACTTCCTTATAGTTCTGCACTTATACATTCACCATACACTACTAATGCATTCTTTCAGTCAATTATATACTACACTTACATTCAACCAAACTTTCACACGCTATCATACAAATATAGCTCTTTTTTTATCCAGAGAAGTTAGTTCTGAAAAGAACTTTTTTTTTGTTTTATATTTGTGCTTTTTTGAAAAATTGTGTGATTTTTTTTTTCAACAACCACAAAATTGAACAGGAGGCACAAAACAATCAACTGCAGGAAAAAAAAAGAGTCTAGCACCGATGTTTTTCCTGTGCTCTGCAGATAAGATTCACAGACTGCTCCCCATAACACAATAATCTGTTGCACTTAATGCAGTGTATCTTGACTTGAGCAAACTGTGGACGTATGTGCAGATGTTGTGGTGACGACACAGTACCAGAGGTGCTTGCAACTGCAGGTGGAGGGTTTTTGCGCAGTCTTCTGCACACCTCATTCGCCAGGTTCACAGGGTGCAGAGTCTTCAGGTGCTTTAGCATGCATGTGGTCCAGCAAGAGTTTTTTTGGTGGGGTCACCTCTTCACAGGAATTTTTTGCAGATCTTACAGGTGACTTTAGTCACATCGACTTTTTTTTGCCAAACAACAGATGTGTCCATCCCAGGGCATGGAGGTTCTGGAACAAATCAATCATCAAATGAGTGTTCAGCGTCTGATGGTTGCTGCTGTCCAGAAGCCATTGTTTTGGAATGGAAAGCAATAGCAGGTGTGCAATCAGCAAAAAAAAAGTCCTTCTGAGTTCTCAGATGTTCCTCCAAAGAAGGTCTAAGAAGAATGATTGAAATGGGTGGGGTCCTTCAATAGTTAGAATAGGAAATGTTATGAACCAATCAAATCTTTATTTCAGATCACATGGGGTCCGCGCACCATGCACATAGGCAGTACGCACCTAACGCGATTTCGCAAAATTGCATTTAAACCGAATATAAGTTTATTAAAAGTAAAAGTATATTATTTTTATGATTATCTTATATAATGTCTGGACCTAATATGTATATTAAGTACATAAATATATAATTTTAGACATTAAAAAATTTCGCGGGAGTCGCACACCCACCGCGTCGAACATGTATATGACGTCACGCGCAAGAGAGCGAGCGTCACGTAAAGTAATACGTATGTGTTGCGTATGCGCGTATGCGCCTGGAGTCGCGTACTGGTCGCATAGCAATCGCGCAGGAAAATACGAACCCAGCTTTGTTTGTAATTTCTTTTGCTTGATATATAATAGAACGTCTGGAAACTCAATACTGGAATTGTCAATGGTGGCAGTGAATTTCAGATTCAATTCAGTTAATAGCTCCTACAAATTCAATAGCTGCCTCTTTTATTCCATTCCAAATCAGACAGATGTTGTCAATATAAAGCCAATAATGGATTATGTGTTTATACCATTGTTGGTGCTGAGTCATGAGGACATGCCTCTCCCACCAGCCAACATGTAAACATGAATAGCTGGGGGAGAAACATGCCCCCATCGCCACACCTCTCACCTTTTGATACACTTCACGTTGAAATAAAAAGTAGTTGTTAAGTAAACACAATTCAATCATTTCCAATAGCATACAGTTATGTTCTTTCATATTGATCTCTCTATTCAATAAAAAATGTTTGGTTGCACTTAAGCCATTCACATGATTAATGCTTGTATAAAGTGATTCAATGTCCAAAACCACTAACAAATAATTAGGATGCCATACCACATCTTTGATGTTATTTACCTGAGGACACATGGGGGGATTCCTATTTCATCCGTCCGTTTTCACTTTTAATTAACCTGTGTCGCTACCGGGTCAGAATTATCACCGGCATTGCGGTGAGTGACGTGCGCCTCTCTACCTATATTTATTTTTATTTCACTTCTGTCTGCGTACTTGTTAGTACCACAGTGGTTTTTTACTAACTTGCAGAGTGTCAGTTGCAGGCTACTATACGCCGTAATATACTGAATTTCGCACTATGTCATCATTTTCCAAATGTCCAATTGTTCATCTGCCGAAATGATTTTCAGGCCTAGCTGTTTCTGGATATAATAATTTTGTATCTTCTCCTACACTGACATTCGGGAGAGCCACCTCATTGTTACGGTGTTTCTTTTGTCTTCTCTTAGATTAACATTCGAATATGGCACCATCAAGAATTTCTCCTTTGTTTCGTTCTATAGTGTCCACACCACCACCACACAACCATTGGAGTCACCAAGTCCATGTACTTTTTCACAGCATAGGGATTCCATGTGATCACAGGTGTTTTCACTTTCCAGTTACCATTGCACAGTAATCCTATGTTTTCTGTTTGTCGTCATAGTTGTGGCTTCTATTACTATTTTGTATTATTTTATTTTTTGTTTTTGTGTCCGTCACAGCCCTGAAGAATCATAATTGTACCACGTTGTGACGAAACACGTGTCGGCTGGTTTGTTCTTTCTGTATTGATCTGGATTGACATAAAAAAATCCGTGTTTATGTTACACCTGAGGTCCACCTCTATAATTTCAGCAACAAAGAATGTTTGACATTTATTTAGAATTTACTTGGCACACTTAAACCATTAACCCACTACATGTACACAGGACCTGGCTTCATATTGATTGTGTAGGTCTTGACCCACACACTTGCAGGGGTTGTTTCATTTGGGTTTGTTCCCCCTGACCTGTCAGCACCTGTCAGCACCGACTCAATCTCAACTTATATTCCTAGCGTACCTGCCAGAGCACCACTTTTTCCTGAACTTAATCTAAACCCTCCACTGATAAAAACATGTAACATGAATTGTTGGGGGAGAAACATGCGCCTATCACCACACCTCTCACCTTTTGATACACTTCATGTTGAAATAAAAAGTAGTTGTTAAGTAAACACAATTCAATCATTTCCAATAGCATACAGTTATGTTCTTTCATATTGATCTCTCTAATCTATAAAAAATGTTTGATTGTATTTAAGCCATTCACATGATTAATACTTGTATAAAGCAATTCAATGTCCATAACCACTAACAAATAATTAGAATGCTATACCACATCTTTGATCTTAATTAAAAAATCTGTTGTGTCTCTTATATATGATGGTAAAGAAACTACATGCGGTTGCGAAAAATAGTAGAACCATTTAGATAGATTTTTGTTCATGCTTCCCTGGGCAGAAATAATAGGGCTTCCTGGTATAGGCGTGGTCTTTCTGTGAACTTTCGGCAGAAAGTATAGCATGGGAGTGACCGGATGTTTCACATTGAGGAAATCAAGTTCTTCCCTAGTCATTAAGCCATTTCATTTCAATGATGGAGACGTTGGTGTGTTTTTTCTTGGGCTGATCGCATTTTAAGTTTAGAAGATTTTTTATAGCATGTTGTATCTGACATATGACGGTCAGCCTCTGCCAAATATTGAGTTCCAGACCATAGGACAGTATTCCCTCCCTTGTCTGACTTGTTGATAATAAGGTCTCGATTCTTTTGAAGTTTTTTAATCAGAGCATGGTGTTGTATATTCCTGTTGTCCCTACGATGTTGTGTTGCTGCCACAGTTCTATTCAAAATCTTTAGTTCGGCTATCACTATGTCACTAAATACGCCAACCGCATTTTTCAGCATTGGAGGAAGAAAAGTGAATGCAGGACGAAAAGGACTAGGAGCCGATTTATTTGAAACAATACCTAATGGCATTGAAGCCGGTTGTGAGTGGTCAGTTAGTTAAGCTTTATTGTTCAATTACTTAAAATCATTACAATATACTTTCATTACAATAATCTAAAAGAGGAAAAGAGTTAAAATTCCGCACAACTTGCTGTACACTGTAAGAGAGGTAAAACATTAAAAACAGTTTATCCAAACTGGCAATAAAGTGCAGGTGCATCAAACTTAGTGGGGAGTATTGTCAAAGTCTCTCTTGCTAGATAGCCAGTTGGTTTCTTTTTTGTGACTTCATTTTCTGTGACAGTGGTGCCCGGATTGATTCTGTAAATTTCCCTAACCACGCAACTATTTGAGCTGTATTAGCAGAGAAACACAGGTCTGAGGCTTCTCTGCATCTTACAAGGCCATGAGACCTGCAAATGGGAAGAACCAGTCGTTGCCACTCGCTAGCTAGATTTGGGCAGCAGCATAGCAGATGGAGCCAGGATTCACGATGGTAACTACAAAGCCGACATGCAGCTGAATTATCCTTCTGGGCCCAGGCTTGGTTAAACTCCATGATAGACAGTGCGAGAAGTCGCATATAGGTGATTTTTTTCCGGGCCGGGACTGTCAGTGCTTGCTCATTGTAAGTCTGTGGTTTGCCCACTCTGTAGGAAATGTCCAGTGCTGAGAGATTGGGTTGACGGTGTAAACTTTCCAGATCTCTTTCATAGGATATTTTCTTAGCCTGTGTGTTCACTGTTCTTTTCCATGCGGTTACTGGAATATTTAAATTGTGCACATTTTGAGCATCTATTTCAAGCGCTTCTATGGCTACTGCCAACTGAACCTGCCATGGAGATCCTCCTTCAAATATTGTTTTAATTAGCATTGTCAGGGAGGTTACTGGAGCACGCAGGGTGCTAACATATTATTTTAGAATATCCCCTAAGCAGCTGATGTGCAGACGGGTGAGACCCAGCTCCAACCTACTCTTGCTTTCCTGGCCTGTTGTGGAAGTGCTAGAACCTTCCTATAGGCAGAAATTTGGTGGTTTATGAGGAATTTAGTGAAGGGTCCGGGGGAAGGCTAGGTGGCCGTAGTGAAAAGAGGGGACTAATTCTGCTTTTAAGACTTTCAAGATGGGTTCGGCAGTCGGTCCCTGTAGACGTTGATTGAGATTTCTCAAGTTGTATATGATACTGGCCCCCTTAGATGTTTCAGATGGGCCGTGGGTTTGGCCCCGTCCGATAACCTGAGACCCAAATAGTTATAACTTCTGCATGTCCTAATTTGCAGGTCACCTAGGCGGATCCCTGATCAAATATCGACAACTAAGACACCGACCTACAAAAATACCGTTGCAAAAACATCGACTACATAAATATCGTCAACATATACCCAAACAAGATTTTACACAAATATCGAAATTTAATTATCGACACCTTTAATATCGTTTAAAAAATTATCGACTACATAAATATCGACTACTAAATTATTGACTATTCTGTAAACAGCGTTACAATCAACACAAATATCGATACCACTATTATCGACTTACTAACTGCCTATTTTTTAAGTACAATAAATATCTACTTTTTTTAACATTAAACACATAATTCAACCAACATAATTATTATTTTATTATGTTCACAGTTTAAATAAGGCTTAATTAACAGATATAAAATGAATATATGCTTAAAAATATCTCAAAATTTGTTAAATACACTAATAAATATAAACATACTTATTAATTCAATTTTACTCTATTATTTAATTTAAAAAATACAATTCACATATATATATTTTTTTAATTATAAACAAACAATATAAAACACATACAAAACATCTAAATGTATATACTACTACTAAATGACAAAAATTACTGACTCATGAAAAAATAACGGTTCTCAAATTCAAACTACACTTGTCAACCAATGATTTTAAAATTAAATTGGTGAAACCAATCAAAATGCAGAAACACTTAACTTAGTACTATAAAACCAATTAGATACTTTACTAAAACTACCTTTTTTGGACCAAACTTGGAGAAAAACGGTTACTTTACTGAAGAGAAGAAAATACTCACCTACAACAACTACTACAAAAGATTAGACTACAACACAAGTTAGTAAACTCCCATTTTATATACTATAAAAGTCTCAAAATAGATAGCTAAACTCCCTAAACTAAATAAATCTTCTCTCTTTTTAATTTAAACTATACATTCCTACCACCAACAGCCACAATGAAATAATGTTTTTTAAAATGATGTGGCTTATCAATATATACACAGAATTTAAATCACAAAAACAAATATAGCTACCTAAAGTTTGAAATAACTTAATATTGTATGAACTTTACATATGTACAAATATAATATACAACTAAAACAAACACTTATTTTTCCGGATTCTACAAACCTCATCTACCAAACTACATCTACGCAAAATACAGCTTCTACAAAATTAAGTAAGTATACCCACTGTTTTAATTACTTAACAGAAAAGAGAAACAAATAAGTATCAAACTATATTATTATTTACTACTCTTCTCTACCACTACTACAGGAATTCGAACTTTGAAACTCCAAATATAAGAACTAAAGACAACAGAATAACTGGAAAAACAACATTGTAAGTACATTTTAAAAATTACTATTTTCACCTACACATTAAAAATAATGTTTTACATATGTACTCAAAACACATATATATGTCTTCACAGATCTACCAGAAAATGTCAGAAGGAGCTTCTTTTATAACATCTTAAAAAGGAAAAGTAATGCTCAGCTACATGGGTTATACCTGCACCCAAGAAAAAGTTAAAGATAACAAAATACATTGGAAATGTTGCAAATATTATTCTACTGCATGCTATGGTAGAGCTACTACTGTAGATAATAATGTTGTAAATGTACGTGAGCATAACCACCCACCCAATTTCACTGAAGTTGAAGTGCGAGAAGCATTAGAAACTCTGAGAGAAGCAAGTACAGGCTCCCAAGAAACAAGCACGACAATTCTAAAAAATGTTTTGACCAAAGTCCCAGAGCACGTAACAGGACAGTTACCCTCAATCCCCAACTTGAAAAGATTAATAGCTAAAACTAAAAGAGCATCTGACCCAACTCCACCTGCCCCCCAAACTTTTGAAGAAATTAACATATATCCTGAATATACAATTACCCATAAAGAAGATACATTTTTGATGTACGATAACAAAAGCCATGACAAAAGAATTCTACTTTTTGCAACAAATAACAACTTGCAAAAACTAAAATCATGTGAAACTTGGATGATGGACGGAACTTTAAAAGTGTGTCCCAAACCTTTCTATCAACTTTACACGATCCACGGTGAATACTAGGAAACTAATATCCCCTTAATCTATACATTGCTGCCAAATAAAACAAATGCTACCTACATAGAAATCTTAACAGCAATCAAAGATATGACAGATAATTACTACCCACAAAGAATTATAATTGACTTTGAAATAGCTATGATACAAGCTATTCTGAAAATATACCCACACACTGCAATACAAGGGTGTTATTATCACTACAACCAAAGCATCTGGAGACATTTACAACAATCTACCTTAAGTGTAGAATACACAACAAACAGCAACTTTGCTTACCAGATAAAATTGATAGCATTAGCATACGTTCCAACTACAGAAGTCGCTAATTACTACAATGTATTAATTGACAGTCCTCTATACCACAGCAATGAAAAAAAATTAACTCCCTTCCTAGACTATTTTGAAGACACCTTGGTAGGAAGATTACATCGTTCTGATCAACCTAAATTCCAAATTCCATGGTGGAATGTGTACGCTAGCACTATAGCCCAAAAACAAAAACCAACAACGCGGTAGAAGGATGGCATAATGCCTTCCAATCCACAATAGGCCGAACACGACCAACACTACATAAACTAATCCAATGCATCAAAAAAGAACAAAGCTACCAAGAGTTAAGAATAGAACAATCTCTATCTAAAATAGGACCTAAACTGAGCAAACAAACAATAAATATGTACGAATACCTCCAACAAAAAACAAGAATGTACCCAAGTATCCAAGGTCTAGAATACATAGACCTAATTGCAAAATCAATCCTTTAATACAATAAAATAGCATACCATTAAATCATAAATAGCACATACAAATTTTTTGTTGTTAAATTATGTGATGTAATATAAAATAGCAACTATTATCACAACACATAATATAACTAAATAAAATATAAAATCACCAATAAACATAAACCACCCCAAGAATTAAATAAATATTTACTTACAATTCTGTAGCTGTAGAATGTTTCGGAAATAGATGCTTCCAAAACAAATCCAACCAAAAGCAATCCACATGGCCAAATCAAACCCCCAAAAATGGAAAAAATCCAACTGTATAAAAAAATTCCAACGTAGCAATCCTCTGGATAACGAAACCATAAGAACCCGAAAATAACTCACAATAAAAAACGCTCCAAAATCCCGAAAAATAAGGAAATGTATATAAACAATTTCCTGTATTTAAAAAAAAAAACGTGAGCAAATCCATCTGGTCACCTAAACCGGCACCTGTAAAAAAAGTAAATACAAAACGCACCTTAAACAAATAATAAACCCACAAACTCAATAAATAACCTATAACACCTACTTAAATACTTAAATTCATGCTTAAATATAAAACATTAACAATACATTCATGTTAAACATTAACTAAGTACGCTATCACTAACTTACTTAAATAACACGTACATTTCACATTAACCGTGAAATAAAACACATAGCAACACATATACACTAGTAGTAACTAAAGAATTCATGAAAATTAACTTAAAAGTAAATAAAATTAAACTTACATTCACAAACACGAAGCAGCTCCCAACCGCGAGGTTCCGTCTTCACAAATGACCCAAACAACGATGTAGATAGTCTAAAAAGTTAAGTTAAGAAAACAAAATGGCAGCATAATTAAAACAAAAATAGGACTTAATCCCCATAAAAATTGCTGTAAAAAAGTTAAAAAAATATGCAAATTGTTGTTACTAAATAGTTATGATTTAATAAATGTTTAAAATAAACATATGAATATTGTAAAATATACATTAATTTTGTAATATATAAAAATATACAAAAAAATTGAATGCATATTAAAAATATGTTCATTAAATGAAATGTTTATTTATGTATAACATACAATTGTTAATAATTTTTTGTATATATTTTTGTAAAGACCAAATATTTGTAAATTAATTAACATATTAAAAAGATGTTTCTTTAAATAAATTTTAATATGCTAATTAATAAAACATTACAATGTATATATTACAAAAACTGCTATGTTATACCTCAGTACATACAGAATAATTTTTTTATAAAAATGTTTAAATGTTTGCATCTACAAACAAAAGTAACACAATAAAGACCATTTATTTTACAAACATTTCTTGCTATTATACTTTATAAATGTACATGAATATGATATAAATAAAAAATATTATCAAAAACTGTGTACTTGTTTTTATTCAAATATTCTTAAATATATTATTAAATATTTCAAATGATATAAAAAAATAATTAAAAAATCTTAATAAAAATATTTATAAATGATAATATTTTATAATTATTATTTTAAAAAAACATTTCTGTATAATTATTCCAAATACTATTAAAATAAATAAAACACTATATAGTAATTTAAATAGACTAACCTAATTCTATACTCTATATAAAAACACTGGACATTAAACCATAATAATTTACTATTCTAACTCCAAATCCAACATAACTAAGATAAAGTGCTGGACAGTAAACCATAATAATTTACTATTCTAACTCTAAAGCCTACATAACTCAGTGAAAGTGCTGGACATTAAACCATAATAATTTACTATTCTAACTCCAAATCCAACATAACTCAGGGAAAGTGCTGAACAGTAAACAATTATAATTTACTATTCTAACTCCAAATCATACATAACTCAGGAAAAGTGCTGGACATTAAACCATAATAATTTACTATTCTAACTCCAAATCCAACATAACTAAACATAACTAAGAGAAAGTGCTGGACAGTAAACCATAATAATTTACTATTCTAACTCCAAATCAAACATAACTAAGGGAAAGTGCTGGACTGTAAACCATAATAATTTACTATTCTAACTCCAAATCAAACATAACTCAGGGAAAGTGCTGGACATTAAACCATAATAATTTACTATTCTAACTCCAAATCCAACATAACTCAGAAAAAGTGCTGGATAGTAAACCATAATAATTTACTATTCTTACTCCAAATCCAACATAACTAATAGAAAGTTCTGGACAGTAAACCATAATAATTTACTATTCTAACTCCAAATTCAACATAACTCAGGGAAAGTGCTGGACTGTAAACCATAATAATTTACTATTCCAACTCCAAATCCAACATCACTCATGGAAAGTGCTGGACAGTAAACCATAATTATTTAATACTCTAACTCAAAATCAAACATAACTCTGGGAAAGTGCTGGACAGTAAACCATAATTATTTAATACTCTAACTCAAAATCAAACATAACTCTGGGAAAGTGCTGGACATTAAACCATAATAATGTACTATTCTAACTCCAATTCAAACATAACTCAGGGAAAGTGCTGGACAGTAAACAATTATAATTTACTATTCTAACTCCAAATCATACATAACTCAGGGAAAGTGCTGGACAGTAAACCATAATAATTTACTATTCAAACTCACCCTTATCCCCTATAAACTCCACAAACAAATCCTACAAAATTATTTATTTGTTAATAATTATAAATCTAAAATTTCTCAATTATTTTCGAAATTTAAATTAAAATTAAGAAATTAATACATTTATATTTCCTAACTTATGATAAATTTAAATTATTTGTACACAATTTTTATAATTAATACCCACCCTTATCCCCTATATCACCAACACCCAGGCACTAAAAAATTCACACACTTAATTTTTATACATATTTTTTAAATTATTAAATACATTCGAAATTCAAATTTCAAATTTTTAAATTTTAATATTCAAATTGTAAAATTAACATAAGATAATATACACACATTTTTAAATACTAACCACCCTTATCACCTATATATACAACAGCCCACTACTAAAAATATTCACACACTTCATTTAATATAATATTTTTTAAAATCTGAATTAATTTCGAATTTCAAATTTCAAATTTCGAAATTATAATTTATTTTAACAATATTATTATAACACAAAATTTTTAAAATACTACCCACCCGTATCCCCTATATAACCCACAACCCGCTACTAAAACATTCACATACTTAATTTAATATAATTTTTAAAGTATCTAATGTAATTTTGAAATTTAATTTTAAATTTTCGAATTTCTATTAAATAGTCTTTTTGTTTGTAAATTTAAATATAAAATTAAAACACAATTTTTGAATTACTACCCACCCTTATCCCCTATAAAACCAATAACCCGCTCCTAAAACAGTTACTAATAATTTATTATAAATATTATAATTTTATTTAGAATGTTCGAATAATATAATTATTTGAAAAAAATTATGATCATTATTACACCATAATATACAATTTATTACACTAAAAAAATTGTATTGATATTATTTACATCGATATTTATCTCAACTATATTTACTACAACGATATTTAACAATGTCGATATTTTTGCTATTCTAAAAAAACAATATTTAATACATCGATATTTTATTCAACGATATTTATGTTATTCGATATTCTTACCTCGATATGTTTGTTGTTCGATATTTCTAAGTCGATATTTCAGCTTCATACCCACCTAGGCGCCATTGTGCTGTCTTCTTTAGGTGGTACTTCCCAAAGATAATCATCCTGGTCTACTCTTGGTTCACCAAGAGATTGTTCTTTTGGTTAAACCTGTACAGAGCTTCTAAGGCTTTCTGTAGGCCTGTCCTAGTGTTATCCATTATGACTATGTCGTCAGAGTATTGGAGAATTTGGAGTCGCTCATTACCCAGCCTTGGTGTTAATAGATTTGCCCCCTCCAGGGCTTTGCCCAGGTGGGCTGTGTAGAGATTAAAAAGTAGAGGGGCGAGAACGCATCCTTGTTTAAGACCGTTATTAGTTGGAACCTTAGTTGTTTCAGACAATTGACTGGCTTTGATACGATCCCAAGTCCCCTCATGAAGGGCAATTATTGCCCTTAACAGCTTTTGAGGTACGCCGCAAGAGTCCAGTTTTTCCCACAGCTTCCCACGGTCAACTCAGTCAAAGGCTGCATAGTAGTCAACACAACAGCCAGGGGTAATTGTGATGATTGGGTCGCACGGAGTGACAGGTGTCCCAGTGCTAAGATGTTATCTATGGTAGAGCTTTGGGGCCTGAAACCGGATTGGAAGAAGGGGAGGATGTTATTATCCTTTACCCAGGTTTCTAGTTCTTTCAACAGAATTCTGGCATATGCCTTCACTTCTATGTCTAATAGGGCGACGAGCCGATAGTTTTCAGGTTTCGTGCTGTCCCCTTTTTTTGTGATTGGGAAAAAGTATTGAGCCTTTCCACAACAGAGGAACGATAGAAGTGGCAAGTGCATGCTTAAAAAGGGATGTTAATTGTTCTTCCCAGAATCCATGAGAAGCTTTAAACACTGCTGCGGGGACTCCGTTGGGGCCAGGGGCACCATCTGTTTTCATTTTCTTAATCACGTTGATTATTTCGACCTTAGTGATGACAGGAGTCTTGGCAACTTTTTCTGTATTGCTAAGGGAGTTTGTAGTGTTTGGGTATAAGACCTGTTCTGATGTGTTTTATACAGTTGCTTTGCGTATATGACCCACTTCGATGCTGCCCCCCTGGTTTCCTTGATCTGGCCACTATGGCTGTGTTGCTTGATGTATCTCCAAAGTTGGATGTGTCCCTTTTCTTTGAGAAAATTAAATATTTTCAGCCATTCAGCCTCATTTTATTTTAGTCGTATTTCCCATGCTTGCTTTCTGTGTTCCCTGCGGAGCGCTGTTATTGCTGGTGTTTGTGAATTTGGGGCACCTTTTCTTCTTGCCTTCAAGGCCTTTGAAAGATTGTACTTGGTCTGAACTAAGAGCCTTGGTTTTATTTGTGCTGGTAGGCAATGGGGATAGGAGGCCTGTGCTTTAAAGATTCCAGTACATCCCCCAAGAACAGTTTTTAATTCATCTAAAAGTGTTTTCCAAATCTCCAAGGGGGATTCAGTGCCCATGCCTGTGGAGCTCGACTCGTTATATTTAATACAATCGAGAAGTTTTTAACCTAAATTTGTGGACCATTTTATTCTCCCCAAAACTTCATGGTGCTCTTTTCCTGTTGGAACCCTCAGTGTTTTCAGTTGTTTTGCAGGTTTCCCTTTTAGCTGAAAAGATACCCTCAGTGGTCTGTGGTCACTCTCGTCCCTATTTTCCACTTCGAAGTTGTTAAAAAATGGTGCCAGGTTATCCGCGGTAAAGATGTAGTCGATTGTGGACTTATCCCTGAAGGTGGGGAGAGGAAACCAGAGGGGATCTGCAGCTTTTTTGATGGTGTTGACAGAAACCATATTGTGAGTGAAAAGGAGCCACTGCAAAGGGGTCAATTCGGTCTGGGTAGGAGCATCCATTTTTGAGTGCCCCATCTCCTGAGCGTTCATGTCCCCAATAGTAATTGGTAAGTGTGAGACATATTTATTTATGAGGTGGTCCATTTTTGTTGACAATATTTTTCGTACTTGCTTTTTTTTCTGGGAGGCAGGGTTTACGTACAATTAATTAACAAGAGACGAATTGGGTTATTGTTATTTTTTAATCTGCAAATCAGTACTGCTTGCAGATTGGCGGTGCTCGTTGTTAATAAAGTTGCCTCTATTCTGTGGGCTTGGTTAATGAAAATTGAGATCCCGTCTGATGCTCTCCCAAAGATGTTACGTTTTATGGCTGCACAGTGAAGTTCATAAAAGCCAGGGAGAATTAGCGGTTCGGTAGCCTATGACTCTTGAAAGCACAGGATGTCATTTTCGCAAAGGTAATTGCTTTTTGAATTGCACACAGGCAATCTTTTTAGCCAGCAACGTTCCATGATATGATGGACAGCTGTACATTGATTGCAGGGCGGGTTGGAAGAGAGAGGCTACTGGTTCCCGGCTTCTGGTACAGAGCGGAGCTTAATGTAGTAGGAACTGCACTTTTAGCAACTTAAGTCAAAACGTGCACCTACCAGTATTTTTGCCTTTTGGAAAACGCTCGGACTGATTTACTCTTCATTACTTCATTACTTCTTTACCTTATTACTGACTCTAACTGGGTGCGCTCGCAGCCGCAGGATACTGGGCGCTTTTTAACTTTACCTTTACTGCATTCTTCCCACGGATCAACATACCAACGGAGGCTGAATCCTGCATACTTTCCAAACTGAGGAGTAGAGAACTATTGTGAAGCCGGTTCGGGACTGCGAGGACCAGCGGGCCTTGGGTGACAGCATTGGCCACAGCTGGGGCCTCTTCCCGCTCCCCTTCTCCTAACTATTTTAGCAACACCCACACCCGTTCACGCGGGACGCCCGCGGAACGAAGTCCGGGGCGAAGCCCGGGCAAAGGGCGGGCCGTCTACGGCCGTCCAAAGCCGAACTAGGCTGGGCAGGGCCACCCCATTTTAAATCCCGGTTAGCCTGTTAGGTTGTAAATCTAAATGTATTTGTCCAATTTTGTGCTGCATGATAGACTTACCTATAAAGACGTTAATCTATTGTAACACTAACTAACGGTGAAAGGTGGGTCAGCCATTATGGCCTTACGATCAGGGAAAAATAGACTGGTTACTGTGAAAACAAACGCTGGACTAGTTACAGGTACTTTGGACCAATTTTTTAAAAGGACCACCAAAATACTAGAGAAGGAAATAGCCCTTACCGAAAAACGCTTGTCGCTTGATATTTTGACTGGTAAGCGGTCTTCCTTGGGGGCGATTGGCTCAGCTATAACACCGGCTGATGGTAATGAGTTGGCCCCCTTGGTAGTCTCTAGCCCTATACCCTGTCTATTAGAAGACTTGGCAGCAGGTTCAGTTAGCGGTTCTACATCGAGTCTAATTGCATTGGGTTCCTTCTCTAGCAATGAAAGCCGTGAAACATCAACACCTATTTTATCTACCCCCCCAACCTCTGTTCCCCTGGTATTACAAGCGAAGGGGCGAGAGGGGGAGGTGGGTGAGGAAAATGAAAACGGTTCCCTGACCCCTAAACCCAAGAAAAGGAAGAGAGGGGAGGGTCATAAGAAGAATAGTGGTCAGATTATAAGCAAAGCACCAAAAGAACAAAATCCAAGAGTTTCTTCGTTGTTGGTAGTTGACCTTACACCTTTAAATGGCGCCTTAAATAATCAGGCTTCATTTCAGAATCAACTGCTTAATAACAACGACGATCTATTAACCAAAATGAAATCTTTAGTAATGTCCTTAATATTGCCTCTGATTCATAGAACTAAGATAATTAATGAAAAACTGGAGCACCTGGAAGAAACTGTTAAAGGGAATACACTAAAGATGGACGTGCTGATTAAAAGTATAAAAAGTAATCAAGGGGGAATTGTCCTGCTGCTAAAGCAGCTAAGGCTAAACCCACTAAAGCAACAAACTCAGCGGTTAACAAAACTGTTGAAAGTCAGCCTGTTCAACCAGTCTTGGGGGATAAGGGTGCTGATAAGGGTGCTGCAATTAAGAAAACTCTATGTCCTACCGTGCAAAGGCTGGCTCCCCCCAATAAGGCTTTAATCTCGAATAGCGTACCCCATGGTAAACAATTGACAGAAAAGAGGCCTCTTTTGGTGAATCTCCCCCCTGAATCAATTCCCCTCACTATTATTTTAACAGGGGTGCCACAACTAAGTCCAGAATCCTGTGAATCAGATAGAGAACTTAGGAATAAAGTCATTTGTTGGCTTAATAAGAATAGGCAATTACCCCCGGGTTCCAATACAGAGATTTTAGGTGTGAGGCGGGTGGATTGTATAGGCCAGAGCACAAAAGACCTCGAGGGGGACTGCATAATTGTTAACCTCAGAGATCCTTGGGTTGTAGACCATATACGTAGGAAACCGCGTTTTGGTCGGTCAGGAGATATTCAATCGATAGGCCTCCAATACTTTTACCCCATGTAGATTTTAGATTGTTATCCTTGTCACAGAACTTTGCTGAAGGCAGACATTTCATTAATAACAGACCAGATAGGTTTCCCCTTCATCTACCCTTAAGAAATAGGTTTGATGTTCTAAGGGGCATGGAGGGTGTGGACTGACTCTGGAATGGTTGTATTTTAAACGAGGGGGTCAAAGTTGATATGGACAAGCCTAAGGTTAGGTCTTCTACTCCAACAAAGAATAGTGATGCTGAAGACACAGTCCCTTTAGTCCCTCAAGTCAAGCGGGCCATTAATACAACTTATTTGAATGAAATCTTAACAACCAATTCAGTGGCCCATGGTGGAGGGAATGGCCAAGTATAACATTTGCAATCAGCATAGCTGGATAATAAACATGTTAATACTGATTTAAATCGGTTTAGTAGAGAGCATTAAAAAAACCAATTAGAGCGATCCTCTGAGGTGGTAGGAACAATACAGGCTGAGAGCAGTATGCCCCCGCCAAAAGTGACAATCCCCTTAGGTGATGGAATTAGTGGAGCTGAGGGTAAAATTTTTCGTTGAATTTCCTGGAATATAGCTGGTTTGTCCCGGAGGTTGGAGGACCCTTCATGGTTGAAATTTGTTCAGTCCTTCGACATACTTTGCCTCCAGGAATCTTGGTATAGAATGGATTTTAACCTTGATGGTTTTCAAATGTTTAACGTTTATGCTGAGCCCGCACCATCAGGCAGAGCTAAGGGTGGTCTTATAACAGCTATGTCGGTGAAGCATAATCTTATTAAGATTACTTTACTGACTGACTCCCCTTGGTATCAAATTCTTATGATTAAGGCTCAATTTCCAGTACCGCTGCTCCTAATAAACTGGAATTACAATATATTTGACGCAAATTCCACCACTGTTATCAAGAAATTACAGGACGAGATTGTTAATGTGAGCAGTAAGGTTTTCCCCCTCTTTATTGTATGGATAGGTGATTTTAACTGTGTTTTGTGCAAATTTAGTGGGACAAGAGTTTGTGGTATGTTGGATTCAAGTGATCAACCATTGGCTCACTTCACTCATACAAAACAGGAGGATGCTCTAAACAATATTGTTATGACGTACGAACTCTGTGTCCTGGACATGCCCAGTTTTTCTAGACCTATGGGTATACCCACCTTCCAAGGATCCGGGGGCGCGACGAGTACAATTGATTTTGCTCTGGTCTCCCTTAGGTTTGTCCATCTCATTAAGGATTTCCAGGTTGATGTAAATCCCGCCAGTGATCACAACCCCCTAATAGCGAGTTTTAACCCCGTAATTGGGAGTAGTCAAACCCTGGAACAACCAATAATACATAGCCAGAACCAGGGAGTAACTCTGAAGTGGGACAAGGTAAATGTGGGGCAACTGGAGTTGGATATTTTTAAGGAAAATAAGGCGGGTATAGAAGCTTGTCTAACGCCCACAAATGAACCAGATGTAATAATTAGAAATTTTGAAGAACTCTTAGGTAATGTGGCTACACACCTCCCAAAGATTCTGAGGGGGAAAAAAGAAAGTGGACCCAAATGGTTCGATGGAGAGTGTCTTGCTGCACAATCAAGTTTAAAAAAGGCTTTACATCAGGTACCCCGAGACGCTGACCTTGTTAGGAAATCTAGGAAAATGTATAGAGCCGCAATTGATAGGCGAAAATCGGAATTAAGGGCCATAGCCTGGGAAGATCTTGGAAAAGCGGCAGAATTAAGGGACTGTAGACTTTTCTGGGAAATAATAAACCAACCTTTTCTAAAGAATGGGGACAAGGGTAATATATTAGTGCACATTCCGGAGGAGACCTGGGTGTTACACTATGGGAAAATTTTTAACCCAAACAAGCTCCTGCTGGTTACTGACGATGGGGTTGGAGATTTTAATCTGATGTCAGCTAAAGAACTTAGCCTCTCTATTACCTTGTCGGAGCTAGAGGTTGCCTTGAGGATGGGGATCCCATTAAAGGCTCCCGGGCCGGATTCAGTACCGTTAGATCTCTTTAAACATAACCCGTAGGTCTGGGCACCATTGCTATTAAATGTTTTTAGAGCAATTGTGGTGGGGCGTATCCCAACTTCGTGGCATGAGGCGGTAGTAGTACCGATTTTTAAAAAGGGCGATAAGGTTGACCCTTGCTGCTACCGGCCGATATCCTTACTAGATGCCTCGTGCAAAATAATGGGTAGAGTGATATTGGCACGCTTTGAAGCTTGGGCAGGATCCGCAGGTACCATAGTGGACTCACAGTGCGGGTTTAGGAAGGGTAAGGGAACCACTGAGCAGTGTCTCAATCTGGCATTAATTATGGGCAAGTACATGGGGGCCAAGCACAGTTGTATTCACTTGGCCTTCATGGACTTGTCCAGTGCCTTTGACACTGTATGCAGGGGTAAGTTGTGGCAAATGATGGAAAAGATAGGGTTTGAAGAACCATTAGTGACCCTGCTTCGTCGACTCCACACTGCCACCTCAGTGAAAATTAGATATGGTCCAGGAGGTGAGAAGACAAATCGAATTCCATCCACCGAAGGTGTCCGCCAGGGCTGTATTCTGGCTCCATTCTTATTCCTGGTGTACATTAACGGTTTAGAAAGTTTTCTGCTTGATAGCGGAGCCGACTTCCCCCAAGCAAATGGTAAAAGGATACCGATGTTGTCCTATGCAGACGACACGGTTCTAATGACCCTCACTTCTAATGGTATGCAGACCACCTTAGCTGCCTTTGAGGCCTTTATGGGTAACTTAGACCTTAAGGTCAACTTTGCTAAATCGTTTGCTATGACCTGCGGCCCGAAAGGTGTAAAATCTCGTAGGTACATGGTAAGGGATTCAACTATTGCTAAAGTTGACAATTTTAATTATCTTGGCAACATTTTTAATAAAAAGTTAAACTGGGACCCTTTAATATCAGTCAGGGTACAAAAAGTTACACAATCGGTCGAGGCTCTGTTTCGCTTTGCTAGCAAATTGGGGCAAAAACCGATTAGAGAATTATTAACTTTATATAAAGCTAAATGTCTTTCTTCTGCCGTATACGGGGCAGGTGTATGGGGGACTCAGAAATGTGAAAAATACAAGTCATGGAAAATAAATTTTTTAAACGATTGTTATGTGTCCCACCAGGTACCTCTAATAACCTTTGTCATGGGGAGGTGGGCATTACTTTTGTGAGTGACACTATTCATTTGTCGCCTTTGTTGTTATGGTCTGAAGTCTGGCAGTCAGAAGAGTTAAAATTAACAAAGGAAATCTTGTATGACTGTCTTAAACTTGATCAATCCATGAATATTCCGTGGCTTCGATATGTTAGGGACACTTTTAATATAATCGGGTTAGGGCAAATGTTCGAAAGTCCAGTTATGGCCGGCAAGGATTATAAGTTAATTATCCACAAAGCTTATTATTCCAGCCGAGGCACTTTGAGAAACGGTGAGAACGCAGTATATAGGAAGGATGAGCTGTATCAGCAGTTTTACCTGTCATATATCACCCACACTCATTGGCGCTTTTTCTTAACAAGGTTTCGATTAAATTCTCTACACTATCTCTTTGCTTTCCCAAAACAAGGGGGGTGGTGTGAGAGGCTATCCCCTTGCCCTTGTAATATTAGGGTCTCACAAAGCACTTTGCATCTTATTCTTTTTTGTGCATTGTACAAGGATGCAAGAAACAGGTTTATCAAGCCCGTCCTGTTAAGCCTTGGATCTCGTTACTACAAAGAAGGCTATGAGTACCCTTTGTCCTTGTCAACTCCAGAGATTTGTAGTGCTGTGCTTAGCTTTATTCGAGTGTCTCTTAACATCAGAAACAAATATGAATCCCCATAAAAGTGATAACTATTTAGCTAAGAATATGGTGTGGACTTAAGACTGTAATGCACTTTATGAAAAGTTTGATAGATGTATGTGCCTTGATTGTTTTTGAATTTCTTGAAAATTTTAAAGTGTAAAATGAATTATGGATTTTTAATCAATTATGTATTTTTGTATAATCGAGTGAAGTTTGAATCTGTGTATACTTTTGTGATTCCCTTGTTGAATCGAATAAAGTTATTCGAACGAACGTATGTTGTTTCTCGGTGTTCCAGTCGTGATCTGATGACGAACAGCCTTTATGGTGTTAGAGGTGTCGTTGTGATGGCTGTCCATCTGGACCAGTACGGGTGCCATATGTGAGTGAATGCAATGGCCCACTAATGTGGACTGTCCTGTGGTCAAGCATACTTGTTATCCTGTAGGTGTTGTAAAGTCTTGACTCTGCAGGTGGGCTTCTCCCTGATTGAATGCTCGCTGTCCCCCTTAGGACAGATTGGCCTTCCTTCCTTGGCGGTGATGCTGCTAGTACATGTGGGTATTTCTCAGGTATGGGAAAAGCAATGTCAATACCCCATTCATCCATTTGTGCTATTTCATCTGGTGTTAGCCCCACCTGGGAGTGACGACTCAGCCCAATCGAGGTTGACTCCCTCTGGGAGTCACTGGAGAGGCACAGGAACTTAACCCAGGTTAGGTTGTTTGAGTGTGTTTTGAGAGGGACGGGATATGCTTTAAAAGTCGGATACGTTTCCCCTATTTAGAATGTCATGTTGGCCTTTGATGAAGTATCTCAGGGTGAGGGTTACCTCATGAGTGGTTTTGATGTCTTGGATTGCTTTAGGCTGAATACTAGGACCCGTCTGTACAAATGCTTAAATTAGAGCTCCGGTTTAGGTCCCGTTGGTATTGCTCAGGGCAGTAGACAGGATTTTGGAATGGCTGCACGGTTTGATTGCGAGGCCTTTGGAGGTCCAAAAGTAAAAGGCCCTGAGGTATCTTGTCCCTGGTGTCGGGTTCCTTGGTTGTGCATGGTAAACTTCTCTGCTCTAATTTCTTGATGTTTGATAGGTGGGGTGGTTGAGTTGTTGTAGCTGGGCTGTGCAATTCCCCCGTGTTGGGATTGCCTGTGATGGCGCATCAGACTCTTGTTTGGCGTCCAAAGGTGTTAGTATTGTGGGTGTTGAATTGCTTGATCCGTGCTTTTCAGTGAAGATTGAAAATAACCTTACTTTGTCTTTGACAGTCTGTGAATTTACATAGGCAAAGGCCTTTGTCGGGGACAGACCACCAGTATTACTGTTGGCCCAATCATGATGTGCCTTCCCACCCACGTGACTGTGGCAGTCAATCCTTCACAGCTGAGCTGGTGGAAAGGGAGGGATATAAGGATGAATCTCACCTGTACTCTACTTCACACGTCCTGTGCTGTCATGGAGCTGATTGTACACATTCTGCTGCTGCTTGATGATGTCCAAAACTGACACCCTCATGGATGCAACCAATGGTAAGTCACAATTTACCTCATTTCCATTGACTTCCAAGTTAACAGATGCACAGGCAGTAAAATCTTGAGGTGTTTGGGTGACCTGCCCCAAACCCATTTTGGGTACTTTGGAACGGCTTTGAAAGTGTAATCTAAATTCACCTCTTTGATGCCCTTTTTCCAAAGGTCAATGACATTGCTCAGGCACACCCTTCTAAATTCCGAGTGTACATGAATGGTGATGTGTGTTTTTAATATTGTAACACAACAGCAACTCCTCGCTAACCTTACATTAAATAAGGTTTGTGACATTCACCCATTTTCTCAAATGCTAAGTCCTGTTTTGACATGAAGTTCATGGATCTTTCTTGAAACAGGAACACCTTCTCTGCAAAATCTCTGCAATAAACTCTCACACATCACCCACATTAAAAGATAGCTTTTGGAAAATGTTAACTAAACCAATCTGTTGACAAAGTATTTAATGGTCCTCATGGCAAGCCTCTCTGTAGAACTGTTTTGGCTTAATCAGATGGCACCCTGAAAGTCTGGCTCCCTGGGCCAGAGCCCAATTTTTCCTTTCATCTAAAAGTCTCTAAATGTCTCTGTACACAGGCCACTGGCTTCAAGTATATCAGTGATGATAACCAGTATCATCACCAATTGCCGTGCATATGTGTGTAATGTGTAAGTGCAAAACATAAAAACAAACACAGGAGGAACAGCATTCTTCTCATAAAATTAAAGTAGGTGAAAGGTACACACAAAATAATCGACACATGTCCAAAAACCTAACACAAAAAGATATGATAACTAACCAGCCTCCTAGTTTGGATAAAAAAGTAACTAACTTGTACACATCAAACACATATCCAATATATATCCTATGGAGACGTGCAAGGAAATGATGTAGACAATGCTTAGACAAGCTGAAACCTTACCATAAGAAATTAAACCCCACTCAATGTCCGGCCACATTTGGAATACTCCCACATATCCACCCATGCAACATTTCCCCTTGCCCGGTGTGACTCCTGCACTGGTTTCAAGCTATAAATATACAGACCTGTTCATAGTGGTCACATCAGGTTGAAACAAACAATCCTGTTGTCACACATTGCAATGTATCAAATCACATCAATTAGGTGTTGCAAGTGGGCAACATTATGATGAATGTATTCCCAAAAAACTGATCACCATCACATACCTTATCGGTAAACAGCAATTACAACGAGGCTCTTACTACGCAAGTCATTACATCACATGCGTTACAGCACATGCGATGTAACAATGCATTGCCATTACTACGCATACCATTACATTGCATGCGCTTTTACAATCCATGTGATGTAATGGCTATCCACATCGTTGTGAGAAAACTGAGGCTGTTCCGTTTCCTGACAACGCCATGCACCGCCCCTCAGTTGATGCTGGAACCAGGATGGAGGGCCCATGAGGAGAGAGAGGTAAGGGGGATTGGGCCTGTGGTGGGGGTTACTTTTTTAGGGTTTTGGGTAGTGTGGAAGTAGTGTTGTAATGTTTGTATAGTGTAGGGTTGTTTTTTTGGATCTAGAGTAGTGTTCCGGGGGTTGTGCAGGGTAGTGTTAGAGTGTAGGGACCGAACTGGGGGTAGGGGGAGGGTCGTGCTGGGGGTAGTGTTTTAGGGTTTAGGTTAGAGTTTTGGTGTTTGCGTAGTATAGGGTAGTGTATTTGGGTTTAGGGTAGTGTTGAGGTGGCCATGCAGGATAGTTTTAGAGTGTAGGGGCTAGACTCGAGGTCATGTGTGGATAGTGTTTTAGGGTTTAGGGCAGCGTTTTGGTGTTTGTGTAGTGTAGGGTAGTGTTTAAGGCTTTATGGGTGTGTCGGGGGTCGTGCAGGGAGGTGTTAGAGGGTACGGACTGGACTGGGGGTAGGGGAGGTCGTGCTGAGGGTAGTGTTTTAGGGTTTAAGGTAGTGTTGTGGTGTTTGTGTAGTGTAGGGTAGTGTTTTAGGGTTTGGGTAGTGTAGGGGGGTCGTGCAGGGCAGTGTTTGAGTGTAGGGACCGGACCGGGGTTAGGGGGAGGGTTGTGCTGGGGGTAGTGTTTCAGGGTTTAGTGTAGTGTTGTGGTGTTTGTGTAGTGTAGGGTAGTGTTTTAGCTTTTAGGGTAGTGTCAGGGGTCGTGCAGGGAAGTGCTTGAGTGTAGGGACCAGACTGAGGGACGGGGGAGGGTCGCGCTAATGGTAGTGTTAGAGGGTTTAGGGTAGTGTTGTAGAGTTTGTGTTATGTAGGGTAGTGTATTTGGATTTAGGATTTGGTGTAGTGTTGGGGGGTTTAATTAAAAAAATGCGTTGTGAAAGTATGCAGGGTATTTAGATCCGTTGTAGTGTCATTTTAAATGCATTTCAATACACTTGCGAACTAATGGTATGCGTACTAATAAATTGCGTTGTAATGGTACTTGCGAACTAAAAACATTGTTGTAAAAACTTGCGTTGTTTTGCTTTGCCTTGTATGGACATATATTCACCTTATCAAATTGTGCATGTGCACAAAGTACATGCAGGTCAACTTTTGACTTCTGTGAACCTTCAGCTTCCAATTAAAAAGGTCAGTGGTAGGCTCAGAAGGCTTACATTTCAATCACACTTATGTGGTGACTTTCAGTCCTCTTGTCTCACGTAGAACAATTTGAGGCAAGAGGCCACTGCCAGTCCAAATATATTTGGTGTGGCCTAGCACACCATAGTGTCACCAAACGTGCCCTGATAGAGACTGCTAGGGTACTTTTCTTACAAAGGGGCATCCATTGGGCAGGGCAGGCACCTCAAGATGTTATTTGTGATGGGGATGTTTTCTTTTGAGAAGGGTGTCCTTGGGTTGGACAGAGGTGGTTTTTGAAGAGGAAAGGGTGGACTTGCGTTTACGAGGGGGCTTTGGGAATGAAAAGCTGAGGAAAATGTATCTGGGGTGTCTTGGGAAGTGGAAGATCTGGAAGGGTGGGTAAGAGGGTTGGATTTGGAGCTGGAAGGGGCGGTCTTGAGTGTGTCAGGGGTAGTCATGTCCGTGGAAGTGGTAGTTGGAGGTTTGGGAGGACTGATGGCAAGGGGAAATGAGGGATCTTTGACAGGGTACTTGATAGTGGAAATGTTAAGGAATGGGGTCTTGAAGGTAGAGTGAGTGACAGTGTGTGATGTGCTTGGGTCTGTTGGAGGTGCATGTGTGAGAGGTTATGTGTTGCAAGCAGGAGTGTATCTTGTTTCTGGGATGTCTGTTGGTTGCTTGATTGTGTACATCTGTATTTCTTAGGTGTGTATCTGTGGATGTTGCAGAAGTGGAAGTGCTTGGTGTGGGTGTTATGTATGCAGATGTGGTGGTGCCAGTGGGTGTGGTTGTATGAGGTGTGTTTATGAAAGTGATGGTTGGGGTGGGTGGGTGTCGTCTTTGCTGGCTATGGATGTGGATGTTGTGTTAGGTGTGTTGTTTGTGCATGCATGTGTGCTAACATCTGTGCTATGTGGGGATGCGATGGGGAGTGGTTTGAGTATGAGGATATGTTATTTTCAGTGGTGGTTTTAAATGTGATGGTGGTGGGGTTGCCTGTATTTGTAGTTTTGGGTGTGATATCTCTCTGTTAGGATGCATGCCTGCTTCTTCTTTTTGTGAGGTTTTTGATTGTGTGTGGATGTGCTGCTTTGTTCTGTATGAGTATGTTTCTGCAAATGTTTGCATGTGGTTTGAAAAGGTTTGAAAATAGGGTATTGGTATAGCTAAGGGGTGTGGAGAGGGACACAAGGTTGGAGGTGATGGGAGTCTGCACTGAAAGTTCTCTGTAAGCTAGACATTACATGTGAATGCCTTCCAGGTAGGCCACCATTTGCTGCAGATGGCTGCCTTGCCCCTGGATGGCATTCAGTAGTGCAGTTCGACTCACAGGGATGTTTAGCATGAGACCAATAGCCTCCTCACTCTGCGCAGTCGGGGTGTCAGAATGAGGGCTGAGATGCCTGGAGCGAAGGAGACTTCTCCCTGCTTAGGAGAGTGAGCCCGTCCAATTGGTTGGGGAGTAACAGGGAGGGTCATGATAGAACTGGGGATGGCAGACAAGGATGAAGGTGGAACAAATCCTATGGGGACCTCCTCCAATTGTGAGTGTCCACTGGAGGATAACTTCATAGATGACGCAGTCAAGCTTGCCTCATCGGTGGCACTGCCCAAACTCTATTGGTCACTAGGTCCCTCCGTGTCTGTACTGTCATGACCTGAACCACTATGACCAACTGTGTCCCCAATGATGATGGCCCCTTCTCCTTTGCTTGCCTGGAAATGAGATTCACAATTGTTTTTTTGCAGCTGTGTTACCATACCTGACCATCAGATTCCAACAAAAATATTTATAAAGTGTACAGATCACACCCGCTTCATGGTTCACTCTGTAGGCTTCAACATCAGCTTGAGCACATGCATGTCATGTCATGTCAAAGGTTCTTATATAGCGCCTTATCACCGCAAGGTCTCAAGGCGCTTGCTTTGGGAACCCGTCCTGGCTTTTTCCCTGTGAGATAACCCCTACTGTGCATCACCAAGGTGAAAGCCAGGCATCCCGCCGCGGGGGGCCGTAGTGGAGATTAAGCAAGCTATTGCCCAGAGTTGCAGAGTGTGAACCCGTGATTTGAGTAGGCACCGAAGCGAGAATTATCGAGTCCGTAGACATTTTGGGCTCAAGACCCTGCCGCGCCGGGAATTGAACCCTGGTCCCGGGTCTGACCTCTGCTTCAGGGTCTGCCTCCTCTAACCAGTGAGCCACACTTCTCCTGCATGCATGATACATTACCTGGAAACAGTTGGTCACTGTAATGATATAACTCCAGACAGCTCTAAATGCATTAATGGACTTGTCTATACTCATCCTTATGGCCATACTAGGATAATTGATCAACTTGTATACTTTGGCCCTTGTCGCATACCATAGTAAACTGATGTCAACAAATAAGATGGCTACTAAATATACATTTCAACACAGTTCACACAAGGCCCTGTATTCACCTTAAGGTAATTTACCTTAAACCACATCATTATGTCACGAAGGTCAAGTTAAAGAACAATGTAGCAGCAATATGTGCTGTAGCAGAATTCACGTCACATGCAAATGCTCATTGCACACTGATGACACTTTTGACTTGAAACTTCATCATATGTCCTCTTCAATAAATACTCAATGAAAGCTGTACTGAAGAAGGTTAGCTACATATCACATAGAGCATAAAAAAGTAGCTTGGCGATATAGAAGGCCATCGTTTTGGGAGATAGATACTCAAAATGCACACATCATAACACTTCCTATAGCCCTGTGAACATCTCCAGTCCTGCTTGGTACTGGTAACAACACCATTCTTAGATTGAACCTTTGAAGGTTGTTGTGTGTCAGTTAATATCTATTACATGAAGAGGTGTGATCACCTATAGTCCAAATGGGTTAGCACATCACAGCACTATTTGCCTTGTAAGACTGGGTGTAGACAATAGCATATGATCTCTGCATTTCTACATCTCACACCTTGATGCATGCCACCAGTCAGTATTTCAGTATTTCAGATGACATATCAACAGGGAAAGGTACACTGGGCAACATATGGGCACTGATGCTGATGGCACCAGTGATGCTTTCACACTCATGTCACTGTAGAATTTCAACTTATCAATTGGAAGTGTTGTCCAGTCACTGCGTAAAAAGTGCACCATATGTTGTATCAAATGTAATAGGGCTACCATCACATGAGAGACAGTAGTGAGGGAACATCACTCCTTACACAATGAAGACAAGTGGCCAGTTTGGTACAACGGTCACCCAGAACATCAAAGAACATGAGGTGATTTATCCCTTTACTCAGCCATGTGTAATCTCAAGGCAGCACACTGTTTTTCAACTGGACTTTGCTGTGTTTCTGGTCATAAGAAAATAGGCAAAGCACATCATCATGCACCTACTACCAAACCTACACAAACAATAACTCTTCTTGTATGTCACAAATTGGTCACACACATTGTTGATGGGGGAATGCCTGCCTGTAACCTAAACAGTTGGCAATGTTTCATGGTCTGCTCTGGCAAGGGCTCGGCAAGGACTCTCCCCATTGTTGCCTCTGTTGGGCCCTCAACCGCACATCAAACTCCAGGTAGGTCACTGCCAGTAGGGGGGTCACACTTCATTCGGTGACAGGGAAGTCTCCATCCTGGGTGATCTGAACTTCCACCTCGAGAACGCCAAAAGCAGCAACTCCACAACCTTGATAGACAACCTCGCCAACCTCAGACTCAAACAGCTCGTCTTGACACCTGAAACGCAAAATTTTATTTATTTATTTACATTACTCCATTCTGCCGTGAGCCAGAGTTTACTACCCTCTACCCTCTACCCTGCCCCTTAATGTCCCACACCGACCCATCCCACCACCCCGCGGCACACCCTCCATGGGCCGCTACTGCGTGGGAGATGTCCCAGCCCAGCCCATTGGGCGATGATGGGCCAACCCTTGTGACAGCAATCTGCATCAAATAGCCCAATCTGGAAGTGCACCGCCTCATGTTGTCGAGGCTCGTGGTCGAAGGAAGGAAACATGGAAAACATAGTCCCTGCATCTTATGAGGTGAGTGGTTTGCAGGCTGAGACTCCTGGACTGTGGTACAGACATCAGCACTTAATAGCACAACCTGGGAGGGCCCGCCTCTTTCCCTCAGGCTAGTAGTAGAAGGAAGGAATCCTGAGATAGGTAGTCCCTACAGGGCATGAAGTGAGTGGTTTGCAGTCTGAATCTCCCACACTGCAGGACAGCAATTAGTGTTAAACAACGCAACCTAGGAGGGCCTGCCTCCTTCCCTCAGGGCTCCTGGTAGAAGGAAGGTATCCTGGGAAAGGCAGTCCCTGCAGCTGATTAGGTGATTGGTTTGCAGTCTGAGTTCAATATAGCCTTTATATAGCTAATTTACAAGTTTGTTTATCATAACAAAATTGAAACCCATCGGGCCTTTACCATACTCAGTTCACATTATTTCCAAAATCTATTTACTCAATTTGCATTATACAGTCAAAACTTCATTCAATTCCAAGATTCTTGATTCATAATCTTATCAAATCCTGTCAGATCCTGTTTCCAAAAGGCAAATAGCTCCTAAGGATGAGCACAATGTGTAAAGTCCTTGACCTTAAGCAATAAGTCTGCAAAAGCCTAGTTCCTAAGCAAAACAGCCAACACATGCTTCATGGTTACCTCACTGCCTCTTCAGCACTGTAGTAAAACAAGATCTCGTCTGTACAGAAAGACAAACATTTCTTAGTAGATAAGTGTTCCAAGATGTTAATGCTCAAGATTCATAAATTATTGTGGCTAAGCTAAATGCTAATGGTGACACAAGGCCACACTCCTCCCTCCCAAAACCTGAAATCATTGTGCAGCTAAAGTATAATCTGGAAGTCATTTAATGTATTCCTTGTGAAACATTCAGCACACATTAGCGATAAGAAACACCTCTTTGCAAATCTGCAAAAATAATCTAATGCTTGTGAATGCCAGCTGTGACCAGATTCTAAAATCTAGTCATAAATTACTGGTAGTACATTACTACTCAGCCACTACTCAAGTGACCTTTCGAATAAGGAAGCAATCCTTTCACAGTCATGTGACCCAGGGCACTGGCAGAAGGCACAAATTGTTGGGAAAAGAAATCCCGACTTTCTAAAAGTAGCATTTTCAGAATTGTAACTTAAAATTGGACTTTACCATTAAAAAGGATTTTAATTGCAATTCATTTGAGTGTAAACAGCATATGTCTACCTGCCCCCAATCCAAAGTTATCACTTATTAAACATAATACAGTAACCCATTGTTAGTCAGTGGAAGCAATAGGCCTTACAGTAGTGAAAAGTTACTTTAGGAGTTCTTTACTGCCAGAACAAGTAAAACCTAAGTACACATGTCCTATTTTTGAAATACAATGCACCCGTCCCGTAAATCCGAGGCCCTCAGTAGGTGGGGGTACACACTCCTGGTGCATGCGGACTATACCACGGGTTCGAGGGGGACGGCCATATTGCTGAAGAAGAGTATGCCACTTAACATTCATAAGACATGGACAGACCCAGGGGGACGATTCGCAGGGGTGGAGGCCCAGTGGGATGGAAGAGACATCAATATACTCTCAGTGTATCTACCGCCCGCTCTGGGCAAGGCAGCATTAGAGGACCTAGGAAGTAGGCTTACAGGACTCTTGGTGGGCACACTAATTATGGGGGACACTATAACATGACATTAGATGATACTATTGATCACCACCCGCCGATGTCTAGAGCGAAATCTAAGGACCTTATGGCTGATTTTAAAAATGCAATGGGGTTGACAGATGTAGGGCAATCGCTTCAACCAACTGGCAAACTATTCATGTATTTCTCTAATGTCCACCGCAGTCTATCACGTATTGATTATTTCCTTACACATTTGTCCTCGATAGGTAACTTTGCCCAGTATAAAGTGCTACCTGAAGCCATATCGGACCACTGCCCTGTCTGGATGGAATATACACACTGGGAAAGACAGGCATGCACCGCCATTGTTCTTAGCCCATGGCTCCTACACATACCAGATATTAGGGAGGAACTCCACAAGCAATCAGAGAACTATTTTACAGAGAACGTAGGCTCGGCTGATCCTGCACAAACAATTTGGAAGCTTACAAGGTGGTTTTGAAGGGGCAAGCTTTGTCATTAAAGACGGGATATATCGCTAAGAAGCATGAGCTCCTGACCCGGGTGCAGTCTGACCTCCTAGAACTGGAGCGAGAAAATTAACAAGATCCTTCACCAGACACAAGTTATAAGCTCATAATGAAGCAAGACGAATACAGGATAAAAACTAGGGAACACATGATGGCTAAGAACCGTTCCACCCAACATAGACTCTATGAATTAGGTGATAGGGCTGGCAGGACACTGGCGTGGTTGGAGAGATGAGAGCAGGGTTCCAGATGGGTACACACACCGACGACACAGCTGGGTGAGACAGTGAAGCATCCACAAGAAATAGCTGAGGAATTTGCTGATCACCTAGAAAAGGTCTCCTCCCCCTCTATACGGCTGAAGATTCCCGTCAGCTCCCTTGTGACAGTAATGTGCCGGGCCTCTCAGATGCAGACAGGGAGACCTTGGAGTAAAAACTTTTGAACAACGAAATAAGCAAGGCCTTGAGGCAGATTAAATCCGGGAAGGCAATGGGGCCTAACGGCATACCAGTTGAGTTTTTAAAAGCCACTGCCTCTCTGACTGTGCCGCACTTAAAAGCCACGTATGAAGACAGCCTCGAGATGGGTAGGTTACCAGTGGACCAGCAGCTGGCCACCATTGTGGTCATCCACAAACAGGGTATACCAGCAGATAGTTGTGGCTCCTATAGGCCAGTCTCACTGAATAATGTGGATGCAAAGGTGTTGGTAAAAGTACTGGCGAATAGGCTGGTGACGTTTATTACATCTTTGGTCCATCCGGACCAATCTGGATTCATGCCGGGGAGGAATATGGCCCTTATTATACGGCGTCTACACAATGTGATGGCTGATAGGAAATATATTGAGGAGGATGCAGCGGTACTATCTCTTGATGCCTCGATGGCATTCGATTCCATAGAGTGGCCGTATCTGTTCGAAGTCCTAGAAAAGGTGAGACTAGGCCCTAAATTAAAAGCCTAGGTGAAGCTTCTATACACGGATGTGTTGGGACAGGTGAGGGTTAATAGCTATACATCCCGGACATTCCAGTTAAGAAGGGGTATTAGGCAAGGATGCCCACTCTCCCCACTAATATTTTCACTTCTGTTAGAGCCCCTTGCGGCCTGGGTGCGGAGAGATGTGATGGTGCGAGTGCTGCAATCGGCGGACGACGTAGAAGATCGTATATCCCTGTATGAAGACGACATACTGTTACATCTAGCCTCCACATAAAAATCAATAAGGGTAGTGCTCGACATCTTCACAAATTTTGGCAAATATTCGGGGTAAGCGATCAATTGGCACAAGTCTGTACTGTTTATGTTGAGGGGCATAGCACTCCCTGACCTGCAGATTTACTACTGGGCGGCGCAGCTGGTGACTGTCAACCACTGGCTGTATCACCCCCTGACGACCTAGCGTATGCTCTTGATCATTACCAGACTGATCACTCTGGATATCAAGGGGCCCTATACACTACTGATAGGAAAAATAGGGGGACATTTTCTGGACCTACCCAGCATACATGAGAAATATGGCGCATAGTCAATGCCCGGTTGGGGTTGTCGGGAGTCCTCTCAAAGGCGACACCATTATGGGGACACCCAGAAGCTGGGCATGTTATGCTATCAGCCCGGGTTTGACAAGTGGGATCTCATAGGTATCTCTGCGGTGAAAGACTTGGTGAAGAAGGGAGCTATACTTACATTTGGTGACCTCCAGAGGCAATACCATCTGGCCCAAGGAGAACTGTACAAGTATTTACAGATTAGACATGCGATACGGGTGGCTTTTTCGTCTCTCAAAGATGTACCAGATTCCTCACCACTAGAGGACCGTCTATTACACGGGCCTCTCAGTTCAAAGGCAATATCCCTAACTTACAAGAAGTGAAGTAATAATCTACCAGACACTTTTCGAAAGCTCAGAGAGTGGTGGCAGAATGACTTAGGTCCGATAGACGATGAGGATTGGCAAATGGCTCTCATGTACCCTCATGAAGCGCCCATCACACTTAGATTCCGGCTGATACAACTTAGGATACTTCACCGATCATACATCACAGGGACAGTTTTGGCGAAACTAGGAGCTAGACCTGATGATCTCTGTCTGAGGGGGTGCGGACAACAGGCCACATTCTATCATACGTTGTGGAGCTGCCCAAAGATACATGCCCTATGGGAGGAAGCCTCAGATCACATGCAGGCGGCCTTGAGGAAGGAAATAGTATTGAAGCCACAACTAGGTCTGTTAAACATATGGGAGGCAACTGACCTCACGGAAGTCGAACAGCAATTCAAAACACTGGGGTACACATTGATGAAACGAGACCTAGTGAAAGGATGGGGGGGAGCAAACCCACCGCTCATTACCCTGTGGGCTAAAGAAATGGATAGATGCATGCTGACAGAAACTGAGGTTTTTAAGGCTCGGGGTGCCCCAAGAAATGGGATAGGAAGTGGTCGCAATGGAATAAATATAGAGGGGATCCATGGCCCCGATGTAGGTAAAATAGATTTACCGATTTTTAATTACCGAATTTTACCGATTCGGTAATTAAAAATCGGCAAATCTAAGGGGAGGATATGTAGGAACATCCAGATGTTCCATTTACCGAATCGGTAAATATCTGTATTTACCGATTCGGTAAATACCGACCGGTAAAGCCCCATTCATTCCTAGGGGCTTTGAAGCCCATAGGAATGAATGGGGCATTACCGGTCGGTATTTACCGAATCGGTAAATACAGATTTTGACAAGGGTGCAGGGGGTGTCACTGTGACACCCTCTAGCACCCCCAAAAAAGATTTGGGGGCCATGTGGCAGGCATACCTGCCCTAAGGGCAGGTCTGCCTGTCATATGGCACAGGTGTGCATGCACACATGTGCATGCACACCGGAATCGGTATTTTACCATCAAATATATTTGATGGTAAAATACAGATTCGGTAAGGGTTGTGGGACTCAGAAGAGTCCCGCCTACATATCAGAATTACCGAATCGGTATAAATACCGATTCGGTATTTCACAGAATCGGTAAATTTACCGATCGGTACATCTACCGATTCTGTGAAATATGTGGCCCTACATACCATTTACTGAATACCGGTCGGTAACGGCCGAAAATACAGATTTTCGTCCGTTACCGACCGACCTACATCGGGCCCCATGTGTGTTGCCTACAGCTGAAATGGAGTTTCATAGCCATACAGAACGGGAGAGTAATGTTTAATGTGCAATGAACATTAATGTCTGCCCAGTTACTATGTTGATTATCTTGAACATGTCATTCAATCATGTATGTATAGCTGTAATTAAAACCAATAAACAAATAAAAAAAAAATATATATATATAGATATATATATATATAATGCCTACCTGCATGGACGATATGTGGCTTCTACAACTTGTTACCCTCCGTGGCTTAAGTAATATATCCAGTACACTGATTTACACACTTTTATGATTTACTGCTTTTTTATAATGTGTGCGTGTAATATAAAGCATTCTAACACCCTACATTTATTTGTAGTCTTATAAAAGAATTAAACACAAAATACGTTAGTAAATGCTATTTAAATTGCTATTTTTATAATTACTTATACAAATCAATACAACTCACATTCTTACAGTGAATGTTGATTTATTATAGAAAGGGAAAAAACAAAGTAATACAACCTGCCTCCAAATTGCAGGTTCTCTGAAGTACTTGTGAAGTGATAACAAGTTGTGTGCTTTAGTTTCCCTCCATTCCATTGGCATCTAGGTGTTAGGCTCCAGGTGTCTCTCAGCCAGGTGAAGAATGCTCAAACAATACAAGTGATGTGGGTCTGTGAAAAAGCCCTTTGTTTTGGGCCAATTTGAAATTAAAATACAATGTGCAGATGCTGCTGAATGTGCCCTTCTGTCAGCCAATTACTTCGGGAACGAATGAAGAATTCTCTTAATCAGTTAATTAAAACTTTTAATTTTAAAACTGAACAACAATGCCAAAAATTGGGGAAGAACGTTTCTGCTTATAAACAAAATGTTTTCTAGGTTTTAAAGTGCAGTGTGTGCCGAAAGCAACATATCAAATCTTGACGCGCAAGAATTATAAACAATCAGTTAAAAACTTTTATAATTAAAATCCATGCTGGTGAACCCAAAAGTTCAATGTAATTTTACAACAAGTGGAAATGTAAAAAAGTTCTTCAAGTTATAAAGTGCTGAATATGCCAAGAATGGGCACGCTCCTGGTGAAAAACAAATTTGTGAATGTGCTAAAAATGATTTTTTTACAATTTTTCGTCCTGTAATTCACTATTTAGGCCGCGCCATTTGCACAACTGTACAGAATACAGTTTTAATTTAAGGATTAGAATGTTCCCTGCTCAAAGCTGCAAGACCCCTGGTTTACATTCCTTCAACTGAGCTCATCCGACATGACTAGGGGATGTAACATTAATAGCTTCTTTTCAGCAGACGCCATGAATATTATTTACTGTATCTTCTCCTTGAGGGCAGCCTATTACCGCCTGCCTACATGTGTGGATGCCTTTCTTATATAGCGAAGCTTGAGTAACTGTCTTCCTTCCTCCATTAGCCCTGAGAATGTGCCTGAAATATGGATTAAGTCCTCCCGCATACAGTTGGACAGGCAGCATGCAGTCTCCGTAGATGGTCTTTCCCATTGAGGGAAGTTATGTAGCATGGGTAAGTTGCCCTGTCTGTAGCCCATCAGTTTCAGTTTTGCTTTGAATCTGTAGAGCGCACTCAGACAACTGTGCAGTTTCAGGAGGTTATAAGTGCCAATCATCATCCATGCACCTTATCTACAAGCATGGAAGACTTTTTAACCACTGAGTTTCCCACTTTGTTAAAATTCCCTGACTTGAGCATAATGACCGTAATGGTTCAAGTTACAACCTTTGTATTGCAGAGTTCATACATTCTTTTGCTTGACTCTTTTCTGCACCAGATATGGCTTTTTAGAGAGTGTTATTTAACATACCTTCCTGCTCACTTTTAATTTTGTAACACATTTTTATATCAACATCCAAACTGGCCAGATTTTGTCTGCCCAAACCAAATTATAGCCTTAATTGCGCTGGCGATGTGTGACGTAGCAGCCAGAACACCCATTGTTAAATGCCACAATCAAGTTTTCGATTGTTCCAACTGCCCACTCACCAAGGACTTTGGAACCATATGCTAAGGATGGAGCAAGTTTTGAAGGGATGACTTGTGCCAAAGGTTGAAGAATTGGACTGTTTAGGGCATTTCCTAAAGTGCAAAACATGGCTAACAGGGTGCTTCTCTTTTATATTATGGACTGTTTGGGTGCCAAAAATGTGCCACTTGCATCAAAAATCACACCCAGGTATTTATACTACAGCACTGATTTCATCCCGCTGTCATTGAAGCTGAATACTGGGACGGTGGACCTCCCTGTGCTGATAGAGATTATATTCATTTTTTTTTTTTTAAGCGTAATTAAAGTTGAATACAAATGTACAGAATGATCTGTTGCTTAAATTGAAAATCATGTCATGAGATAGATAATTAACAGAAAAAGAAGTAATACATAATACTTAAAATACATAAGAGAAAGTTGTACAATAAGCTTATTAATATATTATCATAATTATGCACTTAAAATAATGCATTTTATGTTTTTTGTATTTTGAGGAAAGAAGAAATTGGAAAGAAGAAAGGGGAAGAGAGAAGGAAAAAAAAGAAAATAAGACAACATGTAAAACGTATCTGTATTAAATATTAAATCTTATATCATAATGGCTTATTCCATATAGTAACTTAATGACATATAACAACTTATCTCATAAAATGAAAATGGCAACATAACTATATAGGATAATAAACAGGAAAGGGATAAACAGTCATGGGGGCTGGAAAACCATTGTAGAATCCTTGGAGGGTTTAGGCTTTTTGTTTAAGTAACCAATGAGGGAGACCAAAAGAGGTTTTTACTTATCATCTGTAGTGTAGGCATAGCAGAGGCTGTATCGAGTCTATGATGGGAACGAAGCAGGCTCTACCAACCAGTAATGTTAATATTCTTGACATTCTTCCAGTTGGATGTAATAACTTGAAAAGTAATAGCAAGTGACAGGTCCAGAAATGTACCTAATTTAGAGCATACTGGCCAAGGCCCGGAGGAGCTTCCCAGGAAAATACATTGGATATCAAAAGGGAAGGTAATGGAACAAATAGTGGAAATAATTCTACAAACCTGCAGCCAGAAATCAGTGATAGATGGACAGTGGAAAAACATGTGTAGATATGTGCCAGGGAGGGTTTCGCAAGGCCAACACATATTCAATAGATTTGGGCTTTAGTTTTGCAATGAAAATATATAACCTATGATAAAAGTAATAAAGGGTCTGTGTAGTGCTGGCATTATGCGAGGTGTGGTGTATCTTGTTCCAGATTGAACCACAAACTCTTAAATAGAAGGAATGCTGAAGATCAGACTCCCACACTAATTCAGTTTTAGATATGGGCCAGGAAGGAGTAGTGTAATGCAAATATTTATATGTATACGATGCTTTAAGTGATGATGAAAGTAAATTATTATCAGGAGGTGAGAAACATATATGAAATTGTGATTGATTGAGTATAGAAATAGCCTGGAAAAGAGCACCTTTGAGAGACTTATATTTGATGGCATCTACAGACGGAAGATTACATTTAGTTTGAATTTCTAAAAAAGGAAGAGGAGTCATATCACACAGTAATTCAACGGTTTGAATGATTCCTTTAAGATTCCATGTCCTCCAAACAATAGTGCAATTCGAAATTTTTAGAGATTTATTATACCATAAAGAGGATTCAAAAAATTCTTGTACCTGGGACATGGGCCTTGTAAAAATACAGGAAGATAGTACAATAGAGTGTTTAATGGATGGTGCGGCAAAGGCTTGAGGAGCCTTAAAAAAATAGGGTAAGGAAGAAAAAAGAAAAGGTGATAAAAGTGAATCCTCCAGTCTGCACCAAATATTATTAGGTAGAGAATCAGTGTCGCTAATACTTGGAAGAACTTGTTTTAGAACAAAAGCAGTATGGTATTGTTGAAAGTTTGGGAAACGTATGCCACCCAACTCTTTGGGTTTACAAAGAGATGCTAAAGAGATGCAAGTTTTTTTCCCATTTCATTAAAATGTAGTAAGCGATATTTAATAACTTAAACTTTTTTTAAAGGAAGTTTAATAGGAAAAATGGACAAGTTAAAAGTAATGACCAGTAAAAACATCATCTTTATGGTGGCCAACCTTCCACACCAAGACAAATATAGAGAAGACCATTTCTCTGTCGTATGAATAATTTTATGGTGGACATCATCTAAATTTATCTGAATTGTCTTTGCCATGGAAGGAGAATATTTAATTCCCAAACGTTTGGGAAAAGGTGAGAAGGTGAGAAGACCATTTAAGCTCTGTGCCATCAAACATTTCTTTCCGACAATGCTTATTAACGGGGAGTACCTCAGATTCTCAAAAGTTCAATTTATATCTCGATAGTTTAGAATAAGAAGATAAAAGATTAGTGAAAGCCGGTATTGATGATTCCAGTTCAGAGACGTAAAGGATCACATCGTCAACATATGCTGAGAAATTAATCTCAGTGTCTTTATGTCGAAAGCCCTGAACTGATGCAGAATTTTGTAGATTAGGCAAAAACAGTTTTAGGGATAAAAGCAAAGGAGATAAAGGACATCCCTTTCTAGTTCCCAATAAAAGAGGAAAATATGAAGACGCAGAGCTGTTTAAAAAAAAAAGATGTAATCAGAGAGGAATACTATATAGCTATATATTGAAGAAAAGTTGGACCAAAGCCATGCCGTTTTTGAGCCTGCATAATACATTTCCAATTGACACGGTATAAAACCTGTTCGGCATCCAAAGTCACAGCAGCCATAGGTGTATTGTTAAAAGAAGCCATATGTAAAATATCCAGAAACACCCTAGAATTGTCAGTCATGTGTCTTCTTTTAACACATCCAGTTTGCTCAGTTTCTACCATATCTGGAATTAGTGGAGAGATTCTAATAGATAACATATTGATGAAAACTTTGCAATCAAAAATTAATAAGGGAGATGGGTCTATAATTGGCACATGAGGAGAGATCCTTAACCTTTTCAGGGATCAAACAGATCATAGCCTCCGAAAAAGACCCCTTAGCTTTGTTTTGTGAGAGAAAGCAATGTAGTAAGTAGATGCAGGAGTAAGAGAGGTGAAAAACAGGAATGCAATTCAACAGAAAAAACATCCGGACTCGCTGCTTTATCGTTGAGTAATGTATTAATGGCTTTATTTCATCCATCATAAAACTTGGAATATATTTGTAATAATCGTGGGCCACGCTGGCATAGTACCTCTACGCGTAGCTCCAAAGAGTTTGAAGAAAACTCTGTGGAGCTACGCAACGCTCCGCACCCTCCCTTCTCCCAAATGCTTTAAAATGATAAAAAAGAAGGCACTTACCTGTGTATCTGCTGCCTCCCCTGCATGACCGCTCTCCTTCCTGCTCCTCGCCGCCTCACGTCCTTCTTCATTTAAAAAACACTATGTTGTATGTCTTGCGCGTGCGCATTCTCACTCGCAAGATGTAAAACAGAGTGTTTTATTTATATTGAGGGACACAAGAGGAGCAGGAAGGTGAGCGGCCAGGCACGGGAGGCCGAAGAAAAATAGGTAAATGACTTTTTTAATTGTTTTAAATCATTTGGGGGTGGAAAACTCCTCACTGTCACAGTGGTGGAGTTTTGCCTACCTCCGTGTTTGCCACGGAGCGCAGAGTATGCAAATCTCCGCAAACTCCACTGGTGGAGCGGAGTTACTCACCCAGAGTTAATTTTTAACATTGGTCCGGCAGCTTCCTCTGTTGATCTTCTATTGTACTTAAATGTAGCATTCATTAAACATTGGAAAACATTATCATTCTTGTATGAGAAAACGGTATGTTCTAATTGCTTAATAGATTGAAGCAGTAATGAGGATTCCTTATTAGCTTTTTTCCTTTTGGCCTTGACATAATTAATAATATGTCCTCGGCCAGAAGCCTTAAAGGCATTCCTAACAATATGAAATGAAATATCAGGTGTGATATTATACAAAAAACCTCCTGTAGAAAACATTCAAAGTTCTGCACACATTCTTTGTTCTTCAATAAGTTATTGTTGAAGAGCCATCTGTTAGGTTTACAGGTCACTGGTGCAGAACTCTCCTGGACGAACAGCGTGGCTAAGACCCTGACGCTGCAACACATTGCTGCTTAGCGCTTCGCGCTTTTTAATCTACCGCATTTTTTGTTTGTTTGTGAAATTTCTTTTTACTCTTACCCTGATTTTACTAGGGACTCCTGGCCCCCACTTGCATTTAAATTGTCTCCTGCACCGCTATTTAGCGGGTCTGGGCTCCGTGGGCTTCTCATCTCGCCGGCACTTGCATAGGCGCCATCTTGGGTGAGGACGTGCCATCCTAGAGGCGCAGGACCGAGCGCTCTAGCCTTGCGGCCCTCCTCCGCCCGCCCTACTTAAGGCTGATTATTATCTGGCTTGTTAGAACTCTCCTGGACGAACAGCGTGGCTAAGACCCTGACGCTGCAACACATTGCTGCTTAGCGCTTCGCGCTTTTTAATCTACCGCATTTTTTGTTTGTTTGTGAAATTTCTTTTTACTCTTACCCTGATTTTACTAGGGACTCCTGGCCCCCACTTGCATTTAAATTGTCTCCTGCACCGCTATTTAGCGGGTCTGGGCTCCGTGGGCTTCTTATCTCGCCGGCACTTGCATAGGCACCATCTTGGGTGAGGACGTGCCGTCCTAGAGGCGCAGGACCGAGCGCTCTAGCCTTGCGGCCCTCCTCCGCCCGCCCTACTTAAGCTTTACACTAGCGCGCAGCGGTGACGCGCAGCGGGTCGCGCCTTCTCGGCGCCTGAGTCGTGCCAGAGTCCTGCCCGTCTGCGCCCGTCAGCGCCAAGGAGGCGCTAGGGCAGGGCTCTGCTCTCGGCCGGTACGTATACTTGTTTATCGGTTTGCTCTGTATTACTATTCTAGCCATGTATTCTAGAACTGATTTATTATCTTTACGCCCTATTTCTGGTTCTTGTTTTGACCACTCCCTTTATCCTTTGCTTGGTCCTTTTACTTGTTCCGACTGTTCCTTTTCGCTCCCTACACCAACCCCTATTTCTGTTCTTCGCCCTGCCCTTGCTGTGTCTTCAGAGCCTACAATTTTCAAGATCTTTCATCTTAATGTCAGATCCTTGGTTAAACACCATCTTGATGTCTATGACCTACTTGATGAGGCCCCTGACATTCTCTTCATGTCAGAGACCTGGCTACATAATGACGCATCAGTTGCCATCAATTCTGCTCTTCCCCCAGACTATACTATCTATACTTTTAATCGTGACTCCAGAGGCGGCGGCATCGCTGCCACGATTAAAACTAGGTATCCTTGTTCATGGAAGGTCATGGACATCGCGGGATGTGAAAGTGCTTATTTTTCAGTTTCTGTCAATTCGCACTTTACCTTCTCTGGTCTACTTATTTATCGGCCTACGGGCCCCGATGCTGCTTTTAGAGCTGCCCTTCCTGATGTAGTTAGCTCTCTGGTTTCGAAAACTGCTACTTTTAATATTATCGGGGATCTTAATTTGCACTTTGATTCTCCTTGCCCCTCGGTAGCTAGTAGTACCTGTGCTGACTTGGAGGCTCTCCAACTTTTTCAATTAGTTCAACATGGTACACACATTGGTGGTCATATCCTAGATCCTTTTTTTACTTCTATAACATCGGCCAAAGTATTGCTTCCCAGACCCATGGCCTGGACAGACCACCACCTAATTGAATGCCATCTTCTACTTGAAGATCCTCCGGTAGTTGTTCCTACTCCTGCCATTCTTAGGCGCTCTTGGAAAAAGTTAAAACTCAATGATTTTCATCAGTTGTTACGCGAGGTTCCTTTGGCCCCTTTTACAGATGTGGAATTCGGCTACAACTTCTATTGTAGCTGGCTCACCAACGCGTTGGACAAGCTTATTCCCCTCACTCTGACCAAACAACAGCGCATTCATTCCAGTCCCTGGTATGATGACGCTCTTCGACTACTAAAAAAATCTTGCAAACAAGCCGAAAGATTGTGGCGTAAGTCCTACGACCCGGTCAGCAAAGCTTTGTACCGCACTACCACCAAGAAATATCATAGAGCCATCTGTAGGGCCCGGGCATCGTATTTTTCTCGTGAGTTTAGTGCTAGCAACAATCCTAGCAAGCTTATTTTCAAAGCTCTGAAAGATCTTGCCACCTGTAGAACCTCTACTACCGTGATTTGCTCTCCCTCTCATTGCGAGGATTTGGCCACCTTTTTCATCAATAAAGTGGAAGGTATTTATCGTGCTTTTCCCAACCCTACTGGCCCTCGGCAATGTATTACTGCTACTGCTAAAACCTCTATGTCACTATCCTACCTCCCAGAGCTCTCCATGGAAGAGTTTGATAAGCTTGCTATCAGAGTGAAATCAGGCTCGCCTAAAGACCCTCTGCGGCCCTCACAATTCAGGGAATCCCCTTCTTTCTGTCTTCCCCCGCTTTGTGAGCTTATTAATTTGTCTCTGTCCTCGGGTTCTGTACCTTGTGCCTGGAAACAGGCACAGGTAATCCCTATTCTGAAGAAACCCACTTTAGACCCCGAAAAAGCTGAAAGCTACCGCCCCATCTCTCTCCTCCCGTGGGCTGCCAAACTGACTGAGGCTCACGTAAATACCATTCTAGCAAACCATCTCCATTCTGCTAATATCTTAGATCCTACGCAGAATGGTTTTAGGCCCGGTCACAGTACCGAGACTGCGCTCCTATACATGGCTGAACACCTTCGCATGCTGGTGGATTCGGGTCATACGGCGGCACTTGTGCTTCTCGATCTAAGTGCCGCCTTTGACACTGTCTCCCATGACATTTTACTCCAACGTCTGGTTGAGGCCGGGGTGGATAAGTTGGCCCTTGAATGGTTCAGATCTTTTTTATCTGATCGCTCCTTCAGGGTCATCACTCCCCCCTTCGAATCTAAACCACATGCGATTGCCCAGGGAGTACCACAGGGATCGGCTTTAAGCCCCACTTTATTTAATCTTTATGTCCAGCCGCTAGCTGATGTCGCCATGCGTGGGAACCTTTCCATCGTGTCCTACGCAGACGACACTCAGTTGGCGGTTGCGATTAGTGGGGCTTCCGATCTCGAGGCAGCTAAGTTCCGTGAGGGACTTATATCTGTGGCCCACTGGATGAATGACAATTTCCTGCAATTGAACGCTAAGAAAACCGAGGTGCTCATTGTGGGGAAGCAAATTCATCTGTGGGACGATAGCTGGTGGCCTCAAGAGCTCGGCCCCACTCCTACCCCTGTTACTGAAGTAAAAAATCTTGGGGTGTGGTTTGACTCCCATTTGAGTTTTTCCACCCATACTAAAAAGACGGCTGCATCCTGTTTTGGGATTTTGCGTCAGCTTCGGTCCACTTTTAAATATTTTGACGCTCCCACTCGTCAGCTTATCGTGCAAGCCATGATCCTGTCCAAATTGGATTATGCTAGCTCTCTTTTTCTTGGAGTCAACCAGGCTGAGCTCTCTCGCCTTCAACGCGTCCAGAACGCCGCCGCCAGGGCTCTGGTTGGCTTGCCTAAATTTTGCTCAGCTAGGAAAACCATTTACAATCTCCATTGGCTCCCAGTGGCACAGAGAATAAAGTTTAAATCTCTGATTTTGACTTTCAAAATCCTCAAACTTTCTTCCCCTCAGATTCTCCAGCATCTTATCTCTCCCTATGTGCCAGCTCGCACTCTGAGGTCCTCCGCTCTCCATCTTGCTACAGTTCCTCGTTTTAAGAGATCCAGGACTGGCGGTCGCTCTTTTCAAGTCCTTGCCGCCAAGTTATGGAACTCTTTGCCTGTCCATATTCGTGCCATCGAGGGGCTTTTTGCTTTTAGGAAGGCAGTTAAAACCTTCCTTTTTCCTTTAGCTCCGTAGTTTTGCTGTGCTGTGTTGTGTTCCTTTCTTTCTGTCCGGTTTTAAAGTTCTGTTTTCGCGCCAGGACGCCCCTTTGCTGGGGCATCTGTGCGCGTAATAAATCCGGATAACATAACATAACATAACTGGTAATATATCCAAATCCATTATAACCAGTGCATGATCTGAAATTAATATTGACCTAATTTCAGCATGTGTGAGTGTAGTCACTAGGGGGGTGAAATAAATAAATAATCAATTGTGGATTGAGCTTTATGAGTTGGTGAATAAAAGGTGTATTCCAATGTGTCCGTGGAATATAATCTCCAAGCATCAACCAATCCTCTGGAATGGATACTTTGTATGAAAGTGTTCTGTATTTTATAAGGAACATATTTGCCTTGAGATTTTCCATCTAAAAAAGGTCTGCAATCTGATTAAAATCATCACCTCCTATTAAGTTTGCATTTGAACATGAGTGTAAAACAACTGTTATTTGTTCCAAAAATTGTACATCAATGCCAGTAGGACCATAAACATTAAGGGGTCCATTATGATGTCGGGCGGATTTCCTCCGCCAGGCTGGCGGTGGCTACCGCCAGCCTGGTGGAGGAAATCCGCCCGACATCATCAGCCCAATTCCCCCCCCCCGCCAGATTTGGATGGCGGGAGGGACCGCGGCGGTGGGAAACACCGCCCGCCTGTTTTCCGCCCCGGTCGTCTAGCGGCCGGGGCGGATAACCAGTAACATGGTGGCGGTGTCTTTTAGACACCGCCCGCCGTATTACTATGGGCTGTGCACAATGCATTTCCGCGGCGGCAATGCCGCCACGGAAAGGCATGTGGAGACTCCTTGCGGGCCCCCTGGGAGTCCGTGGCTTGGAGGCGCACATGGGGGGTACCTATGGTACCCCCCCGCATTTCAAAGTGCAACATGGCAGGCACCGCGCGGTGCCTGTCATGTTGCACTTTGAAAAGCACAACATGCACTTTTACCATTGCGGCGGGCGGAGATTCCTGCTCCGCCTGCCACAATGGTAAACATACAGGATGTGCCCGCCTGTGTGGCGGGAGCATCCTAATGCCATTTTCGGGACCCCCGCACTGTTAGCGGGCGGTGCACTACTCCGTTAGGGTGGCGGGCGGCCAAAGCCCGCCCGCCATCCTAATGGACCCCTAAGAATGGAAACAGGTGTGTGATGAATAGTGGCATTCATTAAAACTTATTGACCCTCCACATCTCTTTCCTCTTTTTCTTTTACCAAGGGAAGGGACTTGTGAACCAATATTATGACCCCATTTTTATGGTCAAGAGCCAGGGAACAAAAAACCTGACCAACCCAATTGAGCAATATTGCATTTAAGTCTTGCATTTAGAACTCGCTGTTTTTTAATAGGATTATGCAATCCCTTGACATTCCAAGAAATAACCTTAAGGGAATTCCCATTGTAGTACATTAACATACATAGTAAACTACAAAGGAAACCGGAATAACAAACCACATGAATGCATATAACTTAAGAAATGATCTAACATTCATAGTTGATGAAGATCTATAAAGCATAGTGAAACCAGAGAAAAAGAAGAAAGAAAAGAAACAAGATAAGAAAGAAAAGGAAGAAGAAGAAATGAAAGTAAAGAAAGGAACAATGACTCTGCTATAGGCAATAGAGATGACAAAAAGCCAACAAGCTTCAGTCATGAAGAAAGTAAGACACATCAAGTGTGTAGAAGTGCAAAATTGAAGATGGACAACAGACTAAAGTTGAATTAGATTTAATAACTATAGTGACTGAGACAATCATTATAAAAGAAGAGAAACTGAGAATATGAAGAAAAAAAGAGAGAAAAAAAATAGAAAAAAATGGCACAGCAGCTATTCATGTGACTAGGACCAATAAAACAACAGTACATATAAGAAAACAAAAGGAGTGCATTGCGCATAAATGATCAATAAATATAACATACTAAGACACTAGGATAATATGGAAACAGGAGGTCTAACAAGGGAGGTGTTTGGGAGGTAACACATCAAAGAAGGGAATACGGATTAGACAACAGACAACTGTAAAGAGGAATACATAAATATCAAGGTTAAACAAGTGGATGGATTAGCTAAAAACATCAACAATATAACAAACACCAAAAACCATGAACATTCTATCATAAATAACTCTAAAAGTAACTCCTTGAAGAATAAGTACATTCAATTCAAATACAAGGAACAAAAAGCATAGGCGTAGAACAGGCTGGGTGACACTAAATGAAGAGTTCAGGCTTTCCCAAAATCCAAGCTTCACCCTGTTGGACAATACATTTCCTCGGGTGATCTGGACAGTCAAAAGAGAAAGTTTGTTCCTTATATGTGAATTTAAAGAAGCATGGATACACAAGTCCATATCTCATATTCATAGATCGTAGAGTAGGCCGGAAGGATAAGAACTCCTTCCGACGAGCGGCAGTTGCACGTGCTACATCCTGGGATATAAAAACTCTCTGACCAGACCACAGTATTTGTTTCCATTGCTTAGCAGGTGATAACACCATAAGCAGCTCAGTATCCTCTAAAAAGAGAACAATTATTCCCCTAGGGCGGCCAGAGCTTGAGGCATTATTAGATTTGTGGCTGATACCGTGAGCACATTGTACATTGAGAGGTGTTCCTTCCTTAAGGCCCACCAGCTTAGGAATGTGGACTCCAAAAAAGGCAAGCATGTCAGACCCCTCTGCTCCTTCCGGAATGCCATAAATTCGGAGATTATTGTGCCTGTTCCATTTTTCTAGATCTTCTGTTTGTTGTTTCAGGAGCCCAATCTCTTTAGCCATACCAACAATTTTGTCAATCACATCTTGTACTTCACTAATACGTTGTTCAACACCCTGGACTCCAATTTGGACCACTTTTCCTTGAAGTAAAAAAATCACTTGAAGTAAATTGTCAGGTAGACTGCTGGCAAATTGTATTTCCACACATAGTTATGCCTGACAGGATTAGAAGACCATGCCATTAGAGCTTTATTTACCTAGTGTGTCAGCCTTTTCATTAAAACGTCCTCTTAAAAGAGAGAAGAGGCATTTGAAGGTAATTGTTGTGAACTTCTCTGTTTCTTGTAGGCATTAGCAGCGTTATATAAATTAATGTGACCGGACAGGGGAAGCGGGCTTCGATGCATACTTATGGTGGCCTAAATCGCTGATGCTGAGAGCAACAACAAGGTAAATGGCTTAAAAATTGCCCAAAAACATAAAATACCTTTTCTTCCTGCGTTCGTGCACTGGTTCCTTCAGCACAGAAATGCCTTGCTCTGAAACAGCCAGTAGTGAAGAAAGGTCTCAGTTACTATGCGGAGTCTCACAATCCTGCAGCCATCTTGCAGATGGTTTGGCCACGCCCTGTATTTATTTTTTAAGATTTGGACATCCATGGGATTTATTAACCTCTGCAGGCCTACCTTTGTGTGACTTAACAAGACAGCGCCATCAGCATACATCATACTCGAAGTGTTAAAACTGGCCACTTTTGGGGAACAGGAGTTAATCTTCTTAAGTACTGTTGTTAACTCTGCCAAGTATAAGTAAAAAAGAATGGAGTGAGAACAAATCCACAAAATATCATTGGGGTTAGCCCAGATCCTAGATCCAGTCCAATATTAGCTACCGGATCCGACTGGATCCCCCTAATTTTCTGCACTGGTTAGTACTTTGTTATCAGATGTTACAGCTCAGAAACATAGGGCAAATTTGCCTCTTTCTGTTTCTGAGTTGAAATTAAACCACTAACTCAGACAAATAGTGGGTTAAATGAATTTACTTTATCGAAAGTGCTAAACGTTGGGCTATGGGAGCTCTGCCAGTCACTCCCTCAATATCTAATGCAAAAAGAGAAAAAACTAAATACCCATAAAACATATTGTAGGTGTAGTCAACAATCTATTCTTCATTCACAAATGAAAGCCATTTTACACACAAAAAAAATTATATGTGTTGTTATTCATGCAAATTGCTTTAGTGACAAGGTTTAGAGCTGTTTTGCTGGGGGTTTTAAAGGCTAAAAGAACTCAGGAGTACGTTAATAGTTCAGAAATGACTCATCAGCATCATGTATATCTATCATTAAAGGCAGGCATCAAAAAGCTACACTTTTGCCTTGAAGATAGAGATCAATTCTCTAGTGCGACATTTGCCGCAATTTCCATAAACTCTGTGACTATTTTTCAAGTATTTTCAGTGAAAATTACTGGATTTGCAGGGTGACAAAATAAATACATATCAAATTAGAATTCAAAAATGTTCAGCCTAGTCTGTAGGTAATGTTACAAGGTTGCAATTGAAGAATGTTAATGTAGCTGGAATGATGATGGCAAGAAAAGATATTTCTAAACTATGGATTTTAAAACACATGCACAAATGTAGCCCTTGCAAGATATAATCTGCATATATTATGCGTCACATGCCACTTTTTCATGATTTTGTTAAAAGAGCCATAATTTAAATACATTAATAGAAAATGCCTAGGATGCTCTTTTTTGATATGGGCAACCATGCCACTTTAAGTGCGCAAAGAAATTGCGTGTTCACAAAAAGGTAATCTGTAATGATTAAGTGATTACATAATTCTGACTATACGTGGGCAGGTGAAAATGCGGGAATAAACTCGCATTGAGAGAGGTTGTCTGTCCAAACTCCTTTCATTCCAACATGTGTTCCTAAACCTATTTTTTGCAACATATTTCATTCAATGCAACAACCAAGCAAGTACCTTCAATAGAACTGCAGTCAACAAGAGCCAATGCATTGTCCACAAAATTCTCTCAAGCTGGAAAGAGCACAGCAAAGGTTCCAGTGAAACAAAGCTCAAGTATCAAGGGAAATCAAAAGTTGGGAATCTACCTTTGAACTCGGTCTTTAACTGATAATAGCTTCCCATTATACATAGCTCCTTCTCACAAATTATATTAAAAAGAATCCTGTGCATGAAATATATGGGGATCAAGATATAATTTTGTAGAGCAATGTTCCATGTGCATTTATTTTCCTGAGAATTATATAGCGCAAACTTGACCTGAAGTTATCAGAGGTGTTACAGATGCACACATTAATTTTTCAGAAGGCACAGAGAGATTAAATGATTTGCCCTGAATTACAGGATGTTAAACATCCCTGACAAGACTCGTACCCGGTTCCCCAGCTTCAGAGGTCCACCGCTTTAGCTGTTAGGCCACATCCTCTCCAACCTGGCATGCTTCATACCTGTAGTCCAGTAAGATCATCTCATATAGGGCACCCGCTTAACTCTTGTAAAATACTGACGTGGGTGAAGGTAATTTAAACTATGTTTGTGGATGCATTGGTTCCTTGGAGAGCCGCATAAATCACTGTGGGAAGCCATCACCCGGAACTAAAAAAACACAGACTGAGACTAACTGAAATAGCTAGGGACAGAAGGATGCCTCTGGACCAGAACAGTCAGAGGACAACTACTAGAATCCCACACACATTGCTGTTCCACAGCTCCTATGTTGCAGCATTGGAGAATTCTACTTAAAGACACACTTACCTTAGAAAGATGACAACAGTTTCACAAGTGCTGATTAAAAAAGAAACAACATACTCAACACAAAAATCGAATACATTTAGACAAGTGTGAGGAAAGAAGATGCCTCACACTTCTAACATGAGAAAGGTGTGAGGAAAGAAGCTGCCTCACACTCCTAAAATGAGACTGGTGTGAGGAAAGAAGATGCCTCACACCACAAATGTTGAACTGCTGGCACAAGCTTGCAAGATATAACTTTAGTGAACTCATTTGGTCAGAAGCAGGGAGTACTTCAGAAAACCACCTAAAATGATGTGTATGAGTAATATTATGTTCAGTAAAATGTAGCAAATCTGTGGCTCTACCATAGACACAATACTGAAAATAAAACTGCTAATGATGAAATTATTGTTTCAGAGACAAGTATGGGTTAGGATTATTGAAACAGCAGCACTTTCCTCTGAGAACATAATGAAGTATGACAATGTAAAGGCATCATCAGTCAGCAATAAATTACATCAGACATCTCACCAGAGCAAAGTGACAGCCTGCCCACATCGAAAATGGCTTATCAAGTGAGCTCTAAGGACTGGCATCCTCTGCAAGGCAGAACAGCATCTTGAGAAGACCATAGCTGCACTGCAGTGGCATAAAGAAACTTGATGGGGACCCCTGCGAAGTACATGGATGGCCCCCATTATCCGGCTACCAGTTTGCCCCACCGCCCAAAAATGTGGTATATTTTGATTTGAAACCTCCAACATTTAATGAAATGCCTCTATATTGTCTTGCTCAACGTTCTAATAAGAAAGTGTTAATTACTGGCAGATAATATTTATCATATATGAATTTTCTCTTCTTTTTAGTATATTCAATATATTTATTTATACAATTGTAAGATGCTATTATCATTAATGTTCTTTTGATGACATTTTTTTCCAAATGCTAATAAAAAAATTATAACACAAACAAATAAGAAAGTGGGAAACACTCTTAACATATAATCTAAGCCATTTGTAACATTGTCAAGAGCAGAATATTTAACTGAGACAGCAATCAGAAAAATGCCAAGGCGCAATCCTATTGTCTCAGGAACTGCCTATCGCTGAAGAAAAAAGTACAACTATGTAGGGTCTGAATTAAAATTTATATTGATGGACAATAACTTGAAACTTTGAAAGACTAACCCAACCTGCAAATTCACAGACTCAACTGACAATATACACGAGGAATATACAGTATATAACTCAGTATCCTGCCAACCCCAAGCGAAATAAATGTGAATTATTTTCAAGCCACACACTTGCTACTGTCAAGGGTTGTGCATGATAATAAAGTGAACTGATGAAGCAATTTAAATTTCTACTATCATGAGGCTGAGCATAACAACTGCTTGGATGCTGCAGAACATTGATGCAGATGTTTTTCAGTATGAATTTATCATTTATGTAGTGTAAACAATGCAGATTACAAGATTTAAGGCATACCTATTACAGACAAAATGCAATCAACACCATAAATAGCACAGCAAATATTTTATCAAGGTACCTAATGAAAGAATCTACACATACTGTAGTTGGTAAAGCAGAGGAAAAATTGCAAAGTGTAGAATAAAACCAGTCCAGCAATATACAAAAACAAATCATATTTTGTAAAACAATCCCCCTTACTTCTTGCATCACAGTGAAAATACTTTCAAAGTGCATGATAAAAACAAGTTGAGCAGTATTCAAAAATGAAGCCTGGTCAAACAATTCCCCATTTTGTTTGTACATACATGCACAAATATTTCAAAGCAACTGGTAAACAATAACAAGTACAGAACCATACAATAATCAAATCAATTTAGGCAAACAATTCAATTTTTGAAGAGGCAAATATTTCAAAGTGACTGGTAAAACAATACCAAGTACAGCAGACAGTAGCATACAAAAATTAAACAAGTTTAGTCAACCAATGCCCTTTTGGTTTGTTCATGAAGGTGCAAAAATGACAAAGTGACTGGTAAAACAATCGCAAAAATAGCAGGCAGCAGCATACATAAATCAAACCTATTTAGTCAGACTACTTCCCTTTATGTTTGTTTACTAAGGCACAAATATTTCAAAGAGACTGGTAAAACAATGACAAGTTTAGCAGCATAAACATCAAACCCGTCTTGCCAAACGATGCCCCATTTATTTGTATGTAAAAGTGCAAAGATTTTAAAGTGACACAAGGTGATGCTTTAGATCTAATTTAGAGATGAGGACCACAACAGTTATGTATTTGTTCAATATACAGTAAAACTGACTTGTACCTCAAGCCGAAGCCATTCTTATAGCACTGGGACATGGAATATTTGGAATTGTCACACTTGTTGGAGTGTACTGGTTAGTAGGTATGCTGGTACTAGCATTTGCAGCTCCAGAAGGGACAATAGGTGTCGCAAGCTACAGTTGTGTCCTGATGAGGGCACTGGCAGGCATTTTTGTACAAATTAAGCACTGCTCTGTGGCCACTGTTCCCCCACGTCATGGTGTGAAATATTTGGAGATACATGCACAGTGTGCCGGCAAGTGTGCCTCATTTGAGTATTGTAGAGCAATGTGTGCATCCCGCTACTGGTAGCCAAATATGAATCTGGGCCAGTAACACAATCATTCCAAGTGTAGAGTGAACTCCCAAAGTTGCATGGTACAGGGTGTCACTCCAGATTGTTCCTTAGGCTGAGCTCTGTCCTCACAGCTGATTGGAGTGATTACAGAAGTAGGGATGCTGCTCACACTGTATTATGTGGTCCTCTTCACCAGACCTCAGATGGAAGATCGGTCTCCACTGTTATTGATATCCTCAGCTATATTGTAATGTTGCATGATGCAGATATTAGGCCAATGTGTTCACCTGAGACCTCACAAACCAAGGATAGTAGAAGTAATCAGCTGTGACCTGCGGACGGCAATCTGCCTGCCAAATACTACGGCATTGTCTTCTGGGGTTCTCTATTCTAGGCCTTTGGCTTCTTTGTGGATTTCAGGTCATGAACAAGAAGATGAACAAAATGGGTTGGCACGTCTGTACATGATACAGCACTGGCTATGAGCATTACATGCGATCTTTTACAATCACTTTAGTTCAAATAACTTTATTTGGTTTCATGTGATAAACCATAAAAGCACAAGATAAAATATTTAACAGACAATCCAGACTGGAGCATACCCGGTTTAGACATATTATATACAATGTAAAAATATATGCAGTTCAAAATGGTATACACCCGTTACGACGCAACTTTTACTCCGCACTACCATTACAACGCGGGCATTACAACGCATGGCATTACAACGCATTGCGCTGGGGGGCGCTCTAGGATAAGAGGTAAGTTTAATTTACTATCCAACACCTTCCCTAGGGTCCACGGGGACTGGAGTTAGAATAGTAAATTATACTTACCACTATCCAGCACCCCAAAGCGCTATGCGTTGTAACGGTATTCGTTGTAAATACCGCGTTGTAATGGTACGCGGAGTAAAAGTATGCGTTGTAACGTCATACATCCGTTAAAAATATGTGATTAACAAATCTCCACAAGCACCCATAAGATACCTGCTAAACAAAACGCTCTAGATGGTACAATAAGGCCTTGTGCTTGATCAAGTTAGTAGTTAAACCGGCTAGTGGAGCAAGGTAAAGTTTATAGTGCCGGGAATAGTGACAAGGGTCAAGCGGGTTATTCACAGCTCGCTCTAAGCCTGAGTGCGGATTTTAAAAAGTTAAGCATATAAAAAACAGTGCTACCAGTAAGCATTTGAAGAATTCCCATTTTGAAATGTTCGATTTCAAAATGGGATATACAAATGATTTTCTAGGTGTATCATAAAATTGGAAAACATTGTGAAATTAACCATGTCCTGCGGAGATGTACCATCGCAGCCTCAGGAGGAAAGTGTTTGCCCTTTGTTATGACCCCTAGGACGGGCAAGAAGATGATGAAAATGATCAAACCAGAACCTGGTGAGCAGAAAACGGTCATATGAGCTTGTGAACCTCAGCAAGTACGACTCCACCATCAAGGTGGTCCTTAACATGATGAAGCGACGTATGCTGGGCTTCAGATGCTCCTTCTCCTCCCTTGCCATGGTCTGGCAGATAGACCTTTCTTATACGTCACATGGGGTGGAGAAGAGGTCTCCTCCTCCCAGACTCGTGATGCTCCTTCCCACATATTTAAGCGATAGTACACTATATGTGTGATGGAGAGGCAGGCAATCTTTAATCCCTTCCATGCTCGTGACGGAACCATTCCGTCATGAGTCGCAGTTGGGCTATGCTGATGACGGAATGGTTCCGTCATGACCACGCCCGCGATTGAAATGTCCAGCACAGGGCTTTGTTTAGGGAGGTCCCCTTACCAGCCCAAATTTTTGGCCAGAGAGACACTGGGTGAAATGCTGTCAAATCAGAGCTGTAGGCATGCTCTTCATGAGCACTGAAAGAGGGAGTACACTGAGGAATGGATAAAAGATGTCTCAGGAATTTGTTTTCCGCAATTTGGATCTCATCTGCGTCAGTAAACCCCCAGATTTCACTGCCATAAAGGACCTCTGCGATACACTTGGCCATGTAGAGCTTTAGAAGGGCCCCACCGGTCTTTTCCCCAGTCTAGGTTTGAAAATAAAGGTGGCTGAAGTCTCCCTGATGAGGTCATTTCTCTTGCGATTGAGTTGGAACCTCCAATTATTTTTTTCATCTAAGAGTACCCCCAAATAAGAGATCGCGCTCAACTTAGGAATTGCGGTAAGCCCTACCGTGAAAGTGTATGGACTACTGGACCGTGCCCCGATTTGCATAAAATATGACTTTGAATTGTTGATCCTCAGGTTCATGTCCCCCGTAAATTGCGTGAAGGATTGTTTGCAGACCCCGTTGGGTCCTGGCCATCAGGATGGCATCATCTGCATAAAGCAAGACCGAGAGTCCTCGCCGTCCTGCCTGGGGGAAATCCGCCTTGGTCTCCAAGAGGATTTTCTCCAGGTTGTTGATGTAGAGGTTAAATAAAAATGGGGCCAAAATACAACCCCGACGGACTCTACCCCTGACGGCAAATGAGCATGATGCATTCAGGACAGCCGAATAACGCACGGCTGCCTTTGTGTCTCGATGGAGGTCTTGTAGGAAGTAGACTATATCCCTTTCCACTCCTAGAGAAAGAAGTATCTGCCACAGTTTGCCTCTGTTCACACAATCGAATGCGGAAGACAGGTCCTTAAAGGCCAGAAAGATAGTACCAGAGCGGGCTACTGTACCATAAAATTATTTAGACATTGGTCAAGCATGGAGCGGCCAGAGTGGAAACCGTATTGGGCATCTGACAGGATGTTATGGTCAAGAGCCCAAGATGATAACTTGCCTAGCAGGATCCGCCTGACCACTTTGACCACGGAGTTCAACAGGGAAATAGGCCTGTAGCAATGAGTGCTGTCCCTGTTCCACTTTTTAAAAGCCGGGAAGATTATGGAGGTAGCACAAGAGGTAGGAGGGCCCGACCTCACGGCCACATTAATTAACCACTTTATGTTTTCTCCTCTATTTGGTTTTGCATTTTAATTTACCAGATATTAAAAATCTTGGTAGCATTTATGGGTATTGTCAGTAAAATTATACCTCCAATGTGACATAATATACAGTTTTGAATGGTAGAAAGGAAGAGGGTTTAACATCCATAATGACCGGTAGCCTGTTGATGAGTGATTTGTAGTCTTCAAAAAGAAACGCAGTTGTTTGAGCACCTGTAGATAATTCACACGCCAGTATAAACAGATGAACCTCTGAGAAGCAGTGGATTTCATCATTACGAGGAGGAAGACGTGCACTTGTGCACTTTTAAAATGTGAACTCGACGAGATGTCATGGAACTTGCTTGATTCATTACAAGCTGGTTGCACGCGAATCCGTGTTGTTTTTAATCTAACAGATGTCACGGTAAGCGCAACAAGGCAGTACCACGTAAAAGGGTGTGAATAGCTTGTAAAGTGTGCTTGAAAAATGTGTTTGCTTCAAGAAGAGAAGAGGCGCTAGTCGAGTTTTTTGGGCTTTATGTGGGAACAGGGAAGGGGACTGCTAATGTTTCTTTTTAATCAATTATTGTATGCCTGCTGATTAATTGAGCACAAACTACGGAGATCATGCTGATAATATCAAGAGGAAGATCATTGAACACAAAAGAAAATTTCTAGAAGAAAAAATCAACCGCTCCCAAGGGTCATCTAGGGAAATATTCGAGACAGTGAGATCTTTTACGGATCCCCTAGCCCTAAAACGTCCCCCTGTGGTATCACAGACTCTCTGTGATAATCTCTCCATTTTTTTCGAGAATAAAATAGCCACCATTTATGACTTCTTCCCCAGCAATACTCAGGCTACAAAAAGTTCCTCTCCTTCCCCTTTCATGGGTCCAGAGTCTCTGTTTTCTGACTTCGCAGAGATCACTTTGGAACAATCTCTTGCGGAACTTTTTAAAACCAAATCTGGCTCCCCGCTAGACCCCTGGCCCGCTAAACAGTATAAATCTTTAACCCCTGTTCTCAACCCTTCCCTGAACAAGATCTGGAATGATTCCTTTAAACTGGGACTCTTCCCTGACACCTGGAAACAGGCACGACTAGTTCCTATAATTAAGAAGCCCAACGCTGACCCTAGTGAACCCGCTAATTATAGATCAATTTCGCTGCTACCAGCCCCTGCTAAAGTTCTCGAAAGACTCGCCCAACAACAATTAGCGAGCTTTCTTGAAACATCAGGTGCGTTCCATGACTCTCAGCACGGCTTTAGGCCAGGATATAGTACAGAGTCGGCACTCATCGAGATGTCTGATGCTGTTAGATGGAGACTGGATGAGGGATCAAGAGCCGTGTTGGTGCTGTTGGACTTGTCAGCAGCATTCGACACCGTCTCCCACCCCCTCCTCCTTGAACGCATGCATTCGAAGGGCATTCAGGGTACAGCTTTAGGATGGATACCATCTTTTCTGTCCAACCGTACCCAGGCGGTGTTCACCCCCCCTTTCACTTCAGAAAGTCGCCCGCTTCGGTGGGGAGTCCCTCAGGGCTCCTCGCTGAGTCCGCTCTTATTTAATGTATATTTTTCTCCTCTTTTTGATATCATTGCCCAAACTGGTATAAAAGTCACTTCCTATGCTGATGATATCCAGCTTTTGTTTTCATTTAACAGCATCACCCCTACTACTTTTGATCCCTTAAAAAACTGCCTACGAACAATTGCCTAGTGGATGGATAATAATTTCCTAAGGTTGAACGCAGGAAAAACGGAGGTCCTTTTTTCCCACCAGCCTACTCCCCTCGATCCTAACATCTGGTGGCCTCTTGATTTAACTGCCCCTCCTCTTCCAAAAGACTCTGTGAAAAATCTAGGAGTAAGATGGGACTCCAACCTCACATTTTACCATCAAGTTCACACAGTCTCCGCTGCATGTCTAGCTAAGATCCGAATGATAAAAAAGTTCATTCATTTTCTGCCCAGTAATACTAGGAAGATCGTAGTACAGGCGTTAATCACTTCACACCTGGACTACGCCAATGGCCTGTATACTGGCTTGTCTGTGGGGCTCTGTCATCGCCTCCAGACGGTTCAGAATGCTGCGGTGCGACTGGTTGGCGGTATCCCCTTACGTGAGCACATAGCTCCTCACCGTCGTGAACTTCACTGGCTACCGGTCCACAAAAGAGCAGAATTCAAAGCTTTGGTCCTAGCTCACCGAGCCTTGCGAGGCAAGGGATCTGCCTATCTTGCCACGTGCCTGATTCCTTATAACAACTCCAGGACCCTACGTTCCTCTTCAAAAAACCTTCTTACTGTCCCCTGATTTAGGAAAACTCGCTCCGGTGGAAAATCTTTTCCAGTATTGATGGCAGCTCTCTGGAATAAACTACCCAATGCCATCCGGTTCATCAAGGATGAACAACCTTTCCGGAGAGCCCTAAAAACCCATCTGTTCTGCTGATTGTCATTCTTTTAACAACCTTTCCATGCAGTATGAAGTTACACAGAAGCGCCGGGACACCCCGTTGGGGTAGCTGTGCGCGATACCAAAATACACTAAATAAATAAATACTACAGAGGTTGATGTTAACTTAGATGGTAATGGACATTCATTTTTGCCTTGTAGATACCCCTGACGAAGGGATTCGTCCCGAAATGCATTGGGTAAATCAATTAAAAACGTGACTCTTGGAAATCACCTCGTCTCCTGTGTTTATGAGATCTATCTTCTATTGAATAAATAATGAGTAAAATGAATTGAAGAAAAATTAAAAAACGGCAGATAAATGAAATGGATTAAAATAAGGAGTACACAAAGAATAAGGATAATACAATTTAATTGATTGGACTCATTACGTCATGTGGCTGTGCTGCCGGTTTGGAATTTAAATAGGTTCCTGAGTGTTTTTGTTCATATTGCAGCGCAATAGGGCGGAGCGCTTACCTGGCATGCACGCCTTCAAAGTGTAAATGTTTAAACATAGAGGATGTATAATAATAACTGGTGTGCAACTCGCAACTCGTTTTTTGAATATAATATACAGTATCCCATGCTGAATACACCTGTTGCATGTAATCCTTTTCAGAGTTTTTTCAATTGACCAAGAAAATGATTTACTTTGCTATGTGCAAAGCTAATTGAGGTGCACACAATACTACAAAGAGAAACAAGAACTCTAGATGTTGGTAATCCACAAGTACATCCCAAATACCTCATAAGCAAATAATTTATATGGACAACTGTGACAAACAATAAAGGCTCCTGGCATGCAGCAGACAGCAGTGTCCAGCACACACAAAGCATAACCGCACCTCCTTGGCAAGTGAGAAGAGGCGTCAGTGGGTGTAAATGCACCTGAATCCAAAGAAATACACGTGCAGCAAACCTGCGGAAATAATGATGTAACAAGTGAAATCTGAAGAAAAGAACACTGCAAAAAATTAAGACAGTTAAAAAAAACAAAAGGAGAAAAGACAAATAATGGAGGAAAGATAGAAAAAGTAGATTAAATAAAACAGGGATGGGGAAAATGAATGTATGAATAGCAGCTTAAGTAAAGAATAATGGGAGCAGGCCCAGGATTGGAAGGAAACAGACCAGGAAGAAGAGAGGTGAGCTGAAGATCCTTTGACTTGAAGCCACATGACCGAGTTTACTTCAGCTACAAATACATTATTTGTGCACCTCAAAGGTGCTTGAAGATTACTTAGGCACAGAGCTCAAGAGCAGTTAATGCAAGAACTGACAAAAATGTCTTGCCATTATTTTATTGATGCTTTGATGTTGGAGGCTGTGTGAATGCTGAGTATACGAAGGCTGAGCAGGGATGAAGATGGAAGCAGTAAGGACACAGACAATAGGTGCATGATTGGGTGGGGGTGTTTTGAAAGTGTAGCCTGGAAGAGCATTGTAAGGGACTAGGGCCGCAATTTTAATTATGGCGTCACTCACTGTCTCAGCGCCCCGGATCCACCAGCCCACCACCTAATATGTAGTTTAAACTGTGCATAAACATTCCAGACCAGCCCTGCTCCACCCTGTGCCCCACCCTGAGGCTGAAGACCATGAAGCTGTGTGCCGTGCAAGGCGCACCATTCAGCATTTCATTTATTTGAGGGGACCAGAGCTCATAACTTTTAAACTACACCCAGGGCCGTCTTTAGCGCTGGTCGTGCCCGTTGCGACAATCACTTTTGTCACCCGCTCATCCCATGACCACCTCCTCGGATTCTCTCACTACCACCGGCAAAAGTTCCCCTCTTCTCTTACATCATCACATATTACTAAACACAGCACCACCCAGAGGTCACAGCGACCCACTTCACAGGTCAGCGCCCTGTGCGGCCACACCGGTCCCACTTCCCTAAAGCCGGACATGACTACGCCCTAGCAGGGAGCGCGGACCCTGCTGTCAATGACTGTACTACTGTGCGCTGAGGGGGCCCCTGCAACTCGGGCCCCCGCAACATTGGGGCTGCAGGGGTCTGTGTTACCCAAACTGGTGTTTGGGAACTCCCAGACGCTCTGATACAAGAGGCAAGCCCCGAATAAGGACTCACAGCCCTCTCCTGATGTATTCTAATATTAATCCATCACAATATCTACCAGGATTTCACTTGGTTTACCATGGTTATTTAGTGGTGACAACATTTAAGGACTCTACGTGCAATCTGAGTCTGGGATGCATAGCAGCACCCCACTGTCATGTGATTGTGCATCAGAGCATGGGTGCACAACTATGAGACAATTTATTTTTTATAGATGTTTATATAGCGCAAACTAGACCCGAAGATATCAGGTATAAGAACGCTTTACATGAGCGCCAGTTTCGTTATAGATGGACACATTCATTTTTGTTTTTGTTTTTTGTTAGGCACAAGGAAGATTAAGTGAGTTGCCCAGAATCACAGGATGTCGAGCATTGATTCCAAGACTTGAACCTGCTTCCCCAGCTTCGAGGTCGACCACTGTAACTGTAAGGCTGTATCCTCTCCCCAATAGCTTTGCTCCATAACGTGGATGGGTATAAAGATCCACTGATCACGTGGTGTACAGCCTACTACAAGTATCTGTAAGAGAGGGGAATATTTACAAGGACACTGGGCCACAAGAACGTCACTTTTAACAACATTCCTGTGCCACAATGCTCTGCTCTATATTTACAAAGTGGTGTTAAGCCAATTTTGTGGCTTAACATGGCTTGGTAAATATGGTAACCTTTCAAGCAGATATCTGCGTGTAAGGGATGCACACTGGGTATTGATGTGGGCGTTCCACAGCAACACTCTTTGCTGCACACTGGGTATTGATGTGGGCGTTCCACAGCAACACTCTTTGCTGCACACTGGGTATTGATGTGGGCGTTCCACAGCAACACTCTTTGCTACACACTGCCCCAGATTCGCAAGGATGTGTTAACCTAAGGCAGCACCAAAAACTAACACCATCAAGAGTAGACGTTAGAATGGCGATATGAGGAGAAATACTTTTATTTCTCCTCATTTTTGCTTTTTCTATGTATGTTCCATTCTGCAGCACACATAGAAAGAGTAAAATGCCATGAATGATTGTTTGTGTGAAGGAAGATGTCCCTTCTTGCACATAAATAATCATTTAATAAGAACAATTTGCTACTTCCGCTTGTGCTGCATTCTGCGGCACACACAGAAGTAACAAATCGTCATAAATTATCGTTTATTTGCATTTAAGAGACATCTCCGTGCACATAAACTATCATTCCCTGCAAAGCAAGCACCTTTGCACTATAGTGCAATGGTGCCTGCATTGGTGCTAGGCAGCTAATTTTAGCACCTCGCCTAGGGAAAACACAGGGGTGCGCTGTATTGTTGTAAATATGGCACATCCTTGCATTGTGGAAATGTCGGATAGTGGTGCTGCCAAATTTGACGCTGCTCCGTCCTCCAATATGTCCTTGTATCTATAACCCTAAGTGCTTAGAACTGTCCATAATCCATGGTATATGCCAGTTTATAGTCCTCTTGCTAATGTGTGTTCAAGCACTCACTCTGACATCTGGTCTGATTTACAGCTTGCCTGTAACATTCAAATCTCCAATTTCTAGGTAGAAGGCTAAATCCAGAGCGCAATCAACATTGCCTATACCATATGGATGGTATGGTGGATAACATTCATCTGATGGATCTTCCTTTTGATTTTGTATTTCTTGCTAAAGGTGGATGATTTTCATTACAACAAAACTCAAAATTAGACCTTCAGTTACCTGCACTGCATTATCTTACTCCAGGAACAGACATCTGTTCATGAGTGCTGAATCACGTTCTCTTTTTCAAAATGAATGACTGAAGTATTCAAAAGTAACAAATCAAGGACCTGATGAACTGTGATTCCTATTAGGAAGCCGTAAATTGCATTACATACCAATTTGTAATTTGGGGCTTCTCATTAGGAATCTATTAAAATGGATTTGGTAGAGGTGCAATTTGCAAACTGACTTCTAACGAATGCTCTGGTATGGTGTGAACCAAGCTGTTTTTTAATAGGTTGGATCACAAAATACCGATTCATAGTGGGTTGAAATTTGACCTACGTTATTAATATGCATGAGGTAGGTCGCAAATTGAGACCCTCTACGACTGGTTAGAGTTACAGACAAGGCGGCATGCTAGGATCCGCACCACCATGTACGTGATTGCTTTTAACTCAAGCCATCTTTTTTTGTTCAAATGCAGCCAATTTTCCTAATAGGAAAGGGGGATGCATTTAAAAAAGAAAATGAATACTTTTATAAAAAAAGAATTGAGGAGCAGGCAGTGGTTACTGCTCATAAAATGTGTTTTTGTTGGCATTCACAAAGGAGAATTAGACCCTTCTGGACTCCTTCTTGTTTGCAAGTAGTTACCACCAATTATGATTTGCTGGTAAAATATGAATGTTTTGCAACCAGATTATGATTACAAAACATTCATACCTACGCAAAAGAATCAGGGGCAAGCCCCTATCAGCACCCCAACATCACCTATATTGACGTTGTGGTGGCGATAAGGGCTGCGCCTTACGTTGAAGGCAGCGTTAAGAAGTGCCTTGTACATAAGGCCCAATTTCATGCTATGGTTAGCGTGACAGTGGTGGGCAGTGGGTGTTGTGGTGGGCGTTCCACTGCAACACCTATTCATTTTGACACTGCCCCCTACGTACAAGGGTGGCGTACATTGGAGGCGGTGCCAAAATTAAGACTGGGTAAAAACTGGTCTTAATTTGGAGAAACGAGGAGAAATGCATTATTTCTCCTCGTTTTTGCATTTTTCCATGTGTGCTGCCTTGTGCAGTACTCATGGAAACAGCAAAATGCCATGGTTTGTTTATGTACAGAAGGGGGTCCCTCCCTGTACAAAAACAAACTTTTAAAAAAATGCCATTTTGTCACTTTAATGTGTGCTGCATGAAGGATTGTTTATGTGCAGGAAGGGTGTATTTCCTAAACATAAACAATCCTCCACTGCACGCAGACATCCTTGCACTCTGTTGCAAGGGTGCCTGCATTGGCGCTAAGTTGCTAAACTTAGTGCCATCACAGGAGGAAATGCAAGGCTACACCACATTCTTGTAAATATGGTACAGCCTTGCGTTTCAGAAGTGGAGGAGAGAGACGTTAAGCCAGGAAGGCTGACGCCTCTCCACTCCACTTCCTTGTACATATCCCCCTCAGTTTTTAGATGAGACATCCTTTAGATGCCCCTTACAAATATTGAACCTGAATTTATTTTAAACCCCAAATTGTAATTTATAACATGTTAAAAAATTACAATTTTTGTTTTGTACATTCAAAAAAGCTATTTTACTGTCACAAAGGCTAAAATTTGACATTTCTAATGTACAATTGCTTGGTCCTCAAATGAGCTAAAGACAAAGACATCCACGTCTGATGATTTAATACATGCTGAACATATTTTTAGGAATCTGAGAAGCAAATGTGTAATGCTTGATTTATTCAATTCCAATGGGGCCAACTGCATGTCACACTTCCACTGGGCAGAGAGTTGCTGAGTCAGCAACAACATAGTCACAATTGAGAATTCCATAGGAAGTGCAGTTACCAAGATCCAAGAAGTTAAGAGCGGTTATGAGAGTAAGGACTGATGAACAGCCACAGTATACTGTGTGGCAAATCAAAGAGACATGTGAGCCGGGTTTTGGACTTCTGGGTAACAGGCACAGTTTTAGATGTGCAATGTTAGAGCAAATTCATAATGCCATTAATCAATAGAATATTTGGTTCAGACTACAGGATTCTGAGGTGAAATTGAGGCAGTGCAAAATTGACAGATATATCCCTTGTCTAGTAATAGTGGGGCAAATAATTGCGGAATCTGATGACACTCTCCCAGCTGCTTCATACTCACACTTTCAAGCAGATAATTGATGTTGTGTGAGACTGGTTTGTGGTCTTTGGGAGATGCTTCAGCATGACCTTGTAGACTACCCTTGCCTTCTACCACTGTGTCCATACCATGGTTAGATTAAACCTGCTAGCGCTTCTGACTTTGCCTCCTTTCTACTCTCAAGTGAGATGTAGGAGTCGTGCCTAATCAGGAAATTCTGTTCATCACTATCCACAGTTCCAGGTTATTGGAGTACACTTGGAGGCAATACCCTGGATGCTTTACAATCTTTATCTTTGTGTCTATATATGTTAGATATACATTCCCGTATCAGGAGCTGAATTCATGTTCATAGCAGTTGATCTTGGATATTGTTTTTTTACTGTTTTTTTTTTTATTTTTGTTTTAATTTATTTATTGTTCAGTTAATTAAAACCTTAACAACACAAAAATGTCCATTATCGGTCTTAAGCATATTTAAAATGTAATCATTGAATAAAGTCAGATACAACACATTTCCATTATCATCTCAGCTTAAATTAAAATTTTGATCATTGAGTTTAGTCATCTCTTTAAAACCTAATACTTGTAATTAAACGAATAACTGAAAATTAGTTAAAAAAAATAAAACAAAATCTTAGTTTTTACATTGCGTTCACAAGTTTTTCAAAGATCTGCAAGAACTTTACGATCTTGCAATTAGTTTGTGGTGACGTTGCGTCCAGACAGCCAATTACTGCAGACCTACATGTTCGTAATTTCCTTGCCAGAAATATGTTCCTTAGAAAGCGCCTTCGCTCTGTTGTCAATGGTTTGCAGATACATATTATATGAATAAGATCTTCTTTTACATGCCCACAGAGGCGGCAAGAGACGGATTCTGTATGTTTCCAGGCTGGCTCGTCGGCCAATGTTGGAAATTTGCCGAACCTCAATGCCATCAGCTTTCTTTTGATAAAGACAGAGTATGTTGCGTCCAGATAAGCCGCTGGGGTTAAGGATCTGTAACTATTGATCAAGGTCCAAGAGTGTGAGCGATGTGAGAAAATGCCTTTGTCCATAATCAGAGAGTGAAGTTTTGCGGCCTTATTTAGTGCCAGTTTGAATGATGAAAATGGCAAGTTTTTGTCCCAAAGATTAGCGGTGCATGTTATCTCCAATGCACTTGTCAGATATTTGTTTGCTTCTGATTTTTTTTGAGATTCTAATTCCTGCCATAGATATTTGTTCAAATTGCTAGCTGCGGCTTTCATTTTGATCCGATACCACTCCTTTAGGCATGAGTAAAGCCGTCCCAAGCTTTCATTCTTTAGTCCAAACTCTAAGCGAATTTGTGCTGGTGAAGCAGAGTTCGGCAGTTGTAGTACCTATTTGTAAGTTTTGGTAATTAAACTGTTTAGGAGAACGGAGTCCTTGCCATTCATTGCTACACTAGCGTAGGCTAGGGTTGGAAGAGCTTTGTTGGCAATCACCGTAAGTAAAGGTTTTAAGGAAGGGCCTTCCAGCTTTTTCGATAGAGTACTAAGTGCAAATGTTAAAGCTCTTGATCTATATGTTAAATAAGTTTTCTGGGCCTTTAAAGTGAGCTTGTCGTCGATGTAATATCCCAAATATTTGTAACTTGTCACCCTTTCCAGCTGTTGTCCTTCTAGCCAAACATTGTGTGATGTTATATGCCGATTGGTAATTAGCATTGTTTTAGATTTTGAGAAATTCAGAGCCAAATTATTTGCAGACAGAAAAGCTGATAGAACTGATAGCTGTCTTGATAAGCCAACCTTTGTCTGACTCATGAGGACGATATCGTCGGCGTAAGCCAGATGTGTCAATTGTAGGTCGCCTAATTTTGGCGGGTGGGCGTTACATCCGTTTAGCATTGCTGAGAGGTCCGAAATGAATAGATTAAACAGATGCGGAGCCAGGACGCATCCCTGTTTTAAGCCAGATGTTGTACGTACTTTTTTTGATAGTCGTGACCCATCTCCTAGCCTTACTTGCGTCCAGGTGTCGGAGTAAAATAGCAGCAGACCCCTTAGTAAGTTTTCAGGAATCATCCAGGCTCTTAATTTCGCCCATAATAGGTTCCTGTCCACACTATCGAAGGCTGCTTGGAGGTCAATGAAGCACAAATTCAGATCCTGTTTGATGCGCTTACATTTTTCCGCGATCATGGAGATGGATAAAATATTTGTTATAGTTCCGATCCCTTCTCTGAATCCTGTTTGGTTAAGTGGGATCAAGTCCCTCTCTCCTGACCACTTTACCAGATCAACTAATAATAGCGATGCAAAGTATTTGGCTTCCACGTCCTGCAGGGCGATTAATCTGTAGTTAGCAGGGTTTGATCTCTCCCCGCCCTTATATATTGGCATTGTGATGGAACCGTGCCAGCTCTCAGGCACTAGGTTGTATGTTTGAATGTCTGCAAAAAGTTTCTCAAGCAATGGGCTCCAGTATTCCGGTGCATGTTTAAAAGCAGCTTGCGGTATGCCGTTTGGCCCAGGGGCCCCGTTACTTTTGCCCCTCTTGATTATTTTCATTATCTCCTCAACTGATTTTTTTCCGTATAATACGACAGAAGTTGGGTATTTAGGCTGGCTAGTGATTGGTGATTGACTGGTGTAGGCTTCTTCCAGTGTCCTTATTTGTTGATACGATGATAGCTCTGTATTCCCGATGGCTATTGCTCGGTGAGCTTTAAACTTGGAGGAGAGAAAGGTGACCCAATCGGATTCCTGGACATTTGAGGTCAATACATTGCGCGGTCTTGTTAATTCGTTTACAATTTTCCAGAATTTGTTCGAATTCGAAAGCTTTGAGCTAAACAGCAAATTAGTCCAGAAATTGTCGTTAGCCTTCCTTTTGTGTTCCCAGACCATCTTTTTATATAGTCGCCTTTGCGCGTAAAAAGTGTCCCACTGCTGCGCATCTTTGTCCTGGATCTGTAGCTTCTTTTGAGTTCTTCGCAAGGTCCTCTTTAGTTCTAGTAGTGTTTTCGGTAGTTTATTGTGGAGCCTTACTGTTTTGGCCTGTTTACCCGGTAATTTCATTTTTGTCATCAATTTATCCAGAAAAAGATTCCATGCCTGGATATTATTCTTTGGCTCGTCACCCACATCTTTCATTGTGGCCTTTATTGTTGAAAACCAGACCGTTTTGTTTGCTTCCGACCAATTAATGCGCTTTTGGTTAATTGTGCTTAGGTGGCCCTCCAGTATATATGATGGTTGGAATCTTTCCGTACGGAGGTTAAATTTAATGTGCTGCATCGCATGGTCACTCAAGGGCGTGTATTCAATATAGAAGGATTCTACTAAATGAATTAATGGTAGGCTTACAACTGTGTAATCCAACGTTGAATGAGAATGTGGACCGTAGTAAGTTTTTTTCGGAGGACGATCTTCGTTGGTCCTGCCATTCAAAACGCGCATACCTAGATACTCTAGTTCTGTCACAAGGTGTAAGCCGAGCAGATCCTTACGAGATCTCGACACGCTGCATGATTGCTGTGGAACGCTCCAGTACATGTTGTCTGCAGATAGTATTTCGTCTTCCTCAGTGGAGTATATCAAATTCGAATTGAAATCGCCAGTTAATATTATATTCCACGAGGGCTCAGTGGAGCGAAGTCCCGTTATTGCGTTGCACAGCTCTACATTTTTTTTCTTTTTGACTTTTGAGTTCGGTTGAGTGTAATAATTAATCAGGATTGTTGTCTTGTTGTCGGTTGCCTTTTGACCTGATAATTTAATTATTTGAATGCTTGGGTCCGAAGAATGAAGCTGCTCAGAATTGATATTTAAGGCGGTTGACACGTAAACTGCTAAGCCTCCAATGGCTCTTCCATGGGTTTTGGATTTTTCAGCAGCTACAGTGTAATGGATGAAACCTACCAATGCGATATCTTCTTGCAACCAGGTTTCTTGTAAAGCGATGATATCGCAGTTTGCCCACTCATCTAATGCTTGTCCTTCCTCCAACAGTCTTTTTACTCAGGCGATATTCCATGATATTATGTGTATTCCCCCGTGTGCTTGTTGATTCGGCGTTTCTTTATTTGGTCAATACCTCCGCTTGTCGTTTAGCATACTGGGAAGCCACTTCCAATGATTCATTGAGTGTTGAAATTTCTCGACTTTTTCCTCTTCTGTTACTCCCTGAGTAAACATTAGGTTGCTTCTACCTTGGGCGTTGTGTAATATTGAATAGACTGGTTTCTGGATTGCAAGGTCTGTAAATTTCCTGGTAAACCGTGTACAATTTTCTTTTTTTAACGGCAGCGGATAACGCGGGGCAGTGGGTTGTGATAGTTGTATGCCCCATGATAGAAACCGGTCTGAGCACCCTAATATTAATTGGACAATCCCTGGGGTTTTCCAAGTGGTCAATGTTTGCTCGTTACTTATATCTTTTGACTCTCTCTGAAATTGTACCAGTTCCAGGTCTGTGGATTTTATGTTACTTAGTTCTTTAATTTCTGCCATGAGTTTCAAGATGTTACTCCTATTTAGTGTATCATGCCTGCCCTGTGTCTTATATTCGGGAGTAAAAATTAGTTGACAGTAAACATCTGCAGGCTCGTTTGGATCTTTCCTTGTGTTCTTACTCATTTCTCCATTTATATGTTTATTGTCCTTGTTTGTTATACTTATACTTAGTTTGCCTTGATTTAAGGCTACCGGGGTTTCGAGTATCAACCTTTGAGAATCCTGGCAAACTTTTACTTCTAAATTATGTGTTCCCGTTTCAGACGAAGCCTGAAAAGTAGAAGTGGTAAGACCCTTTTCCTCCGGTTCTGTTCGGGCGGCTGTTTGTACTTGAATGATATCATCATTTACTACCCTATTGTCTCCAGCTGGGAGGTTTGCGTCTTGCAGATTAAGAAAATTGAGGTTTGCTTTTGGTCCTGGAGCTAGTTGGTGACTGTACTTGTTGTTATGCGACCAAACTGAAGTGGTGACTTGCGATGTAGTAATTTCTTTATTGATTTCTTGATGAGGGAAAGGGTTCTGATCTATATGGGATTCTATGTCTTTTCCACAGTAAGATGATTTTTCAGAGGTATTTTCGCTTCCTGTGGTTGGCCCATTGTTTGTTGTTTGCGGTATATTATGGAGTTTGACAATCTTTTGTTTCGAGCTAGTCAGGCTATCGGCTGGCTGTTGGCCTTTGAGAGCCTTATCCGTCGTCCGTGATGTATTGGTGGACGTGTCAGCATTGGCCCTTTCGTCTGTGCAAGATTCCATAGTGCTGTCCTGTTCTAGTGCCTTTGTATTAGAGTTTACAAAAATGGGATATATGTTGAGGCTTGACTGAAAACCAACTTCACTTTTTTTGTTCCTTGCTTTCCGTTCTTTTTTCTTTTGTCGCTTTGTCATTGTTGGCTTTGTAGGAACTACATCAGTTTTAATTACTTTATGGGCTTCCTTGTTGATTGAGATTTTTCCGAGCTTGGGGGGTTCTTCTGTACTGGCGTTCTCTAATGAGAAGTTGTCATCTTTAGGTTCATAGCTCTGAGTGTTACCATTGCCAGACTGGTCAAGCTCTTTGGCTGGATAGATGAAACGCTTGTTTAACGTAAGAATCTGGTCTAAGACTGTAGGTAATGTACTCAACTTATCAAGTACTGGACCACAGGTACATGACGATTCAAGTTGGAAGGCATTAGCTTGTGCTCTAATAATCAGATTATTTAGGTTATCCAATTTTGTATTAATACCAGCTATATAGGAAGCTATTACGTTCATTAAATCTATTTGAATATCCAGCTTATCGGATTGCATTATTAATGCTGTTGTTGATGTTTGAAGTGCTTGTAGTAGAGGCGCGGCAAGGGCCAAATGTCCATTGTCTTTGTTGAGCTGTTTGTTGGTATCTGTGTTTGCTAGATTAACATTTCTCTCATTTGATATAGATGCGTGATTTTCGCTGTTTCTCAGGCTGGGATCCGGTTCGCTGCTTTTAATTTCAGCTGGAGTATCTTCCTCCGCCTGAAGATGCTTTATATTGGCCGAACGATCTTTCTCTTTGCTGTGGCAATCTATCTGGCTAAGGTCAGGCCATTGGTGAGAGAGCTCGTCAAGGCTCGAGTACATAACTTGTATATGATCCTGGCTTGCTTTTGAATCCACTGCTTTTGAGAGTGGTGTTGGTTGTATAGTAGTAATGTTGAGATTTCCTGTGGCTGAGTGGACCATTGCTGATGTGGTAACTAATCTGTTAGCATCAGGAGAGATTTTTTTACTGGCTGTGTTGACTTGTTGATCCGGGCCTTTTATGGATGGTAATGTGTCGCTGTAATGGAGGTGTGATTTCTCTGCTGGGGGTGCATCTCTTGCATCTCTTGCATCCACCTCGTTTTGAACTTCCGTTGCTAATATTTTAACAGGGGCTAAGGGGGACGTTAGTCCTTCAACGTCCCCTGTTGATGAAAACAGTACTGATCCTGGATCCTTTAAAAATTGAAATCGCAAACTCATTGCTGTATCTTTTCTTGATGCAGATTTTTCAAATAAGGATGCGATTGGCGAAATTAGTGGATTTCTCGGAGGGTTGTTAGCCTTGTTATCATTAGATTTATCAATCCTCCTTCGCTTTGCAGGCCCCTTTGGGACGTTGGTTTTATCTCCTGGGGCCCTTCTCACTTTGCCAGATCGCATAATAACTTGTAGACGCAGCACGGCTTTAGGCCTGGTTTGTGCCGCGGTATCAGGCAGTTACTGGCGGTGAGCCCGCCCCCGCCTGGTGTTTGTATTCGGCGTTCGTGCTCTCTGTGCTCCGTCCGTGCCTCCTCTCTCAGAGCTCGTTGGAGTAATGCAGCGCAGCCAAGAATTACAGAAGATGAAAACAACTGCACAACTGCACTAAGACTGGGAGGACTGGGAGGACTATAACTGATGGAACGCTCCCCTGAACATACTGACGCTGCTCTCAAGAGAATTTGCCCCTGAGTTTTCGCCGGTCGTCAGCTGTGGAGCAGGTGGGGGCCAGGTGGGGGGCCAGGTGTTGTAAGACAAAACTACGGTGGTGTTGTTATCGCAGCGCTTGACACCTGGTTAGTGTTATGCGGTCAGCGCTCACACTCACCTGTAGTTGCTGCAATTGCTGCTTCTCTCATGTGTGGCGTGTGGCTAATTGTCCTTATTGCTGCAGAGGCAGTTTCTGCTGCTCCTCAGAAATGATGGACTGATAGTTTTGTAGAAAGACCAGAAGTCCAGAAGTCCAGAGTCCAGAAGCAGACCAGACCAGACCAGACCAGAAGCGGAGAGGAGGGGCGAGGCTCTGGCACTGCCGTTTCCACTCAGCCTTGCTCGGCGCCCGCCCGCCCGCAGCGGCCTCTCCCTTTCAGCTGCACCTCGACCTCTGCTCACCTCTTCATGACCAAGGCTGCCGCTGCACAAAGGGACCCGACAGTCCGACAGTCCAACAGCCCCCGTCGGTGGCCTCTGCCCTCCGGCAGCACAGGTAGCACAAGCAGCACTGGCTGCAAACCGATTGCCGACAGCCGATGACCAACGATGACCAATGGACCGAGCAGGGACCGGGCAGGGACTCGGCGGACTGGGCAAGACTGGGCAGCTGACAATCTGCTCTGTTACCGCTCGGTTCAGCTCAGCTCAGCTCAGCGGCGGCAGCTGTGTCTTCCTCGAGGCAGTGGCGTTCTGGCGTTCGCAGGCCTGTTTTCTTGGCCTCCCCATCCTATATTGGTCATTATTTAAACTCTTTCAAAAAGTGGTCATCTCAACTTGGTAGGATTGGTAGGGATGCAAATGTCATAATGTGTTGGGCCCCATCACATGTTCACACTTTTTAGGATTGAGTATTTTTTACCAAGAGTCTGTGAAAGATAGAAAGAAGAAGAAATACAGTAATGTTAAAAGTTTTGTATTTGAAAAGGTATAACTGTTGAAGCTTCATCCACACCATCTCTCAATTATACAGAGTCAGACTAGGCAACATAAGCTCTAGCAAGTCCAGTGTCCGAGCAGGAGGTATCATCATCCAGCCGCGGTCCGTGCAGGTAACAGCGGTGGGGCCAGGTAAGGGGAGATTTCGAGGGAGGATGCAGAGGGGTAAATTAATTATTTATTATTTATTTAATTTTCCCTCTGCATCATCCCTCGAAATCCCCCTTTACCTGGCACCACTGCTGTCACCTGCACAGACCGCGGCTGTCATCATCAGGAGCCAATCAAAATTTCAACATTCAAACTTAGGGCTTGAGTCAGGAAGATAAACTTACACTTTTGTGTACATTTATGTTTTTTGTGCAATTTAACAAATAGTATCTTTATGATTGCCTATCCTTTCATGGGCGGCATCTCTGCACACGGAGACTCAGCAGTCGTAAAGACAGTACTTGAAAAATTATTTTGTGAATTGCAAAACATTGTAATCTCACACAAAAGTAGAAGTTTATTTTTGTTAATCAGGCCCTGAGTCTCTTTTTTTGAAGTCCAGCAGGAAAAAGCTGCAGGTTGTAGTGGACGAAAGCTCCATAAGGTTGGACATCCCTCCTCTGAACAGGATTTTCTGTTGCAGAGAAAAATATGGCAGGAACAACTGCCAAGTTCGGCCAACCAGTGATGCACTTTAAGTGGATCGGTAAGCAGGTAGGTCCAGGGCTGCTCTTGGATCTCAGAGCTCTATTTGGCTGAAAACGTTCGCAACTTTTGGATTTGGGCCATGTAGGCACCTTTAGCATAATTTCTAATTGTCCAAGACTGGAGTGGCACCAATTGGAGGGTCAGGACTCACTCTATGCTATTCCCAGGTGCGGGTTCAAGAAGGTTTGGGACTTTTCTGTCTTTGATCAGGAGGCTGGCAAATTAGCCCTTGGAGTCACTCTGGAAGTCCTGGGTTCAAGCAGAAAAGAAGGTCTCAAGCAGCAGGGCAGGCCCCGAGTGCACAAGGCAGGCTTAAGGTAGCATGGCAGCCCTCTTGATGCAATAGGGCCGTCCTCTGAAGCACAAAACAGAGCACAAGCAGCAGGAAGGCATCTGAGAGTCTTTCTGCAGGTCTGGAAGTGAACTGAAGAGTGAGTCAGAGGGTCCTAATGTTATACCTGATTGCAGTTTTCTAGTGGGAAAAAACTCTGGTGCTTGCCCACACAGAAGTTTCCGGAATCTTCTGCCTCCCTGCCCTGATCCCTGGCTGTTTACAGTTGCATTAGGCTAGTGTACATTTATTTGTCTATGAGATGAGGCAGTGTAACTGAAATGCAAGTGAGGCTGTGCACACTTCTACCCCCTGATCCTACCAGGATGGTCTGCACTGCCAATACCCAATACCCCTATTGGGTGACACTCTAAGAGGAATACACAAAGGCCAACTGCCAACTATGCCTAGTGATGTGACCCAGAAACAGGCTGCAGGCACTAAATGGTTAAGACAAGAAAATACAAACTTTCTAAAAGTGGCATTTTCAGAAATTACTGTTAAAGAGGATCTTAGCTTAGAATTGCTTAGACATAAACATAACATTTCTACCTGTTCCAAAACAAAGGTTATCATTTACTAAATGTAATAAGGTAACCCAAAGGTATCCTATCAGAGGGGTGGGCCTCTTAGTAGTGAAAAACAAACATGTAAGTTTTTCACTAACAGAACATGTAAAACTTGAAAGCACATGTCTAACTCTTTGAATACACTGCTCCCCTCCACATGTACTGTTTAAGATCTAACATAAGGGTGAATTATATATATTAAAAAATGAGTTATTTTGCTCTGGCAAAGGGTTTAAAGTTGCTTGGTTGAAATAGCAGTTTAAACTGTGCACAGGCTGAAATGGCAAGCCTTAGACATGTTTTATGGGGCTACTAAATTGGGTGGCAAAATACGTGCTGCAGGCCCACTAGTAGAATTTAATTTACCATCCCTGGGTATATTCTCTACCACTTTACTAGGAATTTATAAGTACATTAAATATGCCAATCAAGTCTAAGCCAATTTTTCCATGTTTTATGGAATGAGCACAATAACCTGAGCACTGGTTAGCAGAAGTTTGGGGGAAGACCACCCTAAGGTCTAACATTATGCAATATTAACATATATATTCACTAACAAAAAGGTAAAAGCAACATTATAGTTTGGTGGATTTGTGAGTGACAACATAAGTTTCTGAATTTAAAACAACATAGAAATTCACCTGTTCTAGTTAGAGGCGCTAACTAAAAGGTGAGGCCCTGCCATCAACTGCTTATGACCCCACATATGACATCACTCATGACATGTTCTTTTACATCATTTAAGACATCACTGGTGACATCTCAAATGACCTTTTGGCCTTTGTGCAGTGGAAGGTTGGCCACACTGACTCGTAAAGGCAGCTAAACCCACACTGCTTATGGCCTTCAGCTAAGAACTGTGGGTGGTTTGCCACTAATCCTGGTCTGGTGCCAGGCCCTGTAGTCAACCTCTGTAAAGGCAGCCAGCGCCACACTGCACTCTCCCCAGGCTGCTTTTGGCCCTAGGGACCGATCTCCTAGAGCCCGCTGTTATAATCAGGGGGAGGAGGGCATATTGCCCATCTCCACAGGCCTGTTTTGGCCCCAAGGAACCCAGGCCCTGGTTTTATTATCGGGGCAGGGTGCAGCCTCGCTCCCCAGGTTGATTTTAGCCCTGGGCATCCCATCTCTCAAATCCTGGTGTGCTACTTTGATGGAAGGGGCACACGGCCCACCACCAAGGCCGCTTTTGGCCCTGGCAACCCCATTCCATGGGGCTTGGTGCATTCTTTAGGCTCAGGAAGTGGGGCTGCGCATCCCCTCTCCCAATATAACCACATTTTGGGCAAACAACAGGCTCCCCAGGGCCTCTAGCGGATTGAGGAGAGGGACCATGCAACTACTCCCCTTCATGAATACTGCTGATGGGTTGAGCTCCCAGAGGTTTATAATTATTGAATGCGGACTGTCCACCAATTTGTTAAATTTTTCTGTTTGAGGACGCAAAGAGTCTCATGAGAGCAAAACATTTTTTCATGTTGTGTTGTCTCTTTTGACCCCAGCATAGGTTCTTCTGGGACCATTCCATGTGGCCTATGTGTCAAGGTATCCCTACTCTGCAACCTTGTACTATTTTTTTTAAGTTCAGGAACGGTGACTCAGTCTCCGACTTCTGCAATTGCTGCTAGCTACATTTTCCCCATGTTGCTGGCAGCCAAACAGAAGACTCACTCTCACAGGAGACTTATTCCAGCTGGAGAGAAATTGCCCAAGGGAAATAGAGTTCCCTGGGCTATCAGAACACTCTATTTTAAAATTTTCAATGAAGCAAGAGTTTCATGATCTTCGCATAGGCCCATTGCCAAAATATATAATCTTTTTTTACCCTAAATATCTGAAAAACTACTGATTTACTCTATCACAAAAGCAAAATCTGTGCTCTGAAATGTAGCTTCCAGCCAATCACATCCCTCACAAGACTTGAAGGAGACTTTACACTCATGAGAGAGAATGAGGGTTCACTGGAGAAATTGGCGTCTTGCCCAATCACAGGAATCCATTTTATATTTTGCTCTCTTGACGGATCCCCCGAAATTTTCCAAGAGGAAGCTGAGGTGCATAACTTTTATTTTGGAACATTTTGTGAAGACCCTACTATGCACTCCTGTAATATGAGAGCGAAGCCTCAAAGGAGAGGCTAGTCCCTCTACTCTCACTACTGTGCACACTCATCATCTGAGAGAGAGGTCTGAGCGGAGAGACTAGTCCCTCCTCACATCCTACTATGCACATCCATCATCCAAGAGAGGGGTCTCAGCGGAGAGCCAGTCCTGCCACACATCCTGTTATTAAGTGAAAGGTTTGAAAGCTGAGGACAGTCAATCAATCAATCAATCAATCAAAGCATTTATATAGCGCACTACTCACCCAGAGGGTCTCAAGGCGCTAGCGGAGGGGGGTCCGCTACTGCTCGAACAGCCAGGTCTTGAGTTGCTTCCTGAAGGCGAGGTGGTCCTGGGTCAGGCGGAGGTGGGTCGGGAGGGAGTTCCATGTCTTGGCGGTGAGGTAGGAGAAGGACCGTCCCCCTGTGGTGGCTCTTCGGATGCGGGGGACAGTGGCGAGGGCGTGGCCGGTCGATCGGAGCTGGCGTTTGGGAGCGTAGAAGTTGAGGCGACTGTTGGGGTACCCTGGGCCTTGGTTGTGTAGGGCTTTGTGTGCGTGGGTGAGGAGACGGAAGGTGATTCTCTTGTTGACCGGGAGCCAGTGCAGGTCTCTCAGGTGTCCGGAGATGTGGCTGCGACGGGGGATGTCCAGGATGAGTCGTGCTGAGGTGTTCTGGATCCGCTGGAGTCTCTTCTGGAGTTTGGCGGTGGTTCCGGCGTAGAGGGAGTTGCCGTAGTCCAGGCGGCTGGTGACGAGGGCCTGGGTGACCGTCTACATGGTCTCGGTGGGGATCCACCGGAAGATCTTACGTAGCATGGGCAGGATGTTGAAGCACGGCGAGGAGACGGCGTTGACTTGCCTGGTCATGGAGAGGGAGGAGTCAAGGATGAATCCCAGGTTGCATGCGTGGTCTGTTGGTTTGGGTGCGCTGCCTAGGGTCCCTACACAAACACTCTGGTATGCACACGCATTATGGCTAGTCCTTTCCATATACTACTATTTCCCTACATTACTGATACGATCTTGCAAATGTCCTGTGAGAGTAAAACACAAGCTTCAGGGAGTGAAGCTTGCTGCATGAGTCTCATTCGATGCCGCTAGACTCTAGTGAGAACAGCATGGAGAATTACTGGGCCTGCCACAAGGTGATCCTGTGAGAGTCCCGTGAGATCTTATGGGGAGAAGTAGAGAAAAAGGACCATGGTCAACAAATAGTTAACATTCTTATTACATGGTTGAAGAAATGCTGTGATGTGATTGGCTGCAGTGCCAGAGATATCTCAGATTGCTTTTGATGCTTTGGAGAAGAAGCAAGTTTGAGGTGTGCTGAGCAGATGTGACTTAATTTAGAACTGAAAGAGACTGTTGTTTTTAGCTGGGTTCACGAAACAGCTCACAGGTCAGGTATTTAATAGCATATTTTATGAACTTCCATGAAAAGTGCCACTAAGTGCACTATTGTGTCGAAACATATTTTACTCAGGGTTTACTGTTTGTAGATGTGTAGATTTTAAAATATAGCTTTTGAGATGTAGAGATTAGAATGTAGAGCGATATCAGTAAGTATTGCCTGTGTAAAAAACATGTACTGTTCAATCTGTATGTAGTTATAAGTAAAAGAGACAGCATTTCTCAAATTGTAAAACAAATAATCTACATGTTAATATAAACCTTGCTTTGCACATATTTCACCCCTACAAGATGTTTGAGAGGAGATATTGCTATTTCTTGACTAAAACATCATGTTCACTGCTAGGAAAGGATGTGTCAAGAGGAATGTGTTACTTTATAAACATTTATGGAACCAGAGTTGACGGTATACTATATTCTAATTGTGAAAAAAGAATGCACTGGTTGAGGGTGTGAAATTTTGCAGGAGAAAGAATCAAAAGTTAGTGGCACATTAGATATAAAAGTGCGATTGTGGGTGAAATATGTATAATAGTTTAGAGAACACAGTGATGAATCACCTTTATAAAGTATTGACCAGATTGTAAGTTTTAATTTTCCAGTTATTTTGTCTTTTTGTAGGAGAAAAATTGAAAATACAATTTGTGAAGAAGAAAATTGCCAGGCCAAAAAATATATGGAGGAGCAAAAAAAAAGTTGTTCACTTTTTAAGGAACAGGAAAGAATAACTGTGTGGAAAATCAGGACAAACTATTAATTGGAATAGTGATTATGTTCTTAATGCCTAGGTGATCATTTGTTGTCTTGCATAACCCTGTCCTGTGCAGGTCTACTTGCCTCTAATGAAAAAGCCATCTGCTTTCATAAACAGTAAAAGAGAGGTTTATTAATTAAAGCAAGATTATTTTGTTGTTCATCAGTAAGTGCACGAGCAGGCACAGTGTATCCAGGTTGAAAAAGATGTGGCTGCACATGAAGAGTTCTCCAGTTCATCAGCATGAGCTAACTCTGTCCAAGCTATCCTTTCGAACTCTTTTTAAAGACATGTACACATTAACAATGTTCCTGTTATTTTTTCATCACTTGGCCTCATATCATAAAACTGCTATAAAAAAACTGCCAAACAAAAGATTCTTTGGCAGGCATTGGTGGCTGAGGTCTTGCAACTACCTCGGGATGCTCATCATAATCTTATGAAGACCTTAGTAATTATTGAAATTGATTGCTATGTTTGTTTAACAGTAGTTGAAGTATAGTTTATAAATATATATTTGCTGTCGTTTTGGTATGTGATTACATTATATTGTTGTAATAAAAAAAGTTGAAAGTTACTAATGATCTGTTTTCTTAATAGTTGTTATAGAGTTGAATATTATTACAGTATTTTAATGTTGACTAAAACTGCCAGTTCCATCCTCAGGGACTGCAGAAGTGCTCCTGCATGTATATGTATCTATTCAGTACTATGAACATATTTTATGCTACAGAGAGTTGGCAATGGAGAAGTCATTTATTTGAATACCCCAGTATGCTGACTTGTCATAGAACAGTGAGGTCTCAGTAGAGAGAACAGTTCTTTTCCACACTGTCATATAGAGACCTCTCATACAAGAGAGAGGTCTTGGCACAGAGGCCAGTACATCTTCCTATTTTCCAACACACTGCTATCAGCTGTTGCAGATGTGATAGTAGAGTGGGAAATTCTTTTGCACATGCTACTATATGTGCTTGTGATTCTGGAGAGAAGTTTCAGCACAGAGGTCTTTCTCTACACCCTACTGCACATGCCTATCTTCATACAGAGATGTTTGAAGGTAAGTTGAATGTGTCCTAAAATTCAAATAAGCAAACAAGTTGACCAAAAGACAGTTCCCAACAGGGAAGTTTCTCCATTTTCCATTCATCACCATAAAGAGTGTTATGAGAAGCGAAAGCAGCCTCTGCCCAGAGCCTACTTCGCACATGTGTTTGTCTGGGGAGATGTCTAATTTGACAGGACAGTGTGTGTTCATATCCTAGTCTCCATAGTCATTTTGCAAGATAGACTTCTCCGCGTAGAGGTAATTTCTTCCCACACCTTACTTGTACATCTGTCATCAGGCGGAGAGCTGTGACCAGAGATGTAAGCCCATTTTTCTATGCCTGGGCAGAGTGTGTGGAGTGGTGCTCCACGTAGTTCCACGGAGTTTTGAAAAAAACTACACCCTGCTCTGCCCCTCCCCCCCAAAGCAATTAAAAATAAATAAAAAGGCACTTACCTGCCGCCTCTTCCTTCGCTGCCTCCTCTTCGCAATTGCTGCTCTCTCCTGCCTCCTCCTCGCACTGAATAACCCCTACGCTGTACGTCTTGCACTTGCGCATTTGTAAGACGTACACCTAGGGGTTATTTAGTGCGAGGAGGAGGCAGGAGAGAGCAGTCATTGCGAGGAGGAGGCAGCAGAGGAAGACGCGGCAGGTAAGTGCCTTTTTAATAATTTTTATGCCTTTTTAATTATTTTTAATAACTTTGGGAGGGTGGAGGGGCCAGCTAACTAAGCTCCACCAACGAGTAGTAGTTTTGCCTAAACTCCGTGTTTGCACCAAGCAAAACTACACAAACTCTGCGGGCGGGGCATTGTTACCCGCCTGGGGTTCATTTTTACACCCTAATTTGCACACCCATCATCCAAGAGACAGGCCACAGGAGAGTGGGACCGATCGCACTACATTCTACTATGCAGACTTATCAATCAAGAGAGATGTGTCAGCAAAAAAGGCAGTACGTCCTCACAGCCTACTATATATACCTGTCTGCATATGAAGAGGTATTAGCAGAGAGATACGTTTCTCTCAAAGTCTACTATGGACCCCTCTCACCCTGGGGAGATGTGTAGTGGACAATTTACATCCTTTACGGACAGTACTATGTATTCCTGGGTTTCTAGGGTGGGCTGACAGCAGAGAGACCACTTTTTTCCACACTGTACTGTACATCCATGTGAGTGGGGAGGACATGTTTCCATACACACTACTATGTGTGTGTGTCATTCTGGGGAAAGGTTTCACTGGACAGGCAAATCCATCCCCAAGATGTGAGTGGAGAGGCATTGTCTCTTTATACCCTAATCTACACACTGGTCACCCTGGTCACCTTGACGCAATGTCAATGTGGAGAGGCCTGTTGTGGGTTCAACATGGCCCATGCACGAAAAGCATCCATTTTACAAGTTCACTTTTAAACTTGACATCCTTTTAGTCAGTAACCTTTTATATAATTTGCACGTATATGATAACATACTCAGAAAGTGTTCTGCGTACAAGCACATTTCTTATTAAGCATTTTATCACAACACTGTGCATTTTGCTCAAGCATAAAGAATACTGAGCACTTTGCCTTGGCATTTTGTTGTCCGGTTTGAGATAGCGCTGAATAGGAAATACAAACGAAAACACTAGAAAGGACCTCAGACACAGTGCAAATGGAACTAGTTTTTATTATATAAACTGCTTCTTAACTTGGCTTGCCACTTATATGAATTATCCTGGACGTTCACCCACAACTGATGTCCAGCCCTGCTGAGTTCCATCACTTTCCTACCAAGGACTATGGCCTATTCTACACCAGACTGTCTTCCTGATACTGCTCCTAGCGATCTGGCCGAATGCATTCTCACTATGCTCTCTATATTATAGATGTGTTAGGGGGGAGAATCATTATGACATATATAAATATATTCTTATAACCACTAAAATAATGATAAAGGTTGAATGGTTTTATGTCTTTCACGCAAGAAGCCAATTGCTTCAATAAATGTTTGAATGAAAATGTCAATTTGAGTATTTCTTGTAATCCCCTGTCAGCATGCTTGACGTAACAGTTCAGTACAGTTCAAAGGACTTTGTTTCAATCACTATAGACCACAAAAGTACTACAGAGAGCAAAGACACTTACAAACACAAATAAAACAATGAGAAAACAACAAAAGGGTAGAGTTATCATGTTCTGAGGTTGCGGACACTGTTTGGTACCATGTCAGGTTTATAGGTCCAGATTGCGCAGTGCGAGCTAGCCAGGAATTGGACCAATATATTCTAATTATATGAATGGATTCCGTCCCCATATGTTGATGTATATGTTGTCCAAATGCACAGTCCTATTTAATTAGTAGGAACCATATGGCCTGTCCCCCTACATAGCCAACTATATACAGTTGTTGGCCGTGGGAGAAGAGTGAGTGAGAACTCAGGGCCATATTTTCAAGGAAGCTGCGGTAGTTTATCGCTGCTTTACCGGCAGGAAACTGCAGATAGTGCGGCGATAATGGCCTTGATAATATGCGATTTGAATTTCAATCGAAGCCCAGGTTAGATGTTCACACATCTAACCTGGGCATCGATTGAAATTCGAATCGTATATTATCAAGGCCATTATCGCCGCTCTATCGGCAGTTTCCTGCCGGTAAAGCGGCGATAAACTACCGCAGCTTCCTTGATAATATGGCCCATAGTCTCTCCTCACACCCTATAATGCATTGTTATTATACTGTGATAAACTCTCATTGGAGAGGCCACTTTTTCCCCACACCCTACTAATAGGGACTATAAGGCATGCATAGGTATTATAATGAAGGGAAGTTAAATTCCTGTCCCAAACTAAAAGATTTGAAAACTTGCAATAGTCTTGAAGGATCGATCAAAAAGTAGAAACTGGAGAAATTCTTTCGCAGCGAGAGGTTTCAATTAAGAGGCTTCTGTGATTGTACCGTCTAATATGCATATGCGATGATACAGAGCAATTATGCATGAAATATGAGGTAAAATGTTTGGACTCGCAAGACAAGTGAGGGCAGGTGTTTGGGTGCTCCCACTCTCACAGGTGTCAGTAGCCCTAGAGAAAAAATGGATTTATACCATGAAACAATCACATAATGTTGGAGTAGGCTGGTGCTGACAAGATTTGGGGCATATTTATCATAGATTTTGCATCACGCTGTGCCATGCAAGGTTACTCGGGCAGCACAAACCCTACAATGAGATTTATCAAGCCACAGAAGTCAACCCCTGCATGGCTTGGTAAATCTAGTGTAACAGTAGGCAGCACAAGTCACTGCCTTGCGTCACGCTGCATGGTGAGAACGTCACATGGGTGGAGCATGGGTGTACAAAGCAAAACCAAAGGGGATGATGAACGGAGTGTTAAACATTGCAAGCACTCACCCCCAGTCAACTAATCTGGGTTTAATCCATCATCATTCGTTAGCTCACTCCGCCACCCCAGTTCAGACATGGCCATATGCAAATCGGTCTGACCCTGTGCCTCATGGGAACAGTCCAGCACGAACTACCAAGCCATGTCTTCCATGGACTGGAAACAAGCATACTGGGACCGGTTTCTGGCTAATCAGCCGTCATCAGCCAGGCTAGCTTGAATCCAGTGGCAAAGTGAGCAAGGGCCCCACGTCCGGGCATACCCTGCCAACTTAGGGTGAACAGAGCAGCCTGAACTGCCAAGCCATGTCTTCTCTGGACCGGAAACAAGCATCCTGGGAACGGTTTCTGGCTAATACCACATATTCACCCATGTATTTTGATGAATTCTCAAATTTGGCAAAAGTGATAGACCTGGGAATTCATCAGGATTGCATGCCTCCCCACCAGAGATGCAACATGGAGAAAATGTTTTATTTCTCCTCATTGTTTCCTCTTTCTAAATGTGCTGACACCACTCATGAAATGTTCTATAACATAATTTATAACATCAATGATGACATTATTGATTACATCACTTGTGACATCATCCAAGCTTCGTATTGCTGCAAAGTGCTCTAAAAAGTTCTTTGGCATTAGCGATCTGACAGTAAGTACAAAAGGAAAATGTCAGCCATAATTACTGCCAACAGAGACACAACTCCCTTAGGTGTAGAAAGCATGTATTATGTTCAATATTGAGCTTATAACATACACTTTACAGCTAGTACAGTTCACACTAACAATCATCCACAGAATTAAAGGAAATCATCATCGAGTTTGGTGTTCATTCAGTATACAAATGTTCCGAAAAAGCAAATATTTAAAGACAATTTCAGATCCAAAACAATTGACTTACTATGGACAGCTTTTATAGGTATCAAACACCTGAAATTCGCTAAACCTACATTGAGAAATGAGGTTGATATCAATAGAGAACTATGCACTGCAAACAGCGCTTACTCTATAAAGGGATGTATGACATCACAACGCATGCTTTCACAACGCATGCCATTACGACGCAACTTTTACAACGCATACCATTACAACGCATAGTGCTTTGGGGAGCTGGATCGTGAATAGTTTAATTTACTATTCCAACTCCAGTCCCCGTGGATAGTAGGGAAGGTGTTGGATAGTAAATTAAACCTATTCCCTATCCTAGAGCGCCACCCAGCGCAATGCGTTGTAATGGTTGTAGTGTAGTTCCTATTTTCCCAATAGGCTCTGCGCATTGGAATAGTACCTACAGCAGTAAAGGCCTAGGCCAGACGTTAACTAGGTCTACTACTGTCGATACTAGACTTAAGTTTTGGGTTTGCCAGCGTAGCTCAGAGTTCGCTAGAAACTTTCTCGAATGTTCAGGAAAGAATTAACTCCCCTGATTAGACAAGAAGGGATTTAGTTTCTGACAACCATAGAACATGACAACTTTGCTCTCCCCTAATCAAGAGTCAATCTCAAGAGTCGTGTGAGCACAAGGCAATTATTTTACTCAGTCAGTACGTGCATTCTTAGTCTCATCAGATTGTAGAGAAAAGGAAGAGACGGGCGTGTTCAATAAAAAGGTATTATTTATTGATCAGTCTCTTTTCTCGTACAAGAGAAATGGATCGATATTATTGCAATACTTATAGTTAAGTAAAGTGCATACATTAAAAGCAATAGTATAAAATAATACTGTAAAAACATTGATATGGTTTCTGAGCCATATGATGTTTAAAATGATTAAAATATATTTACATACACATATACATTTGACTAAACGTACTCAACTGGTGTTTCTAAATACGCCTACCCCGTGTACCTGACCTAAGTCTAATGCGTGGGCGGGAATAGAAAGTTACAGTTTTAAGTTAAGTTTGTTTTTGCCAAGTGAATAACTAAAGAATTCTCTGTGAGGGGTTATTCAGTTCTGTACCTGGAATTTAGGATGAATGAGGAATGGTATCTCTTTCTCTGCTCTCGATATTCCAGGCTGCCTGCGAGGGCTGCCCGAAAGCGCCGGTGCTGGGTCTCTCGGCTTGAGATAGCAGCGCGTCCCTCAGCGCGTCAGGAAGGCGGGGCTGCTGCCAGCGGGGTCTGCTTCTGCTCTCGGCTTCGGCAAGTATGGCTGCTCCGTCTCGTCACCACGCGTGTGTTTGCATAGGGCAAGATCGGCAATATTTATACCTTAAAGGTGCCGAGATTGACGTAAGGATGGACATAGATACGTCAATAAAGATGTCATACGACTTGCTCGTTAGCACATTCTTTTACTGAAGTTCTCTGTGAAATCAAAACAATGGCCGCACGGATTTTCCAGGTTGTCATAGGTTTGATTTGTTATGAGAACGTCGTATGCCTTATCAGGGGCTGGAGGAATGTCGCTTGTCTAATTAGATCTCAAGCGTTATGACCTAATCAGATAACACGTTCCTGTGCCGTAGTGTGACTGCGTCAGATAACGGTATCTGCATCATGGGGGCTGTTCTTGCCTCATGGGCTGACTGTTAGTTAACTTGATAGTTAGTTTAACCAGAATAGGGTCAGGAATAGGGGGATCGATTCAGAACCTATAGGAATACATGACACCCACTCCACGCTAACTATGGTCATATTTACTAATCTATGCATAGTATAACATAGTACAACATACTATAGAGTATAGTGTATACCTTACCACCCCAAAATACATAAATGCATTTTGAAATTTTCAAATATACTGAAAAATTGCAGTCATATATATTGTATGCACTTAAGCTATGAATTAAACGCTAAAGTAAACACGCATTTGTAGACATTATTGCTTATTTGGTATATGAGAAATACACATGAAATGGCTCTTAATATGGCTATACAGAAAGGAAGTTCGAGACCATTTCATCACATAATAAAGTATTTGTGAACATCCCAGCGGGCAACTAAAGTTTATAAAGTATCTAAAAATAGAAATCTTAGTTCTCTAGGAAAAGTTTCTTACTTTAAGCAGAAGATAAGTGTCCCGAAAAATTTGTGAAAAATAATTTGGGGCTGCTAAAAAATTGTTGTCCGTGAACTGGTGGGAAGAATTGTTCATGTGACTTTATTTTTAAAGTTGAAGGCCGAATTCAGGGAACGCCATGTGCGAGCTTGCTCAAAAGTCTCTATTTCTGTTCTGGAGAGAACATCATATCATTAAGGCTTTCGAAAAAACTGTCAACAGCTTCATGGGAAAGTTCCACTAAGTCGGAAATAGGGGTAACCATGCATTCGTGCGCATGATTGTCTGCATTGACATTCTGATTCGCATTGCTGACAGAAGGTCGTACCTGTTCAATGCTGCTCTCATCTTGAACTTCACTACTCTTCAATCGTAGTGGTGAAGATTCCAGGAATGCCGTCATCAGGATTGGTAGCCTTTGAGGGCAGCACAAAGCGTGAACCTTGGTAGGAACCAACAATGTATCTGCATCCACTGGCGCATCCGATTGTAGCGTCAGACAGGTGTCTAACACGCATTCTTCTCCGCATAGCAGACATCTCAATACAGGTAAAACACATCTTTGCCACATTGGTCGAAATGATAGAAACCAAGTCATGTTCAGGTCTCTAAGCCGGGATAGTCCCAGGATTTTTGATATCCGGTCCCGGTATCCAATGGCTAGGATTGTATCTTCCATTGTCGCGAGAGTTTGATCTGTGACATGGGTTGCCATAACGAAAAATAAGGACTAAGAATAGGATTCCTGCAATTAGTCCCAGGATCAGGGGAAGTCCGCCAAAAATCGAATGGACGAAATCTGGAAAAATACCCAGTATGGCTTTGAATGGTGTTAATGCCATCGAAAATACTGTCTTAAATACCTTTGAGACCCCAGTGGTATCAGAAATATTTAAGATTTCGCTCAGGATTTCCGCGAAATGTACGGGGGAATTAGTTGATAATAATGTATGTATCTCTGCAGTCGTCCTTGCGACTTGTAGATCATACGTTTCTTTTGATGACGTGAGCCTTGTAGGCGTCTGAAGAAGCACTGTTTTCATTCTGCTTAAAGTATCTATTCGAATAGAAGTAATTTTCAAATTGGGCCATGCCCTTGCCTCCCTGTCTGGAAAGGAGCTGGGGAATAAAGAACGTCCACAGCACTTGACCTTCGCCGTCGTAGTGACTAGATAAGGAGTCCCGGGCATAAGACTACAACATCTGCGGTCTACAATAAGAATGTAACTCCCATTATAGAGTCTTTGAAAGAAAGGTTCTATTTCAGTTGCAGGTGCGCCTTGCTGGTGACATGAAAGGTTGTATGAATTCCCTTCACAAGCTCCATGCAAACTAATTCCGTTACACAGAAGCGTGCCGCTTAGTGACATAGCACAATTGTTGCCACTAAGAAACACTTTCTGTCCTTTATTACTGACACATGCATGTGAATAGGGCAGGTTCCAAGTTGTTTTAAGGTACCCCTTTCCCAATTTCTCGTACATGCCAGCCTGTATATATTTTTGGCAGTATTGAAACCTGAAGGTTGAGATTGGAATATTTATGATTCCGTGGATTATCCATTCACTGACAGGTCGTTCTGACATTGTCATTGGTAATCTTTCTAGTTTTTCAATGCTCAAGATTGTATAATCAGCACCCTTTTGCGCCATACCGATTTGTCTATCAGTAAGGTTAAAGATTTGGAATAGTGACGTTGTGTTGATTAAACGCCAAGGCACATAGCCTGAACGCAGATTTTGCAACGTCCAGCCAAGCTGTACAATAGAACGCAATTGTGACTGACCATGTTGTAATAACAGTAAGTCTTGCGATAATATATCGATTGCTGACGACACAATGCTGTCCAAAGAAAAAATTCTGGAGGACAGAGTCATTAACCCATTGTCCACTACAGAAAGTGATTTTTCCAAATTAATACGGTCAATTTCCCGTATTCTCTCTGCTGTTTCAATTTGAGTAACCTTCCAGGCCTCATTGTATGCTGCATATACAGAGGCTGCTATGAAACGCTTTTGACGCTGTTTGCGTGGTCCCATTATGAAATCACGCAAGTCAGCACCATCAGTAAGTAAAGTTAGGTGTTGCTTAATTTCAGGCAGTGTGGAAGTTTGTAGCCATTGAAGACATAATTTGCCCACACTGTAGGTTGTTATTATCCCTGGGTGATGTCTTTGGGGATATCTAGGGTCTGGCCTGGTCATTTTGAAACCCTGTGTTTTATTCAGGAATCTATCTTGACAGTTATTTGTATCTGTGGGCCAGATCAACCATTGTTTCCAATCAGGATGTGTTCTGTTTTGGTTTAATATATGGTTTACGTCTATCTCTTCATCTGTATCAGAGTTATTGCTAAACATTATTGGCTTTGGAATAGATGGTTTATTTAAATCTTTGATTTTGGCTAATCCAAGACAGGTGGTTTGTTGAACAGTGTCATTTAAAAATATCTTTTGTTCTGGGATCATGCAGGCTCTAAACAAAGCTTCTAAACCTTGTACTTGCCAATCTTTTGTACCCCAAACACTTTTCAAATCAACATTTTTGTCCCAATAATCAAATCCAAAGGTATTCATTTTTTCGAAGAATGAATCTGAATATATCAATTTTGTGTTGGTTATCATGGTTTTCATCCCTGTCTTGTTTGACATTTTAAAATAAAATGTTTCAGCATTACTTGTGTTAAAACCTGAAAAATATGAATATTTGTCATAAACGGTTCTTGAGCTCCCTTTTGGAGGTGTTGCACAATGTTCCCATTGATTATAATTTAAAACATTTCTAGGTTGTGCAGATTTATGCAAAAAATGATTACCATAGTGGTTATAGCAATACATACTATCATAATTTGTAGAACCTTGCAAATAATCATGTTTTGTAAATTTAGCAGACATTACTAGATCAGACATCATGTTGTTAATGCTTTCGAAGTCCCAATCATCAGCAAATGAGTTTGGTTTTGCAAAGTCACTCAAGGAGATCTTGATTTGGTGTGGGTATTTCAGGATCTCGACCGGACCATAAATTTCATAGTCAGTGTTGTCCCAGGCTACCCCACCAGGTATCGGATTGGCTGTGAAGTTGGCTGAAGAAAGTTCTCTTTTCTTGACGTGTGAAGATGTGTGTGGTTTGAGGACCAAGTTGATGTTCTGACTTGCTGTGTCCATTTTAGCATATTTTCCCTCAATGAAGCGTCCCAAAGTAAATACCATGATGAGCCAAAGTATGAGGATAAATGCACCAAAACCCACCCAAAATTCAATCCATGGAGAAATCAGATATGTTTCTTTCAGTTGTTTCAAAAGTTCCTTAGCTTTGTCTTTAAAGGATTTTGATGATGGCTGTGTCTTTGATTCACTGAAGCCTTCAGAGGAATCATCGAAGTTGATGAAGTACCCGGATGCAGTTCTGTCAATTGTTCCAATTGCTTCAGGATTTTTGTTTCTTGCATTTTCACTTGGTACTTCATTGTAGATTGGTGTGTCTCTGCTAAATGTTTTTATTTGGGTTGTCAGAGGTCTGAGTTCTATTGCTTTGTTGCATAGTCCTTGTTGTTCTTCTGTAGGCGTTTCGAATGTGATGAGCCTCTTTGTTAGGACCTCTGTACTGGTAGCAAACCTTGGTGTTCTGCTACTTATTGGGAGTCCACTTGGCCTACTGATTGTTATCGGCCACATGTTGTGGTTTTACCAGGTCGATGGATACAACTCGGTTCTCCTTTTTACCAGCAAGTGGCGGTAGTGCAACTGATCTTGTCCCGTTGACAGACAAGACAGGAACTGCTTTTCTGTAAGAAGGCCCAAATTCCTTCTTTACCGCGATCTTCTCCCTGACTAGATCCCCGACTTTTGGAATCCAGACAGGTCTTGCTGGGACAGGTGGTGATTCTTCAGTGGTTGTTGGCTGTTGTTTCAACTGTATGTTGCTCAGGTCTTTTCTTGTTTTGTTTAAGTCCTGCAAAATAGCCAAACGGTCTTTGACATCAAAGCTTTTTTCTTTAACCACTGAAGTCTGACTATCAAGGTCGGAGATTATCATTCTAGTTCCAAATAATAATTCGTACGGACTGAATCCCCTCAGGGAATTTCTTGGCAAGTTATTTAGACTACGTTGGACACTTATTAGATGTTTGACCCACCCAGCTCCTGAACCTAATACCTTTGCCGTTATAGATTGCTTTATGTCACGGTTTTTTCTTTCAACAATTCCGTTCCCCTCAGGGTGAAATGGACAAGAGTACCGCAATTGCACGACCATGCTGACCATGGCCTCCTTATAAGCCCGAGAGCTAAAAGCAGGACCATTGTCCGAATGCAGCATGCCAATTGCGTATGTGCCGATAAAGACTCGCAAATCTTTTATAACAGTTCTGGCGTCAGCCGTTCGCTGGGGCCACATCCATATGAATCTCATGCATGAGTCCACTGTGACCAAGATATATTTATAGTTACCATCCCTTTGTAAGGGACCGCAGTGGTCTAGATAAACACAGGCTAATGGTTTATCCGAGATTAGAAGGGGCGTCTGCGCTGGACGTCTCACCGTTGATACTTTCATTTTTTTACATATTTCACATGCTAGAACATAGTTCCTAGTTTGTCTTCTCATTTGTGGCCACCAGTATCTCTGTTTTAATAATGATACTGTGGCTGAGACGCCAGCATGGATAGAAGCAAGCCCTTCGTGTGCCGCTGTTATTAGTCCTAACCTATGTTCCATGTTTGGAATTGCCCTATCCCCCACTCCAGGGATTTGAGCAAAAGGAACATTGTTTGCATCAGTTATGTATGAGTATTTTACTGGAACGCCTTTAGGGAGTGGTTCTATCGAATCCTTTTCTGAAGCGCTGACAGCTTGTAATATTTCGCTGTCTATTTTTGTTTTTGACCTGGTGACGGCAGCTACGGAAGCCGTTTGCACAGCTGCCTTCGCGGCCTCATCAGCCAATGAATTCCCTGCAACGTGAACGCCATCACGTTGATGACTCAGTGTATGTATCACGTGAGTCTTTGGTAGTTCTTTTTGTAAAAGAGCTACTTGTTCCCAGAGCAGTTTCTGCTTTATTGGTGCATCTGTGTCATCTTTGTAACCGTTCTGAATCCATGTCTGCAAATCCTTGTTATATGCTTTGACGCAGTAATATGAATCTGACACTATAAGTGTCGGGAATTCGCGATCCGCATTATCTAGCGCCATTTTCAAAGCTATTATTTCAGTTTGTAGTTCTGAATTAGTTTCTACTGAGTGTGATTTTGTTAATAGAGGTCTTAGTTTACCTCCCCGCCACACTTCTTTTGTAATCTCACATGTGGGGTTGTATGCTTGTTCTCCCCAAACGGAGGGTTGAGCATGTCCGTCTGTATAGATTACACAGGCGTAATGTCGTAGAGGCAGAATGTCGATTGGCAGAGGATACGTCTTTTCATATTTTAGATTTTTTACTTCTTCTAGTTCTGGATCAAAGTAGTAGTATACTTTGTCCGTTGTGATGGAATTCACCCATTGTATCCATTCCGGATTCAATGTTGTTGTTGGTAAATTACACGGTGTTGTTAGTGCCTCAAAGGCTGATTCTGCTGTTCTGACTGTGATATGTCTACCGTCAGCTATGTCTTTTTCTCTAGCTATTGCGGTTTGAACTGCACGAATGATTTTTTCTGTATTACTGAATTTCTGTTCAGCTTCTGTATACAAGTGTGATTTGAATGCAATTGGTAGCTTTTCTCCCTCATTAGAGGTAAGGTATGTGAATCCGCATCTCCCTGGGATGACTCGAATCACAAGATTGCGTGTGTTATCACGTGTTTTTAATTTTGTTTTAATTAGCATGTCTGTTTGTAAGGATCTCAAAATTTCTGTGTGTGTTTGAGTCCAATTGGATTTTTTGAAGTCTGGTTTAATTAGATCATAAAGGGGTTTGACCCTTTCTGCGTAATTTGTAATGTATGTTCTTCCGAAATTTAGGAAGCCTAGAATTGACTGTAGGTTTTTTAATGTTTTAGGAGCTTGGATTACGGCACATTTCTCTAGTAAATTGTCTGCCAGGCTTTTACCTTCACTTGATAACTCATATCCTAAGAACAGGACTGTCAGATGGGCAATTCTGGACTTTTTAAAGTTGAATTTGTAACCCTCTGCTGCGAACCCAAGTATTATAGTGTTCACTCTTTTCAAGTGAGTATCCAAGTCATCATCCGTTAAGTAAATGTCATCGACATAAGATAATGCTTCATCATCATATAGTTGTAGTAATTCTGTTACTCTCGCTGAGAATACTCCCGGGCTATTCTTGTACCCCTGGGCTAACCGACAGAATTGCTTTTGAGTGCCATTTACTGAGAATGCAGTTAAATATCTGCTCTCAGGTGCTATGTTTTGACAAAAGAATCCATTGGAGATGTCCAAGGTTGTTTTGTATTTTTTGCGCACTATGTTATTCATTAGTGCAGCACTGTGTGAGTTTTGTACTGCAAAGGTTTTGCAACATGTGTTAAGGTGTCGGTAATCCAAAACTAGACGATATGAATTGTCTGGTTTGGAGACCGGAAACAAAGGATTGTTCATTTGTGAGGTGCAAGTTTCAATCACCCCCTGGTATTCTAGCTGATCTAGTATTTCATTTACCTGTTTTTTAGCTTCTTGCTTAATTGGGTACTGCCTTTGTGCAGTAGGTTGTGATTTTAACTGGATTTTGTGAGGAGGGGAGTCCTCATCCCATCCTACATGATTTTTATATAAAGCAGGTGCTAAGGCCACTGCCCACTTTCTAGCAAGTGTGTATTTTTTATGAATCGGGATTTGATTCGAGAAGGCAGGCATAATTACTTCTTCGCCATGAGGGCACTCCCTGACAAACTCTGGTGGCCAGTCTTTTTCAGCTAGAAGGATGTCATAACCCTTGGAGAGGTTATCCCAAAATAGTCCCCTTATTTTCCTAGTCTTATCTCCCTCTATACGTAATGTTATCTCGTATATCTTGTGGGGCTTGCTAACTCTGGTGTCTGCAGTTTCCACTTGAAGGTATTCATTCGTGTCCACTGTCTCCAGATGATTCATAAGGACTTTGCGAGCTATGCTCACTTCTGCTGCGCTGTCTAGCATTGTCTGAGCCCACTCTCCGTTTTTCAGTTGTGTCCTCAGTATTCTCGGCATTGTTAACTACCTTGATACTGGCTACCTTCTTTTTTGGAAATTGTAATTTCTTTTTTAGCTGAGCAGGTTCCTTGTCTTTGGACTTGGCGTGCTCTTCTCTTTGTTCTGATCGTCCTCTTCTTTCCGATTTCTGCGAGGAATTCTGAAAAGATTGAGAGGGACGTGTATCAATGTCTTGATATCTATCAGGTTTTTTAATATTATCCCTATTTCTAAGGTTATATCTTTTCCCAGAGGGGTCACTCTGGGGTGACCTGTGTCTCTGGTTCGGAGATTTCTCCCTACGCCTAGGAGACCTTCCTCGGGGCTGGAATTTCTTTTCTTTTGGATTGGATTGTTTGTTTCCATCCCAGTTCTTTTTTGGTGAATTATTATTAAAAAATATTTTTTCTGGACTTTCAGTCAGTTGCGGTTTTACTGGTATTCCACCTAAACTGTCTCTACCTAGTTCTTCATAGGATTTTTCTATGATTCTGGCAATTTCAGCTGGTTGGTCTGCTATATCTGTCTCTTTTAACCTCTGGCGGATCGCCACGTTTGCTGCTTCACCTTTTATATTGGCTAGTAATATAGCCGAGACCTGCTTGAAGTCTTTCAGTAATTTCATACCAAGAGTTAAAGCTGGTTCTGGACCGTATTCATCTTGAATTTGTTTTAGCACATCTGGTATTACCGAAATGGATGGAACACCGTGCGTTTTTGTGTAGATTGAAGCAAAGACTGTACCCCAAGTGTCACAGTCCTCTATGTGTGGTGCGATTCCCATTGGGAGACATATAGTCAGAATCCTGTGTTTTTCTATTGGGGTGGTGTCAGGAAAAACCGCCTCTATTTGGGTGATTTTCTGTGACAACCAGAATGGTATTTGTTCCCGTTTAGCCGGAACTTTACCTAGGCAGGATTGGATGTTCTGTGGTGTGATTTTATTTGTGTTCCCCTGGTGAGGGGTCAGCTGTGGAAGTTTAATCGCTGGCTGAATTGTTGAAGTCTGCATTACATACTGGACTAATTGTCTATGAATTTTTAGTAATTGTTTTAGCTGTATTAACAGCTCTCCAGTAGACATCCCTTCGATGTCTGGGTGTGGTGTGTATCCGGCTAAGACCGGCCACGTTGCTCCTGGTCTTCCTAAAGGACCGAGCCTTGTAATGTGATTGTTATGTATTAGGGCGCCATCAAATAAGAGCAAATGCTCTTGGAATTTGAGTGGTACTTCCACCTCCTCGAAAGGAGTGTAAATGTCGGGTGGAACCTCTATTTTGTAATAGTGGAAGTACTTTGTTACAGCATTTGCTGCTGGAAAATGTATCCATGTATAGTATACCTCTGTCTGCCGATATTCGTGTGCCTCAATTACGAATATGACTGTGCCACCTCTAGGTGTCAGTCCATTTTCTATAAGTTTTAAGGTTATAGATTTCCTTTTGGCGACCAGGATGAGTATTATATCCCCGTCCGCATCTAGTGCTGCAGTATCAGCTGCTACTATTTCAGCTGCTAATCTAACTGCCTCTCTTTCTTCATCACTGTCTCCCATTTTACCGACAGGATGGTATTATGTTTGTTTGCAGATCAGGTTTCTTATGGAACAGAGATTAGATGCACAATATTTTGGAACTGTTTATCCTTCAACGTTGACTGTACCAAGAACCATACATAGGAGTTCCCTCCTGTGCGGTTTTGGAGGATATTACCTTTCACCCACTCCAGACGTCTTTGGAGTATTTGGGAAAAGGGGTCTGAGTGAGAAAGCACGACTGAGTTACTCTAAATGTCTTACGTTAGTTTTATCGCCCTTTCCAAACGCGTTGGGCGCCATGTAGTGTAGTTCCTATTTTCCCAATAGGCTCTGCGCATTGGAATAGTACCTACAGCAGTAAAGGCCTAGGCCAGACGTTAACTAGGTCTACTACTGTCGATACTAGACTTAAGTTTTGGGTTTGCCAGCGTAGCTCAGAGTTCGCTAGAAACTTTCTCGAATGTTCAGGAAAGAATTAACTCCCCTGATTAGACAAGAAGGGATTTAGTTTCTGACAACCATAGAACATGACAACTTTGCTCTCCCCTAATCAAGAGTCAATCTCAAGAGTCGTGTGAGCACAAGGCAATTATTTTACTCAGTCAGTACGTGCATTCTTAGTCTCATCAGATTGTAGAGAAAAGGAAGAGACGGGCGTGTTCAATAAAAAGGTGTTATTTATTGATCAGTCTCTTTTCTCGTACAAGAGAAATGGATCGATATTATTGCAATACTTATAGTTAAGTAAAGTGCATACATTAAAAGCAATAGTATAAAATAATACTGTAAAAACATTGATATGGTTTCTGAGCCATATGATGTTTAAAATGATTAAAATATATTTACATACACATATACATTTGACTAAACGTACTCAACTGGTGTTTCTAAATACGCCTACCCCGTGTACCTGACCTAAGTCTAATGGGTGGGCGGGAATAGAAAGTTACAGTTTTAAGTTAAGTTTGTTTTTGCCAAGTGAATAACTAAAGAATTCTCTGTGAGGGGTTATTCAGTTCTGTACCTGGAATTTAGGATGAATGAGGAATGGTATCTCTTTCTCTGCTCTCGATATTCCAGGCTGCCTGCGAGGGCTGCCCGAAAGCGCCGGTGCTGGGTCTCTCGGCTTGAGATAGCAGCACGTCTCTCAGCGCGTCAGGAAGGCGGGGCTGCTGCCAGCGGGGTCTGCTTCTGCTCTCGGCTTCGGCAAGTATGGCTGCTCCGTCTCGTCACCACGCGTGTGTTTGCATAGGGCAAGATCGGCAATATTTATACCTTAAAGGTGCCGAGATTGACGTAAGGATGGACATAGATACGTCAATAAAGATGTCATACGACTTGCTCGTTAGCACATTCTTTTACTGAAGTTCTCTGTGAAATCAAAACAATGGCCGCACGGATTTTCCAGGTTGTCATAGGTTTGATTTGTTATGAGAACGTCGTATGCCTTATCAGGGGCTGGTGGAATGTCGCTTGTCTAATTAGATCTCAAGCGTTATGACCTAATCAGATAACACGTTCCTGTGCCGTAGTGTGACTGCGTCAGATAACGGTATCTGCATCATGGGGGCTGTTCTTGCCTCATGGGCTGACTGTTAGTTAACTTGATAGTTAGTTTAACCAGAATAGGGTCAGGAATAGGGGGATCGATTCAGAACCTATAGGAATACATGACATGGTATGCGTTGTAAAAGTTGCGTCGTAATGGCACTGCGTAGTAAAAGTTGCGTTGTAAAGGTTGTCTCCCCTATAAAGAGTTTACTTTATACCAGACAGTTTGCAAAAGTGAACCTTTCATAAGACACATACCACAGAGTATTAAAAGGTATCTACTAAGAACAGTGTAGACTCTATGCAACAGTTGTCACATAAGACAATATTTGCTAGACATAACCAAGATCTGAAGGTGCTATTACCTGCACTCTTTACACTGTTGTTAAAACTTTACAGATAGCTCATCTTCTTATGCAAAACAAGCACATGTATATACGTTAGTACCTGGCGCACTCATGTTTCTAAGTTATGTAGAAATGGTCCTGATCACACAATTGTGTCTAATAACTCAAGCCTGCTTACAAAAAGTTAGTATCTACTTTGTAGAATCTTACTCCTGCTGAAAACATTTTCTGCAGTATCAAAAACAAAATTCTGTAGAACTTAATGGACACAAGCAATTGTCACCTGCACACAGAGTAACTCTTCAATAAAAAGATTAATAATGTGTTCAAATACCTCTACACACATATGGTACATTGGGAGCAGATGTGTTTTGTAAAGACCTACACCCGTTAGCTGGACCCATGCTGTACAAAAATTAGGTTGACAAATAATAACGTGCTCATCAAATCAAAACAAAAACCCATAACCACTTTAGATAGCATAGTCTTTAGGTCCCCCTTTGATTAGCGCAGACGCGCATATCTGTGCAAAACCAAAATGTGGTCAACCACCATCCTCAGGAAGCATCAGTCAAAAAAAAGGCTGCAGGTTGAAAGAGGAAAAGAATCCTTGGGAAAATACCACCTGCAAAACATATAAATAGTATAAGGCTCATACTACAACATACTACATACTACAACAATGGTTAAAATACTATCGAACCCGATATAAAATAAAATTCATGTACTCAAAGAAAAAATATACCAAATATGTGAAAAGACTTCACCTATTTGTGAACATTCACTACCGGCACCAATGTATCTAAAAGTGAGGACAAGAAAACTATGCTATCTAAAGAAAAAAAGTATTACATTATAATTATCTCTACTGAATGTGTCCTTGAGTTCAGTTATTAAATCAAAACATACTGACTGTCTATTGCTTAATATAGTACATAATGGTAGAAATGTTTGTAATTTATTCTTGAAGTAAGCGATCATTACAGACAAATGAGCATCTTGATGAGTGTATTATTTTTGTGTTGGCCTACATGATGTTTTAATGTCTTGATATGCTGGTTGTAATTGAGGTACATGTGAAGAATGTGTGTGATATGTCTGAAGGTGTGTTGAGTTTTTATTAGGATGTGTGGAGAATGGTTGGTATAGCTTAGCAGAGATAGATTTCATTATATTGTGGATTATATTGTATTGTGTTGTTTAATCACTATATTCCACAAAAAATGAAAATGTGTGTGGACAATAAAGAAAAAAATGTTGAAAGAAAAAATAATTAATAAAAGGCTATGAGAAAAAATATAGAATTTTATATCAACTATATCAGTGTTACCCAATCTGGGGTCCATGGACCCCCAGGGGTCCGTGACACATTCCCAGGGGGTCCTCAGGCAGCAGTATTAAAAGCTCTCCAAAATTCTTTGTAGAATTAGCAGTTTGAGCAACAATAAAAGTGTGAAGATAACACCAGTGATTAGTGTACCTGCTGGAAAGGGATGAGTTTTGTCCAGTGGCAGGTTTGACTTATCTAGTGTAGTACAGAGATAGTATAGTATAACTCTGCAAAAAAACTGTGCCTTTTTTTAACAAAGGAATCAACAAAAGGCTTGCTGTGATAAGGTTCACCACCTTCCAACTTTCAGAAACACACAACGCTCAACCATTTTTCTTTATCACAGTTTTGCTGTTTTTTCAAAGAAGTAGCCCACATTTCCTAATTTATGTGCTATCAACCTACTTTGAGTTTGTGGTAGAGACCAGTGTGAAAACCATGGCTGGTCCCAGAAAGCTAAGCATTTTTTAAAAGTAAACACAATTCTGACTTCAGCAAGGGGTCATTTGTTTAATTCCCTGGTGGTCCTCCCAATGAAACTATCTGTTAAATAAAAAAGAATGCTGAACATGAGTAACAACATTCTTTTTGTAACTTCTTGTCACAATGGGAGATTTACAACAGTAATATACCATTATGTTTACTAATCCTTTCTGGTCAAAGGGATATATATAGTTTGTAGGTTCTCCAAGATACCCAGAGCCACCAATTGAGCAGCACCTTACAATGTTTTTTCTTTTTGTGCCAACTATACAGCAATTTAGATGGTAAAATATAAAGAATGAAAAAGGGGTGTGAAGGAAACCTATGTATTTCTGAAATGCACACCAGACACAGTGTTTAGGAGCAGTGGTTATTTGTATATCTATTACATTTTGGCTACCCATACTAACAAATGGCATTTTTCAAAATGTCTTCTTTCTTACACACTGACTTCATTGGAAGGCACAAATGCAGAGAAATCCAGTTGATAATAACAACTTTTAAAAGATTCTGTGTTCCCCAATTGTATACCTCACTGTGTGAGTAGGCCAAGCGCCTACGAAAGGTAAGGGCCCAAAAAGCAACATGTACACATCCCATTTTTCCACTGAAAACTGACCCTTTAAAAAAAAAATATGGATAGCTGTGGATTTTGGGCCCTAGCATAGCTGGTATCTAGGGAAACTTATGAAAATCTGCAAAATTTGAAAACTATAAACTATAAACTTTGGGGAATCTACAATGGAGTGACGTGTCTGGCTATCAACAGTTTTCTTTCCCTGAAGCCCTTTCAAACCTCAAACTTTGGTTGCAAAATAAATTTCTTCCCATTTCTGTGATAGAAATTACTAGATTTGGCAGGGAGGCGCACATTTATAACTATCTAGAGTTCTTCCAAGTGTCCCAACAATAATGAGAGCTTACTTTTGTGATGGGTTTGCTGCCCACTACAAGATAGGCCCAAAAATGCAACATGTATATGTCACATCTTTCTACTGAAAACTGATTCTTTTTTTGCACTGAGTAGCTGTTGATTTTGGACCCTAGCTCATCTGACATCTAGGAAAACATAGCAAACTTGCTCATCACCTAGGGAAATCAAGGCCGGGGTGACTTGCATGGCTCTCATTTGGTTTTCTAACCCAGAAGCCATTGTAAACCTTCAAACTTTGACAAAACCACATTTTTCTCATATTTCTGTGATGGAAAGTTCTGGAATCTGCTAGAAGCCACAAATGTCCTACCACCTGGCATCCCACCACAAGTTCCTCAATAAACATGATACCTCATTTGTATGGAAAGGCCTAGTGCCCTTGACAGGATAGTCCCTAAAATTCAACATAAATGCAGCACATTTTCCACTTTGAGCATTAACTCAGCGGACACATAGAAAAACGTAAAAAACCTTCACATTTTGAAAAACTTGACACTCAGGTGATAGGGTAATCCAGGTTGGGGTAACTTGCATGGCGCTCATCAGGACATATTATCCAGAAGCCCTTGCAAACCTCAAACCCTCCTAAAACATTTTACTGACATTTCTGTGATGGAAAGTTCTGGAATCTGTGGGGAGCCACACATTTCTGACCACCTAGACTTTCTCCTACTCTCTCAATAAAAATGGAACCTCACTTGTGTGGGTAGGCCTGGTACCAGTGACAGGAAAGACTCCAGAACACAACATGGACTCATCACATTATTCCAATTAAAACTGACCATTTTTTTGCAATGTGAGTAGCTGTGGCTTTTGGGCGCTGGCTACGCCAGCACCAAGGGAAACATAGCAAACCTGTCCACTTTTGAAATATGAAAACAATTCCAGGATAGCTTGTAGGACTCTTATCAGGTTTCCTTATTCTGAAGCCCCCGCAAATCTCAAACTGCAGCTAAAAGCACAAATTTTCCTCAAATTTCTGTGACAAAAACATCTGGCATTTGTGAGGAGCCGCAATTATCCTACCACCCTATGTTCCCTCAAGTCTCCCAAATAAAATGTTTACCTTTTTTCAGTCAGTAAGCTAAATGTCCTCAACTGGGAAGGGCCCAAAATGAAACATAGACACATCATAATTTTTAATACTGCCAAATGACACTTTTTTGCCATGTGGGTAGCTGTGGGTTTTGGGCCCTAGGTTGGCCTGCACATAGAAAGACCTAGCAAACCTGCACATTTTTGTAAAGTAGGCACCATGGGGAGTCTACGGTGGGTTGACATGCTTGGGCCTCACCAGCTAATGTTACTATGAGGAACTTGAAAAGCTCATACTTTGCTTAAAACATCTTTCCTGTAATTTCTTTGAGGAAATCGTTGGAATCTGCAGGGAACCACAAATGTCCTACCACCCAACATTCCCTCAAGTCTCCCGATAAAATGAGTTGTGTGGGTAGTGCTAGTGCCCGCCGTAGAAAACGGCCCAAAATACAATGTGGAGACATCAACATTTCCTGCTGCAAAAATAATGTGATTTGGCAATGGGGATAGCTGCCTTTTTTGGGAACAGGTCTTGCCTGCCTCCCAGGGCAACCTACCAAACATAGGCATTTCGAAAACCTAAACAACTAGGGTAGTCAGGGTGTTGCCCTTGCATGGATACCACAGAGTTTTCTTAGCCACAATGCCATGGAAACCTCATTGATTGCCTAAAATTCTTAATTTTCCTTGCATTTCTGTGTTGTATACTTCTGGAATCAGCACGACTCCACAAAATCCCTACTACCCAGCGATCCCCCACTTGTCCCACTAAAAACGCTGCCCCACTTGTCTGGCTGGGCTTAGTGCCCACAAAAGGAACAGATCAAACCAAGGTCAATGAAAGTTCCTTTATGAGAACAACCATTGACCTTGGTTTGTTAATATTAATAATTTAAGATAATTGAAATTTTGGAATACTGAACTTGTAACTCATAGCTCGTGAGCTACAAAGCCATGACAAGACATTAACCAATTTCCATTCCATTCACATACCTTTTCTTGCATCACATGCACAAAACCATTCACACCACCAGCTGGGGACCCAAAACATTACAAAACTCACATCAACAGATGGTGCCATTCACAGGCCCCTCACTTTCATACACCCACAGGACTGGCCCACCAATCACGCCACTGGGAGCCTGCAAAAGTGTGTGAACTAGTGTTTGGCTGCCAGTGTGTGTGTAGTTACCAGCAACAAGTCACATCACACTAAAACTGCCAGTGCAGCCACCATTCCACACATGCTTGTCATCCGCTAATCCACACACACCACTAGCCAGACACCAGTCCACACACACCACCATCCAAATGCCAGTTTAGACACACTGCCAGCCAAACATCAGTTCACATACACACTGCCAACCAGACTCCAGTCCAACTCCACAAAGACTGCCAGACAAACGCCAGTTCTTACATACCACCAGCCAAATGCTAGTCCTCACACACCATCAGACACAGACCCTCAGACACCACCATGAAGCCCCACAGCATTTTCATATCTAAAACACTACCAAAATAAGGATGTATGACGTTACAACGCATACTTTTACATCGCATGCCTTTACAACGCGGTTTTTACATCGCATACCATTACAACGCATAGCGCTTTTGGGTGCTGGATAGTGAATAGTTTAATTTACTATTCCAACTCCAGTCCCCGTGGACATTAGGGAAGGTTATTGGATAGTAAATTAACCTATTCCCTATCCTAGAGCGCCCCCCAGCGCAATGCGTTGTAATGGTTTGCGTTGTAATGACCGCGTTGTAATGGTAGTGCGTTGTAAAAGTTTTGTTGTAAGTGATGTTTCCCCCAAAATCAACATATTACACACACAAAGTATAGAAAGAAAAAATAAAACATCAAACTAAAAAAGAAAAAATGTTCAAACAGAAAGAACCAACCTACAGGTCGAAAATGATAACACAACTATGTGTACACGACAGGTGTTACTAAACACATCGAAATACTGCCAACAGGTATCTAAACAGAAAATATATATAGCAATACATACCACAGTATGATCTCTTTCACTGTTATGGTTGCTCCCAAGACTTGAGTTGTCTAAGGGACAATATTAAACAGGTAGGCACTCTTAGGCCAGGACTGGAAGAGCACTTGGGGCAGTACATACAACTCTCATTTTGTACTCCTTTTTGGACACAGACTCTACTTCTCCGACAAGGACAATTTTTTATGAGTTCCAGACAAATATATTCAGGAAAGTGGCAACCTTTAAATCTAGCCATATAACCCACCACTCGGATTCTAGGAACACCTGCCTGCTTGATGGCAGCAAGGATGCCTACTGCAGACTTTTCAAACTGTAGAAAAGTCATCTGGAATTCTGGAGAACACATTTTAAAAACAACATTACCATTGAAAGATGGCAGATGAAACAAATGAATACCCAACTTCTTGTACCAGATGTATGATTTTTGACCATTTTAAGGCTCTAACGCTTGATCTACTCTATCTACACCTCATGTATGCTTTTTGTAGTCTAAAATGTACAGAGGCTTATGCAGTTTAGCTATGTGGCCACAAACAGTCAAAAGTGAAATGCTTTCATTGTGAATAGTTGTGAGCATGCATGTATCTCTTCGATCAGAAAATTTTAAAGCAAAAAGTTGATTACTACGCAAAGCACTGCTCTGACCCCTTTCATATGTTTTACACACATGCTCTTTAGGGTAACCTTTATGTTTATAGAAGATTGAGCAGAATGCCACAGTGCCCACTTTGAACAATTCCTTAAATGATTGCCCACCTGTGTAGAAATAGTCCACATATAAATGGTGACCTTTATTAAAAGTCCTTTGTCAAGTTCCCACACACTTTTTTCACTGACTCCCAAGTGCAAGGGCAACCAGGGAGGTCAATGCAAGAATCCCTACCAGTGTACACCATGAAATTATGCGCAAAGCCATTTGCACTTTCACATAGCATATACAGCTTAATACTATAACATACTTTCTTGCTGTTAATGTATTGTCTGATAACCAAATATGCCCTTGAACAGGATCAGAGACTCATCCACAGATATCTCCTTCCCTGGAACATAGATCTCTGAGAAAAGATCTAGTAATTGGTCGAGGACAGGTCAAATCTTGAAGCGACTGTCACAGTCAGGGTGATTACATACAAAAACTGTAGTATTATAGACAAAACGCAGTATCTGCTACAGAAGCAAATACCACTCTTGACCCACGGTTGCTGGAAATATAGCAGTTGCCATCAAGGACTAGTAGATCAATATAAACACAGTGATGGTTTCCTTAGCAATCTTATCAACAAAATGACACCCTTGAACTGCTTAATCTCATGGAGATTTATGGGACTCCAGCGGGTAGCTCTAAAGTGGGTCTTAAGTAAGGCACAGTTGTCCCTCAAAAACTGTTCTGCATACAAAATTAATCTGCTCAGCAATATCATCCAAAACATATCATCAATAAATAGTTAGAAGAAATAAATAAGCAAAAAAGTTTCTATATTTATAATACACCATGCAACACCACTAAAGGCAGACAAATGTTGCAGGTTGCACCATGTTAGGGGCAGCACAAGGCTCAGCATGTCCAATGTGTAGCCTTCCTACCCCTGGCTGCAATCCACCTTGCTCTTGCTGCACTACTGTCATATCAGTATCCTCCTCTAGAAGAGGCACATCATTAGCACTAATAGTGGTTCCATCATCAGATGATTCCTCTTGAACAGAAAACTCACTGCCAGAATCTTCAACTTGGCCCTCAGCCTCAAATGCAAAGTCAGTCTCATGGCCATAGTCAGGGGCAGATTCAAAAAGCAAATGAACAACCTGCTGGGCAGTCAGCTTGTGGGCCAAATTAATGCTTACTAATGAAGCCAATACAACTAAAAACAATATTGTGTCAAATTAGACCACAACCCACTTTGCCTATATTAAGTTTCAAATATAACTATACATATAAAGATCTAGAAAAAACTATCAATACAAACCGCACAATTAACTTTATAAACCAGAAAGCTACCTTTCACTTGCCACAGAGAGCTGGACTGAGGATCAACTTCACCTACTCTGCACAGACACAACAGGGGGGAGCACATCGGAACTTGCCTGTTGCCGCTGGGGAGCCCGGGTGGAGGACTGCCGACCTGTTTGACCTGCTGGGGTTGCTGCCTGCCTGCCTCCCGCTGCCCGCTCCCACTTCCACCTGGGGAAGTGCTGGCCGCCGTGGAGGGCAGGTCAGGGAACTACAACCCCCAGCAGCCCTGGGAACCACGTGACCTAATTGTAGCGCCAGGAGGCGCATTAAACTTCCGTCAACCCTGCTGAGCGGGGGGAGCACATCGGAACTTGCCTGTTGCCGCTGGGGAGCCCGGGTGGAGGACTGCCAACCTGTTTGACCTGCTGGGGTTGCTGCCTGCCTGCCTCCCGCTGCCCGCTCCCACTTCCACCTGGGGAAGCGATGGCCGCCGTGGAGTGCAGGTCAGGGAACTACAACCCCCAGCAGCCCTGGGAACCACGTGACCGAATTGTAGCACCAGGAGGCGCATTAAACTTCCGTCAGCCCTGCTGAGCGGGGGGAGCACATCGGAACTTGCCTTTTGCCGCTGTGGAGCCCGGGTGGAGGACTGCCGACCTGTTTGACCTGCTAGGGTTGCTGCCTGCCTGCCTCCCGCTGCCCGCTCCCACTTCCACCTGGGGAAGCGCTGGCCACCGTGGAGTGCAGGTCAGGGAACTACAACCCCCAGCAGCCCTGGGAACCACGTGACCGAATTGTAGCGCCAGGAGGCGCATTAAACGTCCGTCAGCCCTCCCTCGCAGGACGCGAGCGGGACGCCAGGCGAAGCCCGGGCAAAGGGCGGGCCCTCTGTGGCCCTCAGAGACCCGAGGAGGACGGGACGGGGCTATCCCCCTTGACTCTTTGTCAAGAGTAGGTAAAGAAAGACACTTGCTTCTTTTTGGCTTTCCCCCTATTGACTTTGCCTTTCTCCAATGACACATGCTGTTCCGAGCTTTATGATTTGTCGATAAATACTTTACACAAACCATACCATGACTCCCAAGGGGGATAACATAAATAGTATAACATTGTCCAATGCTAGAGAAGTCGATAACGGCATATCTCCCCAGCCCAGCCCACACATAATAGATGGACCAAGCAATTGCCCTCACAAACAGAAGACACAAACCAAGCTTTCTCGTGGTTAGATGAGTTAAACACCCTGTGTAAAACTACACATGTCTTATTGGAATCACCGCTTCCTGCTGAAAGCTTCTGTGTATCACTTGATACCGATAGTCCCTTGCAACCCCTCCCATCATCCAAAAAAACCAATATTGAAAACACCCAAAGGACTGCATTTCCCCAGTTCTCATCTGCTAAAAGGAAACGTAATGGGGTTAATAACATTTGGAACCAATCAAAACTCCAAAAATTGTGTTTAAGTCCCACAGTTCCAGCTAGCAATCACTCCAGATTAGAGTCAAAATATCGAGTTTTAAATATCGACTAGACATAATATCGAGTAAAAAATATAGAATGGACAAAATATCGACTAGACATAATATAGACTACCAAAATATCGACTAGAAAATTTTAATATCGAATAAAATGGACATAATATCGAATCAAAAATATAGAATGGACATAATATCGACTAGACATAATATAGACAACAAAAATATCGAATTTTCGGTAAGTTAATATTGTTTTTTTGTGTAATATAATTTTGTAGCGGGTTGTGGGTTTATAGGGGAATAGGGTGGGAAGTAATTAAATTATAATTAATTAACTATGTTATTTTATTTTTTGTTATTTATTTAGAATTAATTGTTAATTAATTATTAATTGGTAATTAATTAAAATATAATTGGTAATACATTTTAATTGATTAATGGATAAATATTTTAATTTTAGTAATATATTTTCTGTAGCGGGTTGTGGGTCTATAGGGGAATAGGGTGGGAAGTAATTTAATTGTAATTAATTAAATATGTTAATTAATTGATTGGTATTTATTTTGAATTAATTGTTAATTAATTGTTAATTGATAAATAATTAATTCTTAATTGATTATTAATTTTAATTAATTGTTTAATTGACAATTATGTAAATATTTTTTTTTTATTTTCTGTAGTGGGTTGTGGGTTTATAGGGGAATAGGGTGGGTAGTAATTAAATTTTAATTAATTAAATATGTTAATTAATTAATTGATTGGTATTTATTTTGAATAAATTGTCAATGAATTTTTAATTGGTAATTAATTAATTGTTAATTGATAATTAATTTTTATTAATTGATTAATTAATAATTATGTGATTAATATTATTTTATTTGTAGTAGCGGGTTGTGGGTTTATAGGGGAATAGGGTGGGAAGTAATTTAATATAAATATTCAAACATGATAATTAATTAATTGGTATTTATTTTAAATAAATTGTTAATTAATTTTTAATTGGTAATTAATGAATTCTTAATTGGTAATTAAATTGTATTAATTGATTAATTTATAATTATGTGACTTAGATTAATTTATGGGGATATTAAAATTTAGCCCTTTGCTATCCAACGCTTTCCTTACTGTTGCACTCTCTGGAGTGGGAATAGTAATTTTTACCCCTACGCTATACAACGTCTTCCCTACTGTTGCCCTCTCTGGAGTGGGAATAGTAATTTTTATCCCTACGCTATCCAACGCTTTCCCTACTGTTGCACTCTCTGGAGTGGGAATAGTAATTTTTACCCCTACGCTATCCAACGCTTTCCCTACTGTTGCACTCGCTGGAGTTGGAATAGTAATTTTTACCCCTACGCTATCCAACGCTTTCCCTACTGTTGCACTCTTTGGAGTGGGAATAGTAATTTTTACTCCTACGCTATCCAACGCTTTCCCTACTGTTGCACTCGCTGGAGTTGGAATAGTAACTTTTACCCCTACGCCATCCAACGCTTTCCCTACTGTTGCACTCTCTGGAGTGGGAATAGTAATTTTTACCCCTACGCTATCCAACGCTTTCCCTACTGTTGCACTCTCTGGAGTGGGAATAGTAATATTTACCCCTACGCTATACAACGCTTTCTCTACTGTTGCACTCTCTGGAGTGGGAATAGTAATTTTCACCCCTACGCTATCCAACGCTTTCCCTACTGTTGCACTTACTGGAGTGGGAATAGTAATTTTTACCCCTACGCTATCCAACGTCTTCCCTACTGTTGCACTCTCTGGAGTGGGAATAGTAATTTTTATTCCTACGCTATCCAACGCTTTCCCTACTGTTGCACTCTCTGGAGTGGGAATAGTAATTTTTACCCCTACGCTATCCAACGCTTTTCCTACTGTTGCACTCGCTGGAGTTGGAATAGTTATTTTTTACCCCTACGCCATCCAACGCTTTCTCTACTGTTGCAGTCTCTGGAGTGGGAATAGTAATTTTTACCCCTACGCTATCCAACGCTTTCCCTACTGTTGCACACGCTGGAGTGGGAATAGTAATTTTTACCCCTACGCTATCCAACGCTTTCCCTACTGTTGCACTCGCTGGAGTTGGAATAGTAATTTGTACCCCTACGCTATCCAACGTCTTCCCTACTATTGCACTCTCTGGAGTAAGAATAGTAATTTTTACCCCTACGCTATCCAACGCTTTCTCTACTGTTGCACTCTCTGGAGTGGGAATAGTAATTTTTATCCCTACGCTATCCAATGCTTTCCCTACTGTTGCACTTGCTGGAGTTGGAATAGTTATTTTTACCCCTACGCCATCCAATGCTTTCCCTACTGTTGCACTCTCTGGAGTGGGAATAGTAATTTTTACCCCTACACTATCCAACGCTTTCCCTACTGTTGCACTTGCTGGAGTGGGAATAGTAATTTTTATCCCTACGCTATCCAACGCTTTCCCTACTGTTGCACTCGCTGGAGTTGGAATAGTAATTTTTACCCCTACGCCATCCAACGCTTTCCCTACTGTTGCACTCTCTGGAGTGGGAATAGTAATTTTTACCCCTACGCTATTCAACGCTTTCCCTACTGTTGCACTCTCTGGAGTGGGAATAGTAATATTTACCCCTACGCTATACAACGCTTTCTCTACTGTTGCACTCTCTGGAGTGGGAATAGTAATTTTCACCCCTACGCTAACCAACGCTTTCCCTACTGTTGCACTTACTGGAGTGGGAATAGTAATTTTTACCCCTACGCTATCCAACGTCTTCCCTACTGTTGCACTCTCTGGAGTGGGAATAGTAATTTTTATCCCTACGCTATCCAACGCTTTCCCTACTGTTGCACTCTCTGGAGTGGGAATAGTAATTTTTACCCCTACGCTATCCAACGCTTTCCCTACTGTTGCACTCGCTGGAGTTGGATCAGTTATTTTTACCCCTACGCCATCCAACGCTTTCTCTACTGTTGCAGTCTCTGGAGTGGGAATAGTAATTTTTACCCCTACGCTATCCAACGCTTTCCCTACTGTTGCACACGCTGGAGTGGGAATAGTAATTTTTACCCCTACGCTATCCAACGCTTTCCCTACTGTTGCACTCGCTGGAGTTGGAATAGTAATTTGTACCCCTACGCTATCCAACGTCTTCCCTACTATTGCACTCTCTGGAGTAAGAATAGTAATTTTTACCCCTACGCTATCCAACGCTTTCTCTACTGTTGCACTCTCTGGAGTGGGAATAGTAATTTTTATCCCTACGCTATCCAACGCTTTCCCTACTGTTGCACTTGCTGGAGTTGGAATAGTTATTTTTACCCCTACACTATCCAACGCTTTCTCTACTGTTGCACTCGCTGGAGTTGGAATAGTAATTTTGACCCCAACGCTATCCAACGCCTTCCCTACTGTTGCACTCTTTGGAGTGGGAATAGTCATTTTTACCCCTACGCTATCCAACGCTTTCCCTACTGTTGCACTCGCTGGAGTGGGAATAGTAATTTTTACCCCTGCGCTATCCAACGCTTTCCCTACTGTTGCACTCCCTGGAGTTGGAATAGTAATTTTCACCCCTACGCTATCCAACGCTTTCCCTACTGTTGCACTCTTTGGAGTGGGAATAGTAATTTTTACCCCTACGCTATCCAACGCTTTCCCTACTGTTGCACTCTTTGGAGTGGGAATAGTAATTTTTACCCATACGCTATCCAACGCTTTCCCTACTGTTGCACTCGCTGGAGTTGGAATAGTAATTTTCACCCCTACGCTATCCAATGCTTTCCCTACTGTTGCACTCTTTGGAGTGGGAATAGTAATTTATACCCCTACGCTATCCAACGCTTTCCCTACTGTTGCACTCACTGGAGTTGGAATAGTAAATTTAAACCTCTCGCTATCTCACGGAAAAAATATTGTATATGTTTTGTTAATACCGACAAGGGCGGTAATATTGTGATCTGGGACAAAAGCTCATATATTATCGAGGCACACCGTCAACTGAAAGACACTAAATATTATGAAAGACTAAGAACAAATCCAACCCAAGAAATCAAGATCAAGTTAGATGAAAAATTGAGACAATGGAAATTAAATAACCTCATTGACAGTGATGAAGAAAAATACCTCACAACCAGTCACCCAATCACAGCAACAATATACTTCCTGCCAAAGGTGCACAAAGATCGCAACAAACCACCGGGCAGACCAATACTATCTGCAAAGGGCTCTTTGCTGGAACCAATCTCTAATTACATTGATCATTTTCTCAAACCACACGTAACACAACTCAGCTCATACATTCAGGATACCAACGACTTGTTGAGACGACTAGAAAACACCCCATGGCAAGAAAGTTATCAGCTATTATCTATGGATGTTGTATCATTGTATACAAACATACAAAATAACCTGGGCCTCAAAGCATGCAATTACTTCCTACAACAGAGAGACATCCGGTACAAAAATCATAACCAAATGCTGTTAGACATGATGGAACTATGCCTATCACAAAATATCTTCTTATTCGGGGAAGAAATATACAGACAATGCAGTGGAACCGCGATGGGTTTTTCATTCAGTCCCAACTACGCCTGTCTTACGATGGGGTATTGGGAAAAGGAAATAGCTTGGGCCCCAGAATATAACAAACTCACAAGCAAGATCATGTGTTGGATAAGGTTCATAGACGACCTGCTGATTATTTGGGACGGAACCAAAGACGAATTCCAGGAGTACTTTAACATCATCAACGCCAGTATGGCCGGATTAACGTTCACCTATGAGATCAGCAATATCGAGATCACCTTCCTGGATACTCGTATTTATATCAAGGAAAACCATATTCACACGACACTTCATAGAAAAGCAACGGCCACCAATGCAACATTGGAAGCAACCAGTTGCCACCAAGCCTCTCTCATTTCAAGTATACCATATGGAGAGTTCCTCCGAATCAGAAGGATATGTAGTGAAGATTCCGAATGGCAGGAACACAGCACCAAAGCAAAACAAAGATTCAAAAATCGTCAATACAATTGGGGAAATATCGAAATGTGCTGGCAAAAGGCAAATGATAAAACAGGACAGGATTGTCTGACAAAGTCAATTGAAGACAAAGAAAAAACCACACGAGAACCAATTCGACTCATCATGGATTACTCAGAAAACAGCAAGGAACTGGTTAAAATAATGAGAAAAAACTGGAAAATACTCCATTTGGATGACACAGTAGGAAAAATAGTGGGCTCACATCCGGTGGTAACTTACAGAAGAGCACCAAATTTGAAAGATCAACTGATCCACAGCCATTGCAGCACAAGCAAAAAGAAAGACTGGTTAAAAACTACAGGCTTCGTAAAATGCTATAACTGCAAAATGTGTCAAATTGCCAAACCCACCAAAGAAATACCGCTACCTGACAACAAAAAATGGCAGATAAAACAACTAATCTCTTGTACGACAGAATTCACAATCTATGGCGTTGTGTGTCCATGCCCCCTAATGTATGTGGGAAGCACTAAGGGTGAGCTGAAAAAACGAATAATGGAACATGCGAGAGCAACGACACATAAGGATAGAGCGAATGCGGTGGCAAAACACATGGAGCAGAAGCACAATGCGGATTGGCAAAAACTAAAATTCTTCGGCATAGAAACGATACCGAAGAACATACGTGGAGGAGATCGTGAGAAAATCATGCGCAAAAAAGAATCGCGCCACATCTTAAACTTCAGAACTCTACATCCACACGGCCTGAACCAATCGGAGGAGTTGTACATCCACCTCTGATAAGAAATCAAAATGAGCTGGTGAAGGACAAAGAGAGATGAGTGATACCACGCAAGGAAAGAACTGTATCAGCAAGCAAAATAAAAACATGATGAATCCCACTGGAGGGATAGAGAAAGACATAATGGTACCAAAAAGGGATCTCTAGCAAACTGGTTGACAGTTAACTAATCCCACTGGAGGGATGTAAATAATGACAATATGGTCTAAAAATAATAACTATTCATGATGCAATGAATAAACAAAAAACGCTTATTTTTGTATAAGTATTCAACCAGCGGGTCCAACTTCACAAAACAGACTCTTTTTATTAAAAACTACAAATACCATAATGCCTAGAGCAATACAGGATGTGAGGTAACATCCAATGTCATTGGTTAATTTAAAAGTTTTGGAAAAATGTAAAAAAAGTGATCGTGAGCAAGGTGCCAGGAGCACTGAAACGCGTTGATCGTTTTGTTTGTTTCCATGCTGGAATAATTTAACAATAAATTTAATTGTGGAAAGGCAGCGCGTGTGCGCCCATTACTTTCGTTAAATCGGAGGAGTGAGAAATATTGAACGGCGAGGTTCCGCCGTAGGGAAACGCACCCACATTGAGCACTCGCAGGGCTGGGAAACCAGGAACCGGCGTGAGAAGATATATATATATATATATATATATATATGTATATATATATATATATATATATATATATTATTTTATTTTTTTTTAAGCTGGCGGGCTTTAAAATGGCTTTGAAATTCGAGCACTAACTGACACTGACGAAGCTTTTTACAGCGAAACGCGTCTGTCTGGGGTGAGGGGGGTTGCAGAATAAAATTCTTTACACCGGAATTCCTGAGTGCTTGCCGTTTCTCTGACGAAGGAGAGTCAGATTGTGTTCTAGTTTACGAGCGTTTTCACCAGCTCTGGCTTGAAGCACCCAGGTGAAGGAGGAGCGACGGCGGTGAGGAACCTGTGCTTGAATCAATTTTGGCCGTTAGCCCCCAGGCACTATGAGCGGAACGGAATGAAAGCGCGGGAGACCGAAGCAAAACACTCCTGAGCGCATCAACCAAATAAACAACAAACGGTTTGGGACTACGGAACTGCGGTACGGAAGGCTGCGGGGAAGACGTCGGAGGACATCGACTCAGCACCAACTGGGAACAGTGAGTAGACCAACCGTCCTGTATTAACAGCTAACAAACGCTCAGCCTCTAACCCGTTTGGTACCGAAAGTTAATGCAAACCCCCTCTAAACAGTGACTATTCCACCCCATAAGACTCTAATTAGTACATACTTTTGAAAGCTGCAATGCCAGATACGGAGGACATTTCAGGAGAGAGGGAATCAGCAGCAAACGTTATGTTCAGGTCAAGCACAGACAGAGCACAGAGGTCTGATAACATCGGAGTCACGCCAGTTGTAAGTAACAATATAAAAACAATGTTTCAAAAACTGGAGAGACTATTAGAGAGAGAGGTGAGAAAATGGTGGGAAGCCACCTCTCTCCAATGCTATATTGAATGCGACAGAATTCCCAGGGGGCTTCGCATATACACTATCCCATCCTACGAGAATCCGGATCCCAACCTTTTAAAAGATTGGGCAGAATACACAGCTGACTTTGCTAAAGGAATGGTACGGCTATTGATCAAATATGCCTGGAGTGACCGTGACAAGTGTTTGAAAGATATAGCCGAACTGGAAGAAATTATCAAAAAAGAGAAAGACACAAAAATGTGCGATGACCTTAGAGCTATAATGTCAAAGATAATCAAGGAATATGAGATGGGCATCAGAAAACGCAAGCAGAACAAATTCCAAAGGGATGAGCAGGATTACCTCTCAGGCAGTATATTAACATTTGCTAAGATATTTGATGTTACGCGAAAGAGATTGGCGCAAGAAAATGGAACAAGAAGTAATGTCGACACAGAAGAATCAGAAGTCGAGCTCTCGGATGGAGAGCAGGATGCAGCTCCAGCATCCAAAAGTAAAGTGCCTGAAAAACCTTTTTTCGACGAGTACCAGGTCATAAAAGAAACTCGCCAGATACCCCAACAAACAAACCATCCACCTCAGTCAAATCAAAGAGGAAAACGAGGAGGGGCAAGAGGAGGTACACAGACCAGCACCTCACCGAGAATAACACGAAGCACCACGAACCGTTGGAGACAATAATTAAAGATGACAACAACGTGATAAACCTATCTAAGAGAACACTAACAGACTCTGAAATACAGGTTCTCAAGAAAGGACTAAGCTTCTGCCCAACTAGTGAGTTTGACCTGGTCGATACAAGAATCGATCTTGTAAAGAGAGGGTCCACAAAATTCAGTAGATGATAAACAAGTCCAGTTTATTCAGCTTACAGGAACAGACCTCCAGCTCCTTCTCCAGCTCCTTCTCACTGACACAACCTCAAGACATAACATTCCAAGCACCTAGCAACTAACAGAGAGTTCTAGTTCTATGAATGCAGATCCATTGAACAAAGATCCCAACAGATCTGTTCAGATACATACGAAAATTAAAATTCAAGAAAATCTTCTCATCAAATCCAACAAACGCGGTAATGGGAACGCGTCCGGTTGATACCACGGAATCACTGGAAGAAGTGGATACCAGTCGCCTGGCAGAAATATTGTTAGCTCCAACGCAAAATTCTCAAGAAGGGAGTTTACATGCTGGCCAAGCGAATACTGTATCTGTAACAACACATCAAATCAGAGAACCTAGCAATTTGAAAAACAAATCAAGAAAACTGCCAATTTCTGCTCATGATGCAATAGATGTTTTCAATGAAGCGGTGTTAATGGATATGGAGACAATGGCAAAAACTAGAATGGATATGAGGACATCAAATATCTCAAGAAAGGAGTGGGAGGCAATCAAAGCTCTAAAAAATGATCCAACAATTGAGATAAAGCCCTCTGACAAGGGTGGGAATATTGTAATTATCAATAAGTAGGACTATGAACAAGAGGCACTAAAACAACTGAAAGACACTGAGTGCTATGTTACCATCAAAAGAATTGAGTATGTGAACAGTATTACAAAATATCATTCAATGTTAGACGAATGGAAAAATGATGGCATGCTCAATATGGAAGAACTTTCATTCCTTAAATGTGATGCTCCTATTTTACCCACCTTCTATCATCTCCCCAAGATCCACAAAAACTCCAAGAGACCACCAGGGCGTCCAATTGTATCTTCAATTGGAAGTCTTCTAGAAAACACTTGCCATTTCATTGATCATTTCCTTGCTCCTATTGTCAAAGACCTACCCTCATACGTGAGAGACACTCAAGACTTTCTCCGATTAATGGACAACATCTCTTGGGAGCCTGACATGCTTTTAATCACGCTGGACGTAACTAATTTATACACTTGTATAAAACATGAACATGGTCTAGCAGCTAGCAAATGGTTCCTTGACAGGAAACCAGACAAGTATCGTACACACAGTAGCATGATTCTTAGCATGATACGTTTCTGCCTATACAATAATATGTTTCTTTTTGCAGGACAAATATACAAACAAATAAGGGGTACTTCCATGGGCTCGTGCTTCTCCCCCAGCTACGCAAACCTCTTTGTGGGCTGGTGGGAGAAGCACGAGGCATGGGGAGGAACCAATGAAATGTGGAATGACAACTTATTGTTATGGACTAGGTACATAGATGACCTTTTTATAGTGTGGCGGGGAGACCAATCCTCAGCTGAGGCTTACATTGCGGCTCTTAATGAGAACCAGTGGAATTTGAAATTCACTAGCACAATAAGTACCACCAGTGTGTTTTATCTTGATTTGGAGGTTTTTGTATATAATGAAAGACTACATACACGGCTTTATAGGAAGCCTACACCGGGCAATGCCGTACTACATGCGGCAAGTTATCATCCTAGGAGCCTTGTAAAAAATGTCCCATATGGGGAACTCCTACGGTTAAAAACGAATTGCTCAATAGATAATGATTTCACAAAAGAGAAAACTGAGGCAGGAGAGCGGTTTAAAAACAGGGGCTATTCCAGCAACCTGTTCAAAGAAGCAGTTAAGAAATCATCAGCTGTAAATAGGAGGGATCTCCTAGTAGTTAAAAACAAACCCCAACAGGATGACAATGTGAGAATGATCACTACTTTTAATAACAAATCGGGTGATCTAGTACGGAGTTTACAAAAAAACTGGCACATCTTGACCACGGACAATATCTTAAGGAAACATTTGACAGATAGGCCATTAATTACTTATCGCCGCTGTCAATCATTATCAGACCATCTAGTCCATAGTCATTTCATTTCCAAACCCCCACCTGCACCCTTAACGAAAACTAAGGTATTTTTTTTCCTTGTTTAAGGTGCAAAGCCTGCAAAAACAGCAAAAAAGTTCTAGAATTCCCAGGCAGAACAGGTGAAGACAGACCTTACAGAAAAATCAAACATCTCCTCAATTGTAACTCTGACCATACGATCTATTGCCTAGAATGCCCATGCAAGAAAAGATATATTGGCAGCACCATAAATGCCACGAAGCTGAGAATTTTAGAACATATGCGAGCAATAACGAATAAGGATAAGAATTATCCGGTCGCTCGTCATTTTGCCATACACCATCAGAGCAACAGGGATCTCCTCAGCTTCTACTGCATGGATCAAGTTTCTAAAACAGAAAGAGGCGGCAACAGAGAAAGGGCACTCCGAATCCTGGAGTCAAAGTATATTATTGATCGGAAAACTATAACACCTTGGGGTCTGAATAATGATGAGGAGATGTGGGTTCACCTGTAAAATCAACGGAGGAGGGGGAAGGTAGAACAATGCAACATGGCTTATGCCAGAAACTTTGATTGTATATATATTTTTCAGAAACGTAACAAGAGATAAAATAGGTCCCAATATACTGTTGCCAAACATCATGTTGCAGCTTACTAGAAATAGAAGAAATAGAAAATATAGCCCATACATGGCAAAAAGACAAAGAGAAAACAGGAATAGTTGACTTAGGGGGATTCACCCCACAATGCAACTCCATGTTGATAAAAAAGTTGAAATAAGTCACCACAAAAGATGAAATTTCATGTTATACATAAGAAAACGAAGTATGTACATATATGAGATTATTATTGTGTTAATGTTATGTAGTTTTATCATGCACTTTATGCACTTTATACTCTCAGCCATTAAAAAGCAATAGAAATGTATGTGAATAGGTACACTCTAAGATGGCCGCCCCAATCCTTTGCATGTATTGTCCGTCTTTTATGTCGATGTAAATACTAGAGGCTGGCGGGCTTTAAAATGGCTTTGAAATTCGAGCACTAACTGACACCGACAAAGCTTTTTACAGTGAAACGCGCCTGTCTGGGGTGAGGGGGGGTTTGCAGAATAAAATTCTTTACACCGGAATTCCTGAGTGCTTGCTGTTTCTCTGACGAAGGAGAGTCAGATTGTGTTCTAATATATATTTTTTGCTGGCGTGTGCTCGAGGCCGGGCTGGGCCTGAGACGCCGAGAGATTCAAGGAGAGTCACGTGGTATATATATATATATATATATATATATATATATATATATATATATATATATATATATATATATATGTTTTAGTTTTTTATTTTTAAGTTACAATAATTATTTATTAATTTTAAGATTATTTAAGCATTTTAAGTATGTTTAAAATAGTTATATTTATTATTATAGTACTTTAAAATTACTTTTAAGATATTTAAAAAAATCGATATTTGACTGTCTATATTTTTTCCTATCGATATTTTGGAGTCGATATTTTTGTACTTACCTGTTTGTAGATAGGAGGTCGATATTCTGGCATTCTATATTTTTACTTCGATATTTTGACTGTCGATATTTTGACTGTCGATATTCTGTCAGTGATCCAATCCCTCCACGACTCCTGAGGCAGTCGAGAAATTAGTTGCTCTAGCATCTCCTATACAGCCGGATCTATTATCCCTTTTTGAACAACTGGTCAGCTCTATTATATCACCACTGATAGAAAAAAATAACACACTAGGGGACAGGCTGACGGGAATGGAGGAAACCATCAAGTCTAACTTGCTAGCTAATAAAAGTTTTGTAACATCCAATTGGGCCCATCCACCTTCTACTCCCAAAGACCCCAAGCTAATCACGCAAGACAAAAAGGTTTCAACCCAACCAACAGTCTCTAACGCACCAGCCCCAATAACTCGCAAAACCTCTCCTACACCTGTTTTGCTGCAGCTTGCTGCTCCTAGAGCACAGTATAATAAAGTTACTCCTATCCAACTTCCACCGGAGGCAGCTCCTTTTCTGTGTGTCCTAGCGGGAGTACCAGTACTTACACCTGGGAAAACCGAGAGACAACATGACCTGCTGAACAAGGTTACATTTTGGCTGACAAAAAATAGACCCCTGCCACCTAACCTTGAGGGTACAATAATGAGTGTTAGAAGGGTGGGTTGGCTGGGTTCCCTCCAAAAAGATATCGCTGGTGACCTAGTACTCGTTAGATTTAGGCGGAGACATATTGTCCCGTACCTGCGTACCTGTGCACCCCAAGTGGGAAACGGCCCAATCTCCGTCTGGGATTTGCATGATTTTTACCCTAGAATGCCGTACATCCCCTCTTCTAGTCTAAAGGCAGGGCGCAACATGCTAATGGGCAGAGGACCCCATGCATCAAGCGGCCGTAGTTTTCCCACTTATACCCGACAGGAATCATTGCTTTATAGTCCTAAGTACTGGAACCCCTATTAATTACTGTGTGATTTACTCTTAACCTGTGAAAAGTATGTTATAATTAAGATATTTATCCCCACAGGTTGGGCAAAAGCTTTTAACTTGTAAATATTATGTGTTATTGTATGTATGTTTTTATTTTTAACTGATTTAAACTGTACGCTTTTATGATTTTTGAACCAAAATCGAATAAAGCTATACTGATTACTGACACAACATGCACCATAGAGATTCCACTAGAAAGGAAAAACTAAATAATTACACAAACAACAGTACAATACACATATTGCACAAATTCAAATGTGAATTTGAGCCACAATAAAACAGAAGTTAAATCTGCTGGCAAAAAGCACATTCAAGCTTGGAAATTATACTCATTTGAAGTAAACATTACATAATATATGCTACTACACAAACTGCGTATCTACAAGGGGTGAACCTGCAAGTAGGAGTCACCACCAAGGAAATCAAAGGCTTTGCACTGCAATAAAAAAGAAAATAAAGATGAGGGGGTCCATTAGGATGTCGGGCGGTGGCACCACTGCGGTGCTGGCGGGGTGGAAAATGCCTTTTTACGCCCGCGAGCAGCGGTACTCACGTCCGCCACATTAGTATAGCAAAACATAGGTCATTTCCCATCCGCCGCAGAGCGACGCGCACCGCCATCAAAGTACGCCCGCTACCGCGGCGGTGGGAGCCAAACGAGACTCACAGCCGTGCGGAATGACATTCCCCCCGCTCCACAAATTAGGATGGCCCAAACAAGCAGACGCACCGCAGCAGAGACACCGCCCAACCAGAGATGGTGGAAACTCGACAGCGGAGCGCGATAGCAGAGACCCGGTCCTCTCCACCCGGCCATGAATGCCATGGACCCAACCCTACATATGCATCCGGCCATGTACCTGCTACAGCACTATCATAAAATGGGCCGCCGCAGACGACGCCGCAGGTACGCAAATACACAAATACAACACACAGCACACGGGCTGACACAGGGTCCAAAACCATAAGAGACACCCTGCTGGGAGTTACAACACATCCACAATGACACCCACACATGACCCACCTGTCAACAAGTCACCCCTCTGCATCCGGGACACACATCGACCGCAAACTAGCAGCAACTTCCAGTTCCCGGTCACGTCACCGCCGTGGTCAACACATGCGCACAATGCAGAAGGCAGGGCCACTCCAAGGCATGAGCAGGGCACAAAGACCACAGGGACACACCACCCCCAACCACACATCTCATCAAGTCACAGGCCAGGTGGCCATCCTGTGCACCCCCATGCACACCAACATGCAACACGCATAGCAACAAGCAAGCACAATACACACCCTGCACCATACAACAAACAACCAGGGAGACAGCCACTGCAGGAGTGGCTGACAAGGAACACACAACACCAGTGCCTCACACACTGTAGGTTGCCAATACTTCTCAGCACATATACACACAAACAAACACACACCCTGGGTGTAGCCACAAACAGAACACACACACAGGGAAGCCTTTACAACGCTGTTTTTACAATGCATGCCTTTACAACGCATAGTGCTTTGGGGCGCTGGATAGTGAATAGTTTAATTTACTATTCCAACTCCAGTCCCCGTGGATAGTAGGGAAGGTGTTGGATAGTAAATTAAACCTATTCCCTATCCTAGAGCGCCCCCCAGCGCAATGCGTTGTAATGGTTTGCGTTGTAAAAGTTGTGTCGTAAAGGCACTGCGTGGTAAAAGTTGCGTTGTAAAGGATGTTTCCCGCCTGCAATGCATGACAAACACAAACACAATGCCAGTGAGGAGCAGTAGGGCCACACAGTCTACACAAACACACTCAAGATACATTGATGATCAAACAAACACAAAACTGTTGTGCAAGTCACACACATTGCACACGCATACGTGACCAAATCAACAAGGAAGAGTCACCCAGAACTGCATGGACACACCAACACACTACACAGTGCACATCAGACAACTCACACAAGTGCATACTATCATTTACACAGGGCAGGACAATTCAAACAACAGGCACACGACTCCTGGGTGACACATGTGTGTCTATCACAATCCAGGGGCACACACACATCCACAATCACTACAAAGTCACACCCTTCACACTGCACACCTCTTCACCACCCAAGAGCACACATCTCATGTAGGCTAGGGGACCAGGACTAAGGGCCAACACAAAATGACCATACACATACACAGCTGGGCACATATACAGGAATAACACACATGCATCATGACATTGCTCAGCCTGCATGCAAACCTGTGCATAGCATCACACCCTGTGCTGGCAGTGTCCCCCAACCTGACATGGCAACAACGTAGCCAACAATAGCAAACCACTACAAAAGAGAACTGCATCACAGGTAAAATAGCCATCACCGATAACACTAGTATCAGAGTCTGAATGGACTGAAGACCGTGTCACCCCTGTTTACAAATGTGTTGTGGCCAAAGAGTTTGGCAATGTTGAAGTAACACATAGAGCATGGGGCACAGACAAACAAATGCACACACCAAAATAACATTAATCAGCAAGGACACTGACAATACAGACAACAGGAGTAACTGTCTTTATTTACATATTGTACAGATGTGACAGTAGACCAACAGTACAGAAGAGCAAGGCACAACATGCTGATCATATGCAAGATAATCTGCACAGGCAAAGTACAAACAGGAATACCAGTGTCCATGGCAGGTGGCACAGCAACTACACGAGAGGCAACAACACAGCAGAGTAACAGGGCCAGTGTCCATGGCACAGGGGAGAGTACAACACAGCAGAGCAGCAGGGCCAGTGTCCATGGCACAGGTGAGAATACAACACAGCAGAGCAACAGGGCCAGTGTCCATGGCACAGGTGAGAGTACAACACAGCAGAGCAACAGGGCCAGGGTCCATGGCAGGTGGCACAGCAACTACATGAGAGGCTGCACAGGTGAGAGTACAACACACCAGAGCAACAGGGCCAGTGTCCATGGCACAGGGGAGAGTACACCACAGCAGAGCAACAGGGCCAGTGTCCATGGCACAGGTGAGAGTACAACACAGAAGATCAACAGGGCCAGTGCCCATGCCACAGGGGAGAGTACAACACAGCAGAGCAACAGGGCAGTGTCCATGGCACAGGTGAGAGTACAACACAGCAGAGCAACAGGGCCAGTGTCCATGGCACAGGGGAGAGTACAACATAGCAGAGCAAGAGGGCTAGTGTCCATGGCACAGGTGAGAGTACAACACAGCAGAGCAACAGGGCCAGTGTTCATTGTAAAGGTGAGAGTACAACACAGCAGTGAATGACAATTTAAGTTGCCAGGGACAAATGCGGAGTCAGGACATGAGAAGTTGCACAGTGAGTGTGTTTGCCCGTACCATTCCATGACCAGCAACATACCCAGGTGGCAAATATTGGGCAGGACTAGCACACCTGTATGAGAGACAGGTGTATGAGGGGGACTGCCACTCACATTTGGCTACCAGGCCGACTTGGAGCTGGCTGTGTGTCGGGGACAGCAGGAACACTTGACTGGGGAGACCGAGGCCCAGGTGATGTAGGGCTAGCAGTGGATTGGCAAGCTGGAGGGCTGTTTGGACCAGGTGGTATAGTGGCACATGGAGGTGGAGTCATGCAGACCTGTGACACAATGTTGGTGGGAGAGGTTAGAGGGGTGCCCTTCCACTTTTTTGGAATACGAAATGGCTTCCCTGTCTTGGGGTTAATGGGAATTGGGGATGAAACAACATGCACACACACCAACTGTCCCGCAACAGGTGCAGACACTGACACTCCCTCTGGTGATGTGCTGGATCCTGTGGAACGCTTTGTCTGGCTTCGCCTCTGGACCAACTTCCCCTGCTTGCCAGGTGTCCCACTTACAGTGCCCTCCTTTGCCACTTTGGCAGGGCTACCCCCTACAGTGCCCTCCTCTATCTGCTTCACTGGGCTTGGAATTGGAGTTGATATGGTGGGGGGATTTGGCCCTGTGCCCTTACTAGGTGTACCCTTGCCATACAACACCTACTCAGTGGGCACATACACTGCACGCTTAGCTCTGTGTGACGTTTTTGGGACAGTAGAGTCCTTTGCCGGTGATGCCTCTGAGGCATGTGAGCCTGATGTCAGCCTCATTGCTTTTTCACCCTTGCTCTTCCCTGACGGTCTCTTGTCTTTGTATTCTGGGGCGGCTCTGCTCTTCTGTGGGGATGGTGTCTGCGTCCGGGACCGCTTGGGCTGTGTCTGCTGTGTGCTCCTTGTGCTGTATCATGTCTGTGACTCATGCGAACCGTGGTCACTGTCATCTGATTTGGTGGCTGACTGGGGGGTGGACAAAGGCACCTGAGCAGGAATGGGAGCATGTGCCTATTGAAGGGCAGACATCACTGTGGATAACAAAGCCTGGACTGTACGGAGTAGCCCACCCACATCAGAGTGTATGCCCTCCATGTATGCAACGACCTGGCCTAATTTCTTGTCATGGTCACTGAAGGTATTGAGCAGGGCTGTCTGGCCCACACAAAGCTGGTGCAGGAGCTCTACACACTCTGCACTGAGGACAGCAGAGAGGACAGGTGCAGGCTCAGCGGTGCCAGGTTTGAATGTAACCCGTCCCCTCCTACTGACATGGACACGGGCAGCACCAGATGAAGTTGATGGGAGGCTGGGCACTGGCCGCTGTGTGGTAGATAATGTTGCAGACTCCCCATCCCCTGTCCCTGCCAACATGGAAACATCACCACTGGCATCAGATGCCGTAGTTCTCTGTGTCTCAGCCACAGATTCCTCCTGCATACTATGGTCCCCCTCAGAAGTGCTGGTGAGCTCTGTGTCACTGGCCTCCGGTGCAGCTGTGGTGCTACTCTTGCCATGACTGTTTTCCGGCTCCCGTTCCTCCGTGTCCACTGGTGATTCTGCATGAGATACAGATGCAGGGTTGTGTTAGTGTCATCATCAGGACAAAGCAATCAGATCAATGCAGTACAGGAGATGCCCAAATCATCAAGGGAACCACCACACCTTGCAATCACATTGGAGCAACACACTACATAGACCACAACAGTGCCTGTAACCCTGAATATCTGCCATGACTGAGCCATGTTGAGGCCACACAGCACAACACCCTGCCCGTGGATGAAGTGTAACAGACACACAACTTGCCCTGCACACACCTAGGGACATGATGTGGGGACAACACTCATTGCCACTAACAGACCTTCAGGGAACAGGAGGGGACAACACACACACCTATCAGGACATGACAGTCCACAATGCCAAGTTGGCCATAACAAGCACCACTTGCTACTCTGGGGCACCTGGTTGTCAGATGTGTGGGCCTCACCGATCATGGTGTATGCAAAGTAGGCATACATGATGTCACACTCAGATAGTGGACCCTGCTGTTCACCCTCTAATAGATTCCACACACTATCACAATGCTGAATGACCATGTAGATCCCAACATATCTGGCTATGATAAAGCACAGCAGGGCGGATCAGCTTTGTAAGGGCAGTTTGGCACAGTGCCTGACACTGGCACACATCCCAGCAGCCACTCACATGACGCAGCACAGCGCCACCACACGAACATCACATGGGCCACCGCTGCCACAGGCCCTGTACACCTGCATCTGTACCCAGCCAAAGTCTCCCTCCCCAAATACTTGCCCCTGCCTTGCTGGCGATGCTCCTTCAGACGTGCATCCAGCTCCGGATGAGTCACCGCCAATATGCGGACCATCAGTGGTGTCATGTTGCGCCATGCCAAACGCCCAGTGCACGGTAGCATCCCCAATGTCATCTCTGCCACGTTCTTTGCTAGCCGGCTGATATCGTCCCACCCCCAGGGCTCGCACCTTTGCTGCAATGGCCCTCCACACAGCCTTACGCTGGTGTACCTTGAGCTACAGGTATGGGAGAAAAGAAGGGTAAATGACCAGTTGCACAGTGTCATGTACAAACATCAGTACAGTAGCAAGACACAGACTGCAGACCTATTGTAATCTCCCTCCATCCAAAACTGGGGGACACCTCACAAGGGCATTCTGCATGGACCAAACAGATGTGATAGCATGCCTACATGAGGGCGTAGAGGGTCCATCATAATGTCACACACATGCAGGATGACTGCACTGAACCCCCTTAGTGGCTTGCAGACATCACCAGTCCCATGCATGTCTGTCCACTACATACATCACATATCTACCTGTGTCTGTGTGTAGAAGCACTGTGTGCATGACTGGGCAGCATCCAATGAGCATGTCCTGTGAACATATGTTTTGTAATGTGTATGGCCTCGGGGCACATGGACTCACCAATAGCATAGCCATCTACAGAAGTGTGTTTGTGTGCAAATATACAGGGCTGAGATGGTGCATATCTACTATTCAGTGTGAATGAACAGGAGCAGGGACCATTTAAGTTTGTAATGTGTTCTTGTTTGGATGGCAGGTAGTGGGCCTAGTCTCTAGGTCCACACTGAGTCGGACAACAGTGGCACACAGAAACATTCACCCGACCAATTACTGTCCTGACACGGCATTGTTTATGCTGAATAGATGCTGCAAGCACTGCCTAAACGAAGGTGTTTTTAACCCCTAAGCTGTTTTCTGTTTTTAAATTGCTGGCTAAACCTTGGATATTACACTGTTTACGTGCCTCTCATGCTGTGCCCTAAGCCTCGGTCCCACACGGCTTGTGCCAATTGATCGGAGGGCTGCAGGGACTCACTTCCGCTTTCCATGATCAGGTTAGTGCTCCAGACATACCAGCCTCATTTAGGATTTAAACAGCCCTCACAGCGCAAGCGCAGCGGACGTGCGCAGCGACGTGCCAAAGGCAAGCCCTTCTGCGCCCGTCCGCGCCAGGACCGGGCCTAGGGCCATACCCCCTGGTCTATCATCTACAAAAATAATGAAATCTTACTCGGGAAGTGAACTTACTCAGTTATGTCCGGCACCAGATAACAACTGTATTGTGGTGGGAACTGAGGGTATGGCTAGAAATCAGGAAATAAAATGTCCCCACTGTGATCCTAATCTATCTTCGGCACCCATCCGAAATGCTATCAATATTTGCGGTTCAAATAATAATAAAAGTCAAACCACAGTAACCACACTTATCAATGCCCGCTCTCTGGGCAAACACAAGCAGGAAATAGCAGACTTCATTACAGACCGAAATATTGACATACTGTTTGTGACGGAAACATGGACCGATAAATCCTCAGAACCTGAGTTGGTGGTAGCTACCCCGGAAGGCTACACTTCCCAGAGACAGGACAGATTAAATAAAAAAGGGGGTGGTCTGGCGATAATCGCACGGAATAATCTTTCTGTAAGGACAACCCATGTTCCATCTTCCACGTGTGAAGCTGTTCATTTCGCTATTACGCTTACTCCTTCCCACAACTTTAAAGGAGTTCTTCTTTATATTCCCCCAGGAACTAGAACAGAATTTTTAGCCACCTTCAACAATCTGATGAAATCTTTAGCGATAGATGACCCTTTTACCATTTTAGGGGATTTTAATCTCCACTTGGAAAAAACGTATAATAATGAAACTATTTCATTATTAACAGATATGGAGACGTTGGGTCTCACCCAGCTGGTCATCTTACCCACTCATGAGGCTGGCCATACGCTGGATGGTATATTTTCCAACTCAAAGAATGTCTCAGTAAAAGACATCCTGCCGTTAGCATGGACTGATCACCACGCCATTATATTCAATATACTATCAAATAATACTCTGGCAACCAAGGCGGCGGAACACAGTTCTGGGACATTCAAGGTATTGAAAGATATAAACAATGATCAACTGAAAGTATTCCTAAGCTCCACTTGCCCGGTCATTCCAAATGACCCAAATATAGCCATTGCCAGATACACTACTGTGACGGGGCGGGTCGCCCCTGTGAGGTTGGCGAGGAAAAGGGAACAGTTACGCAAGACTGGTGGTCAGCTGTGCCTTTTTTACCCCTTTCTCGTCCCCTCCAGCAACCCAACTCGTTGCCTGAAAAGGAGTGGACAAGCCCGGATTTTGCGTACCCCTGGGGTGGAGAGACGGATCCAGGACTCTGTACCTTTAACACTGACAGCTACGTAGCAGTGACTCCGCCCATGGAACAGCTCGTCATGACAAAAGAAGGTGGAACCCGGAAGACGCCGGAGAACACTTCCCCGGAAGACGACTGTGGTGAGGAGAGGACGCTGAAGACGGTTCGGAGAGAGACCAGTTACACGGAAGACGTCAAGCCAGGAGGCCAACAGTTCCGCGAATCGCCCTGCCACGCTCCCGTGGGAGGGGCGTGGCTAACAAAGGTACGGGGCAAGGTTGCGGGCTGGGCGGGTTGGAGTAGATGATCCGCTCACTGTTTTCCGCCTCACGTTTCCCTGCACCCCTTCCTCACTGGCACTCCGTCACCTCGCCTTGTAAACTACACTGTGGCACTGAACCCCTCACTCCCGGTCCCTCTACAAGTGTGAGAAAAACACTCCCCTGAAACTCTTCTTTTCTTCTTATTCATTTTCCGGTGGTGCTCTCCCGGACTCCGGCTGGAGGTCGACGGCGATCCCGACATTCTGGCGGCAACTCAACCTGCACGTCGCAGAGCCAACCTGGACTTACCTATTTTCCCGAAAGGCGTCAGGACGGAGACGGATGAATTTGCCCGTATAAGACTATCTAGCAGGAGAAAGAAAGCCTATCTAAAAATAAAGCCTTCGTTAAAAGCACTTTTTCAGCCTTCCGACTCTCTTCCTTCCCCCGTGATACCCACCCCGTTACAAGTGGTGTCAGAAGTGGGATCACCACCGAAGTCCGTCTGTGAACCCAAGATGGACGCTGTTATCCAACACCTAATTAAGGGGCAGAAAAAACTTGAGTGGGCTGTGGAAAGACAATGGACTGCAGCACAGGCTGACAGAGACTTGTTTAAAAACACAGTAACGGCCCAATTGGAAAGCCTACAGAGAGCGGGTCCAACAGCAACTGGCATCGTACAGGTAGAAACCCGGGGCCATACGCCCCACCCCTCCGGAATAGCCCTGCAGAAATATGTTCCAGGGGACGATCCGGATGAATTTCTGATGAACTTTGAACGGGCGGCAAGAGCCCTAGGGTGGCCCGAAGAGAAGTGGCCATGTTTCCTGGCTCCCCTATTGACCGGCGAGGCTCAGTTTGCCTATCAGGTAGCCAATCCTGCAGGGAACGCCCCCTATCACCATGTCAAAAACATTATCCTGGACCATTTGGGGTTGTACCTGGAAGCCTACAGGGTCCGCTTCCGAAAGGAAAAGGGAACACCAGGGGAGAACCCTAAAACCCTGTTTTTCCGTCTCAAAATGATGGCGGATAAGTGGCTGAAATTGGAGACCAGTACCAAGGAAGAGATTCTGGCACGGATATATCTGGAGCAGTTCATGGAGGCCCTCCCCTACGGGTCCCAGAGGTGGTTGAGGCAGCATTCGGGACTGACCATTGACCAAGCCATAGAAATGGCCGCCAACTATGCCAGAGCCCAACCCCGGGGTTCAGGGTGGGAACACGAGAGGCATCACAAACTGCTATCGCCCCTCAAAACCGAGAAGCACGTGACACCAATCAAACCAGAGAAAAAAATATTCACCCGGTAGAACACCACAAATCCAAATCATGGAGAACGGAACCTCCAATGACCCGAGGGCCACAATGTTTTGAGTGCGGCGAATGGGGCCACACCGCCCGACTGTGTCCCAGGAAGCACCAAGCGGAGGAACCTATGGAAGTGGGCTACCTACCGAGAACCGTTTTGTACTCTGCAGAGATGGGGCCTTCCTTCTATGTGAGTATACAAATGAACAAGTACGTGGTAAGAGCGTTACTAGACTCAGGGTGTAGACAATCCGTGGTCCAAACCCGCCTGGTACACCCTAACCAATACATCCCGAAAACGAAGGTGCACATTCGATGCGTCCACGGAGACGTGAAGCCATACCCCCTAGCCCAGGTCATGATACGCCCGAAAGACAAAGCCGCCTGTATAGTGAGAGTCGGGGTAGTGGACTCCCTCCCTGAGGACGTCATATTAGGGGTAGACAACCCAGAGTTTCTCGCTTTGTTCCAGAAGGAATTAACTGTCCGGTCGGGGTCAGCAGCATCTCCCCAGCCTGCTCTGATTACATCCGATCCATGGACCATGGACCGTAACTTCAAGTATGCCCAGACAGAAGACCGTTCATTGTACAACGCCTGGGAGGCTTCTCACATCGCTCAAGGTAGCGAGGACACTCCGTGCCCTAGGTTCGTGATCCTAAAAGACCTCCTATATCAGGAACCGAAGGCAGGGAGTGAACCCCAGCTTCTTGTCCCTGCTTCCTTCAGAGAGCAGGTTTTGTTTTTTGCCCTTGCACACTTAACGGCAGGACACTCCGGGAAGGAAAAGACCACAGACAACATCATGCGCCATTTCTTTTGGCCTGGTATCTATAGGGACGTGCAGGAGTACTGCAAAAAGTGTGACATCTGTCAGAGAAAAAACACCCACCGACCTCCCGGGGCCCCGCTTCAGCCCTTACCCATAATAGGGGTGCCCTTTGAGAGGGTAGGGATGGACTTGATCGGGCCCTTACCGAAATCCCCTAGAGGTCACCTGTATGCGCTGGTCCTCGTGGATTATGCCACCCGCTTCATTGAAGCGTTTCCCCTAAGATCCCCGACAACAGCCAATGTCTCGGAGAGACTAGTCGAACTCTTTTCCAGGGTAGGCTTCCCAAAAGAAATCCTTACGGATCAAGGGACTCCGTTCACTTCTCGCATGATGAAGGAGGTGTGCAAAACCCTCGACATACAACACCTAAAGACCTCGGTGTACCACCCCCAGACCGATGGCCTGGTGGAACGGTACAATCAAACACTGAACGGGACGCTCTGCTGAACCACTTGCTTTGGACCCACCGGGAGTTCCTCTTTTGCTTCTACTTCTTGCGGAACCCGCTCCGCGGGTCCCGCTGCGCCAGGAGTGCCGCCTGCAGTCTGAACCAGCAGAATCTACGTGGGAGGCTGAACCTTCGGGGCTGCGAGCGTGCGTGTGTGCTCCACTGGGACTGCATATCCCAGGAGCGCCCGCCTGCCTGACTCGCCACACCTGGGCCGCTCTCCCCGACCCCTCCCACCACTTGACCGAGCCCTTAACTACAGAGCTCGCAGTACAGGCGAGCGGGACGCTCTGCTGAACCACTTGCTTTGGACCCACCGGGAGTTCCTCTTTTGCTTCTACTTCTTGCGGAACCCGCTCCGCGGGTCCCGCTGCGCCAGGAGTGCCGCCTGCAGTCTGAACCAGCAGAATCTACGTGGGAGGCTGAACCTTCGGGGCTGCGAGCGTGCGTGTGTGCTCCACTGGGACTGCATATCCCAGGAGCGCCCGCCTGCCTGACTCGCCACACCTGGGCCGCTCTCCCCGACCCCTCCCACCACTTGACCGAGCCCTTAACTACAGAGCTCGCAGTACAGGCGAGCGGGACGCTCTGCTGAACCACTTGCTTTGGACCCACCGGGAGTTCCTCTTTTGCTTCTACTTCTTGCGGAACCCGCTCCGCGGGTCCCGCTGCGCCAGGAGTGCCGCCTGCAGTCTGAACCAGCAGAATCTACGTGGGAGGCTGAACCTTCGGGGCTGCGAGCGTGCGTGTGTGCTCCACTGGGACTGCATATCCCAGGAGCGCCCGCCTGCCTGACTCGTCACACCTGGGCCGCTCTCCCCGACCCCTCCCACTACTTGACCTACGTAGTTGAACTCCATTTAAGGCACCTGGCACCCCCGCTGCGCGGGAGCGCGCGGGAGCGACCGGGAGAAGCCCGGGACAAGGGCGGGACCGTCCAAGGCCGTCACAGGCCGGAGCAGGCCGGGCTGGGCCTACCCTCTTGGTGTTCCATATTGTACAGGTACTCACAGGTTATATAATTTTGTTGCACTCGTTTTTGATGACATTACTGACTGACCCTTTTGGAGTTTAACCATGCCTTCACCAACAAAGGAGAGTACCCCTCAGAAGCCGGGAGGAGTGAAAAATGGGACTCTTGAAAATTACTTTACCCGGGCTGCGGGGGAGGTGGATAAAGAGGGAAATTTGTCAAGGCTAAGGGCGGAACGGAGACGATCAGTGGACAATTTGAAAAACACCCCCATGGGAGATCTATCCATTACTTTAAGGGAGGAGTCAACTCGCATTGAGGATGTTCCACTCTTGTTAAGGGAAGGGACGAACACCTCTCCAATTGAAATCACTAGTAGTGCTCCACCTAATAGTATTAGTCCCGTTAGGGGGGTTACAGTTTTAATGCCACAATCACCCACAACCCGTAACGATAGACATCCCAAATTGAAAGCAGCCACCACACAAGCAATCCCAGGACCCCCCCCCAAAAAACGTAGGAGAAGGGCTAAGGGAGCACAGGGTGGTAGTAAACCCAAGACTCTACACTTAGATTTTGGGAAATCCTTAAAACATCAGGTACCCACAGTAAAACCATTGGTAGAGTCACATTTTAAACCCAATGCGCAGGAAGTTATAGCTCCCGCCTTGAGTATAGATGTAGGAGCTAGTAGCGATATAGTCCCCCTTTCTGTTGTACCACTGGGAAATTTGGAATTTCTCTTAAGGTCTCTGTTACTCCCGATCAGCGAAAGCGTAAAAAAGATCGAGATTAGATTAACCATACTGGAGGCCACATTGGGAAGCCTGAAAAACCGCAGTGGTCGACAGGATAGTGACTTAACAGCCCTCACTAGCCCTGTAGCCTCGCAAGGGTTAAAACACAGGGCGGTTAATCCAACGCCAATTCCACCTCAGGACGCAAACGGGGTAGTCCCCCAAAAACCACTAAACCCAAACCCTGTAACCACCAATGCACTCTATGCCAACACACCTAAACCTCCCCCTGTATTAGTATCTCAGGTACACACGACAGAAAATAACATCCCGGTCAACCAAAAAATGCCCCCGGTAAGACCTCGTCGTCCTAACCTACCACCTGAGACTAACGACTTTACAGTAGTTATGGCAGGGGTCCCTCAACTTGATGAAGGGGAAATAGAGGATTTTTGTACTTTAAAAACTAGGGTCATTAAGTGGTTAAACAGAAACAGACCTCTCCCGAGACATCTTAACAATGAGATTATAATGGTAAGAAGGGTCCCATGGGTGGGGAGAAGGCAGAAATCGATCACGGGGGACTGTATTTTGGTAAGCTTTAGGGACAAGGGCACGGTGTCGCACATTTGTCAAGGGGGAAACATATCAAGGGAATCTACCATCCATACCCTACGTGTGTCTTTCTTCTTCCCAAGTACCCTAGGCTTACAACATCCACCCCAACGACATGATGGATGGGAAAGAGTGGGAAGCAGAGGGCGCCATCAGGCTTCTCACCCCTGGCCACTTTTGGGTAGAACGGCATCATTCCTCCCAACTTACAACCGGTTTAATTGCTTAAATAGTCTAGAGGGGGTGGATTGACAAATAGATAAGGCCCCTAAGGAGTCCGCAGAAAAGGGTACCCAACCAGAAACATTAGCGGTGCAAAGACACTTGGCCCTGCAAATCCAACCAGGTAGGGCGGAGGATTCTATGTCTGTAATCAACGAAGATCTAATATATACTCAGATACCATCTGTAGCCCCATTAGGGGAGGTGGAACAGACTCCATGTCGGTTTCTTAGCTGGAACGTGGCAGGGACTAGAGCCAAAAGACTAGATCCCACATGGATAGACTTCATAGCCAGTAACCACGTAATTGCCCTACAAGAAACATGGGACACCGCACCAACTTTCTGGCTGGATGGGTTCACAAGTTTTACTATCCCAGCAACTCCAAGTAGCGCAGGAAGAGCTAAGGGTGGATTAGTGCTCCTCTTCTCGCTTAAACTGGCAGGGACGTTTAAACAATTAGAGTCTGGGTCCCCAAATATCTTAATGGTAGAATGGACTATCTCACCAGGGCGGGTTTTAGTGGTTTCAAATTTTTATAATTCCTGGGCTAGACTAACAGATACAGCCCATGTGGATCATTTGGAAAATGTTCTTCTTGATTATAGTCACAAATCTTGCACTAATTTCGATTTTTTAATCCTAGGTGATTTTAACATTCAAAAATGTGTTTTAAAATGCAATTTAGGCAACTTAGATGGTCAAACGGAAAATGGCAATTTGCACTTTGCTCACACCAAAGCGGGGGAGGCGCTGGAATTTTTCCTTGCTAGCCTTAATATGTCTGAACCCCTTAGCACTGGTAGTGATGAATCACTTCCCACTTACAAAGGGTCTGAAAGTGGGTCTGTGATAGATTTTATTTTCGTTTCTCAGGGCTTAACCTCTAAGATGGGGATTTACGAAGTAATTGCCTCTCCACATAGTGATCACAACCCAGTCTCTGTACAGGTTCATTGGAGTGACTTATGGAGCAAACGCCTGGGTCTTCCCAGGGCTTGCACATCGACGGTGCCCAGTGACCAGGGCAGACGGCTCAAGTGGGGCAAGGTGGTTCAGGAAACCTTTATGGCTTCCCTGTGCCCAAAGATAGAGGAACCCATGCGTATTTGTTTAGACCAAAATGCCTCTAATGAAGAGATTGTTTCAGCTTTTAATTTAATCTGCTCACAAACGGCTGAAGAACTAACAGTTCCCAATTCCAACCTGCCACCCAAGCCATTTAAATGGTTTGACAGAAACTGCTGTAAAGCCCATAAAGAACTGAAAAATGCCCTTAAAATAAAGCCGAGGGATAAAACTTTAATCTCTAAATTAAGGCGAGAGTATAAACTGGTTGTTAAAAATAGAAAAAATATAATTAAAAAGAATGCCTGGAATGATTTGCTTGACGTGGATATACTACGGAATAGTAAAAGATTCTGGGACATCATAAACAACCAATTTTTCTCTGGGGAGATCAACACAATCTCCGACTGTATTATCAGTGATGAGAAATGGGTTGATCATTTTAAAAATATATATGGCGGTAATGACCCTGTGAATGGAAATGAGACAGGACTGACCAGGGGTTTAGTGGCAGTAGAATTTAATGAGGAGGAGGTATATAAAGCTATAATGGACTCCACGAAAAATAAGGCTCCGGGCCCGGATGGTGTCCCGGTAGACTTCTTCATATACGCCCCAACCACCTGGTCTAAAGTCCTTACCAATGTCTTCAGGGCAACAAATGATGGATGTTTTCCAGAAACCTGGAACACATCTGTCATAGTACCAATTTTTAAAAAAGGAGACAGGGAGAACCCGGGATGTTACCGCCCAATTTCTTTGATAGACTCTGCCTTTAAGATCCTGGGCAGAGTACTACTGACGAAGTTGAGAACAAACCTGGAGATTTGTGGGGATCTCGCAGAGATTCAATATGGCTTCAGGGAAAAACGGGGAACCTTAGAGCAATGCTCAAATTTACACCTTCTAATATCGAAGTACACGGTGGCCGGGGAGGGTTCATTATATTTGGCCTTTATGGACCTCTCCTCGGCCTTCGACTTGGTTAATAGGGCCAAGCTCTGGGCTATACTGCGCGAGCTTGGTATTGAGGACCCTTTGGTGGCCCTCATTGCAAGTCTGCATCAAGGACTTACTGCGAAGGTCCGGGTAACCAGGGAAGGGCGATGCTCTGACAGCTTTAGGTCAAACAAGGGTGTCCGTCAAGGCTGTATTTTAGCCCCACTTTTATTCACCATTTACATTAACGATCTAGGGAAGTCCTTGTTAGCAGGCAACGCCGATGTCCCGCGGGTAGGTGGGAAGCAGATTCCGGCTCTTTTATATGCGGACGACGCTGTTCTCATCGCCCGTACGGGCATTGGGCTACAGACCCTTTTGGAACTTTTTGGCTCCTTTATGGCCAAACTGGATCTAAAAATTAATGTGACTAAATCGCACACAATGATTGTGGGTCCACAAAAAAATAAATCACATACTAAAACCTTTTTTTGCAATGGCGAGGTTCTCTCCAGGGTCCCGGTTTTTCCTTACTTAGGGGTCCTGTTTGACGAGAAGGGCTCCTGGGCCCCGCAAATTAAGGCCAAACATATTTCTTTAGCCCGGTCCACAGCAGCTCTGTTGGATTTTACCAAAAGACTAGGGGCAAAACCAATGGATGCTGTGTTAAAAGTTTATAAAAGTAAATGCATTTCGATAGCCTCATACGGTGCAGCATTGTGGGGTTATACTAATCTGGATAGTATGCAGATAGTAGAGAATAAACTTATTAGACGAATTTTGTCGGTCCCAAACTCCACACCAACCTACTCCATACATGAGGAAGCTGGCCTACCCTATATTGTAGATGGATTGAAAATGGCACCCTTACTTTTTTGGGCCAATACCTGGATAAATACTGAGTTGTCTTTAAACCACACAATTCTTAAAGACGTGACTGCAAGGGAGGGGGCAATGAAAATAGCCTGGCTAAGATACATAAAGTCATCATTCACTGCCCTCGGGAGACCTGATTTATATACAACTCCGTTAAAAATCAGGAAAGCGGACATTGCATGGATCAAGAAGGAATTCCAGGGGAGGGCACGTTTAGAGAGAGAGGAGTCTGAAGTTAATAAACCGCTAGTAAGAGCACACCTGGTTTTGTCCTCTTCCCCCTCGATGGAACCTTACCTGCAATATGTCTCCAATCCCCTGCATAGATTTTTGTTAATCAGACTCAGAATGAATTTAATCCACTATTCACTAGGCATCTTCCCTGTGTGGGGTAAACCGGAACATGCTCCACCCTGTGAGTGTGACCAGTTCTCTGATCAGGACACTCTCCATTTCCTGTTTTTCTGTGCATTTTACAATACTGAGAGGAGAAAATATCTAATTCCCCTCCTGAAAACACTGGGCTTTATACAAGTGAGACCTGCCTTGCTTTATCTCCAAAGATTGCCGGATGCACATGTTACTTTTTGTGTAGCGAGTTTTTTAACAGCCGCATATAGAGGTAGAAACAAAAGGATCCCTAGAACCGTATTGTTTAAAAACTAAAAACCAATATATTAATTGTTACTTTATCGTATGTATTATGGTGACTAATTAAGTGATTCTTTTTCGGACACTATGTAAAAACAAAATGAATTGTGGGTATTTTTAAAATGTCTTTTTAAATATATGTATGTTTTGCCTTTTATGATTTTAACAAAAATCGAATAAAGTGTATTTTGACTGACTGACTGACACTGAAATCAACCCTGAAGAAAATGTTAACCACTGAAGGCCCATCGTGGGACCGTTTGCTTCCTCTGGCGCTGTATGTGTTGAGAGCGCAAAAACAGAGCAGTCTCGGCTGTTCTGCTTTCGAACTGGTGTACGGTAGGCTCCCTAGGTCGCTGTTGGAAATCACCAAAGAAGCGTGGGAAGCACAGGAGACAGACGACCAGAGATCCCTCCTTGACTACACAACGCAGCTAAGGGCAAGGCTAGGGAAGCTGAGAGACCTGGCAGACACGAATCTAGAACGACATAAAGAAAAACAGAAACAGTATTATGACCGTGGCACTAAATTAAGGACTCTCAAGATCGGAGACTGGGCTCTAGTCCTTCTACCCACTCTGGCCCAGAGAAAAGAGTGGATGGGGCCCTATGAGGTAGTGGATACCATAGGCAACACCACGTACAGACTAAAGCTCTCCCCGTCTAAGTGTCAGAGCTACCACATTAATCTATAAAAAAAATGGATAGGGCCCATTCCAAGGACTACCAATCTGGCTCTCTCAGAAGGACCAAGGGACCTTTCCACCCTCCGGGACCTGGTGGTCAATCCGGAGCTGACTGGAGCACAAAAAGCGGATCTCACTGACATTCTTCTTCCTTTGTCGTCCATCTTTTCAAACCTCCCTGGAAAAACCGACTTGGTGGAACATTGTATAGAGACGCTACCAGGCAGGACAGTAAAGCAACGGCCCTACCGGATCCCAGCAGCCAGGAGAGAAGACGTAAGGAAAGAAGTCCAAGAAATGTTAGACCTAGGGGTTATTCGACCGTCTAGGAGCGAATGGGCTTCTCCAATAGTGATGGTCCCGAAACCAGACGGGTCAAATAGATTCTGTATGGACTTCCGAGCCCTGAATGCTATCTCCACCTTCGACGCCTATCCCATCCTTAGGGTCGACGAGTTGGTGGAAAAGCTGGGCGATGCCACCTATATCACCACCCTGGATCTCACCAAGGGCTACTGGCAGGTGCCCTTGCATGAACAAGATCGGAAGAAGACGGCATTCAGCACAGAAGAGGGCCTGTTTGAGTTCACGGTCCTCCCGTTTGGATTACACTGAGCACCTGCCACTTTTCAGCGGCTTATGAACCGCGTTCTGAAACCCTATGCGTCTTTTAGCTCAGCCTATTTAGACGACATTGTGATTTATAGCAAAACATGGGGGGAGCACCTACAACATGTACACACCATCCTATCCGCCTTACAGGCCGCGGGTTTACACGTAAACTCGAAGAAGTCTCGAGCAGCATTTACCAGAGTCAACTATCTGGGATACGTCCTGGGGGAAGGGACCATAGCCCCACAAACAGAGAAGATCAAGGCAATCAAAAACACCAACTTCCCGAGGGACAAAAGAGAGGTACGAGCCTTCCTCGGCTTAATCGGTTATTACCGGCGTTTTATCCCCCGCTTTGCTGCCATTGCTGCACCCCTCACGGACCTGCTACGGAAAACCGTCAGACCCAAGGAAATACAATCCCCGACCCAAGAGGCGAGGGATGCCTTCAAAAGTCTGAAGCAGACCATAAGCGGGGCTCCGGTTTTGGAATCTCCCGACTTCAACAAAACCTTCATCCTGGCAACAGATGCCTCGAACATAGGTCTAGGAGCGGTTCTCTCCCAGAAAGGGGAAGACGGAGTCGAACATCCCATCCTGTATGCCAGTAGAAAACTGTTCCCCAGGGAGAGTAAATATTCGACGGTCGAACGTGAGTGTCTGGCGATAAAATGGGCCATAGAAAAACTACACTACTACTTGGAGGGAAAGCCGTTCATTTTACAGACAGACCATGCACCCCTGAAATGGATGCATCGTAATAGGGCCATGAACGCCAGGGTGTTGCGCTGGTTCCTCTCCCTTCAGCCCTATACCTTTGTGGTGCAACACAGGAGGGGCAAGGAGCCTGGCAACGCAGACTACCTCTCCCGTGCTTTTCCTCTCCCCGAACGGGAGAATCCAGGGGGGGGGTGTGATGGGGCGGGTCGCCCCTGTGAAGTGGCGAGGAAAAGGGAACAGTTACGCAAGACTGGTGGTCAGCTGTGCCTTTTTTACCCCTTTCTCGTCCCCTCCAGCAACCCAACTCGTTGCCTGAAGAGGAGTGGACAAGCCCGGATTTTGCGTACCCCTGGGGTGGAGAGACGGATCCAGGACTCTGTACCTTTAACACTGACAGCTACGTAGCAGTGACTCCGCCCATGGAACAGCTCGTCACGACAAAAGAAGGTGGAACCCGGAAGACACCGGAGAACACTTCCCCGGAAGACGACTGTGGTGAGGAGAGGACGCTGAAGACGGTTCGGAGAGAGACCAGTTACACGGAAGACGTCAAGCCAGGAGGCCAACGGTTCCGCGAATCGCCCTGCCACGCTCCCGCAGGAGGGGCGTGGCTAACAAAGGTACGGGGCAAGGTTGCGGGCTGGGCGGGTTGGAGTGGATGATCCGCTCACTGTTTTCCGCCTCACGTTTCCCTGCACCCCTTCCTCACTGGCACTCCATCACCTCGCCTTGTAAACTACACTGTGGCACTGAACCCCTCACTCCCGGTCCCTCTACAAGTGTGAAAAAAACTCCCCTGAAACTCTTCTTTTCTTCTTATTCATTTTCCGGTGGTGCTCTCCCGGACTCCGGCTGGAGGTCGACGGCGATCCCGACATTCTGGCGGCAACTCCACCTGCACGTCGCAGAGCCAACCTGGACTTACCTATTTTCCCGAAAGGCGTCAGGACGGAGACGGATGAATTTGCCCGTATAAGACTATCTAGCAGGAGAAAGAAAGCCTATCTAAAAATAAAGCCTTCGTTAAAAGCACTTTTTCAGCCTTCCGACTCTCTTCCTTCCCCCGTGATACCCACCCCGTTACAACTACTTGGTTGGACAATGCAATGAATTTGCTAGTGCCAAAGAAGACTATCTCCAAGACCCGGTCTTCTCCTTCGGCACCCTGGTTTACGGATTCTCTTAGAGAACAGAAACAGAAATGCAGGAACTATGAAAGACACTGGCGTAAATCTTATACCATGGAACTAAAAGTGCGCTACAAGGAAGAACTGGCCAAATACAAAATGATGATTGTGCAGGAAAAAAGAAAATTCTACACTACTCAAAGTGAATTGGCTAAAAACTTAAATAAACAATTATTTGAAGTAGTTAATAAGTTAGCTGGGCAACCACCTGAGGCCGCCCCTGTTCCATCACAATCCCTGTGCGACTCCGTAGCCGATTATTTCTATGAAAAAGTTGATACAATCTATTCGGAATTTACGACTAATAAAAATAGTTAACCTTCACTAATCCCCCAGACCATTGCTTGGCGCAATTTGATAAAGTCACTGAGCAACATATTGCTGAGATAATGAAACTCATAAAGTCAGGATCTGCTACAGATCCTTGTCCATCTAAAGTGCTCGCCCCTGTCGCCGATCTAATAGCCCCAGTAATAGTGCAAATCTGTAATTCCATGTTTACAGCTGGAATCTATCCTGACTCGCTGAAAAACACCTTCCTCAAACCACTCTTAAAAAAACCCCACTGAATCCAGAGGACACTAAGAACTACAGGCCTATAGCTAGCCTACCTTTTCTGGCCAAGGTGGTAGAGAAGGCGATGAATGCACAACTCTCTGAATATATCGAGGACCACCACTTGTTGGATGACACGCAGTTTGGGTTCCGCAAACTACACGACACTGAAACAGCTTTAATTAATGCCTCTTAAGATATAAGAATTATTAGGGACCAAGGAGGCACAGCTGTGCTCATATTGCTAGATTTATCTGCGGCATTTGACACGGTCGATCATTCCATCTTGATCGACCCTTTCTCGGCTATGGGCATCTAAGACAGGGCTAAAGAACTGCTATCCTCCTTTCTCTCAGATAGGACTCAGGTGGTGACCTTAGGCCCCTTTCAATCTGCCCGACTGATTCTACCGTGTGGAGTTCCCCAAGGCTCATCCCTAAGTCTGACACTTTTTAATATCTATGTGTCGGGCCTAGCTAAAGTCATAAAAGCTCACGGGATGGGCCTTAAGTCCTACGCGGATGACACTCAGTTGGTGCTTGCAGTAAACAATGATGGAGAGAAGGTTGCCGAAAGCTTAAAAGAAGGCATGCTGGCCATCAGCAACTGGATGGCCAGTAACTGCCTTAAACTGAACTCCGAAAAAACGGAGGTCATTATTTTCGGAAAGCTCTCTCCTTCATGGTCTAGCTCCTGGTGGCCATCGTCACCGGGAACTCTGCCTAACTCGGTCACCAAGGTTAGGAACTTAGGAATTATGTTCGATGACAGTCTGAATTTTGTCTCTCATGCCAATCAAGTTGTCTCGACAGCATTTTACAAACTCAGATTGATCAAGAAAATTATTCCGTATCTTCCCTAAAGTGCAGGAAAAACCTTGGTCAGCACGCTAGTGATGTCATCCTTGGACTACTGCAATGGGCTGTTTGTTAATGCACAAAGCAGGGTAATCAACAAACTGCAAACTGTTTAAAATGCTGCCACTAGAATGTTGTCAGGGACCCCCAAATTCAAACCCATATCTCACGTGATTAAAAATTACCACTGGTTGGCAGTCAGGAATCGCATAAAATTTAAAGCTTTATGCATTGCCTTCAAAGCCTCACGTAAATTAGGCCCTCAGTTTCTGATAAATCAGCTATCCACATACTGTCCCAATAGACAACTCCATTCTTCTACTGCACACCAGCTACAGGTACCACGAACAAAGACAGTGTCTTGGGGAGACAGGCTTTTCGTGGTGACAGCAACAAGATTGTGGAATGCTCTGCCATTGCAGATTCGTTCATGCCAGTCACTGTTGCACTTTCGCAAGTTGATAAAAACATGGTTGTTTAACCAATAAGCTAGCCTCTGACTCTGCCTAGTCCACAGCGCCGAGACGCCCAAGGGCATTTGTTGCGCTTTATAAGTTTAATAAATAAATAAATACATGTCCAACATCCTGTGGATCTTGATGGCTGATAATGTAACACACTCCACTCACACATACAACTGCAGGCAGTGAAAACAGTGACCTCGGGACACACACACTCCCTCACACTTGAGACAGCTTGTTTGTAAGTGTATGACACAACCCCACACCCTCAGGCATATAGTGCAGCAGCACAACTACATGTCTGACACCCCCCCTGCCCTACAGCTCCCTCAATGCTTACTTACCACTACATTGGGGCCACCATACAGCCTTGGGTACTGTGCCAGCACATCGTCCACTAGGACCTCCAGCTCTTCGCTTGTGAATGGACTAGCACTTCTTTGTCCTTGCCATCCCTAATGACATGGAACACCTGTGGTGGAAGTGAGTGGTGAGGGGTCCCAGGCAGAAGGCACTTGAGGCAGCAGCAGGAGAGGGTCCTAGGCAGCAGGCACTTGAAGCAGCAGCAGGAGAGGGTCCCAGGCAGCATGCACTTGAGGCAGCAGCAGGAGAGGGTCCCAGGCAGCAGGCTCTGTGAGCATTGGAAATGTGAGGCTCACTCCCACAGCTCTATGGACCACTGGGGTTGTTTGTAAGGTGCAAAACTGAAACAATTGGTTTTCCAGGGCAGCCTCATTCAAAAGCATCCAATGACCGCCTCCGCGGTGGCGGAGCACGCCTTCCGCGATTTTCAAAACTGCATCATGCCACTACAATCATCGCTCCCATTGGCTGTAGGCATTGCTCCATGGCGGTGATGCACCGCAGGGGCCCGGGGTGCGCTACCGTGATGGTGCATCGTTCAAAAGCATCCAATGACCGCCTCTGCGGTAGCGGAGCACCCCTTCCATGATTTATAAAACTGCATCATGCCACCACAATCATCTCTCCCATTGGCTGTAGGCATTGCTCCATGGCGTGATGCACCGCTGTGGCCAGGCGGTAGCTTCTGCGATTTGGGTGGCGGAGCATGCCCACCGCCGTCTTCCCATGTCTCCATGCCCATGACTACCGCAGTTGTGAAGGGGGTGGTACTGGTGTCACACTGCCGTGGCCAGGCGGTTGCTTCCGCGATTTGGGGCACATGCAATGGCAATGTCCATCGTGAACACTGTATCAGTACACAGCAGCAACATGGTTAAGGGCACATCATTGTGCACACAATGCCATTATTCCATATGATCCACAGATGGACGCACGTCATGTGTGACGGACATTCGTCTGTGTTCCCTGCCATGTTACTTATGCATTGGATGGTTGATGATGCTTCACAGTGTTAAGCTGGTGTCAATGATGTGTAAGAAATCAATGTGTTGGGGGTCAGTTTAGACCTTGGCAAGGCTTGTCTCACTGTATGGTATTGTTACTTACTTGTGCTTTCATATCAGCTCATGCACACAAGTGACAGTTTTCCAGCTACTGTGATCATTGGGTTGTGGATGTGTGACAAGTTCACATGATGCATTGAAGTGTGACAGGTACAGCAGATGGGTATGTGACAGTCATGGTCATTGTACACACATTGGTGGATGGTACAGTACAAGGCGTGCACATGTGAATTGTGGGGTTCAGTATGTGTGCATTCACATTGACCTATGTGTTGTTTGTGGCAGAGGTGTGTCCTCTGTGTGTCTCAAATGTCCACCCATGTAACCTGGTGTGCCACGCATCAATCATGGCGGTCTTTGCTATTCCGTGACATCCTTAACATTATGTGCTGTGGCCATCTAATGATGGTTTTGTTTGACATTTGTCTAATTACATCTCAACTAGGAGGAGGTCTAATCTCATACGTCACCTGACGGTGCTGAAGGACATGAAGGATATAGCGATCATTCACAAATTCCGCCTCGACAGACCGACACTGAAGATCCTTTGTGATCTGTTGGAGCCCCACCTGCAGCCTCATTGCCACTACCCAACAGCATTCACACCCAGATACAAAGTGATGGCAGCCCTCCACTTCTTTGCAACTGGTTCCTTCCAGGAGACCGTGTCCAGCGCTACAGGGATGTCGCAACCCATGTTCAGCCTAGTGCTGAGGGATGTTCTTGCAGCCATGATGTTATATAAGGATCGATACATACATTTCCCCAGGGGAGCAGAATTGGCCATAGTGAAGGGTGACTTCTATCCCCTAGGGCACATCCCCCATGTTGTTGGTGCCATCGATTGCACCCATGTAGGCCTGGTGCCACCACAGGCAAGTGAGCACATTTTCAGAAATCGTAAACATTATCATTCAATCAATGTGCAGGTGGGGTGCCTTGCGGACATGACCATATCACATGTGTATGCAATATTCCCCAGCTCAGCCCATGATTTGTGCATCCTGAGGAACATCATGGTGCACCGGATGATGGCAAATCTGCTTCCCGAGCGTGCGTTGATTGTGGGTGAGTATGCCTAGTGCTATGGTGTGCTGTGTGTGTGACCTGCTGCCCTCTGCCTGTGCAACATTGCAATGCGTGTTTGTCATTCACAGGTGACTCTGCATATCCCAGCCATCCATGGCTGCTGAGCCCACTACAGAATCCCAGGACCCCGGCTGACGTCAGGTACAATGAGGCCCATGGCAGGACTCAATGTCTCATTGAGCGGACTTTTGGCCTGCTCAAGTCAAGATTCCGCTGCCTTGACAGGACTGGAGGTGCACTGTCATATTCACCTGGGTAGGTCTGCAAGATCGTTGTGGCATGCTGTATGCTGCACAACATGGCCATTCACAAGGGGATTCCCCTGCTCCTGGATGATGGTGAGGACCCAAGGCCCCCGCCTGTTCAGGGCCCTGAGTCTAGTGATGAGGACAGTGGAGAGGAGGAAGGAGTTGATATGCGTCAACAGCTCATCACCCGCTACTTCATTTGAAGGTGGATGACGAGGTACGACTTGTACATTGTCTGGTGTAATTGCAGTTGTTGTGAAAGGCTATGCATGGATGTTACAGACAGGCACATGTTGAGTAACCTGTGTGTGGAAATGTGGCAGAGACATTATTACATTTGAACGTATACAGAACTCTTTTTGGTGACACTTGCTGCACATTTTGTTGTCTGCCTGTAGACTAATGTGGATGTTTTGTGTAGTGTAATGTCTGTGATGCCACACTAACACCAGTGACTGTTGTTCTGTTGTGTCTCCCTAGGTGCCTCTAAAATCTCCAGGCCTACCCACTGTATATCTTTTGGATACATCAAGGAGCATTTCAAAACTGTAGATACTGCAGTAAAAACCAAACTGCACAAACTGAAGTGTGTAAGGTATTTTATTTACAAAGGTGACATGTGAGGGGTGCGGGCATATTTACATGAAGGTGGTGATGGAGCAGTGAGTTGACAGTCATGGTAGATATAGTGCAAAAGTAGACACCACATGGATGTGGTGACCCAGTCCAACAGACAGGTGCCATTGACAAGGCAGTGTGGGGAAGGACAGTCCAAACAGTCAATGCAGTGGGTAAGAGGGTTGCCATAAGTGTCGTAATTTGGCAGTACCTGAGTTAGCATTTAGCTCAGCTACATGAGCTTTTACTGTTAACTTGACTAAACGTGCGGGGGTCATTTTGTATTTGGTGGCTTCCATTTTGTATGAACATGCGGCCTCGTGGTCAGCGTGCCCTTTCGTCCTTCCTCCATGCCAATGAACCTTTACCTTGCCCAGCAACAGGCTTTTTTTGCAATGGTCAATCTCGCGCATGCGTATACACGATCTTTGGACTAACGAGTGGTCACTCCTTAGGAATGTTCCCCGAACTGACCAGTGGTATCAAGCCCCTCCCACATGCTGGCTGTGTTCCAAAAATGCCCTTATATGTACTTAAAACTGTTCAAATGTATACCGCCTACCTTTTTATTACCGTTAGACTTGTATAAAAGAGGTCGCACACCGATGTTCGGTGTGATACTTCTAGCATTGCCGAAGGGTGCTGTAGGAATGTACCACCACCCCATGGGGTCCTAATAAACTTGACTTTTGCATTTTCCAGTTTCCGTGCCAACTTCTATTCTATGGTGTTCGAGAGTTTTTGCAGAGTATGTAGGCCTGACGAAACCCAATACCACAATTGGCGACCACGAAGGGACTCATCGGCGACTCGGATGCCCGAAGGAGAGGTCGCGACGAAGGATTGGAAACTCGCTATGGACGCGTACGCTGCCACTGAGTGACCCGAGTCTTGGCACCCACGGTGTTTTTTCCTTTCCTTCTGATCTGACCTTCCAGGTGGCGCCGGTCCACGACTGAGATCCTGATCGTTTGGATTGTCGTGTAGTGCCTGTTTGGCTGATTTGATTACGGAACTTGGCAGTTGGAATCTGGACACTTTTGAAAATATTTGGTAAGCTTATGATTGGTAAGGTAGTCCACTGACACTTACTGTGGCTTTTTGAATTTTAATGAGTTAGCTAACGTTTGGACCTATGATTTGAATTATATGTGGAGTGCACCTCACATAGGCAGGCATGTACGGATATTTCTCTGACTTTGAATTTGTTTGAACGGCACGCCGTGCGTAAAGTACATTTAAGTGCCATTTGTTGTAATATTGCGTTTTCGTGATATTTTGACATGCCTGTTCTAAGCACACTCCGAGGAATGTGCTGTTTTGGAAATGGTACCAATTATCGATTAAATGAATCTCAGCCGGCTCCCCCAGATGGAACTCCTAATCGCGAAATGTACATAAAATTTGGCCTTCCTCCCATTATGTATAGCACATTATGGCATAAATACACCAAAACTGATCGTGAATTGCAATGGCCACTACATGGGTCGTTTGACTTACGAAAAGTTCAGTACGTGGAACAATGTTTGTTTCAGCGCAGGTCAAGACAGGATATGTTTGATTGTGTGCGTATGTGGGAGAAAGCGGTGCATGAACGAATGAAGCATGAACAAGCCTTGGCGGACAAAGAGCAGCGAAAGGCTGCTCGTGATAAAGCTTTACAGCTGCAGGAGAAAGAATTGCAGGAACAAAAAGAGAAAGAGAGTCGAGAACGTAATTTACAAATTAATGGTCAGTTTCCTATTCGACGTCCTCTTTATCCTGTCCTTACTAATGAATTAGATGATTTTTCATTGTTAGATCGTTGCCCGCCTCCGTATGTTCCGCTTACGGCTCCGGGTGAGGAATCGGACGAGGATAATCAGGATAACCAGCGTACCAGGTTACCTACCAAGCGTATGACGGAATTGCGTTCGGTTGCTCGCAAACTTAATACAAATGCTATAACTGTTTCAGTGGTTGATGGTTTTATGAGTAAGTGGTCTGAAAAGGAACGGTTGTATTTTCTAGATCATTTTGCAGATGAAGTTGTTGAGCGGTTTAGGAAGCATTCTCCTGAGTTGGAACCTAAAGATATATCAGTTGGTCGTGAGAATTTTCGTAAAGGTCTTTTTGCTCTTTCAGATGCGGATGAATTTTTCCGGCGTTTGATTCAGCTACGGGATGAGGCGACACGATTGCGAGCGGCGAAAAAGGCATCGGATCCACCAGCGTCTGGATCGACGGAAATTTCCAGAGAGTGCCCTATCTTTGGATCAGATAAGAGCGTTGCAGTTAATGTTATGCCTATGCGAGAAGCTGCGCCTTTGTATGTCCCTCCTAAAGGGGCAGGCACAGACAAAGATAAGACGTCTGTAGATGCGAAGGGTTATTTCATATATAATTGGGTTTATACGCCATGGAATAGAGCAGATGTTATGGCACTTAAGAATGCTTTGCCTGACCCCCGTAAAAATCCAGCAGCTTTCTATGAAGGAGTGGAGGGCGCTATTTCTTCGTGCATTATGACATTAGTCGATATTGATCTTTTCTTTGGATTGATATTGCCTCCTGATATGTGGAGGGCGATTCGTAAGTTTGATGATCGAACGACTTTAGGTGCAGATTGGAAGGACATAGCTCGAGCCGATTTGGCTAGGGAACCTGCATGTAAGCCATGTTAATTGATTTTAGATCTTCCAGTGGCTATTTTGAAAAAATGAAAAACGCTTGTTCCCCCTAAGAAAATTGATTGGACAGTATTGGCGTCTTGTAAACAGAAGTCGGACGAATCGGTCTCTGATTTCCTTTCACGTTTTGAGGAAGCATTCCATGATTACAGTGGTCAATTATTAACAGAGGACACGGGCAGGCATTTGTTCGTTGACAAGTATGTGGCTAATCTCCTACCGGAGATTGCAAAACGGTTAAAGGCTAGCGAAAGTTCATGGACCACTGCAACCCCCGCTTCTTTATTGACTATGGCTCAGTATTATGAAAGACAGGAATTGGAGGCTAAAGAAAGTAGTGATAAGAAAGCGAAGGACTTAAAGACGAAGGTGATGTTGGCTCAGGTTCATGCTACGCAATCGAGAGGGAATGATAGGGGTAGACGAGGATCGTATGTTGCGTCTCCCCCTCGTTCTGACATTTCTGAGGATCAGTGTGCATACTGTAAGCAGTTTGGACATTGGATTTCAGATTGTCCGGTACTTCGTGAACAGCGTGATCAGCGGGGTCGAGGAAGTGGAAGGTCGCGGAATAGTTATTCAGGACCAAGGGGTGGAGCGAATGATCGTGGTAGGTTTGAAGCAAGGGGTCGTAGTCAGGTTGAACATAATACTTTTGATCGACGGAATCAATATCAGATAGCTGAAGGAGAGGATACTGAGTCTCAGGATAATCGATATGCATAGGATTGCGTAGGATGGGGTGTGGAATCGGTTGAAGTACCAGTCGATCAAAGGGGTCCATATATATCAGCACATGTTTTGGGTTCTACTGATCAGTTTCTGGTTGACACAGGAGCTCTGTCCAAACACTTGGTTCCAAGGGCTCCCCTGTCTGGCGAAATAATTACTGCAAAAAGGTTCGATGGAACACCTTCTCTAAGCCCATTGTCTCAACCCCTTATATTTCACATTGATAAATTCATTGCCCCATGTCCGTTTCTATTATCGCCAAATACACCAGATAATATTATGGGACTTGATATGCTAAAGCATTTTCGTGCAACAATACGCTGTGCCCCTGAAGGGGTGCGGGTTATCTTGAATGAGAACTACCCAGAAGTTGAGAGATCGTGCCTCATGCAGGAGGCCGATGCGTTAGCTTCTCTCCCAAGCACTTTATGGGCTACTTCCGATACTGATGTGGGTCAAAAGATTATTCCTCCTGTACGTATTACTGTAAAGGAGGGAGCGACTTTGCCTCGTGTCCCTCAGTACAAGATCTCCAGAGAAGGCGAAATAGCTTTGACACACATTGTGAATGATTTGATAATGGCAGGGGTGGTGGAGGAAGTTCCCTATAATGTTTGCAACAGTCCAATTCTTCCGATCCTAAAGAAAGATACAGACACTAAGATCTATCGTTTCATTATTGATTTGAGGGAAATTAATAAGATAGTTGTACCCCAGTATCCGGTAGTGTCTGACATCACCACTTTACTCACTTTGGTTCCACCCACATCTACAACATTTACGGTAATCGATTTGAAAAATGCTTTCTTTTCGATCCCCATTCATCCTGACAGCCGATATTTGTTCGGTTTTACACTAAATAATAAATCTTATAGATTTTGTCGAGTTCCTCAAGGTTACACAGAAAGCCCTAGCATTTACAGCCAGGCTTTAAAAAGACAGCTTGATTCTTTTGATTTGCAGTCTGGGGTGGCTCTTATCCAATATGTTGATGACATTTTGCTCGCGGCAGACACACAGGAGCAATGCGAGGAGAGTACTCTCTCCCTACTTTCTTTCCTTGCTAAACACAATCACAAGGTTTCACGAAAGAAGTTGCAATATTGTAGACCAAAGGTGACCTACCTCGGTCATCTTTTGTCTAGGGAGGGACGTGCATTGACATCAGATCGAATTCAAGCAATTTTAGATACACCAGTCCCTTACACTCAGAAGGATGTTCGTGCTTTCATAGGTTTGACGTCCTTTTGTAGGCAATGGATATTAGGATTTTCGTGCATTATAAAACCTTTGTTAGCATTGCTGTCCAAAACTGCACCAATCCCCCTTGAATGGACGGACGAATGTCAGAATGCTTTTGAACAATTGAGACAAGCTCTTTGTTCTGCACCAGTGTTAGGTACGCCAGATTATACAAAGCTCTTTACATTGTATGTACATGAGAAGGATGGGTGCGCATTGTCAGTCTTAGTACAGTTACACGGAGACAAACAGAGGCCTTGCGCATACTTTTCAGCAGTACTCGATCCTGTGGCTCAAGGACTGCCTGGATGCTTTCGAGCAGTTGCAGCAACAGCAGTAGCTATACGGCAGAGTGAGGGAATAGTCTTGTCGCACAAATTGTTGGTATTAGTTCCCCATGCGGTAGATGCTCTATTGAACCAAACGAAAACGCAGCATCTAACCAGTGCCTGTTTAACAGGATACGAGTTAACACTGTTGGCGCCACACATTACACTGAAGAGGTGCGCCACTCTGAACCCTGCTACTTTATTGCCATATCCTGTTCCTGAGACCCAGAAGGAAGAACAACATGATTGTGTTTTTCTGACTGACGAGCAAACAAAGGATCGTATCGATTTACAGGATACGCCACTTCCAGATGTAGATGGGGAACTGTGGGTTGATGGATCGTGTGTGAGGCTGCCAGATGGCACGGCTTCCGCAGCCTATGCGATCACGACACTTAAAACAGTGGTAGAAACAGCACGAATACGGCAAAAATCGGCCCAAGCGGCTGAACTGATAGCCTTAACGAAAGCATGAGAGTTAAGTGCTGGTTTATGTGTGAATATCTATACTGATAGCCATTACGCTTTTGGAGTAGTGCACAATTTTGGCCTACTCTGGAAGGAACGAGGGGTTATGACCTCACATGAATCACACATCATGTATGGAGAGTTGGTATGTGACCTCCTGAATGCACTATTATGTCCAAAGAAAGTTGCGATAATCAAATGTAGTGCACACAAGAAGGTGACAGACAAAATAGGGCAAGGAAATGCTTTTGCAGACCGCATAGCGAGAGAGACTGCCATGTTACAAAATGCCTCCCCTATGTATGTGGTGAGATCACAAGCTGAGCGATGGCATGATGCTAGAGAAGAAATTTTAGACATACAGAAGTCAGCATCTGAAGCAGAACTCGCAAACTGGGCAACAGAGGGAGTGCTGGATGATGAGGGATGTTGGAGAAGCAAAGACATGGAGAAATGGAAATTGCCTGCTGCTTATTTGCAAGCAATGGTTCAAATGACACATGGGTTGGCACATGTTGGAGCTCTTGCAATTACTAAATTGCTTACACGAGTTTGGGAGCATCCTGAGATTGCCAGCACGGCTAAGAGAGTAGTGCAGACCTGTCTGATATGCCTACAGTACAATCCTGCTAAAGGGACCTATACTCCTAAAGGAAGGTTCGTTCCACCTACTGCACCATTCGAAGTACTGCAAATGGATTACATCCAGCTTGAGCGCTGGAATAACCTCAAATATGTCCTAGTGGTGGTGTGTGCCTTCAGTAAATGGATTGAGGCCTACCCCACTAAGGATAATACAGCATTGACAACAGCTAAGGTGTTACTCAAAGAGTACTTCCCGCGTTATGGTGTTTGTAAATTTTTGTGGAATGATAATGGTCCTCATTTTGTTGGGAAAGTAGTGGAGCATGTCCTGAAAGGATTGGGAATTAAGCAAAAGTTCCACGCTGTATTCCACCCGCAGTCAGCAGGTCTAGTAGAGAGGTACAATGCGACTCTGAAGCTGAAGCTAGCAAAGATCGTGGCATCCACGTCCTTGAAATGGCCGGACGCTTTGCCTTTGGAATTGCTGTCTATTAGATCAGTGCCACATTCCCGATCTGGCCTCACACCCTATGAAGTGGTGTTCGGAAGGCCCATGAATATTTGGGGAGTTCCAAAGCCTCGTTTGATACATGATGTGCCTTGTATAATGATGAACGATTATTTGGCACGATTAACAAATGATTTACTTTCTATTCATCAACAGGTTCGAGAAGCGCTCCCCGACAACTCTATTGGAGAAACTCATGATCTCCGTCCTGGCGATTATGTGATGGTTCGTGTCTTCAAGAGAACCAGCAGTTTGGAGCCGAGGTGGCGTGGCCCTGAACAAGTGCTGCTGGCAACGCAGACGGCTGTGCGCGTCACGAATAAGAAGCGGTGGATACATTCAACCCACTGCCGACGTGTCTCTCCGGATCTGGTGAACCCTACAGTGTTGTCTGACTATCGTGACATCTTGGACGCGGAGAGGAGCCCAGCTGTTACGCCTCACGAGTCGGAGGGAGCCTTCCCGGACCATACTGTTTCTGGTGAAGCGAAGTACAACCTAGGGCCAAGGAAGTAATATTTTTTGTATTTTTCGTGACTGGTTAGTAACCGTTCCGAGGTTTGTGAAAACGGAAGCCGGGAATATCAAGGGGGGGGATCAGTTCTGCCCAGTGTAGCGACACCCGTCTTGAATCTCGGAGAAGAAACCAGCTGCAGCCTCGGTTCTCAGCACTATATTTTTATTTTTTAGTTTGGTTCTTGAGACTTTGTTCTTTGTACTATGGCACCTATGACACTAAGAAATAGAAGAATTTTGGGTGCAGTTCTTTTTGCTATGACTATAGTGGTAATAGCAGTAATAGCTTGGACTATAGAAAGACTGTTTCCTGCACGGGAATATTTACTGCCTACCACTCCAATTCCATCTGAACATTTCCATTTTACTTTGCCCTATCATGAAGAGAGACATAGACAGACCTATTTGAATAACAGTTTCATTCAAATTCTACACCATACCCACAATATGACAAATACCTCCATATGTTGGGTGTGTGGGATGTTGCCTGGACATCAGAAGAGAGGAGGAACCCCTCTTATTCCTCTTCCTTTTTCTCACAATGGTTCCTGTAATGCTTGGTACACTCTTCTCTTTACCTTAAGATGGCCAACAAAAGGTGGACTACTTTTCCGATTGAACAACGTCTGTTACAACGATCGAGATGGCTATCCACAAGCAGAAGGAACTAAATTCGAGTGGGAAGAATATCGACCGGACAATGTATCTACACCTCGTATTTTCACTAATCAGAGACTTATAAATATGTCTAGTTTACATGTGATTACAGTTATTGATACAAAAGCAGATCTTTGCATAAGAAACAAGGGAACAATTCCGGTAGGGAGGAGTGAATGCAATACTACTCTCACATTTGATACACCAAATGGTATTACTTTTGTGGCCTCACGAAACACTTATTTTATTTGTGGTAATAAAGGTTATCATCGTCTTCCTCTTGGATGGTTAGGAACATGCTATATATCTTTTGTACTACCCCCTGTGTTTATTGCCCCGCCTATGTACCTGTAACGGGGTGTACCGGAGGGCATCGGACTGTACACAGGCTCCACCATCTCCCGGTGCCAGTCTCCCAAGAGTCCGTTGCCCGCCCAAGGGGAGGCATGACCTAACTCTTGTACCATCCCCCCCTCTCTCTCTCTCTGCATCACAGGACCCGGGTGCAGGCTTATACGAAGTGGACGCCCTGGACTGGCCCTTTAAATCTGGTGAGGAGGCCGAGTGGGAGGAGCCACCCTATCCGACCTGTCCGTCAAAAGGAGAGCCCGCCGACTCTCAGGTGTGCTTGTTCACCTGGAGGTCGGAAGAGTGGAGAACGGATCGGAGTGAAGAGGGAGCTGAGGACGCGAGGATTGTGTGGCAGGAGAAGAGAGCGGGACCCGCCTTCAGACCCACCGGGAGCCGGCCGGGGCATACGGGAGAAGAGGCTCGGCGTCGGAGTCCAGACCACCCTCAAGAAGAGGAAACGAGCGACCGGGACGACGCAGACTCGGCGCCAGCAGCAGACGGAGCTGAGCCAGGAGGCCACCATTCCCGCGATCCGCCCAGCCACTCACCCAGGGGAGGTGCGTGGCTCAACCAGGTGCGTGACCGGTTTCGGGGCTGGGTGGGAAGACAACGTACGCTAGGTACGACTCCACGGGACGTCTAAACTTCCCGGTACCCTTCCCTGTGCACATTCTCCCCCCCCTCGCACGTTAGAGCACCGAATACAAAGAGAACAGGTGATCCCCTCACACCCTGCCCTGTATTAGTCATTTGTTGGACAGACACCTGATCCTTTCCCTCTCTTCTCTTTGGGGATTGCTGGAGAGCCACTCCGCCTGCCGGGACGGACTCCGAGGGGGAAGAACCTCCATCCAGAGGACCGGAAGGGACCCGGAAGAAGGAGAAAGTACACCATCGTCGAAGAAGCCGGAGCAGGTCCCCACGGAGACACTCTAACAGGAAGAGCTGTACCGACCAACTCTTTGCTTCAATAAAGCCTCAGTTACCAAGAGTACGACTACTGCCCTTATCTTCTGCGCCGCTTCCCGCCCAAAGCCTAACAGTGGTGGAGAATGCGGGCAGTGTGAATCCCGATACAGAGATGGAGACCCTCATTCAAGAACTCATTAAGGGACAGGAGAAACTCGGCTGGGTCGCCGAGCAGCAGTTGACATCAGCCCAGGCCGACCGCGAGATCCTGAAAAAAGCCCTCGCCGCCAGAGAGGGAACCCAGCAGGGATGGGTGGATCCAGGACCCCCAAGCGGAAACAGAGGGGACGGTGCTATTCCCCATGGCTCCTCTGCAGTGGCGCTGCAAAAATACAATGCGGGGGAAGACCCTGATGCATTCATGCTGAACTTTGAAAGAGCCGCGAGAGCCTGTGGGTGGCCCGTGAGTAAGTGGCCTTTCTTTTTGGCGCCTCTCCTGTCTGGCGAGGCTCAGGCCGCCTACCAGATCGCCAACCCTAATGGCGATACCGCATATCCGGATGTGAAGAAAATCATTCTCGATCATCTAGGCCTGGATCAAGAGGCCTATAGACTGCGTTTTCGAAAGGAAAGGGGTGCCCCGGGTGAGAGCCCAAAAACCCTGTTTGTACGCCTAAAGATGGCCGCCGACAAATGGCTGACCCCTTCCACCAGTTCCAAAGCAGACATCATGGATCGCATCTACCTTGAGCAATTCCTAGAAGCCCTCCCATTTGCTACGCAGCGGTGGCTTCGGCAACATCACCACTTGACCATAGCAGAAGCCGTGGACATGGCCACCACTTATTCTAGAGCCCAACCCCGCCCCGCAGGGTGGGAACCGGAGCGCCATCCAAAGCCTCCAGTAAAACAAGAGAGACGCCCTGTCCCGCGTCCCCTCGAACACCCGAAACCCCGTCCCTGGAAGCCTGAGATCCCCTCCTCCTCGGGGCCTCAGTGCTTCGATTGTGGGAACTAGGGCCACATTGCAAGGTTTTGTCCCACCAAGAAAACACAGGAAGAACCTATGGAGGTCGGATACCTGCCACGTACAGTACTGTACTCAGCCGAGATGGGGAGCACATACCGGGTGAGTGTACAGGTGAACGGATCCTCTATTCAAGCCTTGCTAGACTCTGGTTGCAGGCAGTCCGTTATTCAATCCCACCATGTCCTCAGGTCCCAATACCTCTCCCCCCAATCAGTGGCCATACGATGTGTACACGGGGATGTTAGAACCTACCCCCTTGCTCAGATACCTATAGCCCCCAAGGGGGGTCCCCAGCAATCGGTAAGGGTGGGCGTCCTCCAAACCCTACCGGAACCCTTAATCATAGGAACAGACAACCCTCGGTTTCTTCAGTGGTTCAACCAGAGCATAGGGAAAGGAGAATACAACCCCCAAAAGCCCAAACCAGCCCTTCTAACTCCTGACCCGTGGGTAATGGACCGGAGTTTCAAGTTCGCCCAGATAAACGACCCTACTCTGTATAACGCATGGGAGCAGGCCCACCAGGACACTGACACCCCTCATCCCCGATTCCCCAGGTTTCTCATACACAAGGACCTGCTATACAGACAGGCGAAGGAAGAAGAGCCCGAACAGTTATTGGTACCTGTCTCCTACCGAGAACAAATCTTGTTTTTTGCCCACACTCATCTGGTAGCCGGACACACAGGGGCCGAAAAGACCACTCAGAATATTCTCCGGTATTTCTACTGGCCCGGGATTTACAAGGATGCCCACCGATATTGTCAGGAATGTTGTATTTGCCAGACGAAAAACATGACTAGGCCTCCCGCAGTGCCTCTCCAACCCCTACCTATTATCGGCAAACCTTTTGAGAGGGTCGGAATGGACATTATCGGTCCCTTACCTAAAACCCGAAAAGGGTATCAATACGTGTTGGTGTTAGTCGATTACGCCACGAGATTTCCGGAGGCCTTTCCTCTCACCGCCACAACCACGAAGCAGGTCGCCGACCGAATGATTGAGCTGTTCAGCCGAGTGGGGTTCCCAAAAGAGCTACTGACGGATCAGGGAACCCCCTTCGTCTCCCGTCTGATGAAGGAGGTGTGTAAGTGTCTGGATGTGCACCAAATAAGAACCTCCGTATACCACCCGCAGACGGATGGCTTAGTTGAACGCTATAACCGCTCTCTGAAGGCGACATTGAGGAAGATGATGGAGGTCAATGGGAAAGAATGGGACCAGATCCTTCCCCTGGCTCTGTACGTCATAAGAGGGCAACGACAAAGCAGCCTTGGTATGTCGTCCTTTGAACTGCTATATGGTCGCCAACCCCGCTCTCTGATGGAGATGACAAAGGAGGCCTGGGAAAACGAGATACCAGAGGAAACATCAGCCACTCTGGACTATGCCCATAACCTCAAGGCTAAATTGGGAAAACTACGTGATCTGGCCTACGCGAACATGGGGGTTAGCCAGCAGAGACAAAAGCACGCCTATGATAAGGGCAAGAAATGGAGGCAGTTGAAGGAGGGAGACTGGGCGCTCGTTTTGTTGCCCTCCTCCACCCACAAATTCCGTGCCAGTTGGACCAGACCATACAGAGTGATCAAAACCATCGGGAAGACCTCCTATAGCCTGCAAACCAGACCCGGAAAAACCCAGACCTACCATATAAACCTGCTTAAAAAATGGTTAGGGGCTCCCCCTGCTGATGTACAGGTAACCACTGGTACCAACCCTAACCTCTCCACAAAAGACCAGCTGAACATTAACGAGGAGTTGACTCAAGTCCAGCTCGAGGATATACGGAATCTCCTACACAGACATGAGGGATTATTTTCAGACATACCCGGCCGAACCACCCTGACAGAACATTGCATAAACACCCCGCCAGGAAAAGTCATACAGATCAAACCCTACCGGGTGCCTGAAGCCAGGAGGACCGCCATCCAGAAAGAAGTCCAGGACATGCTGGAACTAGGGGTAATAAGACCATCAACAAGCCAATGGTCAAGTCCTATAGTCATGATCCCCAAGCCGGACGGGAGCCGGCGGTTTTGTATGGACTTCCGAGCCCTCAACGACATATCTGCCTTCGACGCTTACCCGATCCCGCGCGTGGACGAACTCATCGAACGCCTTGGGGAAGCCCGATATATTACCACCCTCGACCTTACCAAAGGATATTGGCAGGTGCCCTTAAGGGAGGAGGACAAAAAGAAGACCGCTTTCAGCACTCACGAAGGGCATTATGAATTCACCGTCCTCCCGTTTGGGCTTCATGGGGCTCCTGCCACTTTCCAAAGGCTCATGAATACCGTTCTGGCTCCAGTGTCCTCTATGGCCTCGGCATATTTAGACGACATTGTCATCCACAGCAAGACTTGGGAGGACCATCTGCTGCACATACACCAGGTGCTTCATGAACTAGAGAAAGCGGGCCTTCGAGTGAACGCCAAGAAGTCACGGATGGCCTACCAGAAGGTGAAGTACCTCGGCTATGTCTTGGGTCATGGCATGATCGAACCTCAGATAGAGAAGGTACGGGTCATAGCAGACACTCCATTCCCATCCACCAGAAAAGAAATGAGGGCCTTCCTAGGGCTAGTGGGGTATTATAGGAGGTTTATCCCCCTCTTTGCTGACATTGCGGCCCCCCTTACGGATGCCCTACGCCACCCCGGGAAATCTAACGCACCCATCAAACCCTCTGAATGCATGGTCGACGCCTTCAACCACCTAAAGCGTATCATAACCACTACCCCGGTCCTGACTTCCCCCGATTTCTCGGTGCCATTCCTACTTCACACCGATGCCTCCGAGTACGGCATTGGCGCAGTATTGTCCCAGGTAGGCAGGGACGGGTTGGAGCACCCGGTGGTTTATGTCAGCCGTAAGCTCTTTCCCCGGGAACTCAAATACGCCACCATTGAGAAGGAGTGTTTGGCGGTCAGATGGGCTATAGAGAAACTGGCTTATTATCTGGAGGGTCGCCCGTTCCACCTGTACACTGACCATTCTCCCCTCCTGTGGATGTCAAGGAACAAGTCGAACAACGCCAGTGTCATGCGCTGGTTCCTGGCGCTGCAGCCCTATTCCTTCACGGTCTACCATAGGAGGGGGGTTGAGAACATCAATGCTGACTTTCTTTCCCGTCATCCTCTCCCCGAGCGGGAGCGTCCTAGGGGGGAGGTGTGTAACGGGGTGTACCGGAGGGCATCGGACTGTACACAGGCTCCACCATCTCCCGGTGCCTGTCTCCCAAGAGTCCGTTGCCCGCCCAAGGGGAGGCATGACCTAACTCTTGTACCATCCCCCCCTCTCTCTCTCTCTGCATCACAGGACCCGGGTGCAGGCTTATACGAAGTGGACGCCCTGGACTGGCCCTTTAAATCTGGTGAGGAGGCCGAGTGGGAGGAGCCACCCTATCCGACCTGTCCGTCAAAAGGAGAGCCCGCCGACTCTCAGGTGTGCTTGTTCACCTGGAGGTCGGAAGAGTGGAGAACGGATCGGAGTGAAGAGGGAGCTGAGGACGCGAGGATTGTGTGGCAGGAGAAGAGAGCGGGACCCGCCTTCAGACCCACCGGGAGCCGGCCGGGGCATACGGGAGAAGAGGCTCGGCGTCGGAGTCCAGACCACCCTCGAGAAGAGGAAACGAGCGACTGGGACGACGCAGACTCGGCGCCAGCAGCAGACGGAGCTGAGCCAGGAGGCCACCGTTCCCGCGATCCGCCCAGCCACTCACCCAGGGGAGGTGCGTGGCTCAACCAGGTGCGTGACCGGTTTCGGGGCTGGGTGGGAAGACAACGTACGCTAGGTACGACTCCACGGGACGTCTAAACTTCCCGGTACCCTTCCCTGTGCACATTCTCCCCCCCCTCGCACGTTAGAGCACCAAATACAAAGAGCACAGGTGATCCCTCACACCCTGCCCTGTATTAGTCATTTGTTGGACAGACACCTGATCCTTTCCCTCTCTTCTCTTTGGGGATTGCTGGAGAGCCACTCCGCCTGCCGGGACGGACTCCGAGGGGGAAGAACCTCCATCCAGAGGACCGGAAGGGGCCCGGAAGAAGGAGAAAGTACACCATCGTCGAAGAAGCCGGAGCAGGTCCCCACGGAGACACTCTAACAGGAAGAGCTGTACCGACCAACTCTTTGCTTCAATAAAGCCTCAGTTACCAAGAGTACGACTACTGCCCTTATCTTCTGCGCCGCTTCCCGCCCAAAGCCTAACAGTACCATAATGATTTTGTATTGTATCACGATTTTATATTGAATAGAGTTAAGAGAACATTGGACCTTGATGATGTTGACCAAACTGACACCTCACTACAACAATATGTGGATTTTAATTTAGGCCTGTTCTCTTTTGTTGGTGCTGCTTTAAACAGCAGGAAAATAAGGCGGCTAACACGTGTTGTGGAAGCTGTTGCTAATGAAACTGCCTCTGCTTTAGGGAACATAACTGAGGAACTCCAGATTACGAGAATTGTTACGCTTCAGAACCGAATGGTTCTGGACGTAGTATTAGCTGATCGTGGGGGTGCATGCCGCATTATCGGAAGTAGTTGTTGTGTTTATGTCCCCGATAATTCACCATCTGTGTATGATGCCATTTCCAAATTGCACAAAATTGCTGCTGAAATTCACCCCGACAACGGTACATGGACTTTCTCTGGTTGGTTTTGGACTTTGCTCAGTACATGGGGTTGGAAGCTGTTAACAGTTCTATGTGTGATTATTGGGATATTCTTCTTCTGTTGTTTATGTATCCAATGTGGCCCTACTTTATGCTCTGTATGTATTACAGCCTGTATCCCATCCAAACGAGTTATTGCTAAAAATGTACAGATGAGTAATGTCGAAGTAATGAAAATAATGATGATTGACATTGATGATGAACATCCGGATTACTTCCATTATGAGGTAGCTTCAGCTAAACGCTAAAAGGGCCGTCTGTCGTAATTTGGCAGTACCTGAGTTAGCATTTAGCTCAGCTACACGAGCTTTTACTGTTAACTTGACTAAACGTGCGGGGGCCCTTTTGTATTTGGTGGCTTCCATTTTGTATGAACATGCGGCCTCGTGGTCAGCGCGCCCTTTCGTCCTTCCTCCATGCCAATTAACCTTTACCTTGCCCAGCAACAGGCTATTTTTAGCAATGGTCAATCTCGCGCATGCGTACACACGATCTTTGGACTAACGAGTGGTCACTCCTTAGGAATGTTCCCGAACTGACCAGTGGTATCAAGCCCCTCCCACATGCTGGCTGTGTTCCAAAAATGCCCTTATATGTACTTAAAACTGTTCAAATGTATACCGCCTACCTTTTTATTACCGTTAGACTTGTATAAAATAGGTCGCGCACCGATGTTCGGTGTGATACTTCTTGCATTGCCGAAGGGTGCTGTAGGAATGTACCACCACCCCATGGGGTCCTAATAAACTTATCTTTTGCATTTTCCAGTTTCCGTGCCAACTTCTATTCTATGGTGTTCGAGAGTTTTTGCAGAGTATGTAGGCCTGACGAAACCTGATACCACATAAGGGCTGACTCTGTGACTGGCGTGTGGCTGGTGCTTCGCCTCCAGAGACTCCCAGGCTCTTCTTTGGACGCCCCCTTGATCACTTTGGCGGGGGCCCTGCTGCATGGCCAGCAGCGTCTGAGGACTCACCCCTCTCTGTGGCCGCAGGGGAGGATGGTGCACTGTCTTCCTGCAGCACAACAGAGGGGGCGGAGGTGTTGTTTGGGACGCTGGCCTGTCCCTCAGTAACGCCACTTGCTGGGCCATGAGGTCCACCATTTGTCCCATGCGTGTGTCGATGGACCTCATCAGCAGGATGAGCTCACGCAATAGTTCGTCAGACCGGCCACTTTGTCCCTGGACCTGTTAATATGCCCCGATGACTCTGGTGAAGTGGTCCAGGGATGGTGTGCCAACTTCCTGCAGTCTGGGGGTGACCCTCGCCCTCCCACCTGCATTGCTTCCAGGGACCTGTTGCCTCCCCACTGTGGGTCCACGCACACTCTCCCTGCCCTCCACAGTTGTTGTCCTGGTCATCCCCTGGGACAGGGAGGGTGCTGCAGGTGGTACTGGTGGTGGTGGCGTCGGAGGTGGCAGTGGTGGAGGCACAGGCCGTGACTGCAGGGGACTGCTTTGCTGGTGTTGGAGCAGCAGCCGTGGTGATGGGGGCCTGGGACCTGTTGGTCCCTGACACACCAAATGGGCCGGCCTGGAGCTCATCGTCCAAGCTATCCTGGGAGTCAACATCCGAGAGTCCATGTACCGGGGTGGAGACTGGCTCTGCTGGTCGTTGTTGTCCTCAGCAGCGAGTTCTTCATCACCTGTGGATTAGATGGGGAATGTTCAGTGTTGGACACTGTGCAAGTATTCTGTTTGCTGCATGTCATCGACTGTCTGTACACTACACAATTGAGAGATCTTCCCTATTATCATTAAGTGCAATACTGGGCCTAATTACATGTTGCAGAGGAACATCAATTACTCTTACATGTCATGTATCGATGCATTGCATGCAATTGGTGCTGTGTGTAGTGATGCAGGTCTCCCACCCCCAAACAGCAAGCCCAGTGAAGATGTCCACCTACCTGTAAGTTAATTTGGTGAACAGTGCTATGGCTGACACAAGCTTATGGGTGGTGTTGGTCGAGGGCTCCATCTTGGTAGGCTGTGGGACAGGGGGCATGGTGGGAGTCGTGGTATAATTACATGGTGCAGAGGGACAAAAATTACTGGTACATGTCACGTATCAAGGCATTGCATGCAATAGGTGCAGTGTGTAGTGATGCAGGCCTCCCTCCCCCAAACAGGCCTCCCAAGCAAGATGGCTACCTACCTGTTAGGTGAGGGTGAACAGTGCAATGGCTGACACATGCTCCTGGGTGGGAGGGGGCTCCATCTTGGTAGGCTGTGGGACAGGGGGCATGGTGGGAGTAGTGGTACAGGCCTCCCACCCCCAAACAGGCCTCCCAGGCGGGATGGCTATGTACGTGTTAGGTGAGGGTGAACAGGGCAATGGTGTTTGAGTTGGGCAAGAAAGTACATATCAGTGTGTTGGTTAACATTTCTTTGAACTTACCAGCCTCCATTCCCCCGGATACTCCTGTGAGACTCTCAGGATGCTGTATGGCAAGCACCTTCTCCTCCCATGGTGTGAATGTTTTTGGTGGAATGGGAGGGCCACCGCCAGTCCTCTCAGCCAGCTCCTGGTTTTTGCTTCTCTCTTTGACAACCCTCTTGAGATCATGCCACCGCTTCATGATCTCCTTCTTGGATCACGGGGTGGTCCCTACTGCATTGACCCTTTGTACTATCCTTTCCCACATTTGTGTCCTTGTCGCTAATGGGGTCTGTTGGACCAGGCAACCAAACAGTTGTGGTTCCTCTCTCACTATCTCATTTACCATGACTGTCAACTCACTCTCTGTGAATTTGGGCATTTTCTGTGCTGCCATGGTGCATGGTGTTTGAAGTGTTTGTGGGTGCAGGGGTTTGTGTGGTGGGTGTGGTGTTGATGTGTGAGGTGTGTTGGGGGATAGTTGGTGCTTCTGTGATGGTGGTGGTGGTGGTGTGTTTGCTGTGTTCTTTTGCCTCTCTTGCCAGATGTTGGTATGACCTTCTCTTCTGGAGTGTTGCAAAGGATTGTGGTCAGTAAAGGGGCTGGTTTGATACTCAGCTGTGTGGGTGTGTCCAAATGGGATTTTGATGTCAGTTGTGTTGTCGGTGCTGTCCGTGGAATGGTATTTTGTTTTGGCATTTGTTTTTTCATTGGTATGTGTTTTGGGTAGTTGGAGGGCATGGTTACTTTGATTTGTGCAAACTTTGGCATCGTTGTAGTGTTTTGGCATCTTCCACCATGTTTTTCATTCACCGTCCGCTGCAGTGCCTATGCTGCAACTCTTTCGCTGTCTCTCCCATTCACTCCTGTGTGCGACCGTGGTGGTCGGTAACAGCGGATCGTACCGCGGGACCATCAGAGATATCCTAATTTCCCGTGTGGTCTCTCTGCTTTGCTTGCGGCGGGTTATTGCTTTTCCGCAGCGTTTCCAACCGCCGCGGTCAGTTTTGGACGTCACTGCCCGCGTCGGGCGGTTTTGGTTTGCCCGCTACCACAGCGTTAGTTCTTTTTTGGCAGTTGATCCTAATTTGGCAGGCGGTTGTTTCCCGCCTCCATGGCGGTCGGGGTGGTTTTCCGCCCATTATCCCAATGGGCTCCAAGTTTGCAAAGATGACAAGAAACAGTTAACATCATAAAGCATAATGAAGTCTGCCCCAGCGGGCAGAAAAGCATCATAATGGTCTGATCTGCCCCCAATGGGGACACAAAGCAAACCCAAACACCACCAGCCAAATGCAAGTCAAACACACCACCAGCCAGGCTCCAGTCCACACACACCGCCAGCCAAACCCTGGTTCACACACACACAAATGTATTACCTGGTGTCTTGTAATTTTCCGCCACCCAGATGGGCGGGTTGGCATAACAATATCTGGTATGCCCCCAGGGGGTGTGGAAAACAAATCATATGTGTGTACAATACCAGGATGTGACCCAAGAATACCAAGGGACCTCTTCTTCAACATATATAAATAAAGATTTCCTGGGGTATAGTGGTTTTCTGCCCCACCCCGGCCAAGCCACTTAAGAAAAGGACCAATCTGCACCCAGGGGAGTAACCCTTGCTAAAGTGGCCACTCTCTGACATGAATAAGAAATAAATCCCTGTTGTCTAGGGACTTTTTTGCCACCCCCGGCTGATCGGCCCAATAAAATGGCCGATCTGCCCACAGTGGGGGCAGAAAATGGTCAAAACATGTCGCAATAATTTTTGTATGTGACCCTTGCTAAAAGAGCCACTCCTTGACATTGATAAAAACAAATACCTGGTGTCTTGTGGTTTTCTGAGCAGACCGACTAGAAAATGGCTGATATATCTCTGAGGGGGGCACAAAGGACATCCAAAACATATTTCCCCTAAAATGGGGAGCACTCCTTTCCCAAGGTGGTTGTACCCTGACAGGCATGCACAGTGATTCCCTGGTGTTAAAAGGCTTTCCTCCCCATTGGGGCAGATCAGCCTAAAAAATTGTGGATCTGTCCCTAGGGGGAAGAGAGACAACCAAAACATATATCCCCAAAACTGGACAGTGGTCCTTGCCCAGGGCTGTTCCCAAAATATGCATAAAGAAATGATTTCCTAGTCTCTAGTAGTGTTCTGTCCACCCATGGGAATTGTTCGGCCTAACAAATGGCCAATTTCCCGGGGGGAAAGGGAGAATACAGCCAAAGCATATTTCCCATAATATGGGGCATGACCCTTGTCCTAGGGCCCACTCCCTGACATGCATTCACAAGGATTTCCTGTTATCTATGGGTTTACCTCTCCCTGGGGGGCATATTGGCTTAAAAAGTGTGGGCGATCAATCTGGGGCGGGCTGAAACCAGCCAAAACATATGTCCCAATGAATGGGGAGCATCCCTTGCACAAGGGGCTGCACCCCACTGAAAAAAACATAACTGGTGTCTAGTGGGTGCATTCCTACTGCAAAATCACATTCCCAACTGCGATCCCGCAGCAGGAATGCACTAAAGAGAGACTTCAAGGGAGAGGAAAAAAGCTTTCTTGTCCCCCGATATATGTCTTCTTCCACCCAAGTCCTGCTCTTAGCACAGGACTTACCAAAGAGCTGTCTAGTCGCCTGCCTGCCCTGGAAGCAAATGGCTTTCAGTGTATCCTCGGCTGTTTAGAATGTTATTGGCATGCTGTCATCATCATACTGGAGGAAGGCGTGGGGTTGGTAGTAGAAGCTGTCACGCCCTGATTCAGCTCTTCGCTGAGCACCAAACACTCCTGTTGATTTCTTGTATTGTTGACTGAAATGCTTGTTTGCCTAATATCAGTCCACCTCAATTTCTCTCGTAAGTTGGGCCTGGCTGTTGCTATTTTGTACTTTTATAGCACAGTGTTAAGAGTCATATCTTAACTTGATTTTGGATTTGTAATAAACCTTAACTTCAGCTACCAAATCCTGGTCCAATAACCAATCAGTTGGACATAATGGTCCTTCGGAAGGCTAATAATAAGCAAGTGGGCCCAGTATACACCATTTAGTCACATGACTTTCCTAATGAAATGCAGGAAAACAGTGCCAAAAGTGTGCCAGGCATAATATTCGGAATGTTGGTGAATGTCAGAAAAACATAAATCCCTGTCCATACCTTTATGCTTTTATTGGTGACTCGGGTCTATTGTGTTCCAATGTTGATGTCACAAGTTATTTTCTAGAATGTGTAGCTAAAATGAGCATTCTGCTCTGGGCAACTATACTTTTCCCTTAACTAATGTTACTCAGAGTTATATAAAAAACATGCATAGTTGGACTGTAAATTGATCATATTGACATTATTACAAAAAGGTAAGCTTTTGAGTTATACAATAGTGGCACCATCAACTTCTTCGTTCCGGTTGGACTAATATGTTAAAATATATAAAATAATATGACAGAATTCTGCTTTAAAATGATATAAAGTGAATTAGAACATTTCATTAAGTAATATGTTTATTGAGCCCAAGAGCAAATACATTTTTCCGAGTTAAATATGCAAACTATAAAAAGGATTTGGTGCTTATTTGCTAAGATACATATCCGCACGTTAAATCAAGATGGTAATACAATCTTTGAAAAGAGAAATAACTTCTGCATTTGAAGGAATATAGCAATTTAAAAGTTCAATATTTGTATATCGCTGTGAAGTAAATTTTCTGAACTGAAAAGTATAAAAAGAATCACTGCATTTTTGATTGCTTATAAAGAAAGATATACATCCCTGTGCCGGTCAAAATTGCTTAATATTAACATAAAATAAACAAAACGTGATCATTTATTTCAAAGAAACGTCTTCTTCACAATTCAAAGTTATTTCACAGTGTCCCAAATGCTTATGAATAGTCATGCTAACATACAGCATGTGTAAGTCCTATGCATGTTCCTAATTTAGGATAACATAACATATGAGGATTGCACAAAATTACTAGGGCGAATACTAAGTCCTGTTTCCTAAACCAGCATGTGTATCCTCATAGCTATACGAACAGCTCCGATATCTAGATTTTAGAAATTTGTATAATGTTTGTCTTTCAGTACAAATGTGTCTTGTCTTCAAATACCACCCTCCCCCTTTCCTCAATATCCCTCTGGTTGTTCCAAATTCTGGACCGTTTTCCTGATATTCGGAAGCACTTATGCTTGAACCTTTCATGTGTAAGTTTCAAATTGACAATAGTAGTGTGAAATGCTTTACAAAATATGTGTGAAAACCACAAAACGAATACAGAGGATTTATATTAGATTTCACTTACAGCCTATTCATTGCTGACAAGTTCCACTGGTTTACACTAAAAGCAAAACCACATGAAGATAATTTACCCATGACCGCCTTCTGCTCTCAAGAGTTTTTATATATGTTTTTACATTTTTAATTCGGGCATAACCTTTGGGTTGGCACATTTATAAATTTTTCACGAATGGTTAGGAAGTAAGTTTTAGCCTACACAGTAACCCCGGTTAATATCTTTTTTTGTATTAAAATATTTAGATTTATCTTTATCTGAGGTTGTAAAGTACTCTACCTTACTATATATACTGTAAATTATCAGGTACCTCACGAATATTAATGGGCAGGTTGGATTGCAACCCACTCCGAATCTGAATTTTCTGAAGCGAGTTATGTTCAGAATCACTTACCGGTCGCAATTGCAACCAGTATTTTGTGAGCATCAAATAATACATCTGGGGGCATATTATGAAGGGGGTTTATCTTCGCTTTTTTGGCTTTAAAAGCCAAGAAAGCGGAGATAAAATTATCTCCCTATTACCTAGCTGTCGCTAACACCAGTTAGCGACAGCTAGTAGGAGATAGCGACCATCTTGGGCCCCACTTTGCATGTGAGTGATATTTATCACTAATGACATGCAAAGTGGGCGTGCCAAGATGTTAGCGACTGGAAACAGTCGCTAACATCGCTATCTCCTATTACCAACTTTTGGAGATATTCGCGCTAAGCGCAAATATCTCCAAAAACTAACACCTGCCCTGAGCAGTTCTTAGCCATGTTATCCAATGGGAGGTGGATAACATGGCTAAGAGCATTAGCTCGGTAATGCATGAATATCGCTGACTTTTCAGCGATATTCATGCATTGCGGCCGTTTTTTATCGCATTTGCGATAAACCTTGATAGGAGCAAGGTTTATCTGCGATAATTTCTGACGATGCTTAGCGGTAAAAAAATTCGTTGCTAAGCATCGTTAGCGATAAATATCGCTTAACGTTGGTAATATGCCCCCTGGTCCTTGGATGTCCGTTTCTTAAGTTTGGACTGATAATTCTTAGGGCTGTATCATGATGGGCTTTGCTGGGGCAGTGAGGAGCCCTGTGCCTGTTATATGAACATGCAATTTTTAAAGTTAATTAATTTAACCCGATATTTCTTTGCGTTAGTTTCATTTACGGATAGCACAGATCAGAAACTGTGAACAAGGTTTGGAGCTTTCTGTTTCTGAAATCAATGGACTAACTCAGAGTAAAATTAGGTTAAATAAATTCATTTCATGCACTAAAGGCACAGAAAAAGATACTTGGCTCTGCACTGCACCAGCATAGCCATGTTGCTAGGACCCAAGTTGTTCTGTTCCTGGCTACATGTCGACAAATAATTGAAGAGCCATATCTAGAAAAGCAATAGTGGTACATTAAGCTAAAGAAGTCAGTGTCAACCCATACAAAAACTATGAAAAAGACATAGATAAGTATCCTGTGATCCCTAACAGGATACCCATCAGTCACCACTCGGAACCGCACTTCATCATTTGGGATTCCTGTTCACCATATAATAGGTCCACTACTGGTTTCAGATGGAAGGTCAGATGTAATAACCTCTTGTAAACCTAGTAGTGACCAATATGGTTTAGAGTGTCACAAACTACCCATCGATAGAAAGATGAGAGTGACTGATTTGCAGTGCTAGTGAGGAAAAAGTGCTTAGTGAAAGTAAAATTGGGTGAGGGAGCAGGAAAATTATTTATTCTGTTTTATGCTCACTCCGCCAATATTAAAAGAGCAGCAACGGTAAATGTAACAAATATTTACCTAGATGTAAAAATGGTCAACATGTTTCAGCATGAGGGAAGCACCGCTCTCTCCGTCGGTACCTCTTCGCCGCCTCCCCAACCGGCTCGGAAGGCGCCGAAGAGGTACCGACGGAGAGAGCGGTGCTTCCCTCGTTTCCTGAGCCGTTGCCAGGCGGGGTGGAGCCCACTACTTCGACTACAAGGTGACATACAAAACAACTGCGAGTAAAGACTACACCTAGGAATCCAGGTGATCTTTTTTCATGTTGCAGCTTGTTGAATATGTAGTCACTTTTTAAACATTTTCACTATATTTTTGCAGTAGCATTACTTAATATCCAGGTCCTGATGAAAGCAATGGACTCTTTAGTCCCTTTTGCTGAAACATGTTGACCATTTTTACATCTAGGTAAATATTTGTTAAATTTACCGTTGCTGCTCTTTTAATATTGGCGGAGTGAGCATAAAACAGAATAAATAATGGGTATCCTGTTAGGGAACACAGGATACTTATCTATGTCTTTTTCATAGTTATTGTATGGGTTGACACTGACTTCTTTAGCTTAATGTATCACACATAGACTCTGTATATAGACCCTTTGACACTTTTGTGTTTCATACGTTCATTTAGGGAATGTGTCTCTGTTTGGTCTTTAAACTCCCTTAGGCCCTTCCTCACCTTAGTGTTTTTTCTTTTTTCTTTTTTCCATAGCAAGGGCTTTGCCTAGCATTAACTACTTGGACTTCCGTTATTTATATGCATTCTTGTTTTCAGTTTCTATTTATTGGAACTTTGCTTGGGGTATTTTAAATTCATTCAAAGATTGTAAATATCAATTTTTACCAGCATTTCAGTTTTTTTCAATGGTCAGTATTTTTCTGGTTCTTATATGACATTCATGGATTATCGTCCCAGAGGTTGTGGTCGCATATGGCATGTCAGTTCTTATATAAGTTGTAACATATTGTGTAGAGCTTACGACCCATCAGATGCCAAAAACCCCAAATGCAAGACACACAGATGTTCATTGGAATGTCATTACATTTACACACGCAATAAACAAAGACAGATGCTTCTTTTACAGCCTGAAGGAATTCTAAAAAGTGCAAAAATGTTTATATTGTTTTGGGCATGGGATATCGGGAGGTTAGGGTTTCTTTTACAGTGACATCTCACAATCATAACGTATTTAAAACACTTTTAATTTAAAAGAGAATGGTTTGCGAATAATGTAATGATTGCTCGGGTTATCGTACTCACAGACCAAGGCATGAACTGCAGATGGATTCTCAGGCACAGAGAGTGCCAACGTACAAGAATAGTGAAGCACTTAAAGTCACCACATTTTTTTATTATATTATAACTTGGGTCTGTAGGACATTTGAACTATAATTTCTAGTTGTTTTTTAAAATTTTTGAAGGGATGCCCAGAGCCTTAGCTAGTTCCTGTAGGAGGGAAAACCTGACTCTGCACTACCAGAGTGCATGCAGTGTCGTGTATTTCTATAGGTTCTGATTCGATCCCCCTATTCCTGACCCTATTCTGGTTAAACTTACTAGCTAGTTAACTAACAGTCAGCCCATGAGGCAAGAAATTCCCCATGATGCAGATACCGTTATCTGACGCAGTCACACTACGGCACAGGAACGTGTTATCTGATTAGGTCATAACGCTTGAGATCTAATTAGACAAGCAATATTCCTCCAGCCCCTGATAAGGCATACGACGTTCTCATAACAAATCAAACCTATGACAACCTGGATAATCCGTGCGGCCATTGTTTTGATTTCACAGAGAACTTTAGTAAAGAATGTGCTAACGAACAAGTCGTATGACATCTTTATTGACGTACCTATGTCCATCCTTACGTCAATCCCGGCACCTTTAAGGTATAAATATTGCCGACCTTGCCCTATGCAAACACACGCGTGGTGACAAGACGGAGCAGCCATACTTGCCGAAGCCGAGAGCAGAAGCAGACCCCGCAGGCAGCAGCCCCGCCTTCCTGACGCGCTGAGAGACGCGCTGCTATCTCAAGCCGAGAGACCCAGCACCGGCGCTTCTGGGCAGCCCTCGCAGGCAGCCTGGAATATCGAGAGCAGAGAAAGAGATACCATTCCTCATTCATCCTAAATTCCAGGTACAGAACTGAATAACCCCTCCTAGAGAATTCTTTAGTTATTCACTTGGCAAAAACAAACTTAAACTAAACTGTAACTTTCTATTCCCGCCCACGCATTAGACTTAGGTCAGGTACACGGGGTAGGCGTATTTAGAAACACCAGTTGAGTACGTTTAGTCAAATGTATATATGTATGTAAATATATTTTATTCATTTTAAACATCATATGGCTCAGAAACCATATCAATGTTTTTACAGTATTATTTTATACTATTGCTTCTAATGTATGCACTTTACTTAACTATAAGTATTGCAATAATATCGATCCATTTCTCTTGTACGAGAAAAGAGACTGATCAATAAATAACATCTTTTATTGAACACGCCCGTCTCTTCCTTTTCTCTACATTCTGATGAGACTAAGAATGCACGTACTGACTGAGTAAAATAATTGCCTTGTGCTCACACGACTCTCGAGATTGACTCTTGATTAGGGGAGAGCAAAGTTGTCATGTTCTATGGTTGTCAGAAACTAAATCCCTTCTTGTCTAATCAGGGGAGTTAATCCTTCCTTGAACATTCGAGAAAGTTTCTAGCGAACTCTGAGCTTAGCTGGCAAACCCAAAAATTAAGTCTAGTATCGACAGTAGTAGACCTAGTTAACGTCTGGCCTAGGCCTTTACTGCTGTAGGTACTATTCCAATGCGCAGAGCCTATTGGGAAAATAGGAGCTACACTACATGGCGCCCAACGCGTTTGGAAAGGGCGATAAAACTAACGTAAGACATTTAGAGTAACTCAGTCGTGCTTTCTCACTCAGACCCCTTTTCCTAAATACTCCAAAGACGTCTGGAGTGGGTGAAAGGTTATAATATCCTCCAAAACCTCGCAGGAGGGAACTCCTATGTATGGTTCTTGGTCTAGTCAACGTTGAAGGATAAAACAGTTCCAAAATATTGTGCACCTAATCTTTGTTCCATAAAGAAACCTGATCTGCAAACAAAAGACATAAGCCTCCTGTCGGTAAAATGACAGAGAGTGATGAAGAAAGAGAGGCAATTAGATTAGCAAAAAATATACGAGATAACATTACGTATAGAGGGAGATAAGACTAGGAAAATAAGGGGACTATTTTGGGATAACCTATCCAAGGGCTATGACATCCTTCTAGCTGAAAAAGACTGGCCACCAGAGTTTGTCAGGGAGTGCCCTCATGGCGAAGAAGTAATTATGCCTGCCTTCTCGAATCAAATACCGATTCATAAAAAATATACACTTGCTAGAAAGTGGGCAGTGGCCTTAGCACCTGCTTTATATAAAAATCATGTAGGATGGGATGAGGATTCTCCTCCTCACAAAATCCAGTTAAAATCACAACCAGCTGCACAAAGGCAGTACCCAATTAAGCAAGAAGCTAAAAAACAAGTAAATGAAATACTAGATCAGCTAGAATACCAAGGGGTGATTGAAACTTGCACCTCACAAATGAACAATCCTTTATTTCCGGTCTCCAAACCAGACAATTCGTACCGTCTAGTTTTGGATTACCGACACCTTAACACATGTTGCAAAACCTTTGCAGTGCAAAACTCACACAGTGCTGCACTAATGAATTACATAGTGCGCAAAAAATACAAAACAACCTTGGACATCTCCAACGGATTCTTTTGTCAAAACATAGCACCAGAGAGCAGATATTTAACTGCATTCTCAGTAAATGGCACTCAAAAACAATTCTGTCGGTTAGCCCAGGGGTACAAGAACAGCCCGGGGGTATTCTCAGCGAGAGTAACAGAATTACTACAACTATATGATGATGAAGCATTATCTTATGTCGATGACATTTACTTAACAGATGATGACTTGGAAACTCACTTGAAAAGAGTGAACACCATAATACTTGGTTTCGCTGCAGAGGGTTACAAATTCAACTTCAAAAAGTCCAGAATTGCCCATCTGACGGTCCTATTCTTAGGATATGAGTTATCAAGTGAAGGCAAGAGCCTGGCAGACAATTTCCTAGAGAAATGTGCCGTAATCCAAGCTCCTAAAACACTAAAAAACCTACAGTCAATTCTAGGCTTCCTAAATTTCGGAAGAACTTACATTGCAAATTACGCAGAAAGGGTCAAACCCCTTTACGATCTAATTAAACCAGACTTTAAAAGATCCAGTTGGACTCAAGCACACACAGAAATTTTGAGATCCTTACAAACAGACATGCTAATTAAAACAAAATTAGAAACCCGTGATAATACACGCAACCTTGTGATCCGAGTCATCCCAGGGAGATACGGATTCACATACCTAACCTCTAATGAGGGAGATAAGGTACCAATTGCATTCAAATCACATTTGTACACAAAAGCTGAACAGAGATTCAACAACGGAAAAAATTCTTACAGCAACACAGACAGCTATAGCGAAAGAACGAGCCCTGGCACAAGGTAAACGAATAATAATCGTGACACCAATACCAGCCTTAGAGGCGGTAACAAAGGCAAGCATTCCAAATGCTAAAGCACTCCATCCAAGATGGATACAATGGGCTAACTCTCTTGCTGCAACAGACGTGATGTACGAATTTGATCCTTATTTAAAAACACAAGAATTTCTCCAATATGAATTTGAATGTCCTCCGCCAACCGAAATTCTGCCTCTAGATGACTACGGCTGTATAATATATACAGACGGATCAGCACAACCCGCAGTAGGGGGTAAACAAGCTTACAGTGCTGCGTGCGCGATTGTTAAAGGTCGTTGGCACGAAGGGAAATTTAAACCAACCCTCACTAAAACACAATCTCTAGGAGATTGTACAGCTCAGCGAGCTGAATTACTAGCATTCAAGATGGCGCTTGAAAATACCGATCGAGAATTCCCCACGCTCATAGTGTGCTATTCGTATTATTGCGTTCAATCTTATAATGAATACTTGCAGATCTGGCTTCAGAACGGTTTCAAGGATGCGAAAGGTGGCACAATCAAGCATAAAATGCTCTGGGAACAGGTAGCTCTTTTACAAAAAGAACTACCAAAGACTCACGTGATACATACACTGAGTCATCAACGTGATGGCGTTCACGTTGCAGGGAATTCATTGGCTGATGAGGCCGCGAAGGCAGCTGTGCAAACGGCTTCCGTAGCTGCCGTCACCCGGTCAAAAACAAAAATAGACAGCGAAATATTACAAGCTGTCAGCGCTTCAGAAAAGGATTCGATAGAACCACTCCCTAAAGGCTTTCCAATAAAATACTCATACATAACTGATACAAACAATGTTCCTTTTGCTCGAATCCCTGGAGTGGGGGATAGGGCAATTCCAAACATGGAACATAGGTTAGGACTGATAATAGCGGCACACGAAGGGCTTGCTTCTACCCATGCTGGCGTCTCAGCCACTGTATCATTATTAAAACAGAGATACTGGTGGCCACAAATGAGAAGACAAACAAGGAACTATGTTCTAGCATGTGAAATATGTCAAAAAATGAAAGTATCAACTGTGAGACGTCCAGCACAGACGCCCCTTCTAATCTCGGATAAACCATTAGCCTGTGTTTATCTAGACCACTGCGGTCCCTTACAAAGGGATGGTAACTATAAATATATCTTGGTCGCAGTGGACTCATGCACGAGATTCATATGGATGTGGCCCCAGCGAACGGCTGACGCCAGAACTGTTATAAAAGATTTGCGAGTCTTTATCGGCACATACGCAATTGGCATTCTGCATTCGGACAATGGTCCTGCTTTTAGCTCTCGGGCTTATAAGGAGGCCATAGTCAGCATGGGCGTGCAATTGCGGTACTCTTGTCCATTTCACCCTGAGGGGAACGGAATTGTTGAAAGAAAAAACCGTGACATAAAGCAATCTATAACGGCAAAGGTATTAGGTTCGGGAGCTGGGTGGGTCAAACATCTAATAAGTGTCCAACGTAGTCTTAATAACTTGCCAAGAAATTCTCTGAAGGGATTCAGTCCGTACGAATTATTATTCGGAACTAGGATGTTGATCTCTGACCTTGATAGTCAGACTTCAGTGGTAACAGAAAAAAGCTTTGATGTCAAAGACCGTTTGGCTATTTTGCAGGACTTAAACAAAACAAGAAAAGACCTGAGCAACATACAGTTGAAAGAACAGCCAACGACCACTGAAGAATCACCACCTGTCCCAGCAAGACCTGTCTGGATTCCAAAAGTCGGGGATCTAGTCAGGGAGAAGATCGCGGTAAAAAAGGAATTTGGGCCTTCTTACAGAAAAGCAGTTCCTGTATTGTCTGTCAACGGGACAAGATCAGTTGTACTACCGCCACTTGCTGGAAAAAAGGAGAACCGAGTTGTATCCATCGACCTGGTAAAACCACAACATGTGGCCGATAACAAACAGTAGGCCAAGTGGACTCCCAATAAGTAGCAGAACACCAAGGTTTGCTACCAGTACAGAGGTCCTATCAAAGAGGCTCATCACATTCGAAACGCCTACGGAAGAACAACAAGGACTATGCAACAATGCACTAGAACTTAGACCTCTGAAAACCCAAATAAAGACATTTAGCAGAGACACACCAATCTATACAGAAGTACCAAGTGAAAATGCAAGAAACAAAAATCCTGAACCAATTGGAACAATTGACAGAACTGCATCCGGTTACTTCATCAACTTCGATGATTCCTCTGAAGGCTTCAGCGAACAAAAGACACAGCCATCATCAAAATCCTTAAAAGACAAAGCGAAGGAACTTTTAAAACAACTGAAAGAAACATATCTAGTTTCTCCATGGATTGAATTTTGGGTGGGTTTTGGTGCATTTATCCTCATACTTTGGCTCATCATGGTATTTACTTTGGGACGCTTCATTGAGGGAAAATATGCTAAAATGGACACAGCAAGTCAGAACATCAACTTGGTCCTCAAACCACACACATCTTCACACGTCAAGAAACGAGAACTTTCTTCAGAACTTTCTTCAGTCAACTTCACAGCAATTCCAATACCTGGTGGGGTAGCCTGGGACAACACTGACTATGAAATTAATGGTCCGGTCGAGATCCTGAAATATCCACACCAAATCAAGATCTCCTTGAGTGATTTTGCAAAACCAAACTCTTTTTCTGATGATTGGGACTTTGAAAGTATAAACAATATGATGTCTGACTTAGTAATGTCTGCTAAATTTACAAAACATGATTATTTGCAGGGTTCTACAAATTATGACAGCATGTACTGCTATAACCATTATGGTAACCATTTCTTGCATAAATCTGCACAACCTAGAAATGTTTTAAATTTTAATCAATGGGAACATTGTGCTACACCTCCAAAAGGGAGCTCTAGAACCGTATATGGCAAATATTCATATTTTTCAGGTTTTAACATAACTAATGCTGAAACATTTTATTACAAATTGTCAAACAAGACAGGGATGAAAACCATGATAACCAACACAAAATTGATATATTCAGATTCTTTCTTTGAAAAAATGAATACTTTTGGATTTGATTATTGGGACAAACATGTTGATTTGAAAAGTGTTTGGGGTACAAAAGAATGGCAAGTACAGGGTTTAGAAGCTTTGTTTAGAGCCTGCATGATCCCAGAACAAATGATATTTTTAAATGACACCGTTCAACAAACCACCTGTCTTGGCTTAGCCAAAATCAAAGATTTAAATAACTTGTCTATTCCAAAGCCAACAATGTTTAGCAATAACTCTGAAACAGATGAAGAAATAGACATAAACCATATACTTAACCAAAACAGAACACATCCTGATTGGAAACAATGGTTGATCTGGCCCTCAGATACAAATAACTGTCAAGATAGATTCCTAAATAAAACACAGGGTTTCAAAATGACCAGGCCAGACCCTAGATATCCCCAAAGACATCACCCAGGGATAATAACAACCTACAGTGTGGGCAAATTATGCCTTCAATGGCTACAAACTTCCACACTGCCTGAAATTAAGCAACACCTAACTTTACTTACTGATGGTGCTGACTTGCGTGATTTCATACTGGGACCACGCAAACAGCGTCATAAGCGTTTCATAGCAGCCTCTGTATATGCAGCATACAATGAGGCCTGGAAGGTTACTCAAATTGAGACAGCAGAAAGAATACGGGAAATTGACCGTATTAATTTGGAAAAATCACTTTCTGTAGTGGACAATGGGTTAATGACTCTGTCCTCCAGAATTTTTTCATTGGACAGCATTGTGTCGTCAGCAATCGATATATTATCGCAAGACTTACTGTTATTACAACATGGTCAGTCACAATTGCGTTCTATTGTACAGCTTGGCTGGACGTTACAAAATCTGCGTTCAGGCTATGTGCCTTGGCGTTTAATCAACACAACGTCACTATTCCAAATCTTTAACCTTACTGATAGACAGATCGGTATGGCGCAGAAGGGTGCTGATTATACAATCTTGAGCATTGAAAAACTAGAAAGATTACCGTTGACGATGTCAGAACGACCTGTCAGTGAATGGATAATCCACGGAATCATAAATATTCCAATCTCAACCTTCAGGTTTCAATACTGCCAAAAATATATACAGGCTGGCATGTACGAGAAATTGGGAAAGGGGTACCTTAAAACAACGTGGAACCTGCCCTATTCACATGCATGTGTCAGTAATAAAGGACAGAAAGTGTTTCTTAGTGGCAACAATTGTGCTATGTCACTAAGCGGCACGCTTCTGTGTAACGGTATTAGTTTGCACGGAGCCTGTGAAGGGAATTCATACAACCTTTCATGTCACCAGCAAGGCGCACCTGCAACTGAAATAGAACCATTCTTTCAAAGACTCTATAATGGGAGTTACATTCTTATTGTAGACCGCAGATGCTGTAGTCTTATGCCCGGTACTCCTTATCTCGTCACTACGACGGCGAAGGTCAAGTGCTGTGGACGTTCTTTGTTTCCCAGCTCCTTTCCAGACAAGGAGGCAAGGGTATGGCCCGGATTGAAGATTACTTCTATTCGAATAGACACTTTAAGCAGAATGAAAACAGTGCTTCTTCAGACGCCTACAAGGCTCACGTCATCTAAAGAAACGTATGATCTACAAGTCGCAAGGACGACTGCAGAGATACATACATTATTATCAACTAATTCCCCCGTACATTTCGCGGAAATCCTGAGCGAAATCTTAAATATTTCTGATACCACAGGGGTCTCAAAGGTATTTAAGACAGTATTTTCGATGGCATTAACACCATTCAAAGCCATACTGGGTATTTTTCCAGACTTCGTCCATTCGATTTTTGGCGGACTTCCCCTGATCCTAGGACTAATTGCAGGAATCCTATTCCTAGTCCTTATTTTTCGTTATGGCAACCCATGTCACAGAACAAAATCTCACGACAATGGAAGATACGATCCTAGCCATTGGATACCGGGACCGGATATCAAAAATCCTGGGACTATCCCGGCTTAGAGACCTAAACATGACTTGGTTTCTATCATTTCGACCAATGTGGCAAAGGTGTGTTTTACCTGTACTAAGGTGTCTGCTATGCGGAGAAGAATGCGTGTTAGACACCTGTCTGACGCTACAATCGGATGCGCCAGTGGATGCAGATACACTGTTGGTTCCTACCAAGGTTCACGCACTGTGCTGCCCTCAAAGGCTGCCAATTCTGATGACGGCATTCCTGGAATCTTCACCACTGCGATTGAAGAGTAGTGAAGTTCAAGATGAAAGCAGCATCGAACAGGTACGACCTTCTGTCAGCAATGCAAATCAGAATGTCAATGGAGACAATCATGCGCATGAATGCATGGTTACCCCTATTTCCGACTTAGAGGAACTTTCCCATGAAGCTGTTGACAGTTTTTTCGAAAGCCTGAATGATATGATGTTCTCTCCGGAACAGAAATAGAGACTTTTGAGTTAACTCGCACACGGCGTTCCCTGAATTCGGCCTTCAACTTTAAAAATAAAGTCACATGAACAATTACAATCCAGTTCACGGACAGCAACTTTTTTCAGCAAGCCCCTAAAATATTTTTCTATATATTTTTTCCCGGGACACTGATTTTCTGCTTAAAGTAAGAGACTATTCCTAGAGAACTAAGATTTCTATTTTAGATACTTTATAGACTTTATAGACTTTAGCTGCCCGCTGGTATGTTCGCAATAGATTTTATGTGATGAAATGGTTTCGACTTTTTTCTGTATAGCCATATTAAGAGCCATTTCATGTGTATTTCTCATATACCAACAAGCAATAATGCATAACAATGCGTGTTTACTTTTGCATTTAATTCATAGCTTAAGTGCATACAATATATATGACTGCAATTTTTCAGTATATTTGAAAATTTCGAAATGCATTTTGTGTATTTTGGGGTGGTAAGGTATACACTATACTCTATAGTATGTTGTACTATGTTATACTATGCATAGATTAGTAGATATGACCATAGTTAGCGTGGAGTGGGTGTCGTGTATTTCTATAGGTTCTGATTCGATCCCCCTATTCCTGACCCTATTCTGGTTAAACTTACTAGCTAGTTAACTAACAGTCAGCCCATGAGGCAAGAAATTCCCCATGATGCAGATACCGTTATCTGACGCAGTCACACTACGGCACAGGAACGTGTTATCTGATTAGGTCATAACGCTTGAGATCTAATTAGACAAGCGATATTCCTCCAGCCCCTGATAAGGCATACGACGTTCTCATAACAAATCAAACCTATGACAACCTGGATAATCCGTGCGGCCATTGTTTTGATTTCACAGAGAACTTTAGTAAAGAATGTGCTAACGAACAAGTCGTATGACATCTTTATTGACGTACCTATGTCCATCCTTACGTCAATCCCGGCACCTTTAAGGTATAAATATTGCCGACCTTGCCCTATGCAAACACACGCGTGGTGACAAGACGGAGCAGCCATACTTGCCGAAGCCGAGAGCAGAAGCAGACCCCGCAGGCAGCAGCCCCGCCTTCCTGACGCGCTGAGAGACGCGCTGCTATCTCAAGCCGAGAGACCCAGCACCGGCGCTTCTGGGCAGCCCTCGCAGGCAGCCTGGAATATCGAGAGCAGAGAAAGAGATACCATTCCTCATTCATCCTAAATTCCAGGTACAGAACTGAATAACCCCTCCTAGAGAATTCTTTAGTTATTCACTTGGCAAAAACAAACTTAAACTAAACTGTAACTTTCTATTCCCGCCCACGCATTAGACTTAGGTCAGGTACACGGGGTAGGCGTATTTAGAAACACCAGTTGAGTACGTTTAGTCAAATGTATATATGTATGTAAATATATTTTATTCATTTTAAACATCATATGGCTCAGAAACCATATCAATGTTTTTACAGTATTATTTTATACTATTGCTTCTAATGTATGCACTTTACTTAACTATAAGTATTGCAATAATATCGATCCATTTCTCTTGTACGAGAAAAGAGACTGATCAATAAATAACATCTTTTATTGAACACGCCCGTCTCTTCCTTTTCTCTACATTCTGATGAGACTAAGAATGCACGTACTGACTGAGTAAAATAATTGCCTTGTGCTCACACGACTCTCGAGATTGACTCTTGATTAGGGGAGAGCAAAGTTGTCATGTTCTATGGTTGTCAGAAACTAAATCCCTTCTTGTCTAATCAGGGGAGTTAATCCTTCCTTGAACATTCGAGAAAGTTTCTAGCGAACTCTGAGCTTAGCTGGCAAACCCAAAAATTAAGTCTAGTATCGACAGTAGTAGACCTAGTTAACGTCTGGCCTAGGCCTTTACTGCTGTAGGTACTATTCCAATGCGCAGAGCCTATTGGGAAAATAGGAGCTACACTACAGCAGAAGGAAGAACTAAGGGGCATATCATCAAGAGGGGGCGATAATTATCGCTAAGCAGACTTAGCGCTAGGATTATTATCGCCACCCAACTCTGAATTTTATCACGGCGATAGCATGCTATCAGCAACGCTTATCTCCACAGCGATAAACTTCAGAGTGCAAGCTTCCTAACTGTGTGATTATCGCTGGAAATCCAGAGATAATCACACAACTATTGGCGATAGCTTGCTGATAGGGCCTCACATACTTAGCCATGATATCCACCTTCCATAGGATATCATGGCTAAGTCAGTTTCAAAGCAGGCGTAAGGAAAGTGGCGATAACAGAGGTTATCGCTACTTTTCTTGTCGCTTTGTGTGAGGCTTGATAATAGGAGAGCGTGAGGCTTGATAATAGGAGAAATGTCGCTTAGCGACATTTCTCCCGTTATCCTGGGGAGGAACGCCCACTTTGCATCTCAGTGTTGTAAAGAGAACTCTTGATGCGGTAGAAGGTAAGAACTTGTCTTTATTCAGTCACCCACTCTCCAAGACTGCCAGTTGGCAGTCAACATTCTAAGCTAGACTTCAGTGGAGCATACCATCAGGAAGGGGCAGGGGGGGAGCAGGAATGTACCACAGTAAATATACATAAGGTGTGGGTAGATTAAAACACATCTCCCAATGCACCATTATACATATACATTTTAATATAAGCAGATTACAACACATCTCCCTTTGATAAAGAAGGAACAGAAGAACAGAAGGAAGGAAGGAAGGAAGGAAGGTAGGAAGGAACGAACGAACGAACGAAAAGAGAGAAAGGGGCATACCACGTTGTCAACATGAGAAGATCAGATACAACACATCTCCCCATGGCTAACAAAAGAGATAAGCCACGGGGAAGGAGAGAGAAAGGGTACAGGTGGAAGGAAAGGGGAAAAACAAAGAGCATCCCTGGCAGGATGCCGGTAAGGATAGAAAAAGTAGGGATAGACGACAGATGAAAAAAGAAATACCATGTTAAAGCTAATAGTGAACACGCAAAAAACAATCCGAATGCATCTTGAATATAATCCCTAGAAGACACAAAGCTAAAATACATACTGTTTGAAGAAAAGAACATTCCTAAACTCCTGAATGCAGGCAATATCTTGTCATAGTTATCCTCAATGTACCTATGTCCAGGCTTGCACTACTGACGGATTATACTGTTGGGTGAAACTCCAAAGTACTTTAGCAGAGATTACTAGGCTGGACTTACTGCAGGATTCTTTGAAAGGGAAAAGAGTGTACATATTACCCATGTTCCCTGACGGAAGAATGACTACTCGCCGACCTCGCGAAAGCGGGTTAGGCCTTCATCTTTACCATGCCCCTCAAGTGTATGGGCTCCCCAGCATAGCTAATTAGCGATACCTTGTGTTTATAAACATTAAAATTGGAACAACTCACTAGATCGTACATCATACGTAGTTCCACTCTACTGCTGGGATTGTGGGTACCCCCTGCAGGCTGGTCCCTGGAGGACGTGGACGGGGCAGCCATGAGGGAAGGAAGGAAAGAAAGGAACACCCTTATCTTAAAAGGAAGGGGCAAATGTACAAAAGCTAGAGATGCGGGGCACCCAGAGGCAGGGGTCCCTATAACTCTAAACCCGAAGGAGAGAGGGGGGAAAAAGGGTGAGAATCACTACCCAGGAAGGAGCTAACTAAAAGTGGCCCACCCGATTACTCTGAGAACAAAGAGTACAACATTGGCTGTATAAGAATCACTGGGTACAATGCACCTTCAATAGGAATCCGGATGTCACTCGTTGTACGATCTCACTGCAAACTAGTACTGTGATGTACTGAAAGGTCACCACAACCCACATAGGTGTAAAATGTCACAAACTGTACGGTTTTACAGCATAATAGAATAGTACTGTACCAAGGGCTTCGGATGTCACAAGTTGTACGATATCACTGCAATGAGGGAGAATTTCCAGTACTATACTCAGATGTGAAAAAGTCAAATGGCTGGGAAATGTATAGGATAACTTCACTATGGTCTTTACTTTAAGGTATATAAACGCACCTAGGAGAGAAGGTACAATTTGCACTGATGGTCTATACGAGTCTTAAAGGCATATTATAGTAAAGCGACATAACAAGTGGGTTGGTTAGACTGGGATGTGTGTCACCGTGAGGACGCTATGACACACCAGAGGGGAAAGGAAGTGTTAAGGATGAAGCACAGAGTGGAAATAAGGAGAGGGAGGGAAGGAGAACCCTCTAGAGCAGTGTTTCCCAAACTGTGGTCCGCGGACCCCCAGGGGTCCGTGACACATTCCCAGGGGGTCCGCAGGCAACAGTTTTAAAAGCACAGAAAAGTTTCCTGTATAATTAGCAGCTTCCCAGCAACAATAAAAGTGTCAAGATAAAGCCAGTGATTAATGTACCTACTGGAGCATGAGGAGAGTCTTGTCCTGTAGCAGCTTTGACTAAACTAATGTAGCACAGAGGGTTAATGTGCCTACTGCAAAGAACGTGTAACATGCATTTTAAAAAGCTGCGTTTTATGTGCATAGGTTCGTGGTTACTGCTTTTGTCACAGAGATTCTTTTGTTACTGTGCACTTCAAAAGTGACAATCGTAATGTAGCAGAGGGACCTATAAACTGTCATCAAAGAGCTGCTTGCAAACTGCAAGGTACCAGTTAGTAACTTTTGTTTTTCCCAGTTATTCATTATCCTGATGTTGCTAAAAAGATTTATTTGGGTGGAAATACATTTTTAATGTTAAAGTCAGTGCTAGCCACTGTGTTATGTTCTGAATCCTGAGTTTGTGCTTTTCCTGACCAAGCACTCTTTAAACATTTTATATACACAGTTTTACATGTATTTTCAATGTCTCTATATGTGTGTGATGTAAAGTGCTCTGACATCCCTTGGAAGGGGCATTCCCTTCCAAATAGCGAGTCTTAAAACCATGTACAAATGTTTTGCGGTCGCAAAACACTCGCAATTACCACTTACTTCAAGTAGATGGTAATGCATTTGCAAAGGGGAAGGGGTCCCCAGGGGACCCCTTCCCCTTTGCAAATGCATGCAAAATTATTTTTTAAGGGTAGGCAGTGGTCCCAGGGACCTCTGCCTGCCCTAAGAAAATGAAACGAAAACGTTTCATTTTTTTTTTTTTTTTTTTTAAATGCAAGGTAAATGGGCTGCATTTTTTTTAAACTGCTTTATTTAAAAGCAGTCCCAGACATGGTGGCCTGCAGAGCCCAGCAAGCACCATACCAAGGAGGGCTGGCATTCCCAATAGGCTTGCAAATTGCGAGAGGCTTATTAATATTAATGAACCTCGCAATTTGCGACCCCATTGGGAATCCGAAACAGTGTTAAACCCACTGTTGTACATTTCATTTAGCGACTCGCAATTTGCCACTCGCAATGTGTCGCCAATTGCGAGGCGCTAAATGAAATGGTTCTACATCTGGCCCCAAAATCCTTAGGGGCAGATTTACAAGCCCCTTGCTCCTCTTTTACGCCACCGTTGCGTCACTTTCGTGATGCAGCGGCGACGCAAAAGATGCGCCATGGTGCAGGGTATTTACAACGTGACGCATCTGAGAGATGCGCCACGTTGTAAAGCCCTGTGCCAGAAAGAGGCGTTCCGGCACAGGAATGCCTCCTAAAAGTGGCTGAGTGGAATCTACAAGATTTCACTCAGTCACTTTGGGGCCCATGCTGCGTCAAAAGCCTGCGCCTGCTTAAAGCAGGCGTAGGGATTAATGCAGCATTAACAAGATTCGGCCCCCAAGAGCATTGCTGGAGCTGTGTCGCGCTTGCGACGCAATCCAGCAATGCGCCACCTTTACGGCACAGATGCATCATACATCTGTGCTTTTTTGCCCCATGAGGCGCAGCATTGTAAATGCAGTGTATCAATGGTGGCGGAGGCATGGCGCACAATAAGTGGAGCATCCCTGCTGATATGCATGGATGCGTCACTTATTGTAAATCTGCCCCTAAGTACTTTGAGTATTTGTTTTGTGTGCACACGTGTGTATTTTTTTCGAATTACTGTTTTAATATTTGAAATTTAACTCCTACAAATTGCTTGGGGGTCCCCGGCTTCCAGTGGTGACTCAATGGGGGTCCTCAGGAGTCAAAAGTTTGGGAACCGCTGCTCTAGAGAATAAATCACACATATACCTGGCACTATATCATACTGATAGCACCGACTAAGAACGAACAGGTTACCCAGGTCCCAGTGGAACCCCTTATTAATAGAAAACAAGGTAACATACTCCCTATAAAGAGGGGAACTTTATCTAACCATTCACATTGCTGACCATAAGAGAACACTTGACAAATTACCGGGTGAACTATGAGTACATGGCACTCTAAACTACCTACATTCCAACACTGTCCATAGGGAGAAGAAGAAATTAGCAAATGTTTGGTACACTGATGAATTCAATGTAAACAATAATATGCGTCCAAAAAAATGTTCTTTAAGGAATGGTGTGTGTGTCACTGTTGAAGACCGGATGATATGTAGAAGAGTTCTGATTTTCTTGGTGTGTGTATCACCGTAGACGCTGTGACACACTGAAGAAAATAGTACCCACTTGGGTGAGAGGACCACAAGGGGCACGACTAAAACGCCTGAAACCCTGAAAATAAGCCAGTATAGCCCAAAAATAATCATACCTGAGGTAGGGAGAAATGCAGGGGAACAAAAATGGGACAGTCTTACTTGATAGGTACGTTGAGTATGAAGGAAACACTTCACAAGCTGCTGCTGTGATAAATCTGTCGACGCAGTCTTCCGAAAACGAACGCTCCAGCCAAGGGGTCACAGTACGTGTATGACAGGACTTTGCGACCCTGAAGAGTTGAGTTGTCTGAAGAGAATTTCTGCGCCACGGGGGCACGGAAAACCACAGATTCAGCTGATTTCGGAAACTGTCCCCTGGAAGAGGCGAACGCAGAATGCCTAAGCTGCAGACAGGGACCGGAAAGCAGAACCGGATCTGAGGCGGCTGGGGCACCGGGAAACTGACGAGAAATGCACTGAGGAGAGTTTGACGAACACCTCTCTGATGACCCTTGAATATGGATGTGCTGCCTCCTGGAGGAATTAACGAACTCTGCTAAGTGCACTGGGAACCTGACGAAAGGCAAGCTGAGGGGAACTGATAGCGGTGCTCAGAAGACAAGAATCACAGATGCTTGACAACCGCACCCGTGAGGAGAAATCCAGCTGCGTACAGCACCTAGTTTTGAATGAATTGTGCTAGAGGAACCTAATACTTTGTCCCAAAAGGTCACTCTGAGTTATTATTGTCGACGTCAACATCCGACCACCGACTCAACTAAATTGTTATTTCTGCACAATCACGCTCCCAGCGATATTTTCACTCAGCTGGGCTTGCAGGCCGGGGACTCTTACAAGAAGCAGGTAACAAAGTTGTTACTTCCCTTTTTGAATTCCTTATCAAAACTGCATAAAGGCACGAACTTCACAATGGTACACGTACACAGGATGAACAGCTTTCAACTGAGAGAAAGCCTCCACAGCTGGACCAGAATGGCGAGGATCACTTCCAATCAAGCAAGCAAAGATAAAGCTCACCGCTAGCGCCAAAAGGCACCACAAAGAAGTTTACGCTTGAGCTCTTCAATCACAGCTGCACTGAAGCACGAACGTCACCATGGCACATGGTCACTGGATGGAGAGAGCACTGAAAGGGGAGGTGACAGCAAGGCCGCCTGCGCCAGGTTCTTCGCCTCGTCGCCAGTGTTGTAAAGAGGACTCTTGATGCGGTAGAAGGTAAGAACTTGTCTTTATTCAGTCACCCACTCTCCAAGACTGCCAGTTGGCTGTCAACATTCTAAGGTAGACTTCAGTGGAGCATACCATCAGGAAGGGGCAGGGGGGGAGCAGGAATGTACCACAGTAAATATACATAAGGTGTGGGTAGATTAAAACACATCTCCCAATGCACCATTATACATATACATTTTAATATAAGCAGATTACAACACATCTCATTAGAGATGCAAAGCTGGGCGTTGAGGGAAAGGGCGAAGAAGCATGGATTCATGCGTTAGCGTGTCCTTGCTAATAGGGCGTTAGGACTAGCACCGCTTTTCGGCCGAAAATGGCCGCAAAAGCTGTGATAATTTTTTTATGCCCCCTTGTTGATATGCCCCTAAGTTGTTTGAGGCTGCCTCAACATTGTGTTCTGCAATACAAAGGAGGACAGAGATCTCCTTCAGCAGGTGCAGTGAATGAAAGCACTTGCCTTGAGGCGGGACATTGCCTTATTCAAAGTGACACCTTGTGGCACATAGTCAGTGAACCTCTTCACAACCTTTTTGCCTCTTTGAATGCAGGAACACCCTCTTTCGGTCATGATGACACACTTGTAACAGAAGTATGATATGTATTTTGAGAAGGGTCATGAAAGCATCTGCAACCCCTTCTACAATACCAAAGTGCCCCAGAAATGCAAAAAGTGGCAACACATGCCCATTTCACACCAACGGCACTTTTCATTATACAGCTTCAGTGTCTCTTACTGGCAAAGGCAGGACCTGCTGATGTTTACAAAGGTGCACAGCTAACTTTTCACTTCAGACATAACCCTTCCAAGTTTTTCTTTTTTCAAGTTAGCCTTACTAATCACCCCATAAACCCAGAAAGATTGCCCAGAAAGGTATGACCAAAGTGGCAAAATAACAAACTAACAAAATTAACTCTCTACCAACTCAAAAACAACACAAAATCAGTAAGTTTATGTAGCAGATGTACCTTTTGTGTATGGTCGTCCTATATTATTCTCCTTTTTTTAGTCCAGTTTATGAAGTTTTAGTAATTAGTGAAACTGCTATTTAGTCCCACATTGCATGAGCTCTCATCAATTCTAGTGGAAAAATTGGTTTCACCAACTTGGTCTATTTAACTGGCCTTGTGGTCACATTAGGCCAGGGTGAGAACACTACCATTTTACATGATCACATTTAAAGCTGACATCTTTTCTTGAAAGATAACATTTGACACACCTTAGATTGTGTGCTTGTATGGCATAATGTTCTATGAAATAACTTTGCTGACATTTACACGTTTTCATAGGCATATTATAAGAGCCTTGAACATTCTGTATAAAAGCTAAAGTTCACTGTACAAAATGTTGTTGGTTGTTGATGTTCGCTCCGCAATAGCTTTGTCAGGATAGAATCAATAATGATAGTCAGACTGGGACTTCTGAATGCCAACATGGGTGAAGTTTATTATATAAACAGCATCACTCCTTTGTGGAGTTAGAGGCGCATTTCCCTGATACTGTCATGGTTGCCCCTGCCTGATTTCCAACCCAGCTAAATCCTGTTTACCTACTGAGAAGGATGGTGCCCAGCTCTACACCCATACCCATAGGTAACTGGGGAGTTAGATCACCCACAGAGACTCTGGCATATTCACCCACCCTAGGCAAACTAGGATAGGGAGCGCTAGATAGGAGTATAACTATACTTATATGCAAGCATATATTTTATGTAACAGCACAAAAGGTGAACTGTTGATTTTCGTTGCCATTGTTGTGATGCTAATTACTCTGTTTTGCTTGCTGCAGTTGATAATTTGAGCACACGTTTTATACACAAGAATCTTATTGCTTCAATAACATTTTGAAATGACAGTTCGAGTATTTCTTGTGTCTAACTTTGGGCATGCATGACTTTCCAAATGAAATGGCTTTATATCTTTTTCCATGATTTCCTTAGGGAATAAGGGTTGTCATGTTCTGAGGTTGCATATACCAGAAGCTACCTTGCGAGGTTAGGACTGCAGATGGTGCACTTTGAGCTAGGCAGGACTCAGGCTAACATGTCTTGATGGTGTGCGTTGACTCAGTCTTGCACAGTTTTGACATTTATATTGTCTAACAAATGAACAGTTTTACTCTGAAAAAACATGAAGAATACAAAACAGATGTATTCTATTCATGGGTCACATTCCTGGCTGTAAATGCCAACTCAGGGAATTTTCACACATGTACTGAAGTAGCAGTACCAAATCCATACAGAGCATGTGAGAATTTGGAAACCCTACTTACTTATCAGGAATACATGAACTGGTTCCTAGGTGCCCTATCACATACACTGGATGATGTCAGACTGTATCCTCTCAGCAATGAGAGAACAACATGGCCAGTCTTAACTGGTTATACACTATATCCAGATATAGCAAACATTACGGACGTAGAGCTTGGGCAACTATACAGAGATTTAGTAACACTCTATAGATGTCTAATACAATTAGTTAAGCAAACCATAATTATGATCCCAAAAAGGGCTGCTCAAGCTGCACACCAACAACTGGCTATGCCTGAAATTAGTCCAGTAACCAATTAATGCAATAATGGTTAAAGTTCCAATCAGACGGGATGAGATTCCATTCTGGATTGCACAAACAATAGTCAGTTTAAAACAGTGTTTCTCCATATGGGACTTCAAGAAAACATAGAATTATCACATTGTGTCTGCCAATGGGGATGGCTCCCCCAGTGGAAGACTGACCCTCTTGCGGCACAGTATTTGCTGCAATCTATACCAGAATGCATGTTACACTATCATTAGCTCTTTTGCCTGAAGTGGTGAAGCATATTCAGAATGAGTATGGGGCAGCATCTGCCCTGGATTTGGTGAAGAAATGAATGGCTAACTTTTCCATAGTATCCTCAAATCATATTAAGTAATATAAAATGGAAAGCAGCAGCGTTTGCTATATGCCAGCAATCACACTGGTGGCTTCGGTAAATCCAGGAGTGCAAATTACCTAAAATATTTGAGGAAACATATACATCTATAGGTAGAGATAATTTGGGAGCCAGACCTAACAAACCACAAATTAGGGGTAATTTTGAAAACGATAACTCGAAGCAGGCACCTGAGTCTTCAAATAAAAAGTGGGATAATAAGAAAAATAAAGAAAACACCAAAACATGGGGTGGATCTCCTCTACAGAAGTCACCTGACAAGAGCTAAAATTTAACATACACAGTCAAAGCCTCAATTTAAAAAAGAAGGTGGCTGGGATTAACGCCAAGCATGCTACAAATATTGAGGACTCTGCTTCTGAATGGGGAGTGTGCTCTGACCATGCTGGACAGAGCAGCAGAAGTTACAATACTTCCCTGGAATCTTATGGAGTGTCTGGCAGTAGCAGCGAACGACTACATCCAGGTGGAAACACTGGACCCGAGACTCAGGGCACGATTCACAAAGGCAATCTGAGACAAAAGTCTAACTTTACGACTTTTGGTATTCACATAAGTCATTTACGGGTTGTATCTTTACATCTGCAGTCAGGCCGGAATCTCCGGCTTGGGCCGTGCTCTCTGCACACAGGCTGTACTCAATGGCTTCTGCCTTACTCCCTAGCTCAGGCCGCATTCTCCGTCTCCGGTCGTATGAAGTGTAATCAATAGGCCAGAAAGCCATTTTAACAAAAATGGAACATAAGGAACGTGTGATAAATGGTAGAGGTGGTCATGAAAATCAGTTTGGGCAGGGAAAAGGTTGTGGCCAGACACTGCATCATATCTGAGAAAAGTTTGCATCATGGAGGTAAATGCAGTCCACAATTTGCGCTCCCCTCGGTGTTGACTGTAGTGTTCAAAGAAAAAGTATGCAACTTGCCACCACACTTGAAATGTGTGCAGAAAGAAAGCTTACAAGCTAGAATTTGTTAGGCAAAGTACGACGCTGGGTGAAAATACATGTGCAAATGCGCACAGCCATGTAAAGTTAAAGAAAGGCACCCTGAAATAATATAAGTGTGTTATATTCAAACAAAAGTACTGTAACATTAGTGAAAATGAGTCATTGAAGCATAAAATTTGAAACGCAAAAACAAGAAGACGTCTCTTAAAAACTCTTTAAGCACACACTGAACAAACACACATCTTACATTCAGTCCAGGATGACATGTTAGCTTCAAAACACTTGCACACACTTAGTGATCTGCATAATTGTGGCTACATCAGTTTACACATATATCACATTCAATGAAGGAGACACTATACCAATTGCATACGAATCACATTTATATACAAAATGCAGAAATGCATTTTGCACTGAACGAAAAGGTCCTGATGGTGGTACAAACAGAAGTAGTGAAAGAAAGATTGTTGTCTTAAAGTAAACAAATAATTGGTGTGACACCGTTTCTAGCATTAAAGGCTGTTACAAAGACCAGTTTTTCAAACGTGAAAGCTTTACATTCATGATGGATACAATGTGCCAACCTACTCACAGCAAAATATGTAGATTATATCTTTGACTTTTACTATAAACACAGGCATATCCTCAATACTACCATGAATATCCTCGGCCCAATGACATGATGCCTCTAAATCAGTATGATTTTATCATTCACACTAACAGTTCTTCCCAGCCTACAGTAGGGACAAAATATCAATACTCTTCTGCTTGTGCAGGGGTTAAGGGTAAAATGAGGGGTGGAGTATTCCTGCCTTATAAACATACACACAGTCGCTAGGTGATTGCACTGCACAGCGGGCTGAACTGAAAGCTCTATTTCTGACACTTGAGAATACAGATCTGAGTTCCACACACATAGTGTGGGATTCAGATTATTGTGTCCGTTCTTACAGTGAGTATTGACACCACTGGAGCCAGAATGGATTCAGAGATTCCAAAGTGTACATGATAGAGCATAAGATGCTTTGGCGACAAGACGCTAATCTTCAAGCAAGCTTGAGACAGGATCATGCCATACATACACGTTTTGCCGAGTTTTGCTGGAATGAGAGCGGCGATTAATTCATGCCCAAATCAGCCGGAACACATTTAAAACTTCATGTGCACTGCCCTTGAGCCAGTTGTTCCACACGACCATTGAAGGATTAGCGTCTTTGATTTGTTGTCCATGGTGCAACCCATGTCCTGATGATGGTCTCGCTATATTGTATTGTATGAGACCGAAATGTCGACGCAACGACACTTTTTTGTAAATAGCATCACCATTGATTGAGTTGCAATCGTGTATATACAATCTGTGTAAATTACTGTAGATATGGAAGTGATGTAAATACTGTCCATATTGTTTGCAAAAGTTTCTTTTGGTACTGTACATTCTAAAAAAAATTGAGCTAACAGTACACCATTATGTTGCCATAAGTGGACTGTAATATGATACATATACATATTCTTTTGATTTAAGATGAATATGACTAAATGAAAATAAAAACAAATGAAATACTATTTGTATGTTCTCTTGAAATAAATTGATGTTCACTATTGTGACAAAGTCTTTAACTGAGAAGTCAATTCGAAATAATTTGCCTAAGGAACATTGTTTTTCTGTTATACATACACTGAGCCATTAACGTGTAGGATTTAACCTTGGGCGGAGACCTCCGCTCCATCAGCAGAGTGTGTGGAGTTGTGCCCACTCTGCGTTCCACGGAGAACGAGGAGTAGGCACAACTCAGCACACTCTAAAGCAGAGCAGAGTTGCCCAACCCACACCTCCACCCCTCCTAGGAAGAATTACATTAAATATACAGTAAAGGTAAAAATAATTAACACTTACCTTGACCCTGGGCTGCCGTCCTCCTCTTCCTCGGTTTCTCAATGATCTGCGCATGCACGCGCACCCTTGCATGCACATTCCTTGCTAGAAATGTGCATTTACGGGCGCCCGCATGAGCAGATCATCGTGAAACTGAGGAAGAGTTGGACAGCAGCCTGGGATGCCACAGTCAAGGTACGTTTTTATTTTGTTTACCTTTAAAGCATATTTAATAAAATTCTTCCTAGGAAGAGTGGAGGCAGGCAGCGGGCGGAGTTTCCACGGAATTGGTCCCCAACTTCATGGACCTCCACATAGAGCCGCTCCGCCAGCTCCGCCCAGGCTTAGTCGAATTACGCTTTGCAGGGAATTCAATGGATGATGAAGCCACAAAAGCAACAGTGCAAACTACTGCAGTCATTGCATTAAATTGTTCTTGTATTGTAATAGATATAGACATCATGACGGCTGTCAGTGTTGCTTGCAATGGCACCCTATTACCGAAAATAATTCCTCTAAAATATTCCTATAAGGGATTGGCAGTGAACTCCGTTCCACCGGTGGAGTTTTTCTACACCACCCTCAGCTGACCATTACGTGCCACTCACCCTGGCATGGATCAGTACCTCCGCAGTCCATTTTGTGCTGCACTGCAATATTCACCAAAGGATTCATCCCAAAGTGAAACCACTGTCCCAAACATCAATACTTGGAGGCCAGGAAGACTGTACCGCAATACATGGAGGAAAACAAAAGATGATGTATCAGAAAAAAACTGAGATTAGAATTATCGACAAAATAGAGAGCCAAATAATAAGGAGAAAAGCTGCTAGGGCCATTTTCCAATTAAAGTGAAGGTCAGAGACTGGCTTCTGGCTGACTAAAGCTATCCGTCTACAACACCTGCACCCCGTAGTCATCTTCATATCTTCGAATGTAGCTCATTAGGAACTAAAAGGAAAAAGAACATGCAAGACCCCATTGGCTGATAGGGCACTGTCAGACTCATGCTACACTGTCCGTACCTTTCTGCTGGGAATGGACCCAGTCTCCAAGCATAAGTCTACCCATATGCCATTCTTCCCAACAGCCAATTTTTCGGATTTGGGCACACAACTCCTAGTACCGGCTCTAGTGCGGCTGGGCCATATAGTCTAGTGCCACAGGTGATCTCTTCCGGTTAATCTGTAATGCTCATGTTTATGAAGTCATGGAGGAGTTGAGCTGAGAAGTGACGATGGGACGAGCTGCCACTATGGCTCTACTACTGTAAGACAAAATGTGGCAGAAAATTACACTTGGTCTGGGTGAAAAGACTAGGTGATGAGACTGGAGGGCTGGTAAGTTGCGGAAGCGAGATCCCCATCAATTGTAGCCGAGGTTCACATTACCCCATTAACGCCTGAGGTGTAACAATTTCACCACAGAAATTTAAGTCATGACATTTACACTGTTGCGCCTCAGTCCTGGTTACCGCACAACACCACTTATATGGAGGTAGGTGGCACACAGTCGAAGAAACGAATAAAAAACACTGGAGCTGTGGCAGTGTGCACAGAAATCAACAGAAGGTTCACGATTCTTACGCGAGGGTAGATCCACCGATTGGTTGTAGTGGTAAAGTTTAAAGCAGCACAGCAAGGTAAACAACAGAAGGTACCTGCAGAAGGATGGAGGGTGTAAAGCAGTGATATGGCCTTTATCTAATTCCTGCATTTCGGTGCCCATTGTGCTGTCACAAGAGAAGAGTACAGGAGAACAGTAATGATGCATTGGTCACAATGGCGGCTCCTGCTCAGGGCGCTCTGCATCTCCATCCCAGGTTTCACAGGATTCATAATGCAACAGGAGGGAGGCACCTCTTCCCCTCCTTCATGCAGACAGGAAAGGTGTGCAGAGCCAAGCGTAGGGAAAAGCAGCACGTTGAAATATGTACTGTGGCAGGCGATCCTCTTGACAGTTGACACACGGATGAAATGATTCATAACTTTGAACCTCACAGGTGAATTGTATATTAGAAAAACACACACAATGGCTGTAGATGAAGCAGAAGAGTTCATTGATAAGGGTTGCACATGCAAAATGTGATTGTCATAGGAGTAGGGGGGGCCGAGCAATAACTCTACCTGCTCACAGTAACTCCGCGGAATTCCGCCCATCTCTATTCCTACTAGTTAAGCTCCCAAAACTTTACATTTGTTCATATTCTTGGAGTGGGGGATAGAGTAATACCTAATTCAGATCACAGATTAGGACTGATCATAGCAGCAGATGAGGGTCTAGCATCTGCTCATGCATGGTTATGGATGGTGGCTACAGTTTCAATTTTGCAGCAACGCTGTTGTTGGCCAGGGTTTTACAAGCAGGCTAATGACTATGGCATAGATTCATCAACCGAAATTGCGATCGCAATAGCTGCAAAACAGCTATTGGGATCGAAAAGTCCTCTCGCGCAATTCATGAAGCAAAAACCCACCAAATTGCGAATTCGCAAACATAAATTCGCAGAATCAATGTGGAACCCCTTTGCGATTCTGTAACAGTGATTTCCTTCTTTTTCTGCAAATTACTTTGCGAATTCACAAATAAATCGCAAATTCAATTCATCAAAAATGGCAAATTGCGAAAAACACCAAAATCGCTAAATGCGAGTTGCAATTTAAGGAGAAGTCAAACCAGGTGGTAACTATGAAGTTCAATTGAAAAAAAAAATCTCAAACAAGAAACAGGTGAGGGGTAAAACAAACACACATAAGGAGACACTGTCGGAGCATGAGGACATTCACAATGCCAGGTCTCTACATCGTGGCTAGGCGGCTGAGGCTCCAGGCTGCAGCCCGATACCGACGCAGGATCCAGGAGCGCATCTTCCAGCTGCGGATCACACTCCTGGGCCAGACTTAAGAGGAGATCTACTCCAAATACAGGCTGAACGGGGCAATGATAACTAAGCTCATCCGAGACATTCACCACCTGATGCATCCCCCAACAAGGAGGGACCAATGCCGTGCCCACCCATGTCCAGGTCCTGTGCTGCCTGCACCTCCTGGCCTCCGGAAGCTTCCAGGGGATAGTTGCTAATGCAGGGGGGATCTCCCAGAGCACACTGTCACGCTGCCTACGGAGTTTCCTGGACGCCATGCTGAGCGGGATACACCACTACATAACCTTCCCAACAACCCAACAGGACTTAACCCAAACAAAACTGGACTGCTATAACACCGCCCAATTCCCCCATGTAATTGGCTGTGTTGACTGTACTCACATCCACATCTGTCCACCCGTTGAGACAGAATACATATACTGGAACCGCAAGTCCTACCACTCACTCAATATCCAGATGGTCTGCAATGCGAAGACCATCATCACCGACATTGTGGCGCAATACCCAGGGAGCACGCATGATTTGTTCATCTTCAGGCACAGCGGCATACACACCGGCTTGGCCAGGGGTAGACTTTGGCGAAGGACATCTCCTAGATAAGTACACATGCCCACATACAGTATGTCAAGACCATGTAGCTGCGCATTACAGGCACTGACCCTCTGCTCCTATCCTTCAGGTGACAGCGCCTACGGCCTCAGTGAGTACCTCCTCACCCCATACCTCAACCCTGCTACACCACAGGAACGGCGTTACAATGCTGCCCACATTCACACAAGAAATGTCATTGAGCGGACTGGGGATGTTAAAGAGCCGATTCCGCATCCTACACAAGACTGGTGGGGCCCTCAAATACCAGACTGAGGTCTGCTGCCACATCGTGGCCATGTGTGCCATACTCCACAATATTGCCACCAAGCGGAGGATAGCTGTGGAGATCTCTGGTAGTGAGTCGGAGGGGGACAACCGACCACCTGCACATGTGCATCATGCACACGGGGAGAATCCTGCCGAAGGACACCGGCGCCACAACAACATCACACTGAACTATTTCTAGTGCACCCATACCCCTCACACAACACTGCACTCATGCATGCCACATGAAATAATGACATGAGGAAGATTTCTGTTCAAAATAAATTCTTATTCTTATGTTGAGCAAGATCTAGAAGTTTTTTGATTTTTCAAACAACATAACTACTACTCTCCAACTCCACGTTGGGAGTGTCCAGCCGTGATGCTGCACTGGGACTGGTACTGTGGCGCCTTTCTGGTAGCACCGGCAAAGACAGGCTACTCAGGCTTGATGTGCCCTCACTGGCATCATCACCCCCCCTTGCATGGCCATGGCCACACACCTGTTGGTTTTGAACTGCGGTGGTGACCTGCTGCAGGGCCCGTTCTACATCTTGGCAGCATTGCACCATTTGTATTTGCATTGCCTATGACCGGCGCGACAGTTAGGTTGTTGGGTTCCCTATCAGGTGGTTCGACCGGGTATATGCAGATAGCCGGGTCAGCTGCTGGCGGTGGCGTCAGCGGGTGATGTCCTGCTGCGCCACCATCAGTTGGCTGTTCTCCTTCACTGCAGCCGTTAACTCCTGCACACTTTCGGTAAGCTGATTTACATTGCGTGCAGTCTTGTACAGCTGCAGCTGCATGGCTGCCATGTGCTGTGCCTGCTTGTGATGCACAGCTAGCATGCAGCCTTCGATTCCTAGCCCTAGATCTTGGGCATGTTGCTCCCTGTCTGCTCGTGTGGCCACGTTGCGCTGCTGCCTCAACCGGCCGCTGGCCTGCGACCGCACAGTGGCTGTGCGGCGTGTCTGCCTCCTGGGTGCTGGTGGGGCCTGGGGTGGTTGCACTCCTCCTGTGGCTGCAGGGGTAACCCTGTCCATTTAGGAAGGTGGTGGTACTGGTGCAGGTGCAGGTGTATGTGACGGTATTGTGGGGCGGATGGCTCTCTCCCTCCGTCTCATCTGGAGTCTCCTCGATATGGAGTCCCTCGCTATCTGAGGTCTCAGCATCTGCAGCACCTGTGATGTTAATGGGTGCATGATTACTGATATGAATCTTGCACAAGGGATGTTGCAACATGCATGTAGGTTTGCATTCCCTGACTGGCTTTAGGGATATGTTTCACTTGACAGTTCAGGCTCTGTGTGGCTATCTTGGAACATTGTCACACTAAAGGTCCCACAATGCAATGGGGTGTTTCTGATGTACAGGGACTGCATTACTGGGGTTATCAAATGGCTAGCTCTGGGGGCATGGGCATTGTTAGGGGACGGGGTTGCAATTGCATGGCTCTTACCTTGTGATTGTTGTGTGGGTCGGGAGGTGTCCAGCTGAGTGACCCCCCCGCAGGCTACAGGGTTGATGGTGTCCTCAACCAAGTCCTCGAGTGGTGTGTTGGCGGCAACTGTGGGGTCTCCTCCTCCCGTGGCCAGTCTCTCCCCCAGCCTCTCTGCTATGCGCTCCTTGGAACGGCCTCTGAGATCATACCACCTTTTCTTAAGGTCATTGATTGACCGCTGGGTCACTCCTACGGCGTTTACCTTGTCCTGATGCGCAGCCAAATGCGCCTTTTGTCAGCCTCAGGCACCTTCCTGGATAGCTTCCCAAAAAGCTTGTCATGGTCCCTGCTGACTCTCTCAATCAGGTACTCCAGCTCCTGTTCGGAGAACTTGATTTTGTTTTTCCAGCCAGTTTTCACTGGATCCTGCTGCATCCTGGGACATTTTGGATTAAATGTATGTTCTGTTGTGGGGCTGCAGGGTGTGTCTCCTAGAGCTCAGTTCTGTGCCTCCTCCTCTCTCCAGCTCTGTGTTCCAAATGAGTAAGGGAACTGCCTACTTCCTGGTTGTGATGTCATCATTGTGCTCAAAATGCGACTTCCCGTTTTTGCGATCTCGCAATTTGCGAGATCGCTATTTGCGATTTTGGTAATTGCGAAATCGCAATTTCGGGTTGGCAAAACAGATGATTCTGCGATTTTTGGAAAATCGCATTCGCTGATTGCGGCCGATTGCGAATCGCATTTTTAAGCGCATTTTTTGATGCATCTCATTCTGCGAATTCCAATTAGCAATTCGGTATTTTTCGCAAATTGGAATTCGCAGAATGGGTGCTTGATGCATCTGGGGGTAAGTCCTTAAAAGTGACATTTGCCTTCAGATAAAAGTTGCCACCGCAGCTCGTCCAACACATACACCTCTTAATCTCAAACAAACCTCTGACTTGTGTCTATCTGGACCATCGCGGACTCTTATACTCAGTTGGGTCTTACAAATATATCATGCTAACAGTGGATTCCTGGTTTTGATTTCTATGGGTATGACTACAGTGATCAGCTGACGCTCACACTTTTAGAGAGGACTTGCAAGTCATTATCAGCACATAAGCAGTGGTCACATTCAATTCAGACTAGGGTCCAGCCTTCTCATTTAGGGATTACAGATGATAATACTATTTTAATGATCTTTGCTTCTTTTTGGGCATTGCAATTTTTATTATTTTTCTAATTTGGTTTGGTAATGTTATTCTGTTGTGTTCTTTACATTAAAATTGTTGATACTGCTTGAATGTGCACTTCCCTGAGGATTGCTTGCTGCCAGTGACATAGCTATCAAGGGTTTAAAGTTTTGTTTTACCTAAATAGAGTGGGTGTATTACGTTGGGAGAATGTCCTCCTTTCAAAATAATAATTCTCTCCACAGTCCAATCATTGATCCCCCAAATGATCAGATCACAAGAAGGAAACTGTTGAAATGTTAATATGCAATCAAATGTATTTTTTAGAGTAAAAGAAAGGAGTATACCTAAAATCTCTCCAACCCTAGGAGGTGATTTATAGGTGTTGCAAATTAGTGACATACAGAGGCTGTCAAAAGTTTACAGTGGAGATGTTTCTCAAACTTTTATTCATAACAAGAAAATAGACTCAAAATAAATGGCTGCAAACCACTAAGAAACAATCTTTTCTATAATCATGCACAAAACAAGTGAAAATGGACTACATATTAAGGAGTCCTTTGTCCTACATATTGTTAAGAGATGCACAAACACCCTTGCACACATAAGGTTTAAGCTGCACTCAAGTGAGTTTTTCAACCCATGCATACATATCAGTGGGGAAGCATAGAGTGCAAATAGCAATTCTGCTCATTTCCCATTGTGCAAAAGTTTGCACACGCAATTAATTTAATCTGTTCCCACAAAGAAGAAAGATAAAGACATACAGCCTGATTCATGAAGCTAAATTGCGATCGCAACAGCTGCGAAAAAGCAATTGCGCTCGCAATTCCAAAAAAAGGTATTCAACAAAAAAAATGTGCGAATTCGCTAACACAAAATAGCGAATCCGCAATAGAATTCGCAGAATCCTGGTAGTAGCCCAATAGCGAGTCAGGAAATGCGAGAAACCACGGATTCTGCGAATAAGTATGCGAATTAGCAATATAATCGCAATCGGTATTCAACAAAATTCGCAATTTGCGAAAAACCTAAAAAACGCTGTTTGCGAGGCGCAATTTAAGGACAACCCAAAGCAGGTGGTAACCATCAAAGTTAAAAAAAAAATTGAAAAAACCTTACCCAATCAGCAACAGGTGCTGGACTGACCAAACACACTTAAGGAGAAGCAGCTGCAGCATTAGGACTCTCACAATGCCAGGACTGTACATGGTGGTCAGGCGGCGAAGGCTACAGCGAGCTGCACGGAACAGACGCAGGATCCAGGAGAGGATATTCCGCCAGTGGGTCACCCTGCTGGGCCAAACCAGAGAGCAAATATACGCTAAGTACCGCCTGAATGGGCCAATGATCATCAAGCTAATCCAGGACCTGGACCCCCTGATGCAGCACCCAACAAGGCGGACCAATGCCGTGCCCACACATGTCCAGGTATTGTGCAGCCTGCACCTTCTGGCCTCTGGAAGCTTCCAGGGGATAGTTGCCGCTGCTGGGGGGATATCCCAGCCCACCATGTCCCGCTGCCTAAGGAGTTTCCTAGATGCAATGCTGACCCAGCTACACCAGCACATAAAATTCCCCACAAGCCAACAGGACTTGGATGAGACCAAGCATCAATTCTACAATGTTGCGCAATTTCCACATGTGATAGGATACATTGACTGTACCCACATCCACATCTGCCCACCTGCACAAACGGAATACATGTACCGCAACCGCAAGTCCTACCACTTCCTCAATATACAGATGGTGTGCAACGCAAAGAATTACATCACGGACATAGTGGCACAGTACCCGGGGAGCACACATGACTCATTCATATTCCGGCACTGCGGCCTCCACACACGACTGGCCAGGGGAGACTTTGGTGAAGGACACCTACTTGGTAAGTACACTTGCCCCACAATGTTACACTGTGATGAACTAGCTGCCTGCACAGGCACTCACCCTCTGATCCTCTCATTCAGGTGACAGTGGCTACGCTCTCCGTGAATACCTCCTCACCCCATACCTCAACCCTGCTACACCACAGCAACGGCGCTACAATGTAGCACACATACGCACAAGGAATTGCATTGAGAGGACATTTGGGCTACTGAAAAGCAGATTCTGCATACTTCACAAGACTGGTGGGGCCATGTACTACAGTCCTGATGTCTGCCTCCGCATTGTGGCTGTGTGTGCAATACTACACAACATTGCTACCAAGCGCTGGATTCCTGTAGAGATATCTGGCAGTGAGTCTGAAGGGGACGACCGGCCACCTGCACATGCGCGTCATGCACGCGGGGAACATCCAGCTGAAGGACACAGACGGCGCCACCACATCACTATGAACTGTTTCTAGTGCACCCACTCCCCTCACCCAACACTTCACAAATGCATGACAATGGAAATAATGACAGGAGTCAGATGTTCAATGCTTGAATAAATATTATTGTTGAAAGCACAATAATATGGAACAATTGTTATGATTTACATGTGAGGAGTATTGCGCCATACTGCTCAATGTTATAGACACGACATGCTTATGTCAGCAGCATGTCCCTGCCCATGTATTGAAATGTCATGTGCGACTCCGGCGCGCAGCACCCAGTCGCCTCTCAGGCTCCTCCTCCCGCAAGGCACGTGATCCCACACTGGGCCGGCTGCTGCGGCGTAGGACACCGACCTGTGTTGCAGACAGGCTGCTGACACTCGATGTCCCCTCGCTTGTGTCATCCCACCAGCATTGGCTGTGCCAGTTGGTTGTAGGGCCAGTACAGCAGTGGTCAAATGTTCAAGTACACGTGCCACGTCCTCGCTGCATTGTACCATCTGCAGCTGCATTGCTAGACACCGACGGGACAGCTGGGAGGTGGCATTTCCTATCACGTAGTTGGAACGCGTGTAGGCCGTGAGGCGCGTGAGTAGCTGGCGGTGTTGGCATCGGGCGATGTTGCGCTGGCTGATGAGGGCCGCAGTGTTTGCCTCAATGGCAGTTGTCAACCGGTCAATTTGATCAGACACATTGGCAACATTTCTGCCTATTTTGTGGAGCTGCAGTTGCTTGGCGTCGTGCCTGCAGTTGGTGAATGCGCAGCATGCATCGCTCAATACTGAGCCCTGGCACACGCACAGCTATCGCCCTCCTGCCGGTGCGTGCTGTACTCTGCTGCGGCTCCCTGACATGCCTGCTGTGCTGGCTGCCCACAGTGGGTGTGCGCTGTGTCACAGGTCTAACAGCACCTGATGTTGATGGTGCCACTGGGATGGGTCTTGCAGCTGGCACCGGTGCTGTGCCTGATGAAGCTGGCGTTGCTGGTGGGGTTCTGCATGGTGGCACTGGTGCTGTGCCTGATGTAGCTGGCGTTGCTGGTGGGGTTCTGCATGGTGGCACTGGTGCTGTACTTGATGTAGCTGGCGTTGCTGCTGGTGGTCTGCATGGTGGCACTTGTGCTTGGGCAGATGGAGCAGGTTGTGTGGATGTTTGCTCCTCCTCACCCTCAGGCTCCTCTGGTGCCTCATCTATCTGCAGCCTCTCGCTGTCACTGCTGGTGTTTTCTGCGCCACCTGTGATGGGAAGTGGACGTAGATTAATTGCATGTATCTTTGACATGTGCAGTTGGTACACGCATGCTGGCTACTATTCCCTGGCTGGCTGTTGCATTGTGGACATTGGGACATGTCTGGCTGCATTGGAGTGTTTGTAAGTTGCGGGCAGACTACATGTCCCACAATGCAATAGGGCATGTTCTGATGTGCATGGGCTGCATGACTGGGGTTGATCATGGGAGGCTATAGGGTCATGGCCATTGTCAGGGGACAGGGTCGCAGTCGCATGCCACTTACCTTGGCTGTCTTGGGTGGGTCGGGATGAGTCCAGAGGGATGACCCCAACACATGCCTCAGGCTGCAGTGTGTCCTCCACACGATCCTCCAAGGGGGTGTTGGGAGGGACTGTTGGATCTCTTCCTCCAGTGACAAGGCTCTCACCCAGCCTTTCAGCCACCCTCTCCTTGGCACGACCTCGGAGGTCGTACCACCTCTTCTTGAGGTCGTCTATGGACCTCTGTGTTACTCCCACTGCGTTGACTCTGGCGCGGATGCGCAGCCACAGTCGCCGTTTCTCGGCCTCAGGCACCCTCCTGGAGTCCTTGCCAAAAAGTTTGTTGTGGTCATGGCAGACTCCATCGATTAGATGCTCCAGCTCCTGCTCCGAAAATTTAATCTTGCGCTTGCACCCGGTGTCACTGGGCCCTGCTGCTGCATCCTCTGGCATAGCTGCAGTCTGCAATATCCCAAATATCCAAGTCTGGAGGTGTTTTGAGAGGAGCTCTGTGCGGTGCTGCTTCTATCTCTGCCTCAGTGTTCTCAATGGGGGAGGGAACTGCCTGCTTCCTGGTTGTGATGTCATCACTGTGCTCGATATGCGACTTCCCGTTTTTGCGATCTCGCTATTAGCGAGATCGCAATTCCTCGCTAATTGCGAGTTCGCTATTCCTACACGGAAATGGACGGATTTAGCGATTTTTCTGAGAATTTCTGAACTCGCTATCGCCTTTTGCGGGCGGTTGCGATTCGCTTTATTTACTCGCAGTTTTTGATGAATCCCATTATGCGAATTCTGAATAGCGATTCGGTATTAATCGCTATTTAGAACTCGCAAAATTGGGTTTTCATGAATCAGGCTGATAGTCCAGTCTGCCTTGGTGCAAATCGCCCTTGTAGATAAGCTCACACCTTACAGACTGAACTGCATATTCCATAACTAAGATTCTTTAAAAAAAAATCGAGATATGTTGATGCACGCACAGGTTAAAATAAAGATTTTGGAATGCCGGGGAGCATTTAGCAAAAGTTTCACCGTAATTTGCACTCATGGTACAATTTAAACGACTTCATTTTTCTTCTTGTCAGCTTTGTTTACGGTTGAAGCTAAATATGTTTGTCCTCTTTTATTTTACAATCATCACTGTTTCCTTTAGGGACGTACAAATCATTGGAACAGATGGTCTTTGTACCACAGATGTGTTTTAGTTTATTTTACAAAACCGCACACTACAAGAAGAAAATTAGTATTTAAATGTTTTGTAAAAGTCTTTTTTCTGTTGAATGTATATTCTGAGCTACCCTGAAAATTCCTAATATCCCAAATAGACCGTGTTCTGATAAATGCTATAGATTTGCAGAAGGGTATATATTGAATATATTGAATTCGTGTAGTTGTGTCCAAAAATGATACCAAAATAAGGGCTTCCAATTGGTGCAAAACTGATACCACAGGTTACATTTCCAACATATAGATATTTATGTATTTACTTGTTTTTTTAATTGTTAACACTGTAGCAGCAAAAACGTATAGCGTACTTTATAGAGAAAGGTAGTCAAGATACATTAGGACGTATTAGAAGAAAACAATATGGAGATTATTTAAAGTAGTCATGGGTGAGACAAAGGTTCAAGAATCCAGTAGTTTCAGAAAATGTGGTTGCCATTTTATTTAGATGTCTCAATTTAGTTCAGGTACAATCAAAAGAGGAGAGTTAGAAGATGAATGTAAGGATGGAGGCAAAACGTATGTGTCTCCAAGCTTTGGTGTTGCCATACTCGTGAAAATTATGAGTATTCCAAGAGTAAATCACGACTACTCATACACTAAAATTTGTGAAACAGTCACAGAAAATGTACGGGTCCTGGAACTCTGAAAATAGAATTTCTAGCAAAAATCAATCTATAACAGAAAGACTCGGTCAACATTCAATAGATATGTTTGCAAAATAATAAATTTAGGAGCTCATTTTGCACTTCCTATTGATAAACGTGTAGACTAATTGCACTTTCTTTTCTCAGTGGAACGCTTTAGATACGACAAAGAGTGTGATTTGAGGGTGGGTGAAATCTTGCTTTGTTTATAAAATAATGCACAGTTTTTTAAACATGACATGAAATTGCGCAAAACATTGCAAGGTGGACATGGTCTTCATCTAAAAATGTTGGGGCATATTTACAAGGCCCCTGTGCCATTGGAGTGTCACTGTTGTTGACGCTTCGGTGGCGTATAATGCTGGACCATATTTACAAGGCCATACAAAGCCACACTGTGTTGCTTTCCATGGCCTTGTAAATATGGCCCCATTTCACACATTACTCTGCGTGAAAGTGGCATTCCATGGGTGGTGTTGTAGGTATTCCAATGCAACATCCATGGAACCTGACGCATTCCCAGATTTACAAGATTTTGTAAACCTAGTAATGCATTAGATTGTATGCATCCCCGGGGAGGTATTAAAGTGGCGCAACGAGTAAAAATACCTTTAATTCTCTATGTTTATTGCTCTTTCTATGTGGCTGCAGTAGAAGGAGTAACACACCATCAATGATTGTTTTTGTACAGGAAGGTATATCTTCCTGCACCAAAACAATCTTCCTTGCAACACAGGCACCCTTGCGCCTTTCTGAAGGTAGTCTTGCCCTAGTCAAACACCTGTGCAAATGTCTATGCTGCTCTGTTTTTGCCTTCCACGCTCTAGATTTGTGTTTTTGAAGCCTGTGTCTGCACTGAAATCCTGATTTCTTTCCAGAAGAGCTATCTGAATAGTTTACCATTTGAATTACACTGCAGCATTCAAATTCAGCACCAGGTAACAAGATTGAGTTCCTTTTAAGAGCTGTAATGGAAGCGAAAGGTAATGACATCAGGAAAATACGGATGTATGACATTACAACGCATGCTTTTACATCGCATGCCTTTACAACGCTGTTTTTACAACGCATGCCTTTACAACGCATAGTGCTTTGGGGCGCTGAATAGTGAATAGTTTAATTTACTATTCCAACTCCAGTCCCCGTGGATAGTAGGGAAGGTGTTGGATAGTAAATTAAACCTATTCCCTATCCTAGAGCGCCCCCAGCGCAATGCGTTGTAATGGTTTGCGTTGTAAAAATTGCGTCGTAAAGGCACTGCGTGGTAAAAGTTGCGTTGTAAAGGATGTTTCTCGGAAAATACCTGAGCGAAAACTGAACTGTTTGATTGACTGGATATTACCTCATTTAAAATTGGTCAGGATTTTACTTTTAAATAAAGCTAGAAAAACTAAATAAAAGATGCATGGCGATACAATGGTGTAACGAAATTTAAGTGCTCCCCCCTGAAACGTACATGGAGAGGCCTGCTCTGGATTTAATCAGGAGCTTTCAGGCCAGAGTACTTTGCTGAGGGGGCCCCCTGCAGCTCGGGGAATCCCAGCACTGCGGGGCCTGCGGGCCAGGGCATGTGTTATGCCACTGAGGCTATCCTTTACCACAATGCTATGGAGTCTTATTGACGAAAGCCTTACTGAAGCATTTACTGTGTGCTAATACAAGCTGTATTTGTCTTTTTTAAACTAGCCAGGTCCTGGGCCAATGTTCTTCTGGAAGAGATGTTTGTGTATTTTACCATTTGAATTGTTCTGCAAGGCTCGAAGTCAACACCATCTAAATAGGTTGAGTTGCTCTAAAGATCTCATTTTGTTTAATTTTTTCTAGTTATTTGTAACAATACTCAATAGATTGAACAGTGTACCATGCTCATGCAACTTGTTCCAATGTCCCATACATAAAAACTAACCATCAATCCACTTTGGGTTTTTTCTTACATTGCCCATATAATTGCTCTTGGTGCTCACCAGCGTCAGCACTCAGCAACAGAGAGCGTGGAGCGATGCTCATCGCCTTTTATTCTGGAGGCCTAGCTTGTCAGTTCCGCCAGCTTTTGCGTCAGGGCTTGTCTGCAGCCCCAGAGTGGAGTTTCAATTATTTTTATATCATGTCTGCTACATACTTAGGGCCATATTATTAAGACTGGGCGATAAAATTATTACTGCTTTATCGGCAGGAAACTGCAGCTAAAGTGGCGATAATGGGCTGGATAATATGCCCTTGTGAATTCCGATAGAAACCCAGGTTAGACATCTAACCAGGGCTTCTATGGGAATCATCCCTACACACACTTGCATCATGACGTAAGGATGCATGCGTTGGTGCATGGCAGCCCATTGTGCACCAGCACAGGGCAAAATGCCAGGAATAGGCCATATCTTATAGATACAACGTATTTCTGCCCTTTTTTAATGCTTTTATGAAAAAAATGGGGAATTAGCAGAGCAGCAAGAAGGCTTGCTGCATTGCAGTGAATCAAAATATTTTAAATGAGGACCTGGATATATATATATGTAAGTCTTAATCAGGACTATACCTAGAGAAACTTAAGCCCAAGATCTTGGGTCTAGGATCTGTATAGAGCCAAAACCTGGCTTACGGCAGGGCCTCAAAGGCTTTAGCCCCCACCTCATGAGAAACGTCTGGTGCATCATTAAATTGCAGAATTGACTACTAAAAACATAGGGCCTATTCACAAAAGTAATCTGAGACAAAATCCTAACATTACAACTTTCGGTATTCACAAAAGGCATTTAGGAGTAGGACTTTACTACTCCTAAATGCCTTTTGTGAATACCGAAAGTCGTAAAGTTAGGATTTTGTCTCAGATTACTTTTGTGAATCTGGCCCATAGCCCTGAAATGGACTTGCTCATCACTTCGCCCCAAAAGCTCTAAACTGGTCCAAAGAAGGTCATCATATTTTGGCGCATTAGCTTACCACAAATTCTGTCATTTTTTTCATTTATTGGAGAAAAAAAGCAGCCCATAACGACAGTTGTGTTAACCCACACTTGGCAAACAGTAATCGTTGGTTGCAAAGTCTTTCATCAAGTTTCCAGGAGCCCTCATATCGGTAACGGTTTATAATCAGAACCAAATAGGGTAAGTATGCAAATAACTTACATACCAGTCAGAGTTATTTGATTATACACTGCGGGATATAGACACATCAAAGTAGGGCTAAGAAAGCCACAGAGGCTCCAAATACTCTACCATCAAAAGAGACATCAGCTGTCATTGAGAGTAGCTCCCTACATCTGGAGGATCTTTTTAGCACTCTAGGGTTGCTTCTAAACAACAGCGCTCACCCTGAAAAAAGTATGTTCACTTCTCCGAAGCCCTACATATGCTGCAGAGCATCTGGTTTACATTTTAAAACTACTGGGAAAAATTACTTTTAACTCGGACCATATGCTGGAAACATTATTTACTATTCTATTTTTCATAACAAATAATGGTGCTAAAGCAGGGCAACACCACAAAGTTTCACCTAACCCTCGTTTCTCAATCCAATCCTAATCATCTTTAGTGGCACAAGGGAAAAAAGGAAAAAAAAACAGTGGTCCAAGTACGTGAGCCTATAATGTGTAAGAAGCCAGGAGGAAAAACTACAAACAAATGATTACATTTATTGACTTCGAAACCTTTTTGATATTGATACATGTGTCACAAATGTATTAATAGATAAAGTCTATCTAGACCCAGTTCCTGCAGTCTGTCAATTAAATGAGTCGGCGTCCATAATAAGGTTCAAAAGCATCATCCCTTAAAGGTTTTGTCACAGGGACCCGAGTGAATGGGATTCCTCTGTCATTTGTCTGGATGATACACAATGAAATCATATTTTTTCAAATTTCCTACATCGAAGAATGCACGATTCTAGGAGAGTCTTTAAGTCAGTCACTTATCTAATAAACTTCTATGAATCTGTAGTGTTTAGTCCCATAATACTTGATTGTGAGCAAGTTTCTGACTAGCTATCACTTTCTTAACCCCCCAGACGTTTACATTTAAAAGCTCTGACCAGTGGCTTAAGAAGACTGATCAAGTAGAAAACTCTTTGAAATCTGCAGATCTTGAATTCCCGGATAAATATGATGTACCCATTTCAGTGGAACAGCATTCCCTCAAACACCAAAATTAAAACAATAACAGAGTATGGCGAAACTTGCTGGGTAATGAAACACTGTTGCCTGTGCGCACACCTGACTAAATAAGTTGATCATGGTTTCGCAAAAATGTAAACACGATGTTGTGTGCATCCACGCCTGGTGCCTGGTCGCGAAACACCTAATGCATAATTGTGTACAGGACTGTGGAAGGAGCACCTTCCCACTAGCGGGAGCACAACTTCAAAAATCAACGGTCAATTGATCATAACATGAATGAATGTTTAAGGAACAGACATTTCATCATTTCCTATAAACAAGGAAAGAACAATACGAATAAAAACCTATTGAGAATTAGGAATACTCATCTTCATTGAATTGGATTTCTTCAGTGCACAATATTTGATTTAAACTGGAGGATAGCAATTGACCGTTGCTTTTTGAAGTTGTGCTCCTGCCAGTGGGAAGGTGAAACTTGCTGGGTACCATGGTTGCAAAAACAACAGTGTTACATTTCTATTCTAACACACTTGATATACAGGTGTATAGTATATGTGGCTGGAATAGACACAAAGGTACACAATCTAACAAACCTGGTGGTAAGTGCCCAGTCTGATATTAATAACCAACTAATCAAATGTACTTGCTCACATATTTTAGATAATGTGTCTGAACTCCCAACTATAGTAGGGTCTCTTATTGAGGAAGTTAAGAAATTAGCTGTACAATCAAATCCAAAATTACACTCAACTCTCCTCATCAGCTCAGGGCTAGAGGTAACCAGTGTGGGTATAAAGTCCCAACATGCTCAGCGAGATGTTCCCATTTTTTAAACTAGGGAATTAGCAGGGGAAGTTGGAAAGCTAGAAGCAGGTATGGGCATCGACACTGCAACAGATGAAAGTCCTAATTTACTATGACTTGCAAGTATAGAGAAAAGTGCAGGTTAAAATTCCACAGCCCCAGATGATAGCAATAGTTGGGATCCCACGCTAACCAAAAGGGCCAGAAAAGTTTGCGGAAGGCCCGGAACAAAGCTAAAAAAAACCTATAAATGCACTAGTCCAGCCTAGGGAATGCTATTCTATCTTCAAATTGGCCATTCAGAAATTACAAAGACAGGACCATTCCCAAAAGGGTGCGGGTATTCCATTTCATTCTAGTCTGTTAAATTATTTGAAATCTCAAATGAAGAGACAGGTAGCGAACCATTCAATGGGTAGTAAAAACAGTCTGCAACTGATACCGATATTGTGGCTGTTAAACTTGTCTTTTTCAGTGGGTTTACCCCCAGACTCTTTGATTTTTGGCCTTCTATTCCTGACCCTGTTTGTGTTGGTTTTAGGACTTTGGGCACTTTATCACAGCTATTCAGTTCTAAAGTGCATATGCTCTTCCTGTAAATTGTGTTTTTCCATTAATGATTGGCATATTGGATTAACTGGTAAGTCTCTAGTCCGGTGCACTGTGTGTGCCTAGGGCCAGTAAATCAAATGGTGCTAGTGGGCCTGCAGCACTGATTGAGCCACCCACATGTTACTCAGACGTGCCACTGCAGTGTCTGTGCTCAGTTTTGTACTGCCTTGTCAACCTGGCAAGTGCAACCACTTGCCAGGTGCAAATCTTCCGTTCACCTACATGTAGACACCCCTAAGGTAGGCCGAAGGTAGCCCCATGGGCTGGTTGCAGTGTATCGGAAAGGTAGGCCATTGAGGTGTATAACATGTCCTGATAGTGAAATACAGTGTATTTTGTTTTTTGCTATTGAAAGACTATGGGCCCCATTAGGATAGCGGGCGGAAAACCACCCCGCCCGCCATGGATGCGGGGAAACAACCGCCCGCCATGGAGGCGGTGCAACCGGCAGACAAATTAGGATCGACCGCCACTGGAGACCGACCGCGGCGGTAGCGGTGAATATGAAACCGCCCGACGTGTGCGGTGATGACAAAACTCCGACCGCGGCGGTCGGAAAAGCAGCTGAAAATACAAAACCGCCCACAGGGAAAGCGGAGACACCGCACAGGAAATTACGATATCCCCGAGGGTGGCGCGGGCGGAATCGCAGGCACCGACCGCCGCGGTCGAAGGCAGGATTGCATGGGATAAATGGCGGACAAGCACCAGCAAAGTCACCGCAGCGGACGAACATGAAATCCATGGCGGTCGATGTCAAAGCACCGCAGCAATGCCAAATACTGCATAAACAAAGTAGCCCAGCCACAAATACATACAACACACACACACACAGATACAGAAATGGCAAATAAATACACAATACTCCATAACCACACCCACAACACACCTGACAACCACTATCCAATTGGACACACCCACACAGCTGAGTACAAAGCCACACCCTCCACTCACCACATTCCTTTGCATCTTTCCAGAACAGAAGGCCACACACCACATCTGAGAGGAGAGGCAAAATCGCACACAACACCCAGCCACCCACCAGCACCATCAACACCACCATCACAATCAAACCCCCAGCACAGAACACACCTCATCACCACACCCCTGCACTCACACACCCCTGCACCCACACACCACTGCACCCACAAACACCTCAACACCCCCACACCATTACATCACAAAAAATGCCAAAATTCACAGAGAGTGAGTTGACAGTCATGGTCAACGAGATAGTGAGAGTAGAACCACAACTATTTGGGAACCTAGTCCAACAGACACCATTAGCCACCAGGACACAAATGTGGGAAAGGATTGTCCAAAGGGTGAATGCAGTTGGGGCCACCCCAAGATCCAAGAAGGAGATCATGAAGCGGTGGCATGATCTCAAGAGGGTTGTCAAGGAGAAGAGGAGCAAGAACTGGAATCTGGCAAACGTGACTGGCAGTGGCCCTCCCATCCCACTGAAGACATTTACACCATGGGAGGAGAAGGTGCTTGCTATCCTGCTACCTGAGAGTTACACAGGAGTAGCCGGGGGAGCGGAGGCTGGTAAGTACAGACAAATGTTTAAGACCACATTGACTTTTACCTCCTTGCAATACCCAACCACCAATACACTGTCCATCCCTAACCAACATGTAGCCAGCCATTCTGCTGAGGATGCCTGTATTGGGCCGGAATGTCAGTACAACAACTCCCACCATAGCCCCTGTCCCACAGCCCAGCAGCACGGAGGCCTCCCCCACCCAGGAGCAAGTGTCAGCCATTGCACTGTTTAACAAACAAACTTACAGGTAGGTAGCCATCTTCACTTGGAGCCTGTTTGTGGGGGGGTGGGAGGGAGGCCTGTACCACTACTCCCAGCATGCCCCCCTGTCCCACAGCCCGGCAGCATGGAGGCCTCCCCCACCCAGGAGCAAGTGTCAGCCATTGCACTGTTTAACAAACAAACTTACAGGTAGGTAGCCATCTTCACTTGGAGCCTGTTTGTGGGTGGGAGGCCTGTACCACTACTCCCAGCATGCCCCCCTGTCCCACAGCCCAGCACCATGGAGGCCTCCCCCACCCAGGAGCAAGTGTCAGCCATTGCACTGTTTAACAAACAAACTTACAGGTAGGTAGCCATCTTCACTTGGAGCCTGTTTGTGGGTGGGAGGCCTGTACCACTACTCCCAGCATGCCCCCCTGTCCCACAGCCCAGCAGCATGGAGGCCTCCCCCACCCAGGAGCAAGTGTCAGCCATTGCACTGTTTAACAAACAAACTTACAGGTAGGTAGCCATCTTCACTTGGAGCCTGTTTGTGGGTGGGAGGCCTGTACCACTACTCCCAGCATGCCCCCCTGTCCCACAGCCCAGCAGCATGGAGGCCTCCCCCACCCAGGAGCAAGTGTCAGCCATTGCACTGTTTAACAAACAAACTTACAGGTAGGTAGCCATCTTCACTTGGAGCCTGTTTGTGGGGGTGTGGGAGGGAGGCCTGTACCACTACTCCCAGCATGCCCCCCTGTCCCACAGCCCGGCAGCATGGAGGCCTCCCCCACCCAGGAGCAAGTGTCAGCCATTGCACTGTTTAACAAACAAACTTACAGGTAGGTAGCCATCTTCACTTGGAGCCTGTTTGTGGGTGGGAGGCCTGTACCACTACTCCCAGCATGCCCCCCTGTCCCACAGCCCAGCAGCATGGAGGCCTCCCCCACCCAGGAGCAAGTGTCAGCCATTGCACTGTTTAACAAACAAACTTACAGGTAGGTAGCCATCTTCAATTGGAGCCTGTTTGTGGGGGTGTGGGAGGGAGGCCTGTACCACTACTCCCAGCATGCCCCCCTGTCCCACAGCCCAGCAGCATGGAGGCCTCCCCCACCCAGGAGCAAGTGTCAGCCATTGCACTGTTTAACAAACAAACTTACAGGTAGGTAGCCATCTTCACTTGGAGCCTGTTTGTGGGGGTGTGGGAGGGAGGCCTGTACCACTACTCCCAGCATGCCCCCCTGTCCCACAGCCCAGCAGCATGGAGGCCTCCCCCACCCAGGAGCAAGTGTCAGCCATTGCACTGTTTAACAAACAAACTTACAGGTAGGTAGCCATCTTCACTTGGAGCCTGTTTGTGGGGGTGTGGGAGGGAGGCCTGTACCACTACTCCCAGCATGCCCCCCTGTCCCACAGCCCAGCAGCATGGAGGCCTCCCCCACCCAGGAGCAAGTGTCAGCCATTGCACTGTTTAACAAACAAACTTACAGGTAGGTAGCCATCTTCACTTGGAGCCTGTTTGTGGGGGTGTGGGAGGGAGGCCTGTACCACTACTCCCAGCATGCCCCCCTGTCCCACAGCCCAGCAGCATGGAGGCCTCCCCCACCCAGGAGCAAGTGTCAGCCATTATACCCTGCACGCTCACCTTACAGGTACGTAACTACCGTTTATCTTCATGAAGTGTGTGCGTATTAATCTATTTACTATTGTACAAAATGCATAGACAATCAACCTTTAGGACACCATGATCTAACTATCCACTATGTAATGTAACACGATGTTGCCATGATTTGTACAACTGATGACAGCACAATGCACTAGTGTACAGACAGCTGATGATACACAGATGACACAAACACTGACCACTCCCCATCTACTCCACAGGTGATGAAGAACTCACTGCTGGGGACAACACCAACGACCTGCAGAGCCAGTCTCCACCTCCGGCACATGGACTCACAGATGCAGACTCCCAGGACAGTTTGGACGATGAGCTCCAGGCCGGCCCATCCGGTGTTCCACACACCCAGAGGTCCCAGGCCCCCATCCTCCCCACCACCACCTCTGCTGCAACGACAACGCAGCAGACCCCTGCTGTCACGGCCTCTGCCTCCACCGCAACCACCACCGCAGCCACTGCCACCAACACCACCACTACCACCAGTACCACCTGCAGTACCCTCCCTGTCCCTAGGGATGACCAGCCCACACCAACAACTGTGGAGGGCAGGGAGCCAGTGCGTGGCGCACCAGTGGCGAGGGAAGAGGTCCGGGGCAGCAGAGCAGGTGGGAGGGCCAGGGCCAACACCAGACCTCGGGAGGAGTGGACACCATCCCTGGACCACTTCACCAGAGTTGTGGATGCCTACCAAGAGGTCCAGGGACAAAGTGGCCGGTCGGATGAATTTTTCAGGGAGCTCATCCTGCTGATGAGGTCCATCGATAACCGCCTGGGACAGATGGTGGACCTCATGGGCCAGCAAGTGGCGTTGCAGAGGGACAGGCCTGTGTCCCAACCATCACCGCCGTCCCCTCCTGTTGTGCAGCAGGATGACAGTCCACCATCCTCCCCTGCGCCAACAGAGAGGGGCGAGTCCTCTGACGCCGCTGGCCATTCAGCAGGCCCCCCACCGCCAAAAAGATCTAGGGGGCGTCCGAAGAAGAGCCTGGGAGTCTCTGGAAGCCAAGCACTTGCCACACGCCAGTCACGGAGCCAGCCTTGAAGACAACCCTCTCCCCAACTGCATTGACTCTTTTGGACTATCTTTCCCCACATTGCCTTGGCAATGGCACCTGTCTGTTGGACTGGGTCACCACATTCATGTGGTGTATACTCTTGCATCTCAGCGACCATGACTGTCAACTCACTGCTCATTCCCCACCTTCCTGTAAATATTCACGCACAATTCACATGTCCACCCCGTAAATAAAATACCTTACAATCCAGATTTTGTGTAGTGAATTCTTTAGTGCATTATTTACAATGATGATAATGTCCATGATATGTAAACATGATGTACAGTATGCAGGGCAGGAACACGCTGGAGCACCTAGGGAGACACAACAGAACTACAGTCACTGGTCTCATCGTGGCAACACACACAGATCACTGATCCACAAATATCCTAATTATCACAGGTACCCTACACAGTGTCTATCTGAAATGCTGTAATGCCGTCCATAATACATCTCCGGACGTAACGTCCATTCCAACAATACCATACATAGGTGACAGAACATGTGGCTATTGGGAACATCTGCGCATAACCATTCACAACATAAGCTAACACACTAGACTATGTAGACGTTGTAACTCGTCACACACCTTCAAGTGAAGTAGCGTTGGATTAGCTGCTGCCGTTGGTCAACTCCTTCCTCCTCTCCACTCTCCTCATCACTGGATTCAGGTCCCTGAGCAGGTTGGGGCCTTGGTTCCTCACCGTCGTCCAGGAGCAGGGTGACCCCCTTGTGGATGGCCAGGTTGTGTAGCATACAGCATGCCACAACGATCTTGCACACCTTCCCAGGCGAGTATGCAAGTGCGCCTCCAGTCCTGTCAAGGCACCGGAACCTTGCCTTCAGCAGTCCAAAAGTATGTTCAATTACCCGTCGTGTCCTGCCATGGGCCTCATTGTAGCGGATCTCTGCAGGTGTCTGGGGATTACGGAGTGGGCTCAACAGCCATGGCCTACTGGGATAAGCAGAGTCCCCTGTGAATAAAAAACACACATTGCAATGTTGTACGGCCACAGTAAAGGCAGTGACACACAGCACGTGATAGCAGTTGTGTAACTCACCCACAATCCAGGCACGTTCGGGATGCAGATTCTCCATCATCCGTGGCACCATGCTGTTCCTCATGATGAAAGAGTCATGTGCCGAACCGGGATACTTAGCACACACATGTGAAATTGTCATGTCTGCAAGGCACACCACCTGCACATTCATGGAGTGGTAGTGTTTCCGGTTTCGATAAATGTGCTCCGTCGCCTGCGGTGCCACCAGAGCCACATGGGTGCAATCGATCGCACCGACTACATGTGGGATGTGCCCAAGTGGATAGAAGTCCCCCTTAACGGCAGCCAATTCACGTCCCCGGGGGAAATGGATGTAGCGATTCCGATAGATCATCATGGCCTCGAGTACATCCCTCAGCACCATGCTGAACATGGGCTGCGACATTCCCCCAGCGTTAGCCACGGTCTCCTGGAAGGAACCAGTCGCAAAGAAGTGTAGTGCTGCCATTACCTTGTGGGCGGGTGTGAATGCCGTAGGATAGTGACGGCGAGGCTGCAGGTGGGGCTCCAATAGATCACACAAGATCTTCAATGTCGGTCTGTCCAACCGGAATTTCCTGATGATTGCCTCATTCTCCATGTCCTCAAGCACAATCACCTGACGTAGGAGATTTGGCCTCCTCCTAGTTTAGGATTAAAAACAATAGGTCAATGACAAGCATCATGAGATGGCCATAGCACAAAGCATCAATGATGTAATGGGTAAAAAACAATGGCCAGAAAGATGCATGGCACATCTGGTTACATGGCTGCCCAATAGCTACACACAGAGGGCAGGCCTCTCCAGTGACAATACCCAAGTGACAATAATGTGGATACAATGATTGAACTAGTGACATGCGCAGACATGGAGCTACAAGAGCCACAAATCTAATGTGACTTAACATGTCTGTCATACCCATCTGCCGTACCTGCCAGACCTCAATGCATCATGTACATTGTGGAAGCATTCATCAACACAATGATCACAATAGCAGGGACACTTCTGGTTGTGTGCATGATCAGTTCTGAATGCACAAGTCAGGTACGATACAATGCAGTGCCCCCAGCCCGGTCAAGGTCTGCACTGACCAACAACACATTAAACCTCACTACATCTATGTAGAGCATGACGTTTGGCAATCATCACCCATCAAAAGCCTTACTAAAATGGCACAAACACATGCTAAAGTGGCTCAGACTGAACGTGCGTCCTCCTGTGGATGCAATGGCTCTGTGGCATCGTGTGTACAATGATGTGCCCTACACCATGTAGCTGCATGGCACTTATACATTGTCCATGATTGACATACACAGCAATGTGTACGAAAATGCCATAACCTAGCGCCAGTCCCCGGCGGTGTGACCCCAGCACCACCATCTACCCAGCCAAGGTAGCCATTGGCACATGGACTGGTGTCCATGCCGCTGGCTAGGCTCCGCCGCATCAGTCGCGGTACCTACCGCCGGTCCCCGGCGGTGTGACCCCAGCACCACCATCTAGCCAGCCAAGGTAGCCATTGGCACATGGACTGGTGTCCATGCCGCTGGCTAGGCTCCGCCGCATCAGTCGCGGTACCTACCGCCGGTCCCCGGCGGTGTGACCCCAGCACCACCATCTACCCAGCCAAGGTAGCCATTGGCACATGGACTGGTGTCCATGCCGCTGGCTAGGCTCCGCCGCATCAGTCGCGGTACCTACCGCCGGTCCCCGGCGGTGTGACCCCAGCACCACCATCTACCCAGCCAAGGTAGCCATTGGCACATGGACTGGTGTCCATGCCGCTGGCTAGGCTCCGCCGCATCAGTCGCGGTACCTACCGCCGGTCCCCAGCGGAGCGTCACCGCCGTGGAGCATTGCATACAGCCAATGGCATGGGTGTTCAATGTGGCATGATGCAGATTTGAAAAATGCGGAAGCGGCGCGCCGCCGCCGCGGAGGCGGGCTTTGGATGCTTTTGAATGATGCACCATCGCGGTAGCGCACCCCGGACACCCGCGGTGCGTCACCGCCGTGGTGCATTGCATACAGCCAATGGCATGGGTGTTCAATGTGGCATGATGGAGATTTGAAAAATGCGGAAGCGGCGCGCCGCCGCCGCGGAGGCGGGCTTTGGATGCTTTTGAATGATGCACCATCGTGGTAGCGCACCCCGGACACCCGCGGTGCGTCACCGCCGTGGTGCATTGCATACAGCCAATGGCATGGGTGTTCAATGTGGCATGATGGAGATTTGAAAAATGCGGAAGCGGCGCGCCGCCCAGCGGAGGCGGTCATTGGATGCTTTTGAATAAGGCTGACCCAGACAACCAATTGTAGCACCTTATCAGCTTCCTAACGACCCCATGGGCCTATAAATCTGTGGGAGTGAGCCACACATTCCCACTGCTCACAGAGCCTGCTGCCTGGGACCCTCTCCTGCTGCTGCCTGAGACCCTCTCCTGCTGCTCACAGAGCCTGCTGCCTGGGACCCTCTCCTGCTGCTGCCTGAGACCCTCTCCTGCTGCTCACAGAGCCTGCTGCCTGGGACCCTCTCCTGCTGCTCACAGAGCCTGCTGCCTGGGACCCTCTCCTGCTGCTGCCTGGGACCCTCTCCTGCTGCTGCCTGGGACCCTCTCCTGCTGCTGCCTGAGACCCTCTCCTGCTGCTCACAGAGCCTGCTGCCTGGGACCCTCTCCTGCTGCTGCCTGAGACCCTCTCCTGCTGCTCACAGAGCCTGCTGCCTGGGACCCTCTCCTGCTGCTCACAGAGCCTGCTGCCTGGGACACCTCACAACTCACTTCCGCCACAGGTCTGCCATATCCACAGGGATGTCAAGAACAGATAAGATCCGTGCCAGTCCATTCACGAGTGAGGAGCTGGATGTCCTTGTGAACGAGGTGCTGGCACAGTACCCACGGCTGTTTGGTGGCCCCAATGTCGTGGTAAGTCACCATGTAGGGAGCAGTAGGGCAGGGTGGTGTCAGACGTGTATTCATGATGCTGCAGTATGTTATTTTGGATGTGGGGTGCAGACAAACACTGACAGACAAGATGTTTCCAGGTGGTGGGAGTGTGTGTTTTGCATTATGACTCTGCCCTAGGCCTATACTTGTATGTGTGAGTGGGATGTGCTACTTTTTGGGGCAGACATGACCAACGGTTGTTTGCCTTGTAGCTGGTTGGACAGTGTCCGCTTGTGATGTAATTTCAGGGTGCCCCTGTAGTCATAGTCAGTGTGCCCCACAGAGTAGGTTCAGTGGCTGCCCTACCAAAGTTTGTCCATCAGCCAACTTACATGCTACAGTTGCTGCACACTGATTAGTGGATATGCCACATCAATGCCCTGTACAATTTCTGATTTACACAGTGCTGTCGATGCATTTGTGTTCAATCATCATTCTTCAGTGTGATAATCATGGAGACTACGAAGCTCAATGTGTGCATGCATTCACTAATGTTTATGCCATGCAGAGTGGCCTTGTGAGGGTACCCCCAGTTCTGGAGGGAGGGAGGTCACTGTGCGTCCAGATTCAGTGTCTGGCTGCTGTACTGATAGATGCTGACATATGACAATGTGTAAATGTTCATTAGTCCTTCTTTACTCTCATACCTGCAGCTCAAAGTACACCAACGTAAGGCTGTCTGGAGGGCCATAGCAGCAAAGGTGCGAGCCCTGGGGGTATCAAACAGACGACACACACACTGTCACAAGAGGTGGGACGACATCAGCCGGCTGGCTAAGCAAGTGGCAGAGATGAACTTGGGGATGGTACCACGCACAGGGCGTGTGGCGCGCCGCACCATGACTCCGCTGATGGCACGCATACTGGCAGTGACCTATCCAGACCTGGATGCACGTCTGAAGGGGCTTCAGCAGCAAGACAGAGATGGTGAGTATCCGGGGAGGGATAGTTTGTCTGGGAGTGGATGCATGTGTAGAGTGCCTGTGTCTGCGGTGACACATGTGATGTGCCTGTGCTGCCATGCTGTGATATGTGATGTGAGTGGCAACTGTGATGTGTGTCTGTATGAGGCATTGGCCCACCATGGCCTTACTCTGCAGCTCCTGGCTGCAGTTTTCAGTCCTTGACATATATTTTGTTGTCCACATGGTCACTCTCCTTTGTGATGGTGGGTGTAGTCCCTATTATGCTGTACAGCTGTGTCCACTTAATGAGTGTTACACCATGTCAGTCTACTTTGCATGCACCTGCATGGTAGTGGCCCACACATCTGACAACAATGTGAACCCACATTGGCACATGGTGATTGTAATGGACTATTTGACAATGTGGCATGTGTAGACAAAACAGGTGTGTGTATTCCCCTCTGGATCCCTTTAGGCTCTGTAAGTGGTGATGTTAGTTGTGGCTACATCATGTCCATGGGGCAGGTCCATGTGGGCTGGGGGAACACCATCCATGGGCAGGGTGTAGTGCTGTGTGTCATCGACATTGGTCCACTCCTGCCTGTTTGTCCGCATGACAGGCACAGTTGTGGTGTAACTGGTGTGTAGCTGCACAATGATTTGAGGGTGTGGTGGTTACCATGTAGCTGTAGGCCTCTCATGTGCTGCATTGCTCTGATATCGTGTGACCAGACAATGACACTTATACAACCATGTTTCTGTCGCTAATGCAGATTCGGAAGACACCACGGCGGAACATGATCCTGAAAGTGGTGGCGAGACCAGCACGACAGCGGCAGCAGAGCAGGGTGAGACGGAGCAAAGTGACACTGACCACACCAGCGCTGATGAGGGTGACAGGAGTATGCATGAGGAATCTGTGGCTGAGACACAGAGTACCACTTCATCTGATGGCAGGGGGGATGAGTCCCTGTTAGCAGCCACAGGGGATGGGGACTCTGCTGCTGCATCTGACTACCAATGGCCACTGCCCACCCTCCCATCCACTTCCTCTGGGGCTGGCCGTATCCGTGTCACTAAGAGGGGACGTGTCACATTCACACATGGCACCGCAGCACCTGCACCTGTCCCCCCTGCTGCCCTCAGTGCAGAGTGCGTAGAGCTCCTGCGGCAACTTTGCGTGGGCCAGACCGCCCTGCTGAATGCCTTCAGTGCCCACGATAACAAATTAGGGCAGGTTCTGGCATTCATGGAGGGCATACACTCTGACGTGGGTGGCCTACATCGTACACTCCTGTCATTGTCAGGTACAGTGACGTCAGCCCTCCAACATGCCCCCTTTGCAGCTCAGGTGCCTGTGACGTCCACCCAGTCAGTGGCCACATCAGATGACAGTGGGCACTTGGGACATACATCAAGTCAACGTTACAACACTAGGAGCACAGCTCAGACCCAAAGCAAACAATCCCGTCCACAGACTCCATCCCCAAAGAAGGGCAGGGACCCCCCAATATGCACAGACAAGGTGAAGTCGCAGAAGAGCAAGGCCAGAAGGGCATTGTGTCAGACATCAGGCTCACATGCTGCTGAGCCATCACCAGATATTGACTCTGCTATGCCCACAGAGGATGTGTGGGATGTCATGACTACACCTGGGGAGAACACAGGGACACACCCACCTACCACATCAACCCCAGAACAAAGTACATCGAGGCAGGTGGAGGGAAGCCCTGTTGTGACCAGCCCAGTCATTGTGGCAGTGGAGACCCCTGTCGTGACCAGCCCAGTCATTGTGGCAGTGGAGACCTCTGTCGTGACCAACCCAGTCATTGTGGCAAAGAAGGGCAGTGTAGTGGCCATCCCTGGCAAGAAGGGACAGGAGGGCAGTGTAGACACCACCCCTGGGGTAAGTGGGAAGGTGGTCACTGTGGGGGGTACACCTTCCAGAGAGGGTAAAGTGGTCCGGAGGCGTAGCCAGCCCAAGCGTACTGCAGGATCAAGCACTTCTCCAGAGGGAGTGGCAGTGTCTGCCCCTGAAGTGGAACAGTTGGGGGGTGTGCAGGTGGTGTCAACGCCACTTCCCATCAACCCCATGACAGGGAAGCAAATTCATATTCCAAAGAAGTGGAAGGGCAACCCTCCTACCTCTCCCACCCACACTGTGTCAAGGGCGTGCATGACTCCACCTCCACGTGCCATGGTGCCACCTGGTCCGCACAGCCCTCCACCTTGCAGGCCCTCTGTTATAGCCACATCACATGTCCCTCTGTCACACCAGTCAAGTGGACCTGCAGTCCCTGACACACAGCCAGCTTCCACTCCACATGACAGCCAGGAGTGAGTTGTCAACACCCTCAGACGCCTGTGCCACACATAGGTGTGCTACAGTACACCATTGTTAGCGATGTGGGTGTGTTCCTGGGCCTGTTGCTCTGATGTGCTCTCCCCTGCCAAGGACACTGGGCCTGTTGCTCTGATGTGCTCTCCCCTGCCAAGGACTCTGGGCCTGTTGCTATGATGTGCTCTCCCCTGCCAAGGACACTGGGCCTGTTGCTCTGATGTGCTCTCCCCTGCCAAGGACTCTGGGCCTGTTGCTCTGATGTGCTGTACCCTGCCAAGGACACTGGGCCTGTTGCTCTGATGTGCTCTCCCCTGCCAAGGACTCTGGGCCTGTTGCTCTGATGTGCTGTACCCTGCCAAGGACACTGGGCCTGTTGCTCTGATGTGCTGTACCCTGCCAAGGATACTGGGCCTGTTGCTCTGATGTGCTGTACCCTGCCAAGGACACTGGGCCTGTTGCACTGATGTGCTCTCCCCTGCCAAGGACTCTGGGCCTGTTGCTCTGATGTGCTCTCCCCTGCCAAGGACACTGGGCCTGTTGCTCTGATGTGCTCTCCCCTGCCAAGGACTCTGGGCCTGTTGCTCTGATGTGCTGTACCCTGCCAAGGACACTGGGCCTGTTGCTCTGATGTGCTCTCCCCTGCCAAGGACACTGGGCCTGTTGCTCTGATGTGCTCTCCCCTGCCAAGGACTCTGGGCCTGTTGCTCTGATGTGCTCTCCCCTGCCAAGGACTCTGGGCCTGTTGCTCTGATGTGCTCTCCCCTGCCAAGGACACTGGGCCTGTTGCTCTGATGTGCTCTCCCCTGCCAAGGACTCTGGGCCTGTTGCTCTGATGTGCTCTCCCCTGCCAAGGACTCTGGGCCTGTTGCTCTGATGTGCTGTACCCTGCCAAGGACACTGGGCCTGTTGCTCTGATGTGCTCTCCCCTGCCAAGGACTCTGGGCCTGTTGCTCTGATGTGCTCTCCCCTGCCAAGGACACTGGGCCTGTTGCTCTGATGTGCTCTCCCCTGCCAAGGACTCTGGGCCTGTTGCTCTGATGTGCTGTACCCTGCCAAGGACACTGGGCCTGTTGCTCTGATGTGCTCTCCCCTGCCAAGGACACTGGGCCTGTTGCTCTGATGTGCTCTCCCCTGCCAAGGACTCTGGGCCTGTTGCTCTGATGTGCTCTCCCCTGCCAAGGACTCTGGGCCTGTTGCTCTGATGTGCTCTCCCCTGCCAAGGACACTGGGCCTGTTGCTCTGATGTGCTCTCCCCTGCCAAGGACTCTGGGCCTGTTGCTCTGATGTGCTCTCCCCTGCCAAGGACTCTGGGCCTGTTGCTCTGATGTGCTGTACCCTGCCAAGGACACTGGGCCTGTTGCTCTGATGTGCTCTCCCCTGCCAAGGACACTGGGCCTGTTGCTCTGATGTGCTGTACCCTGCCAAGGACTCTGGGCCTGTTGCTCTGATGTGCTGTACCCTGCCAAGGACACTGGGCCTGTTGCTCTGATGTGCTCTCCCCTGCCAAGGACTCTGGGCCTGTTGCTCTGATGTGCTCTCCCCTGCCAAGGACACTGGGCCTGTTGCTCTGATGTGCTCTCCCCTGCCAAGGACTCTGGGCCTGTTGCTCTGATGTGCTGTTCCCTGCCAAGGACACTGGGCCTGTTGCTCTGATGTGCTCTCCCCTGCCAAGGACTCTGGGCCTGTTGCTCTGATGTGCTCTCCCCTGCCAAGGACTCTGGGCCTGTTGCTCTGATGTGCTGTACCCTGCCAAGGACACTGGGCCTGTTGCTCTGATGTGCTCTCCCCTGCCAAGGACTCTGGGCCTGTTGCTCTGATGTGCTCTCCCCTGCCAAGGACTCTGGGCCTGTTGCTCTGATGTGATGTACCCTGCCAAGGACACTGGGCCTGTTGCTCTGATGTGCTCTCCCCTGCCCTGCCAAGGACTTTGCACTTCCCGATTGTGATTCACCAGTGCATAGTCTATGGCATTTGCACATGATTTTGAGACTTGCTGGTGTCTACTTATGTTGTGTAGCTACATCTGTGCAATATGTGAATAAATACAGTACATTATGGTGTGTTTTCTCTGTCTCCTTACTGATTAAAGTCATTTTCTTGTTTGACTGAGTTCCATGGTCTATTTTGTACATCACCATTGCAAGGTTCTATGTGGCCATATGATTTTTAGACAGGGGGACAGGTTCTTCAGTCCATTGTGGCCCTGCTGATGTTGTACTCTGTGATGGTTATTTGGCAGTCCATGCACTTTTCGTGTGGGTGAATAGCTATTGCTGCATACACTGTTCACAGGTCACCTTGGGGGACACTGGCAGCACAGGGTGTGCAGCTGTGCTGTGATGTAGTCGATGTTTATGATGTGATGAGGTGTGTGTTTCCCTTTCTGTGTGCCCTGGAGTGTATGTGTATGGTCGTCTTGTGTTGGCCCTTGGTCCTGGTGGCATGGCTTACATGGCATGTGTGTGGCAGAGGTGTGCAGTGTGAAGGGTGTTAGTTTGTAGTGTATGTATGTGTGCCCCTGTATGGTGTGAGACACACATGTGTCAGGCAGGAGTTGTATGCCTGTTGTATGTTTTGTCTTGCCCTGTGTGGATGTTTGTATACAATTGTGTGGGCTGTGGGGAGTGCACTGGTGTTGTGTGTCCGTTGTCAGGCAATCCTGCTGTGCCTTTGTCCCTGGTTGTGTGTCGCAGTGTGTGTGTATTGTGCTTGTTGTTACAGTGCTTGTTGATGTGCAAGGGGGTGCACGGGATAGGCACCTGGCCTGTGACTACTTCGGGTGGTGTGCAGTGTTGGTCGGGGTGGTGTGTCGCTGTGATGTTTGGAAAGTGTCCATGCCTTGGTGTTGCCCTGCCTTCTGCATAGTGCGCATGTGTTGACCGCGGCGGTGACGTGTCCGTGACCGTGACGTTGCTGCAGGTTGGCCGACGTTGTGTGTTCCGGATGCCGTGGGGTGCCTTGTTCTGAGGTGGGTGATGTGTGGGTGCCCATGTGGATGTGTTGTGCCCCCCAGCAGGATGCCAGTGTGGTGCTTGGGACCTGTGTCGGCATGTGTGTTGTGTGGTGTATATGTGTAGTGACGTACCTGCGGCGGCGTCCGCGGCGGCCCATCTGGCGATAGTGCTGCAGCAGGTACATGACCGGATGCATGTGGAGGGCTGGGTCCATGGGGTTCATGTCGGGTCTCGTCGTGCGTGCTCCGCTGTAGACTTTCCGCCTGCTAGAGCTGTGCGGTGTGTCCGCTGCGGTGCGTCAGCTTGTTTGGCCCATCCTAATTTGTCGAGCGGGGCGGACGTCATCGCCCGCGGCGGAGGGTCTCGATTGGCTGCAGCCGGCGCGGTGGCGGGCGCACCTTGATGGCGGAGCGCGGCGCTCCGCGGCGGACGGGAAATGACCTGTGTTTACATATCCTAATGTGGCGGACGTGAATTCCACTGCTAGCGGGCGGAAAAAGCTGTTTTTCCGCCCCGCCATCGTTGCGGTAGTGCCACCGCCCGCTATCCTAATGGACCCCTATATGTCTCATAGGATAGAAACGGGGTTTATTTAAAACATCTTATATATAAAACTTCCCACTGGGATACAATAGAAATATTTTATATTGTTTGTTTGGAAATACCATCATCCTGCTGTTAGAGTTTTATCCAAGGGACTGAAGTAGATCTTGCCTCCTGTTGGAAGTCTCAGAGAGATAAAAGACTTCAGTCAACTCGCTGGACTCAAGGAACCTGCCAAAAAGAAGAGCTGGAAGAACTGCCAGGAAGAGTACTGCCCCTTTGCTGTGTTGTTGCTTTGCTTGGTTGGCCTGCAGCTGCTGCTTCTTCCTTAGACAGTGAAAGGACTGGGCTGATCTTTCTCAACTTGTTGCTGAGTATCTCCAAGGGCTTGAAGTAGAGCTTGCCTCCTGTTCTGAAGTCTCAGGGACCACAAAGACTTCAATGAGCTCTGGGTACAGCCTCTGGAACTGTGGTATCATCTGCCACAGAGGGGGGAAAGCAACCGACTCCATTGCTGGCTCCGTGTCCTGAAGGCACCGCAGAGGGAAGCGACGCATCTCGCACTGCAACCCTGATCTCACCGATTACAACCGCCGGCACTGAGCTGCTGCTTGCACAATGAGCGGTGGGCACTGCACTCTCTACCGCCTTGTGTCACTTTGCTGCCCTGAGCTCACAGACCCTGGCACTGCCCGCTGACCTTGACACCCCTAGCCGCTCTGTGGCTTGGCGGCACCGCTCGTACGTCTCACGATGCACCGCCCCTTCCCGCAGTTTTGTCAGGACCGACCGATGCCATCTCCCCGCAACCAGGCCTGTTGCCTGCACCGTGATCTGTCAGCACCGCAACAAGCACCGCCTTCTCTCCACACCACAGCCCTGGTCGTACTGACGCTGCTGGACGACCGTTACAGAGACGCTGCCTGTGTTGCGACTTGAGGGCACCGCACGTCGCACCGCTCCGCTTTGCTTCACATCGCTACAGCATAGGTTGCCATGACTGGCCGTCCAGCACCAACTTGATTGGCTGCAACAAAAAGGTACTGTTTAAGAGTCTGCCGACACCCCGACCAATGTACTCAGATGGAACTGTTGGAGTCTGTTGTTTTCAGCACCGCTGTAGAATCGGACTGTGCTACTGACTTCAAGGAACTGCATTTTTAAGGTTATTATTGCACATTGCATATTTGTAAGTACTGTATGGTGGATTTTTATTGTTTTAATCTTGTTTTGAATATATAACGTATTGTATATTTTTCTAAACTGGTTTGGTGTCCTTTTGTAGTGTTTACTCTGTATTACTGTTGGTTATATGCAACTGCTCTACACACTGCCACTGAGATAAGCCTCATTGCTTGAGCCAAGCTACCAAGGGGGTGAGTAGGGATTATTTCAGTAGTGTATTCCCCTTATCTTGACTAGGAAGATGGATCCCTACTTGGAAAAAGGTGTAAACTATTGCCAGCTAGAGACCCCCATTTTTAACAATTGGTATCGACAACTGTTCTGTTTCTAAGCAAAATCAAAGTGGTACTCAGAATTGGCGAGAGAATAAACAAAGTCATGGAAACATAAACAGAGAAATAAACTCTGATTTACAAATAAAGACAAAGTAAATAGTTAATAATGAGCCCATGTCCCTTTCACAAGGTCACGCATTTCAAATCATGCATGTGGCCTGTCTGGCTGATGGGAATAGGTCCAGTGTTACCCAGTGATCACCATCTTCTGGAGGACATCAAACCACCTACCTTGTCAACGATAGAGAATTAGGCCAAACAGTACCTTATTTATTTTGTTTATTTTATTTTAAGAGTTTTATATAGCGCTGGCTAGACCCGGAGGTATCAGAGCGCTTTACAGAGTATCAGTATAACCAAGTTACAAAATAATTACAAAATATTGCATATAAAAAGAAACAGAAAAACATGTGTTACGAGTAGGAATAAGAAGACTAATGATGAGAAAAGAAGAGCTGTTACAGTAAAGGAATAGGTTTAAGCGAAGGCATAGAACAGCCCTTCAAGGTTCATGCCAGCAAAACACATTTTGAATATTGCAAAATTAGTTTTTCATCCACCATAAGAATCTAGGGGCATTCATGATAGTTTGAATTGGTGCTCAATCCTAAAACATATCACAAGCATTCCTGATCGATCATTTATTAAAACTACTATTCTTCTTTCTGTACTGTTTAAACAAATGTATCCTGTGCGTCCACTATAACAAATTGGACTACTAATGAGATAGCAGACAAAATCATAAATTCCAGTTTTGATATTTTAGAGTGGGGCTTTGACGGTAAGAATTGCACCCCTCCAAAATATCCTTCTATTTGAGAGGCATTGGCTCCTAGACCAGAAAAAGAAAAGAAGCAAGGTTGAAAGTAAAAAGTCACTGTCTATACTTAGAAGTGCGACTGGCTCATTTAATAAATTACTTTGCACACAGGCTTGCTAATAACCAATACATTAAAAGGAGTGCGTACCTGTGAATCTATATATATATATATATATATATATATATAAAACAAAAGTATGTCTGTCTGTCTGCCTGTTTGTCCTTTATGCATTACTACACCATTCATCCGATCGCCATGAAACTTTGGGAAGTTGTTGAGTACTCTCCCGCGAAGGTTTCATGCATAAAATGTTTTCAAATATCGGCCCCCCAGGGCCCTAATAATCTTTCAAATACTGATGTACGCACCAGGCGGAAAAAAAAAATGTGTATCCACAAGCACTCGAATTAATAAATAGAATTAAAACACCATTCATCCGATCGCCATGAAACTTTGGGAAGTTGTTGAGTACACTCCCACGAAGGTTTCTGGCATAATTTTTGTTTTAAATATCGGCCCCCCAGTGCCCTCATAATCTTTTGAATACTGATGTACGCACAGACAGAAAACAAAAAATCGCCATGAAACTTTGGGTAGTTGTTGAGTACACTCCCGCAAAGGTTTCTGGCATAAAATGTATTAAAATATCGGCCCCCCAGGGCCCTCCTAATCTTTCGAATACTGATGAACGCACAAGACGGAAAAACAAAAAATCGTGTATCCACAAGCACTCGAATAAATGAATAGAATTAAAACACCATTCATCCGATCGCCAGGAAACTTAGAGAAGTTGTTGAGTACACTCCCGCGAAGGTTTCTGGCATAATAGAATTAAAACGACACTTTAGTTTCAATAAAAATGGCACAATGTAAATTGAATGTTATCATAACGAGTTTCCTTGAATTTCCTTTCTTTGGAGATTGCAGCAACGCGCGACTGGTAAACTAGTTGTTAATAAAAAATAAAACGCCATTTGATGATTGGACATTGCTTCAGGCAACCTTTGTAAATGCGCCTCTAGGAGATGAGGTCTGAACTTTCCTGCTGTCAGTGCAAAAGATAAACAACTGGGAATATGTTCTTGGAATGTGCATGGTCTGGCCCAGTTGCTGGCTGACCCTGATACTCTCTCATTTTTAAATACATTTGAAATGTTAATGTTCCAAGAAACAGGGAGAAAACAAGTAACTCCATTGCCTGGGTTCAATTAATTCAATCTCCCTGCCACATGCACTAATAAATTACGCCGTGCTCAGGGCGGATTCTGATATTATATTGCCACTTAATTAATACTAACAGCATAATCAATTGATCTGCAGTTGAAATGGTTACAATGTGTTATATTACAGTATAACTGTTATTTGATGATAATATTTAATGTTTAAAGTGCGAGGAAAAATAAGGTGAACCAGCTGTATATCTTACAGGATATTATAAGCCCATTAGCATTACAACACCCAGATGTTGGTTTGATCATCTCAGGCGACTTTAATTTACATCTGGTTGCTTTTAACTCCTTACATAGAATTAGCAATGGTATCGCAAATGTGTGCTATGACATTCTGTATAAGGTCGGCCTGATTTTGTTAAAGTAAAAAATCTTTCTGCAAATTAAGTCCAGTTCCATCTTTCAAACAGTCCAAGCATGGTTCAATAGTCGACTACACTTTTATCTCACATAGACTTCGTCCAGAAATTGGTAATTATAAGGTGATTCCTCATATTGGAAGTGATCATAACCCTCAGATATTAACGCTACAACTCCCAATAAGCTGTACCGCCAAATCTAATGTACTTCTTAATATGGTTCATTCTACATATATTCTGAAAAGTCTTGTATGGCATTCGTATAAACAAGTAGAAATGATGAAGTTTGCAGAAGCCTGAATAAAGGATGGTGACCAGTGCCAGGTATGGGTAGGTTCAATGATAGATAGATGGAACTACATTACCTCATCCTCGGTGGGAAACTTTCCAGCACAAAATCGAAGAAAAATGATTCCACCATTAGCTTTCACTAATACATGGTATTCATTTCAACTACTTAAATGAAAATGATCCCTCAATAAAGGTGCATGGGAACCTTTTTCCCATAGATACCAGCAATCTTATTATGCTGTTAAGAACCCAGTAAGTGGAAGGGTTCTTTCAACCAAGTTTCTTGTAGCAGAATTAGATTGAAACCTTGAAAGTAATCCAAAAGATCTTGGTCTGATGTTTTGTTGCCCAGTCCATTTATGTTCCAGGAGCAGATTCGTAGATGGTGATCCATTTGAGATGGTTGTTTTATCCTAAGTCAAGTGCTCTCCTCCTGATGGTTTATTGCCCTCGCTATCCGGGACCAGTATTCCAACCTGGGTGCTTGCTGTTGATTGCTCCTTTCTGGTAATGGTACATCGGTACGGTGCACCCCTTTAAGAACTGATTGTGACTGCTGGCCAGCCAATTCTTTGGCTGCTTTTCCTTGATCTCTGTTGTTCGATTTCAGCGGGTCCGGGTATCCAGGTTTTTGATGGAGTACAATTTTTAACCCCCATGCTTTTGGTTGGGATTCTTCGTCCAAAATCCTCCTCACGATTACTTCTGAGGACCAGGTTGTCAATAATGGTATACAGTCAAAATATCGAGTTTTTAATATCGATTTGCATTAATATCGAAAAAAATATATAGAATGGACACAATATCGAATGGAAAGAATAAAGAGTACAAAAATATTTTAGTTTCTGTAGTGGATTGTGAGTTTATAGGGGAATAGGGTGGGGAGTTATTTAATTGTAAGTAGTTCTATTTTTAAATTCTTTTTTTATTTTATCAAATTTTTAATTATTTTTTAATTCTTAATTAATTTATTGTTAATTGGTAAATAATTTGTATTAGTAGGTAATTATTTTTATTAATTAATTTTTATTTGTATTTTCAATTGATTAATTAATATATTATATAAAAGTGTTAAGTATTTTAATTAATTTGTAATTGGTATTAATATTTATTTTATTTTTATTTATATATGAAGTGTTTACTTTCCCTACTGTTGCACTCACTGGAGTGCGAATAGTAATTTTTACCCCTACGCTATCCAATGCTTTCCCCACTGTTGCACTCTCTGCAGTGGGAATAGTAATTTCTACCCCTACGCTATCCAACGCTTTCCCTACTGTTGCACTCTCTGGAGTGGGAATAGTAATTTTTACCCCTACGCTATTCAACGCATTCCCTACTGTTGCACTCTCTGGAGTGGGAATAGTAATTTTTACCCCTACGCTATCCAACGCTTTCCCTACTGTTGCACTCTCTGGAGTGGGAATAGTAATTTTTACCCCTACGCTATCCAGTGCTTTCCCTACTGTTGCACTCTCTGGAGTTGGAATAGTAATTTTTACCCCTACGCTATCCAACGATTTCCCTACTGTTTCACTCTCTGGAGTGGGAATAGTAATTTTTACCTCTACGCTATCCAACGCTTTCCCTACTGTTGCACTCTCTGGAGTGGGAATAGTAATGTTTACCCCTACGTTATCCAACGCTTTCCCTACTGTTGCACTCTCTGGAGTGGGAATAGTAATTTTTACCCCTACGCTATCCAACGCTTTCCCTACTGTTGCACTCTCTGGAGTGGGAATAGTAATTTTTATCCCTACGCTATCCAACGCTTTCCCTACTGTTGCACTCTCTGGAGTGGGAATAGTAATTTTTACCCCTACGCTATCCAATGCTTTCCCTACTGTTGCACTCTCTGGAGTGGGAATAGTAATTTTTACCCCTACGCTATCCAGTGCTTTCCCTACTGTTGCACTCTCTGGAGTTGGAATAGTAATTTTTACCCCTATGCTATCCAACGATTTTCCTACTGTTTCACTCTCTGGAGTGGGAATAGTAATTTTTGCCTCTACGCTATCCAACGCTTTCCCTACTGTTGCACTCTCTGGAGTGGGAATAGTAATGTTTACCCCTACGCTATCCAGCGCTTTTCCTACTGTTGCACTCACTGGAGTGGTAATAGTAAATGTTACCCTTTCCGCTATCCTACGGTAAAAATATTGTAATTTTTTTATTAATATTACGTTTATATACATATATATGTATTACCAAATCAATTTGTATGTTTTTTTTTACTTACATTAAGGTTATTTAAGTATTTTAAGTATGTTTAAGTTAATTATATTTATTATTTCATTAATTTTTTATTAATTTAAAGCATTTTAAAAAAATCGATATTTTGACTAACTATATTTTTTACATCGATATTTATGATTTGATATGTTTGTACTTACCTGTTTTGGTATTCTATATTTTTACCTCAATATTTGGTAGGTCGATATTTTGGCTTTCTATATTATGTCAGTGATCCGTCAATCATATTTCTCTGTCTGAGATTATTTGATGTTTTTAAATGCTAATCTTTCCAGGTCGTGAGTGCTTATGTTCATCAAGTTTCTAATGTCTTGCAATACCTGTAGAATGTTCCCCCTGTTGAGGGTGTCCCCGTCCTCTAGATTTGTATTCAGGGATAAATAGAATTGAGTTGTTTTTAAGTTGCGCCTGATTAGCAGTTGGCTGCTTTGCCTGGCTAGCTGGTTCCTCTCTGGATTGAGGGTCAAAAAAATCCACTTGGGCACTGCAGTCTCCCTTTGTAATAGTAGATGTTGTTTTCCTTAAGGTGACTGCCTCTTCAGGATTTTGCTTAATAAGATGTGCTGGAGCTCCCAATAATTCAAAGTTTCTTACTGCTTCTGTAGAGTTTGCAGAAGGCGCTGACAATTCATCCACTGTCTTCCCCAGTTTGCTGTCTAAATCCCCTGGTGGTGCAGTGGTCGAAGGGCTTGAAGATCCTCTTCTGTTCTCCTAGCAAAGGCCATCTCTGCGGAGCGTTTTAAGTTGAGCAGTGCTGAACCTCTGTTGTTTGAGAGCTCAGTGCTTCCATCTAATGTTTGTGTAGATGGCCCTATTGGCTCGTCCACTGACTTTTCCCATTTGATGTCTGAAACCCTTGATATTAGATTGGTTGAGTGGCTCAATTTGTTGGCTCTAGCTTGTGGCAATGATTCCTGTGTTTTGCCACAAATTTCTTCCTGTATTCCTGGTCTTGCACTGCCTGTGTTGAAATAATCCAATATGTTCTTGTTCTTCTTTCTTCCCTTTCTCCTCTGCTTACGACTATATGTTGGAACTTCTTTCCCCTCGGTATGGGTCTTACCTAGGGATTCTGGTTCTTACCCTCGGTATGGGGCTTATCTAAAGATTCTGATTCAAGGTTTGTTTATAATGGCTGCTCCTCCTTGTGGAGGCTGTAGCTATATTCTTGGTTCTTCTTATTAGCTAGTATGTTTTTACTCACGGGGTCCTCACTTTTTTGATCAACGGTTTCCTTGACGCTTCCTTTAGCGCAAACATTTTGCACAATGACATGAACAGACACACTATCTCTGCATAGTAGTGGGCTAAGCTTGTGCTTCCTGTGCCCCGCTTAATATAAATTCAATTTACAGGCACTTTTATTTTTATTTTAGTGGTTGCTGATTTTATGGTCGTCTTTTTTTTAGCATCCTGCTTTTAAATAGTGGCATTTTATATATTTTTATTAATTGCCACTATAGCGGTTTATTATGCAGTGAGAATTTGAACCAGACTGTGAAGCAGCACCTTTGGTGTTAAACTTTGAGCCAGCATGAGAAAAGGGTCACGTGGCTGAAAATTGCTGAATTTCCTTCCAACAATTTATTGTGTATTTTTTGGCTCACTCTCCTTTTTCTCTTTGTACAGTTTCCATCTAGAGCTACTACATAGGGTGTGCTAAAAGTAAACAGTCTACTTCTTGAGGGAGTTTAGCCACTGAAGGTGTCAGAAAACAAAAGGCAAGGAAAGTCTCAAGCTATGTTACCGAGACCCAAGACTTTCAAGTCCTTATGCACCCTCACCTGCAACACCTTCAGTACTCGTTTTTTCTTACGCTGCCCAAGAATTCTTTATAACCCAGGTTTAGATTTTTTTTCATGAAAACTTGGAAAGTTGATGGGGGAATCATTTACAATGGTATACTACTTCAACTGAAGTTTTCCTTTCTCATGCTACTACCAATTAGAACATTGGAATATGGAGCACTCCATTGAACACCACGGAGTGCACTGTGCTTCCAAGGGCCGGTAAAAGCCCGGCAGGCGACATTCCAATGTTGTTTGAACAAATGTCTCGTTGAGCCCATGGGGATTTCAATCCCTCAGGCTCCAAGAGCCCGTTGTTTTATTTGTTAGAACATTCTCCCCTCTAGTGGCAGAATGTTCTAAAAGCATTTAAGCCCTTCCTAGCTGGGCTATACCGGCCATTAAAGTCCCGCTCCAAACGCTGGAGCGGGTCTTTAATGGCCGGTATAGCCCGTTGCGGAGAGCTGTAAAGCTATATTAAAATTCTAATCCAATGTTACAGCAGACCTTTTGGGTATTTATCACAGCAGCACATGCAGCTCGTATACTCCAAACACCTGTAAAAACACAGAATCCAAAGGTTTCTTTTATACACCTGCTCCTTGATATTTGGCAATGTTTAACTCTTGAGAATGCTGCTGTAATTTTCAACTCTATGCCATAGAAGGTGCAGCAGTCGGGGAGAGAAAAAGCCAATTTCGTGGTTGCTAGAGGGTGCAGAGAATATAAAAAAAAGCATTTGCAATGCAATGGGTCTCGCATTTACGCAAGTTTGAGCTACTGGCATTGTAAATGACAATGCCTTTTATTTATGTTTTAGTTTTTAAAACATAAATAAAAGAGGCATTGTCATTTACAATGCTAATAGCTTAAACTCTCGCAAATACGAGAGCTGTTGCATTGCAAATGCTTGTTGTTTTTCTCTTTACTGGTTCCATAAGGATGTATTGTAGGTCTTTCTTTTTGCTCTCGCAGTGCTGTTTCTGGGAAGTCCTTTGACTGTACAAAGATGCTGCATCCTTTCATTCCTCTCGTCAATGCATCTCCGGATTGAAAGAGCTGTCAAGTTGAAGCCGGAGAGTACAAGCTCAAAAGTGAGGAAGATAATGAATTTTTTGTTCTTATGTATAATGGGGCATACTTACCTGTGATGCTATATTTAATGAGAGTGAGAGACCGGAATTGATGTTATCCTCCAACACTGTTGAACCCCCATAAGACTTCACGATCCTTTCTCTCTTTCTCTCTCTCTCTCCCTCTAATAAATGTCCCTTTCCTCCTGGGAAATGCCTTGGTTGTAGGTATAGAAGGGCATACCAAGGAATAATGCAGATTATCCTCAAGCTCATTTTGTACCCAATAAATTACAAAATGCAATTAGTGGGATGCAATGCACATTTTTACCACCTACATATATGACAGCAGTGTGTGGCTTCAGAGAGTACCATTGTGCTTTGGCCAGACTGCATTTTAAAAGCTCTACAGTGTCACGTGTAAGTGCTTTTGCCTTGGAGAAAAACTGCCATTTATATACTAGCTAAATCACTCCTTAAGTCTGCCTTGAATGCCCACAGGACTGACAACTTAATATAAGCACAGCTTATTTGGTATCAAGTTAAGTAAAAATATGCTCTCACAGCGAACAGTAAGAAAAGGTGGTTTGTCACTGTACACGTAAAGCTATATTATTAATCAACAGGCCCATTATGAATAAATGTGGACAATCAAATTATGTTCCACTTAGTTTTAAGAACAAATCTAGCTCAATGGTGAAGGTAGATTTTTGATAACTTTAGTAGAAAAATAACTGCCTGAGAACAAACTGTTTTTCTTCACAGTCCAGATCCACAGGTAGAATATACAGCTCTTGCTCCCTTTTAACCACCCTTTAGGACTTGGCTTTCTTGGCTAAAGTTCCCCAAACGTTTTGCTTTCCCCCTGGACTGTTTTACTAACATAGAGTTGCAATTTAGATGCAGTGGGTACTTTGCCCTCTCTGCTTTGTATCTTGTGCCCGTTAATACTTTCTAATTCTCTCTTTATGTACTGGTTTTGTGCTCTGTCCCTCACTGTTTTGTGTTGTATCTTGTGCCCGTCAATATTATCTTATTCCCACTCTAATTACTGTTTTCTGCGCTCTGTTCCTCGCTGTTTTGCATCCTGTGCCCGTTAAAATTGTTTAATTCTCTGCTCAACTACTGTTTTTTGTGCCCTGTGCCCCGGCCTGTTCCTGCCTTCTCCTGCGCCCACTCACCCTCTGTCCCCTCGCCAGTCCCACTTCCCGCCGCTGCATCCCCTGCGGCCCCGCCCCCGAGCTCCCATTTGCCCGTTCCCCCACCCAGCTGCTCCTCCCTCCCACCTCCCCTTCTTATGGCAGCCGCACACCGGGCGCATGCAGCGGGAGCGCCGCTGGCGCACCAAAGGTGCGCCAGAGGCAAGCCCATCTGCGCCCGTCCGTGCCTAGACCGCGCCCATTGCCAGAATCCCTGGACCCCGAAGATACCACAACATCCGACTGCACTACGATGCCAGCACCCTCCACACACTCAACCCCAGACGAGAACACACCTGCTACCGGGCCACCCCGAAGCGCATCCAAGGGCCCTTCACCTGCCAGAACTGCAGCTTCACCAGCATCTGACCCGCAAACCACCTACCATCAAACCCAACTACCTGAGATCCATCCTCCTCAACACTCGCTCTGCCTGCAAACACGCCGTCGAACTCTGGGACCTCCTCAACTCAACAGCCACAGACGTCACCTTCCTGACGGAGACCTGGCTGAACCCCGCCACAGCACCCGACATCGCCATAGCCATCCCGGAAGGCTAAAAGATCTCCCACAGAGACCGCACCAACGGAGTAGGAGGTGGAATTGCCATCGTCCACAAGAACACCTTCAGAGTCTCGACCAACACCAATGACACCCTGAGCACCGCCGAACACTGGCACTTCCAAATCCACACCGACCCCAACACCACCCTCAGAGGAACCCTCATCTACAGCTCCCTTGGACTCAGACCACAGTTCAGCGACTCCATCGCCGACCTCATCAGCATCCACACCCTAGCCTCCACAGACTACATCCTCCTTGGGGACCTGAACTTCCACCTCAAGAACAACAACGACGTCAAAGTAGCCACCCTGATCGACAACCTCACCAACCTCGGACTCAGACTGCTTGTGACAACACCCACCCATGCTGCCGGTCACACACTTGACCCCATCTTCTCTGCAAGCCATGTCTCCTACAACCACACCACCGAACCCCACTGGACCAACCACCGCTGCGTCCATTTCACCTTCAGGAAGCCCACCACACACCACCGCACCCAACAGATGCCTCGTCGCTGCTTGGGAAAAGTCACAGTAGAGCAGCTAGTTACGACCTTCTCCCAGAGCCCACCAGCTGACCCACTGAACCCAACACCGCCACCCTCAGCCTCCGACAGTAGATTGACAACTGCACCAACACTCTCGCTCCGCTCAACACATCCTCCAACAGCCACACCAGCAAGAAAGCCCCCTGGTTCACTGAAGAACTCCAGACCTCCAAGCGTACATGCCGGAAATTGGCAGAACTGGCTCCGCCAACGATCACCAGACAAATACACAGCCCTCAAGAATGCCACCCGCAGACATCAACTCATCAGAACTGCCAAAAGGACCCCTTTCAAGGACCGCCTGGATAACAACGCACACAACAGCAAAGAGCTCTTCAGCATTGTGAAGGAACTCTTCAACCCCAGCTCCAACGACATCCCCCCTTCGCAGCACCTGTGCGACTCACTTGCAACCTTCTTCCACTGCAAGATCGCCGACATCCACGACAGCTTCAACGCCACAACTCCCCTGCCAACCACCGAGAACTCCACCCCCGCGACCACCAGCCGCCTGATCGCCTGGTCCTACAACAACGACGATGACACCATAAAGATCATGAACTCCCTCCATTCTGGATCCCCGTCTGACGCATGCCCACACCACGTCTTCAACAAAGCCAGCACAATCATTGCTCCCCATCTCCGGAAAGCTATCAACATTTCTTTCAAGACAGCAACCTACCCGGAGAGCTGGAAGGACGCCGAGATCAACACCTTACTCAAGAAGCCCAAGGCGGACCCCAAGGACCTTAAGAACTTCCGTCCCATCCCCCTGCTCCTGTTCCCGGCGAAGGTCACCGAGAAAATCGTCAACAAACAACTGACCCGCTACCTCGAGGACAAAAACATCCTGGACCCATCCCAGTCCGGTTTCCGCAGCAACTACAGCACCGAAACCGCCCTCATCGCCGCCACCGACAACATCAGGACCCTGCTCGACAAAGGGGAAACAGCAGCCCTCATCCTCCTGGACCTGTCAGCTGCCTTCCACACGGTCTCCCACCACACACTACGAACACGCCTACACAGCGCCGGGATCCAAGAGAAGGCCCTCGACTGGACCACACCCTTCCTCTCCGGCAGAACTCAGTGCGTCCGCCTCCCACCCTTCCGCTCCATCGTCACCAAGATCATCTGTGGTGTACCCCAGGGCTCTTCCCTAAGCCCAACGCTGTTCAACATCTACATGGCACCCCTCATCCGCGTCACCAGACAGCATGACCTCAACATCATCTCTTACGCCGACGACACCCAGCTGATCATCTCCCTCACCAAAGACCTTCACACCGCCAAAACCAACCTCCACGTAGGAATGAAGGCCGTCGCCGAATGGATGAAGAACAGCCGACTGAAGCTGAATTCGGAAAAGACGGAGGTCCTCATCCTCGGCTCTACCCCTTCAGCCTGGGACGACTCCTGGTGGCCAACATCACTGGGAACAGCCCCGACATCCACCGACCACGCACGCAGCCTGGGGGTCATCCTCCACTCCAACCTCTCATGTCTAAACAGGTTAATGCCGCTTCCTCTTCCTGCTTCAACACCCTCCGAATGCTCAGCAGGATCTTCAAGTGGATCCCCACCAAAACTAGAAGAACAGTGGGCTGGGTGCAGTGTAGGTAAAAGGGAGTACATATACTTGGGTTTGTTATGTTCTGACAGTGAAAAACACTCCATTTCGATTTTTCACTGCTGAAAGGCCATCCTGCCCATAGGACAGTATGTTGGAGGCTGGGTGTTGTGTTTGTTAGCCTAGTTTCCTGTCAGTTTATAGTGAAGTTTTGTATTTATGAAGTCACAGTGTCATAGCACATCTTTCTGTGAAAGTGGTTTTGTGTCTGTGTGTTCAGAAACCACTCTTTTAGAAAGTGGCTGAGTTTTGTTCTCTACTGAAATGTAGATGTGGATTGTCTGTCTGGATCTGAAAGGTGGGAGTAGCTGGGAGAGGTCTTGACCCAGGGAGGGGTTGAGATGGCACCAGCCTGTCCTACATCTGGAGAGTAGGGGGAGGAGAAGCCCGGGAGGTGAAAAGGCCTGGGCTGGTGCTATAAACCAATAGACCCATCTCCTGCTGAGTGATTAAGGATCCCGGCCCCTAGTATCAAAGGGAGAGAGGTGACACTGGAAGGGAGACACCCAGAACTGATTTAGGGAGGGGTCATGGACCCCTGAGCACAAACAAACTTCAAAGACAGTAAGGGGTATAACTATGAGAGCTGAAACCCCTGAACGTTGGAATGAAACAGCAATGGATTGAGACTGAAAAGGCTTGGACCCATTCTGTGGTCAAGAGGAACCTCTCTAAAGAAGGAGCAACAGAAGAGACTGCTGTGGAAAGACCAATCCTTGCTTTGTGATCTGGGGCTGGTCTGCAGTTTGCTGTTCTAACTAAGGGAGAGGCTGTTGGGACTGTGCTTGGAGGCACTGGGTCCCCCTCCTTGAAGAAGAATGTGCTTTGTGCTATGTCTTGTAACCCCAAGGGCCCGAAGTGAGCTGGCTCCTTGTTTGGAAATACAGGATCCGGAGAAGTCCCAAGCAGCGGTGTGTGTGTGTGTGCTTTTGCAACTTGAGACCCTCAGAAGTTGTGCCTTGTGATCGTGGGCAAGCAGGAGTAAGCTGGGTCTAAGATATGCTGGGTGCATGTTGTGGTGCAGGCCAGGGCGTTGGTGAGGAGCCCCAGGTCGTTGTGTGCACCAAAAGAGGAAGTGAGTCTCAGACGCAAAGCATGCGTGTCATAGTGCAGGCCAGTAAACACACGGGGGACCTGTTGAGGGTCCCACTCCAACTGCACAGCCACATGTGCCTCCGAATGAATCCAATAAACCAATTAGGTTTTTCTTATCATTATATCCATTTTTAAACACATTTTTTTCTTCTTTTCCTCAATTTTTCATCAATTTATTTTATCCATTTTCCATTTTGTTATTCAAAAATATTCGTGACCACGAGATGTTTTCCATAAAACACGACTTTATTTTAGCTTCACCCAATGCATTTCGGTTAGAAACCTTCGTCAGGGGTGTATCTACAAAATCAATTAATACATTCATCAGTTCAGATCTGCATGAGTATTTACACCACATCTTCCTTAAAGTTAAACAAAGAACTTATTTCTCAACAATGTCGTATTTAACTCCATTAATAATTAGCTTTCACTTTCATGGTGTATGTTTTTATCAAGCATCACTTAACCAGCTTTCATCCTTACAAGACCCACAGTTTCCTCAACGACACTACACATATCTAAAAAAAGATTTTCACTGTTATTATAATACCATTAACATAGTGACTGGTATCCCCGTTTTTTTATTTAAGACATCACTTCTATTCAATGCTCCCGCCCTCATCTTTACGCATGCTTACCATGTCGCGATGTTTAAAAACCTTTCTTTCTCCTCATAGTTCATGCGGCGTGCATTTTCCAACACGGTATTTCAGCCTTTTTCTTTCAAACAAACATCATTCCGGTTGGTTTAAAATTTTACCTTCTCTTATGTACCCACTAGTAATCACGTGTTCAGGAGCCACCAATAAATCCTGTGCTGGATTTCAGCCTTACAACTGAACCGCACTGTCCCTGAGGTTTATTTTCATACTGCACTACGTTTCCCAGGATACCATATAAACATATCTTTTTAAGTTACACACTACTTAACGCTGTGGCCTAAACGCTGGTGATTACATTTTCACTGATTAGCAAAAGTATTTACGGACTCATAGCAGTCTAAATTATACATTTTTAAACAAGTTCAATTTCCATAGTGCAGGCCAGGGCATTGGTGAGGAGTTCCTGATCATCTTGTGCACTGGGAGAAAAGGTGAGACTCGGACGCGCAGAGTGGGTGTTGTGTTGCAGCCAGGGTGTTGATGAAGAGCGCCTGACATTGTGTGCACCGAAAGAAGAAGTGAGTCTCGGACGGGCAGAGTGCATGTCGTGGTGCAGCCAGGGCGCTGGTAAAGAGCTTAGGACATGGTTTGCACCGGAAGAAGAGGAGAGGCTCGGACGTGCAAGGTGCGTGTCGAGGTGCAAGCGGAGGCGCTGGTGAAGTGCACCGGGTCATCGTGAGCACTGGAGAAGAGGAGAGTCTTGGACGGGCAGTGTGCGTGCTGAGGTGCAACCTAAGACACTGGTGAGGAGTGCCTGAGTAGGGTGTGCACCGAATTGAAGTAAAGTCTCTGCAGTCCTGAGTGCAGGTCTCGGTGTTCCTTGAGACTGCCGGAAGGAGGGCTAAGTCATTGGGCCCTTGGAGTAGATCAGCAGAGGCCCGGACCGGCAGACCCGGAGTAGCTGAGCCGCCGGCCTAAACTCGCCGCACCCCGCGACGGAGTTCTGGATCAAGGCTCAAGTCTCTGACGTCGGAGAGGAGAATGGGGTCGCACCAGGTAACGTGGATCATCACCAGGGGTGGGGTGGGGGACCGGAGGGACACACTCTCGGCCTCTCGCTTCTGTCAGCTGTGCAAGCCTGTTGCTTCGGCTCGGATCCCGGCCCGTGCTGACCCAAGGAGAGGCAGTACTGGGGCCAAAGTGGGAAGCAGTACTTCTTTGTCATCATTGATCCATAGAGGGGGCACTGTTAACTGAGCACATAAACTGCCGTATTACACTTTGCATTATTGCTGCTAATGAACTAAGAACTGTCTTATGAAACCTGACCTCATTTGTGCCTGACAAACTACATGCTTGGTGCGCTACTCTCTGCGTTATTTTTCCCTTGCAGATTATCTGATTGTAACGTGGCGCATTGCATTAATTCTTCATTGCACAGTTTCTGATTATAACGTGGCACAGTGCATTATTTCTTCGTTTGCACAGTACAGGATTGTAGCACGAAGCATTGCTTTGCTTCGTCCTGGTACAGGGCATGCTGGTAGTGATACGCATTGCATTATTCCTTCTATTGCAAAGTACATGACTGTGGCTCTATGTAAGGCATTGTTTCTCTGTTGCCCAGTACAAGAGAATATCGTTACGCATTGCAGTATTTGTTTTCTTTTGCAACATGTGTGATTCTAGCAATACGACTGGCCTAACCTTTTGGAAATGGTTAGATGTGAACTTAACTGTTCGCCCCGAGTCTGGCCTGTTTGTGCATGGCTCATTTTAAAACACAGCACATATTCTTACCTTCCAACCGCTTCCAGGCAGGCATCATCCCATGGAAGTGCTATATACGTGATATCCTCATCTTCTGGAAAGGTGAAGAGAGCAGCTGGAACAAATTTGGTGAATGGAATTACTCTCTGGACCCTTACCTTCATTTTACTAAGTCACACTCTGACAAGGAAATATCATGTTTTAATCCTTTGATCTCCATTAATCAATAACAACTCAACATAAAAACCTGCAAGAAAAACACCAACTGCAATAGTCCATTTCCATTTGACAGCCAGCATCCTAAAGCTCTAACTGAGAATATTCCCAATGGTCAATTTCTGCATCTACATAGGAACTACAGTTCCTTAGGCGATTAGGACACAGAAGCTATAGTCCTGAGCAGAAACCTTTTGGCTAGGAACTATCCGACAAAAGTGATTAGACAGGCTGAAAAAAGAGACTGCAACAACAATCGTGAGGTCCTTCTGGATAACCTCACACGGCCAACTTAAGACGTTATGACATGGGTGATCACCTTCACTTTACAGTCCAACAGAGTCAAGAGCATTGTAATGAAACATTGGGGCATCCTGAAAACAGGCTGAATGACCACGGATTAAAAAGACTCTACAGAATACTCTATGGGCCCTTCCTCCTGTGACTGGGCATTACCCATGAGGATCCTGCACTGCATGCTCCTCTGCCCAACATTCAAAGATGCTTAATCTGGGCACCAACAGTACGTGGATATGGAGGAAACAAACTAACTGTAATAGTAAGAACTGTATCTACCTGGTAACGTCCCAGTAAGCTCTACTATGTAGGAATGATGACAAAGGCCATTAAGATCAGGATAGGAAAACACAAAGGCACCATCCGATGTGGACGTAATGCAGCCAGGAGTTTGAACCATTTTAATGAGCTGAAGCACTCAACAAAGGATCAAAGCTGGACTATTTTGAAAGCCAACCCAATGTGGAATACGACCTCGCACTTTAGAAGGGAACAACGCTGGGTTTTACGTCTTCAGATACACAATAAAGGACTGAAAGATGAGATCCCATGGTTTGAACTGTAACCGAGTGAAATTCATTTCTCGCCCCCAATACCCTCATTACATTGAGGTACCACCCAACTGGCACAATAATGGCATATATATTTCCCTGGGAAGCATATATTTGATTAATCACTCTAATTGTAATTACCTTTCTTATGAGGGGAGAATTCTCCCTGATTAATTAAGGCTTACAAAACATGTGCCCATACAAAAATATGACACAATTAAGTGAGACATGGACTGAACATGCAGGCTCTAAATATATAACTCTGTTTAGTCACTGAAAACCATCCACCTACTGTCACAATTATTTCAATTAAGTCACTTAGAATTAAATGACCACAGTGCCTCACATCATAGTCAGAGATCATGTACACCTCTCCAAGATGGCTGCGAGACCTCCCCACTGGCCTCCTACCGGAAACAACTCGGAAGAAGGGCCTGTTGCTGGCAAGTCAATTCCCTTCAAATACAGATCATCGCTCCTGCGCCACCATGACCTGGGCGAGCAGAGGAAGAGGACAGATGGAGCGAACTAGACACACAATTCAACCATGAGTATTCCTTTAGGCAATTACCTACAGTGATAGGGGGTTTGAGCCAACGCACAGCCTCCCCCGCCTCAAGTCATACTTAACCTCTCTCTTGAACTACTTTTTAGTAGTGCACAACCTCTGCATCGACCCTTGATGCATAACAATTCAATCTAGGTATGGCTTTTCCTATTCAGGGTACAAGGTGAACGTAACCAGCTTACTCCAGCTTTACAACACGCCATATCTGTCACTGATGCATCGTTTTATAGTTGCGGTACGAGCAGTATGCATTGACAATATATCACGTGGCATATGGGGATTTTATCAAATCTGTGACATCACAATTTGCAAAAAGATGTCAAACACAAGCCGGCACATGTTTTGTCATCACAAGATGTTATCAAAAAGCTGGCACATGATTGATTACTTGTTTTATAATTTGTGTTTTTTGTGATGTCATGTGCGTGTATGTTTCCACGTCTGGCAACACATTCCAGTTCCTGATGACCGCAGTGGTCTACGATAAGGGACCTTCAGGTCAATAAGGGTGTCTTATGCCAAGAGCATGATAATCTTGTTGTTACCATTGTTTTTCTTTTTTATTTTCTCATCCTCTCTAGGTCGCTCAACCAGTTTAACTAAAAACAAGTAGGTACCACCCTTTTAGAGGGGCACTGCTCATAATAAGTTTGGGGTATTCAGATTACCTGCTTTTTTTGGTCCTGAAGGAGCACCATAGATCTTTTAGAGACCACAGAATTGCGAAACATGTTGACCTCTGTGTTATTTCACCAAAGTCACAGAAAGCTAATAGGGCACATTATAAACAATGAAATAGCACTAACCTATCTTGATTTCTTACTCTGGCAGGGGAATCTATATATTAAAGGTTGATTTGATATCTCCTAGTCAGTTTTTACTCCCATCATCGCACACATCATACACCACCCATGCCCATAGGGCAATGCAGCATCGGCCCGATGAGCAGCACCTGCAAAATGATTAAGCATGACCTCCCCAGGGATGTGTGAGGGCAACAAGAAACAGTCTTGTTGACTGTCCCCTATGTCCACCCAAAACCCAGACTTCTTTTCTGTATCTCTTAGGAACAGTGACCCCATTGTTTAATTGATTTGTCCATTTAGATATCAATAGTCTTTCAATTGTAAAGGTTTTTTGTGAGGTTGGCGAGATCTAGAAGGTAGGCATACCCAATGCCAGAGTGGCACATCATCACTTCACCCCTACTCCACCTATCCTGCACAGTAGTCAGGGACATTTCAATATGGGAGCTTAAAGTGATCTATGGAATGGTCTTCCCTGGGAGCCTCAGCCCCTCTGCCTGATTCCTTCTCACAATAACTTCAAAGTTCAGCCCCTTCTTTGTTTGGATCCAAAGGTCTGTTTGTCATCCTTTTGCTTCCGTGGACTTCAGTTTGGACTAGGGCTGTTGTAAATTGACAGCAATGGGTTAGCATTTAGCTGAAGCCATCCTGTATTTAGAAGTTATCTTATCCGCTTTGTGAAAGCCATTTTGTATTTCTGGCAGCCATTTTGTTTGCCATGTGCTCTGTTCTCCCTCAGTGTTAACTGCTCTTGAAATCTGCCTAGTGACAAACTATATTCAGCATCTTCCACTTCGCACATGCCCAGAAGAGCCTAGCTAGTAGAATGCACCTTCTTCTCTAGTATAACTGTCATGCTATTTTTGCTGCTGTATGGAGAAGTAACTCTCCTCCCACTTTGTTGAGCAAGTAGATCTTGTATGCCAAACTTAGTCATTTTGCATGCTTACACGAGCCAGGACTACCACTTGCATTTATGCTTACTATGTAACTCTAAGCATATATAAAGCCCCGGTTTTCTGTACTCCTCAGACTGCCTCATTTAGTTGCTACGGCTTCTGTGTGACGTAGTCTCACCTCATTTGAGGGTAATAAATATGATCTTTTGTATTGTAGCTTCTGTGCCAATTTCTTCTTTGTTGGTTTAAAAGGACTAAGTAGTAGTGGGACCCCTGTTTCAGGTTTCAATGTTTCTTCAGTTGGCGCTCCAACGTGGATCTCATCAGAGAAGTGGCTATCTGAGGGAGTGATCTTGTCAGGAGACAGAAATCTACTGAGGAGGACAGGACTCTACTAAGGAGGTACTCTGTGCACGGAGAATCTGGGGATTCTCTGTCTCTGCAGCCCAGTATATTTCTGATCTGCCTGATTTTAATCCTCCACATGATGTCACCCCTGACTGAGAACCTTTTTGGTGTGAGTATTTTAAATAGACCGTTAGGTAATTCAGAACTTGGCAGTTAAAATTTGGACAACCATTTGTTTGTTAAGAGCCGTTTTACGGCACTTGCTGTAAGTTTGAAGTCTTGGATTGGTAAGGTAGTTTTAGAAACACTTACTGTGGCATTTTTTATATGTATTGACCAAATATTGAGTTAGTCCTACGAATATGAAAATTATATATGTGCTGCAATACATATAGGCAGGTAATGAGGAGATTTTTCTCTACTTCTAAGAATATTTGAACGGCTCAACGTACTAAGAGTACTTTAAGAGCTACTTTGATTATAATACTGCATATTTTGCACTATTTTTTGCATGCCTGTTTCAAGCACTCTTCGAAGAATGTGTTGGTTTTTGAAGGTACCATAGAGAGATGTGAATTCAATTAGCCGGCTTCCTTGAGGGAATATCTAAATAGGTTTAGGTATAAAAACATATTTCTTCCTTGGTGATTCTGTATCCACATGGAATTCAAATATGTACAAAAATACATACAAGGATCCTTTTTCTGCGCAATTTTATGAATGGAGATATGCAGAGCGATTTTTTGGGTGTTCTGCCAGACAAAGCTAGTGAAATGAGTGTATTTTGGCTTCTTAGAAATAAAACAGTCTATTGGGCTGTTTTGCAGTCTTTTGGAATACTATTGAGAAGCGTTTCTTGTAAATATGACTTACAACTAGTATTTACAAATGATTTGGCTTAAGTACAGTCTGTGGGCTGTCCTTTGTGTCTGTACTAAGTGTTGATCTGTGGGTTAAATGTGTGTTTAAATGTCTATGTGGTTTGTGGTTTTCCCATTAGTGCAACTTCTGTAAGTAAATAGCGATTACGCTATTTACGAAATAATGGCTATTAAGCGCGCTGTATTATGTGTCCTGAGTGTTTGACCCCTTCTGTATATGTCTAAAATAAGCTCAATGCGTGTGTTTGTGTGTTTTCTTGTTGTCATCAGTCTATTATGCAAAATGTCATTTAATTAATATTAAATAAAAATTAAATAAAAATCCAGAAATGAACCATATGATATGCTACAATAGCTATATGTTGCTATTTAATTTATAGAGTAAGCTATTATGCACATGTACAAACTGTTAAATGCTTAAAAGATAAAATAAAAATTCACATCCAATAGGAATAAAAGGCCACAAAAACAAAATTGTGTGTTTTGTAATAAATAAACAATTATAAAGCATTTTCCTTAGATACATTGTATTAGATATTAACAGGCAAACACATTATCTGAATAAATTGGATTTTGCTGTACTGCACACACATTTTAAAACTAGAAATGTCTCAGTTTTAAATAGACTGCCACCGTGCTCATGTTTCAACACTGAGAAAAGCTTTTTCTGCCACAAAGCAAACAGCTGTCATTTTTGTAGGCCACGAATAGACAGGAATGTTCACTCGGCCAGGAATTCATTAGTTAAACATGGATGAAACTCTGCATTTCAGAATGCTGTTTTAAAAAAAGGTTACAAAAATCAGGTTCATTATTTTAGATGTGAGGAAAACATTTAAGGTAGAGATTTCCATTCTTAAAAGCATTTTTTATAAGCATATTCTTGGTTCTGTTGCTAAATAATATTTGTCCTTTTAAAAAAAAAAGTATCGCAAAACTTTTCATGTTTCAAGTTAGGCTTCTGTGCTTAGGCTTGTGAATGAATACGTCTAAATATGATAGGCAAGGGATGCAGCTTGTTTTTATATGTGGAATTATCAAACATGATTGGTTTTATTAAAAATAATTATTAATGATGAAAAAAAATATAAAAAAATAAGTGCTTTTAAATTCGTTTTTTAATATTTATACAGCTTAATACTCATACTATGACCTCCTAGCATTAAAATTTCATTGAAGTTGTGTTGTACCCCAAAATGAGGATATTTGCATATGAAATATCACTCTGCGCAGGTGTAAACAACTAATTTTTCCTAGGATTTACATGAGATATGTCTAATGTCCAACTCTGCAATTTGTCGAGAACATTCTGAGGATGATGAATATGTAAACAAATGATAGGATATTCATTTTTAAGTGCCCCAATTATGAAAGTCAAAATTGGGTAAAAACCACTATTTAAATAGCATTTTTTTCATTTAGAGTAGCTTTTAAACTGCCATAGGCTTCAGTAAATGGATCCATTTAGGTATAATACAAACAGCTGACTTCTATATTATTAGACAAGTATATTGCACACTGGGGGCGCTAGCTGACGCCGGACCAAGATGGCTGACCTTTAGTGAATCTCTCGCCTGGCCGAGCCTTTTATTATCCTAACACATCATCATGACCTGATTTGGAGCCTCCTATCCAGTGCTACCGAGACCGCCTGCACGAGAGGGATGCAGCGACACCTAACTCGCCTCCCAGCACCAATCGAGGCGTGAGCTATTGGCCCGGTCCCCGCCAGCGACCTCCGGCGCTGCCCTGCTGGTACCGCCCGCGGCCATGTCTGCCAATAAAGACCGGGGATCTGCGGCCTGTGGTGGGGTCCGGAACCTTCACGCAATGGATGACGCTCGCCTGCCCTGCCCCCCACACACACCGGGGCACGTAGCCTGCTGCATTTGATGGCCGCATTGAGGTGAGAGGTGCCCGCCGCCGTATCGCACTAGATTCTGCACGGGGACCGCGCTTTGCTCCTGCGCGCCCCCGCTGGTAATACACGCTGAGTCATCTTCCTGGGAGTCACCGGGGATCTGCGTGCTGCGGCGGCGGCTAGGCCCTGAAGCGACGCTATTGCCCCCCATACCGCCTGAACTACACACCACATCTGAGGATCTGCAAGTTGCGGTGGCAGCTAGGCCCTGATAGTGACACTGTCGCCCCTCACCGCCCGAATTACACGTCTCATCTTGCGCAGCTCGCCAGGCACCTCACCACTGCTGCGCTGGGAAGAGGAGACTTCACCCACATGGTGCCTGTGCTTTGGCGGTGGCGGCCTGAGGAGAAGACTGGGTGGCTTTGCACCTCCCGATGCGCCAACACCTTACCCCACCTGCGCTTCCCTTACCTTGCACACCACCTGCTGGGCCTTACGGATTGCAGCTCCTGGGGGCCGCTACATAACTGGTGACGGCGCCCATGCCCCGGAGCTCCCCACAGCGTGCCCCGCAGCCCCTACTGCAACACTAGCCCTACATCTGTGGATCGGAGAGGCGGAGGCCTGGACATTCGCTGGCGCTGACGTAGAGGACTGGATACTGGGCACATTGCTGCTACACGACGCCGGCTGACTCTTCCCTGAACAGACAGCTCCTCCCGACATATCGTGCCACAACGCCCGACAAGCATATCCTCCCAAGGCCCATATGCACACGCGTGGGGAGAACACTCGGTCTCCGAGAGCGCTGCCGTCTGGTGACAAGGGTCGGAGCGCTAGATTTTCACCGTGCCACCCACACTGTGCCGCCATCTTGTCTCCTGCGCCCGTGGCCTGCGACATCCTAGGCACCTATGGGATATCAACAGGCGTTCCTCCTAGAAGCGGCTGCTAAAGACGCCGGTGTGGCGAACAACCTGACGACGTACCCACGCTGCAAGGACCCTAGACACCTAAAGTACACCTTTCTACTGCCCTATTGTTTACCGTTCAGCGAGCCAAGAACCCTGTGGTTTCTACGTCACTAACCCACACAAATCTCCCCACCTGGTGTCCAACGACTCCCCCTGGCCTGGACAATTCACACCCTACTGTGTGTCAAGTCCCGAGGCGCGACATGGGCCGCACAGAAGCCAAACAATCCAAGATCCCATTTGCATCCAGAAAGGTCCCCGGATCACCGCCTGCTGAAAATGGAGAATCTGCGACGAACGCCTCCCCGGAGGAAGACTGGAAGGCGCTTCTTCTTGGCATGAAACAAAGCCTCACATCTATAGACTCCAAGATAGATACTATTAATACGAGAATAGACACGGTGGTTGTGAAGCTGGAACAGCAGGACACCCGTATCAAGGAAACAGAGAGCAGAATTTCAGACCTGGAAGACAGAGCCACCTCCAGCGGACGTCATATTGCACAAATGGACAAACTGCTCAAGATTACTGCATACAAAAACGAAGACTTAGAAGCTAGGTCTCAAAGGAACAACGTCCGTATTCTGGGCCTGGCGGAGTCCACCAACACTGGCAGAATGGAGGACTTTGTAGAAAACCTAGTGGCGGAACTGTATGGGAGAGAATCCTTCTCCACCCACCTCACCGTGGAGCGCGCTCACAGATCCCTTGCAGCCCGCCCTGCCCCAGGTATGCCACCAATGCCCATTATTGCCCGCTTCCTCAACTACAGGGACCGCGATGCAGTCCTCCGCCTGGCGCGTGAGAAGGGGCAAGTCGTATATGGAAACGCAACACTTTCATTCTTTCCAGACTTTACAACATCGGTGCAGGAAGCAAGGCGTAAATTCGCATGGGTTAAAAAGAAACTCCAGGCTCGGGAAATTCCCTACGCGATGCTCTACCCTGCAAAGCTGAAAATGAATCATCTAGGGAAACAGCACTTCTTCAACACCCGCAGCAAGTGGAGGACTATCTCAAGCAGTATAAGAAAGGTCTATCCAGAGAAGGCGCAGAACAATCTCGATCCAGTTCGCAATCGCTGTTGTCCCAGCGGGAGTGATCCTTGGAATCTGTTCCCATTGTTTAGAACATTCCCATGGTAACCTCCACGCTGGTGGTCCACTCCAAGACTGGTGAAGTATCTATGGGAGCGCTGAATTATGGTCTACTGTATACATGTTGCCACGTGTGGCTACCTTGCTGTTAGCTAGGAGGCCTGTGGGTGCAAGTAGGGAGGTGGAAAGGCAGGTCGGGCGCCCCTAGTGGTTCACTCCCCCAATGGGCGAACCCCTCGTTACTCCAGGGGGCTATTCTTTTTTCAGACTGGGGTTAATGTTATTGGGTGGGACTTATGTGTTGGGGTTCAAGGGGGCCTGGTTCCTTCTGTCTAGTTCCCCGTTAGCGGTTTTTCTTAAAAGTGCCAAGTGCGTATGCAAATTTATGGACACTCCCTAGGGCTCGCTTTAAAAGGGGGCTGCCAACAGGAAACAGGTGCTTGGTTTCTTTATTGGTCCCTTGCCGTGTGATTCCTGTTCCTGTGGTTCTACCTTGTTTCCCTTCCTTCGAGCTCCGTTCCAGTGGTCTTTTCTAGTGCTGGGTTTTGATCCCCTTTTTCCCCTGCTCCCTTGTTTTCCTATTCCTTTGGGCATTTCTGAACCCTTTATGGGGGACCTGTTTTTGATCTTCGGTGACGTTCTGGGATTCGCGGCTGCGTTGCGTTTCCTTTGAGTTTTAACGTCCCGATGTTATCCCTTTTTGTATCCAAACCATCTTGTTATACGCTGTGTTTGGGTGGTTTCACGAAGGAGCTGAATAACGGCCGTTTTTGCGCTACCTTCGTGTTCTTTTTTAGATTACAGGGTTTTTTTGGGTGTCTTTCGTATTCCCTTTGATACCATTTTTCCCCTGTCCCTTTTTGTCCTAAAAATTGTGAATTCCACCCCCTTTGTCATTCTCGGTGTTTCCCGAGGGGGCGTGGTTGGTCTGGGGTTACGCAAGAAACAACCAATATGATTGAAGTGGAAGTATTCCTGTTTCGTATCAATCCACTCCCGTTTGTTATCTGGGGTAAGCAGGGAGGTCGGTGGTTCGTGTTTGTACTTGGCACTGGTAATAGTAGTAGAGGTGTGTTTAATCTTGTCTCCTTCTTTCATTTTAGCGGTCTCGTCTGTGTCAAGCTGTCAGCTGCCGAGAAGCCAGAATAGACGAGTTGTGTTCCCCAAGACCTTGGGTTCCCTTGTTTTGTTACCCACCTTCTCCCGGTGTCGTGTTCTCCACCATCCGTTTTGATTGCAGGTGTTGGGGGTCACGGTGAGGGTAGAGGATCCGGACGTTCTTCACTCCTGCGGTGTTGGGCCGGTCGGCATCGGAACATTATGTACCCAGCAAGTTGGGGCCGCCGGAGTGGGAGGGGGGTCCATTGGGTTTAACTGATGCACTGTCAGAAATCAAGGATGAGATGCCACATTTATACTACACGTTGATCTTTACACATCGGTATGGGTACGACAGGTGACGCACAGGCACTTCGACAGATTAAGCTAATCTCGTGGAACGTCCGTGGGCTGAACAACCCCAGGAAGAAACGACAGATTCTGGGCCATCTAGACCGACATGGGGTGACAATTGCCATGCTGCAGGAAACACACTTGGCGTCAGGGAGCGCCCCCCAATTTGCATCCCGATGGGCTTCATGCCGCTTGTTTTCCTCTTACTCTTCCTACTCCAGAGGGGTGACTATTTTAATTAAACGGGCAGTGGGATTTACACCACTAGGGACGGACACCGACGCGAACGCCATATTTTGTATGGTATGGGGGAGACTCCTATCGCACACTGTCCTTTTCGCATGCTATTACGGACCTAACATTGACAACCCCGATGCGCTGCTGCTACTATGGGGCAAGATACAAGCATTGGATATCACAAATGCATTCTAGGTGGGGACTTCAACACGACACTACGACCTCATATGGATAGGTCACACCCCCTCATGACGCATTACACAAATACACACAAAATGCTACTGAGTATTGTAGAGGACAATCGTCTGCTGGACACGTGGAGACACAATCACCCCACTCTCAGGCAAGGCACTCATTTCTCTGCGGTACACTCCACGTGGGCGCGCATAGACTATGTGTTTTTATCAGCAGGCCTCACACACTGGCTGACTGGAGCTGTACACCTAGCCCGCACGTTCTCGGACCACTCCCCTGTCCTTTTAGAGCTCCAAATCCCCATGGACAGTTCTCCCTACCTGACCTGGCGCCTCAACCCCGCCCACCTTAGCGACTCGGCCTTTAAGGCTGAATTAGGCCAAGACATACAAGACTTCTTCGACCGCAACACAACGTCAGTGTCCAGCCTCACAACAGTCTGGGAGGCCTTCAAGGTCACGGTACGGGGCTGGTGCATTGCTAAAGGGGGTGGAATCCTAAATCCTTACGAGGGGATATCAGATAGATAGAGGTAGAACTGCGCGTCCTAGAATAAGATCTAGATCATGTTAAGCGCGGACACGAAATCAAAGCCCAAATGATGGACAAACTAACGGAATACGAGGAGGCAGCAGACAGGGAGTGTAAATTCCGTGGGAAGTCGCACACTGCACGCTACTATGGAGAGGGAGAGCATCCGGGGAAAGCTCTCGCGGCCTCGGTTAGACCTCCCAGATTCGCCAACTATGTCAAGACGAACAAGGCACTATTCACAGAAATCTGCCCGACCAACTCCGCATCCTCAAAGAACACTACACTGCGCTATACACTTCACACAGAACCATGCCAGTGGATTGGACACTTACCTAAACAACACCGCCACAGCTTGGTTAGGCCCTACTCAATAAAAATTCCTTCACCATGAACTCGAACGTGATGAAATAACAGAAGCAATCATGTCAATGAAGTACGGTCGAGCCCCCGGATCGGACGGCCTCCCGATCGATTTTTATAAAACATATGTTCACTTACTCGCCCCAATTCTTAAACGGGTTTATTATGCAGCCCTTGAGGAAGGCAGTCTACCCAACTCCATGCGCGAAGCCTTGATCACATCTTTGCTTAAACCAGGTAAACCCCCCGAACAGTGCGACTCATACCGGCCCTAGTCGTTATTAAATACTGACATTAAAATTCTAGCGAAAGTCTTAGCTACGCGCCTCAACCTTTTGATGGAACGACTGGTCCTGCCGGACCAGGCCGGTTTCGTCCCTAACCGAGCGACGTCCCGCAACTTGCGAACGCTACACGCAGTGTTGCAGGACATAAACCCCAATTGTGAAGCTGCCGCCATATTCCTCGACACTACAAAAGCATTCGATTCGCTAGAATGGGATTACCTACTCGAACTTTTGGAACGCATGGGGATGCCTTTCAGCTTCCTGAACTGGGTGCGACTGCTGTACTACCGACCGAGCGCTACTGTGCTACTGAATGGGTCACGCTCTTCCCCCTTTGAAATTCACAGGGGCACTCGTCAGGGATGCCCGCTATCCCCGGTTCTTTTCGCGCTTGCCATCGAACCATTGGCAGCTAAACTCAGACAACACCATAACCACCGGGTGCTCATATATCCGGAGAGACAGATACTCATCTTACTATACGCGGAGGATATGACGCTCTATGTCACAAAACCCCAAGATAACCTGAATCCCATACTGCGCGAAATTACAAAATTTGGGGGTGTCACTGGTGTACAAATAAACTGGGCCAAATCTGCTAAATTCCCCTTAACGGATAAAACACAGCCTTACCCCTTAGATTACCCCTACAGTAGATTGTACAGTGCTGGCGTGGAAACGCCTCGCCAACACCATGGGATCCCCGTTCCTATACTCGCCCTGCATGACCCTGATGAATGACCCCCGTCTACGCGTAACCTGCGAAGAAATCGGGCGCAAAATGTTAATCAACCTGGCTTACCACACGTGGGGGGACCTATATCTCCAGGGCCAATTCCGCACCTCGAATCAATTCTTTGGGGATCACACCCCCACAATAATGGATACGTTCCTGTACACCCGACTGCGCCAGAACGTTCGCGCAGTCACTCCTAACTTCCCTGAAGAACCCGATAATCTGGCTCCACTACATGCACTCCTCCAGAACGATGCCCCGCAGCACGTAGTGTGGTTACTTTACAAACACGTACAGAACGCACCACCGCTCACTACACTACGAGCGCGCGCTGACTGGGATAGAGATCTTGCTGTCCCACTAACGGACGAGCAATGAGAGTCCAGCTGCACTAACACAAATGCCTTGACGGGCAATGCTCGGTTACGCTTGATACATTTTAAATTTCTGCATCACCTCTATTACACCCCGGCCAAGCTACACAGATTCCACCTGCGAGACAACGACCGCTGCTGCCGCTGTGGGAGGGACGCAGCAGATTTTCTACACCTGGCATGGACTTGCCCTGCTGTTGCCACGTACTGGAGTGAGGTCTTTGTGGGATTGTCCGAAATGTTGGGAATGGACCTTGCACCATGGCCGTTGACAGCGTTGCTGGGTCACTCACATGTCATTGCGACCACACACAAAAAATTCTTGGCACTAAGCCTATTTTTAGCAAAGCGCCATGTGGCGTGCAGATGGGGCCGGGGCCGCGCCCCCAAAGTTAAGGCTTGGATATCCACACTGACCACATGGCAAGAGCAACTGCATAACTACTCGGAACTACTGCCACAAACATCACGCCCTAAAGATATCTGGGGCCCCTTCACTGCCTACCTTCTTCGGCAGCGGGAAGAGGAGGACATAGCATCTGGCGAACCACGGGATGCACTAACAACAGACACTCAACCATCACACTAAACTACACGTGGGAAGGCCACATCACCCTCACGAGCCCAAATAGTAGGATGGATTGAATTAACAGCGAGACGCGCTTACACTGTTCCCTACTGCAGTCCTCTCACAGGTGCGAGGCCCGGACACACCACTGACAATTACCAATCTTAGCCACTGTTACACCTGTCACATAGTTCGTATCTAGATAATGACCTACAGGCACTAGTTCCTTGATATAATGCGTGCCAATTATGTGGGGGAGGGGAGGGGGAGAGTTAAACACGTGTTTGAGTTCATGTTTTTTGGAACCTGTGGACAAAACTGATCTGTACGGGAAGGTGCCTTTAGTCTTAACTACTATCTGTTATTTGTATTGGATGTCATTTATTGCACTAATGTACCGTACACTCTTTTATTCAGATTTTTGAAAATTAAAAAAAAAAAAGTATATTGCACACTGCTTATAATTGTATATGTGAACTTTGATTAACAGATAAACTTTGCCATATTTATACAGTACTAATGCTTAAATGCTGAGGCAATTAAATGTGTACATTTGCTAAAAGGATTTTTAGCCCTCTCAAAAGTGCTATGTACCTCCTATAACTTTGTTTATGCCTAGTTGCTACACATAGGGGTTGATAGTGTTGACAGAAGTGAAACCTGCTTCAGGTTTTCCTACTGTCAAACTGGAGGAAGGAGGCTATCTCCTCCACAAATTAAGGGTAGGTAATATGTATGTTGCTCTCTCCTTTTCTCAATTTTTTTTAGCCTGTCTAAACTGTCTGTGAAATAGCAGAGACATTTAATTGGCTATTCAGTAATACTGTTTTAAACATTGTTAGCATTAATAAAATGAATAAATATATAGGTTTTATTACTGCCCATTCTGTTTGATGAAATTATGACAGGATCAGTTGTTTAGATTGTTGTTCTCTTATTTTGACCTATAAGGGGAATTAGATGTGGGTAGTTTTGTTGTACAAGTCTTAGGTGATAACACCATTATTGAAGTCTTGCAAGGGCATTGCTAATTCTTTATTAGCTAGCCTGTGTAAATAAACTGACAGTCCTTATTAGAGCTGATGTTGCATAGTTTGGATCATGAAAAGTAGAACGTAGGGAAGATGCCCATGTGATCCTTAGCAAAAATGTTTTGTAGAAAATGTTGTTTTATAGATAAGAGCCCCTGTGAAATTAGCAATTTTAGATTTTCCTGTTGCTCCTATAACATGAGAGCATGGTCCTAAGCGTACAATGTAGGTATAGCCCACAAATCTGTCACACCTATCTCAATCCTGAACACTGAAGCTGACTATGATTGTAATCATTTACATGTAGGAGTAAGGGTAAGATGTGTTAGTATTTCTCTCCATTTTATGTTGGTTTGTAGACCTTGTATACCCTGTAATGCACTCTGATACCCTCATGGGTCAAGTTTGCGCTCTTTAAGACACTAAAATAAATAAATAAATAAGAAGAATCATTTTAGAGGTGTCTTCAGTCCTGTAGAAGAAATGTAAAATTTATGAGCAAAAGTGTAGAACATTTTCTTTTTTTAAGAGTTGTCAGCAGATAGACTTCCCATGTAGCTATCTACCCTTAAATGGTAGAGGATAATGCTCTCACATTGAAGTTAGTGAGGATAATGAAGAGTACCCAATTGAAGAGACTAGAAGTACTGTCTTTGCCTTTGAGAGTGACAGTGCATTCTAGACCAGAGTTGTCCCATGGCTTCTGGCCACTCCTTTGAAGATTGCAGGCCATCTGCCTGCAGTCCCATTGTTAAATATAATGAATTGTTTTTGTACTATATTGAAGGAAACTAACAGCTGTGTCAGGTTTTTATATCGCAAGGTTCTGCAGGATCTTCCAGAATAAAAAGAAAAGTCATAAGAACCTGCAGAACGATGATGAAGATGAATCCTTACTCCCATCAGTGACAGCTACAGATGAGGGGCGGACGTCTTGACTTCCAGTCCCAGCACCCAGAAAGTAGCAAGGCTGGACAGCGATCGCCAGCGCGCCATCAATGGCATCTCCAAAGCATCATGCTTGCTCCATCAGACGGCGTTGGACATCAGACAAGAAGGAGGAGCTGGTTCCCTGTTTGCCACAGAACCAGAGTTTCAATGCAAAAGAGCGAAAGAGAAGGATCCCTGTTGTTGATGGCAGGGCTGGTTTGAGGCTTCAGTTTTCTACCTGTCATTTTCTGGTAACCTCTGACAGCGCGCGGTCCCTTGAGCCCCATGGCCTGAGTTTTGGCCCCCCCCTATTCTTTGCTCCAACGGAAGGGCACCGGAGGATCCAAGATTGGCAAAAGGCACTACATTGTGGTACCGATGTTGAAAGGAAAAATAAAATGAAAGAGCAACCCGAGTGTCCTCTGACACTGAATAACCAGTGTTGGAGCCTGAGAATGTAGCTGAACATGAAACTTTATTGTTTTTTCTGTTTAAGCAGTACCCGGGTCTGCATGAGATGATCTGTGCCCACGACCAACGAAGAGCACAATATCTGTAGTGCCTGTCGCAGAGGAGAGAAACTGGTGCACTGCATTGAGACATTGAGACTTTCGAGTGCGCTGTAAGTGTTTGCAAGGAGGGCACTCCAACAGATACTGAGAAGCATTATTTTCATGAAAGGCCTGGATCGAGAGGCCCAACGCGGAAGAAGACAATGGATACAGATTTGATGGACAATAGAAGCCTACCAAAGAGGCTTAGAATGGACTTTGGCATGGTTGCATAAGTGTTTCCAGTGCAGCTGTATAAAGTGGGTGTTGGATATGTTCCCATTTGACTGAATTGCCATGGAAGAGGAATTGCCTCTAATGGCTCCACCCCTAGCATCCAAAATGGTCCACCAGAAGTGAATTTGTGTGACCGTTCTTACTGTTCTGCTGGCATCGTTTTAAACTAGTGTTCTGTCTGTACTCTGATAAAGGGTATTCCCAATTCACCTGAGAGCATTGATAAGGATTGCCACTGTCTCACCTGAGTATATAATAGTCACTGAAATGCATGGGAGCCCTGAAAATATTTGCTAGATGATTTTAGGACTTGCTTTTGCTTAGGACTAGAAAAATGATAATTCTATTCATAATAGTGGTCATTACTTCCTACTGCTATCTGAATGTTAATGATGACTAAATGCTCTGTTCCCTTTGTATTCCTGCTCATGCAAGCTTAATGAAATATTTAGAATGGAAAATGCCCACCCAGCAATGAATTCGGAAATTGATAAAATTATTAAAATTAATGTGTAAATATTTTCTATGTTCCTACTGGATCATAGGAATGTCTTCAGCTAATGCTAAAACGGTTGTCTGTCGTAAATTGACAGCAATGGGTTAGCATTTAGCTGAAGCCATCCTGTATTTAGAAGTTATCTTATCCGCTTTGTGTAAGCCATTTAGTATTTCTGGCAGCCATTTTGTTTGCCATGTGCTCTATCCTCCTTCAGTGTTAACTGCTCTTGAAATCTGCCTAGAGACAGACTATATTCAGCATCGTCCACTTCGCACATGCCCAGAAGGGCCTAACTAGTAGAATGCACCTTCTTCTCTAGTATAACTGTCAGGCTATTTTTGCCGCTGTATGGAGAAGTAACTCTCCTCCCACTTTGTTGAGCAAGTAGATCTTGTATGCCCAACTTAGAACATTTTGCATGCTTACATGAGCCAGGACTGCCCCTTGCATTTATGCTTACTATGTAACTCTAAGCATATATAAAGCCCCAGTTTTCTGTACTCCTCAGACTTCCTCATTCAGTTGCTAAGGCTTCTGTGTGACGTAGTCTCACCACATTTGAGGGTAATAAATATGATCTTTTATATTTTAGCTTCTGTGCCAATTTCTTCTTTGTTGGTTTAAAAGGACTAAGTAGTAGTGGGACCCCTGTTTCAGGTTTCAATGTTCTTCAGGGCGAATTAGCACATGCAGATGTCCTCCCCACTCCTTTCTTTCCTAGAAAGAGTGCCAGGCACTGACAAATGGCCTAGAATCTGTTTAAGATCTGAGCAAGAGAAGTATGACAATTCTCCCAGTGTCACAATGAGTACATGTATCACAAAGGTGACCTTGAATCTGTACATGGGGAACATGTTTACCCTAGGATTGATATATCTGACTGGTTTATCTAGGTCCAAGTAGGCTGAACTGTGCTCTTTAATTAAGTAAAACACACTCTCCTTTCTAAAGTGCTGCAGACCTATACAATGAATGCCCACTCAAACTGTAAGGCCTACACCAGGTCAGCATCAGTTCTTGAAGGGTCCCTTTTCCTACAGGTTACCTGTGCACAGATATTGGGCTGAGTTAGGCTGTAGGTCCTACACATTCAGCCCTCACTTGTGCACAAGTCTGTGCTTCGATCTTCATGTGTAACCAGTCCAAACCCTTTATCCCAGTTGTGCATCAGCAGTCCTTACCTCAAAGGCGCAGACACTAGGGGTTATCACTCTCAGTTCATTTCCACAGAGTGCACCATGAGAGAAACTCAGTTAGTGACACTCACAGTAAACGACCAAAAGGTATCCAAAAGCAAAAAAGGGATTGAATAAGCAGAAGCCGTTTGATACACATGAAAAACCACTGTGTAACAGAAGCTACTAGTATTTTTCGAAGAACATGATTTTCCAAACTCAATTGCTCCATTGAGCAATCCATAGCTGAGAATGTTCACACAGTTACCAATTCTACACTTCACCCATTTGAAGGAGTACTCTGCTTGTTTGCTATTAAGATAACACTACTACTCAGTAGATTAAAAGGTTATGCAGTGCAATATTTTAGATAACATATTTCTATCAACAAGAAAGCATGCAAAACAAATACCATTAATCTGAACAAACTTGTCAGCAACACTGCATCCTATGACAAATAACAGGCACATGCCTAGGACCACCCCTGTTTTTGGGAAGCACAGTTAAATTATTTCCTTGTATATTTGCAACACTAAGTGCCCATTACAAGTGGTATGAAATAACTACATTAGGCGTGACACACCCGAAATTACAGATACCACTGTGTACTTTTGGGTTGCAGAATTACTGCACTATAAATGTGTTTCCATTTAGGAATGGAAAATTACTGCAAAAAGTAATCCAAAATAATTTCCATATCTTTCCCACATCGCGGGCAGTTTTCTGGTGGATGCAAAATGAGTCCCTCGTAAACCTTGATGTTTTCTCATACCCCTTGCGAACAAGCTTTGACAAAGCCAACAAATGTAGCTTTCATTTTACAAAACATGTTATAAGGGGCAGTCACAAATCCATTTTAAATGTGTTACTTGCACAAACACCGCTTAGATATTGAAGTCTGCCTATTGGCATTGTCGGTGCTGGAAAAAAGTGTCATAAATGTATTGGACTTTATTCACAAAGGAAAACTTACAAATTTGGTGTAAGTTTTCTATTTTTTTGCTACTCAGAAACTCCAAGTGCAGTTTTACCTGTAGCATCTTTAGAACTGCAGAGACTTTCCTATATGTTTATGTGTGGTGTTCTCTGCAGTCGTAAAGGAGCTACATGTAAAACTACAATCGTTGTCTGTAAATTGCAAAAAGGTAGTAAACTTATGCCAAAAGTGTAAGTTTACCTTTGTGAATAAGGCCCATTGTGTTATACTTAGAGGGGTATATTTATCAAGGCTTGACATTACCCTTGCAGCACACAATAGTACGTAAGGGTGATGCAAAACCTAAATGAGATTTATCAAGCCAAGCAAGACAACCTTGCATGTCCCTGAGTGGTTTGATAAATCTAAAGTAGTGCAAGTCAGTGCAAATCACTGCCTTGCTTTACTCTGTGTGTCAGGGAGGCAGGTCCAGACCGGTGATACCGGGCACCAGGAGATCCTCCAGGAGGCTGGAACGATGATGACCGTTTTGTCACATGGGGCTACTTTTGTTAGTGGGGGCACTTTTTTGCAAAATTGCCCCCACTAACAAAAGCAGAAGTCCACAGTGAGAGTCTACACCAAGCTCATACTGCTGACCCCTGCTTCACTCTACTGGCAGGCGCCAGCACACTAGCAGTGTGCACACACCTCACACATGCTGAATCCTCCAAACTGTTTGGCTTTCCCTGTGAGGTGTCCACTCCTGGGCAACCCCAAGGTGGAGGCCAGGCATCCTTAGCATTGTGGAGATTAAGCAAGCTATTGCCCAGAGTTGCAGAGTGGGACTCCATGATTAAAATAGGCAGTGAGGCGAGAATTATGAGGTCCGTGGCGGGGAATTGAACCCTGGTCCCAGGCTAGACCTCTGCAAAAGGGTCTGCCACTCTAACCATTGAGCCACACTTCTCCACAAAGTAATACTCCCCTAGGTGGGACTAAAGTTCCTCTGTGTATAAATTAAAGAATTAAACCCATATATATCAATATTTCACACTATACAGCCCGTCTCCGTGCTGTGCTTCAATGCCTGAAAGAGAGAGAGCAGGAATGTTCTGTATTTAACATTATACTTTGCATTCCATCTCTCTGTGCTGTCTCTCAACCTGCTGCCTAATGCCAAAGCAGGCACCCTTGCACCATGGTGCAAGGGCGTCTGCGTTGTAAGTAGGATTGTGTTTGTTTTGGAAGGGGCAGCTTCCTCCACATAAACAATCTTCAGCAACATGTTCCTGTTACTACAGATATTTCTCCTTGTTGTGCCTCTGGTGCAGAGGCTGCAATTCTAATGCATTCCCAGGACAACCAGTGTTGATAAATCTGGGAATGTGTCAAAATGCATGGGTGAATGCATGGAAACACCCACGCTCTGCCTGTGGCATGCTTCCCTACTGCAAAGTAATGCACAGAATCGACTTGCGCTGCCTTGCATTACTCTAGATTTATCAAACCTTTCAGGGTCATATAAGGCGGCCTTGCATGGCCTAATAAATCTCATTTAGGTTTTCTGTCACCCTTGCGCGTGCAACAGCGATGCAAAACCTTGATAAATATGATCCTTGGTATTAATACGTATTTGGGACAGTTGAACTGTCAAGCCAAACCTAAAGTTCCAAGAACAAAATAACATAATCCATTTAATTTCACCTTGTGACAAGGCAGAGCATCATTTACAGAAAAATTGTGCCTCCTTATGAGTTAAATGTGGATATGTTTTGCAGCCATTTGTTTCCTATGCTCTCAGATCACTAAACTTTCTTTTCGCACTACATGAGTTTGCAAGTTTTCGATACTTCCGTAAGTAAGTATTGGAATAACTGACATAAATTTGTTAACTGTGATATTATACAAAACCCAAAATTCATTCTGATCTGTCACCCGAGCGAAATACAGCATATCATGATTTGGACTCCACACTCCATTAAGTTCCTTTGTATTTAGTTATGGAACTCATTTATCACTGCACCGGAAGTTATTTTACCATCACAAATAAAGCTCCGTTTTTGTTTGAATCCGAGCTGTAATTGCACCCCTAACATTTTTAACTACTATCGACCATTGCTCTAACACCACTGAGAAGATTAAAACATATTGAAACTCCAGCGCATCCCTCATATTTATAGACTGACTCATGCTGGAGCAGTAAGCCCGGCTTTGTTTATCAGTGAGATTACCAGCCTGGATTCATCATGAATTGTTCTTTTGTTAAATGTCATATTTGCCATCTTCTCCAACGAGGAACTTCAGTAGCACAAGACCTCTATTTTTAAAATGTCGATGGGACATTTTAAGGTGGGTATTTCTTTGAGCAGTTCTTCTAGCTGAGCGAGATAAACACTTGATTATAGGTATTTGAAAGTGAAGCCTTTTTCTTTCGCTAAAGACAATGTACTTTTATAATCGGAAGCTTACAGTAATTTTAACCGCGCATATACTCCTGTATAATTTAGAGCATTTTCTTTGCAAGTGGGAATAAGGCAAACTTCTGCTAACATTTTTTGCGTGCAATTAGAATTTTGGACATTTTTCCAAAGTTGCTCCTGGAAACTGAGTGGGAGTTTTTACAAGGAAATATTTTATTCCAATTTCTCATTTTACTGGGCTGCAAGTATTGTATTATGGGTGATGAAGATAAAAATATCTCACCTAGCAGTCGGCGTAGTGCGAAATAATGAGGGACGCTGAAACTCCCATATCCCACATACATCTCCAGGCTTAGAACTGGATTGTACGACCCCCCCACCACCCTCATAGAGGGGTGGGGCGGGGGGGGGAGGGCTGCCCCCTGTGCCGAAAGGGTTGCAGGGACTTGAGTTACACCTCTGAGGACCTCACCTATTTGTTTCTGAAATCACAAATTAATAGAAAGGAGCGTGATTAAAATGAACACTTTCAGCTCCATTTATTTAAACCATCGTGACCTATGGTTTCCTTATTTAATGTATCGTTAATCAAGAACTAATATTTATCACCACGTAAGATTTTTCTCACAAGTGAGGTCTTTAATTCTTTTTAGAAAGGAGTGCAGGCAGGCTCGATGTTAAGCAAAGCCTCGCGTCTGCAACTCACGGGAATGCTGAAGTGAAGGCCGCCTCACTGTACTCTCATTTTTACAGTTCTGGGATAGAGTATGCAGGAGGAAAGGTACACACAGGGATCTGCGCAGTGCTTAGATTGCGAATAAAGGAGTGCCGCCCTCCTCGTGAGGCCACTTGCAGCTTGCCAGCCCTGCTAATAAAAGTACCAACGCAACTACTAACCATAAAACTCCTTCAACAGTGACAATTGAGACTATTCCAGGCCCCCAAAGCTATGAGAACGGTTTGGGCAGCAGGTATTAGTCCTTTTAAATGGCTAATTAGCAAGCAACTGTTGTGCGCTCATCTTTAATTTAGACAAACAGCGCCCCCATGCGTCAGACTTTCTCAAGTACTGTGTCGGCACCGAAGTGCCGGTATAGAACACCAGAAACCACCAGCTCAAATTAAGCACTGGATCTGGGATTAGTGTGTGTGAGAAAAGGTACATGTAGGACATCTGTGAAATCAGTCTTATCCTCCATCATCCCGGTTTTATTTCCCACCCTGAGACTAAGCAGAAAGCCTCGGAGGAGTCGGCGTAACTGTGAACCTGCTGAGCCACTGTAGTTTATCCACATGTTTTGCCCCCCTGGAATAGCACTCCTGTCCCTCCACGGTGTGGCATGCAGGCCACACCATGCAGGAATGTCCTGCAGGTTCTGCCACGGTTGCAGTCTGTTGTTAAGGCTCTCCTATGAGCCGTACACAGCTGCCACCATGAGACAACTGCAGCCCCGCCCGCATGCCCTGGATCACACTCCTAATCTGGCGGGCAAGCACACAACAACTTCAGTGGACGCCCAGTCAGTGCAGTGGTGGTGGGCCGTCAGGAGGACTGCCAAACTCGTAATAAGCCTTACCTGCTGCTCAGCCAGAATGAGTGTGGCATGGAATGTTGGATGGATGGAATGTTGGATGTCTGTGAGTGCCAGTTGGGTAAGGCTGAGTAACAGGCAGCTGCTCCTGGTGGGGTTCTCCTCATTTCTTCATGTAACAACTTAATAAAAGAACGTAACTAATCTATGTTAGAAGACTGGACTTCATTATGATTACAACAAAGCCCCATAGAAAAAGGAAGTAAAAAGGAGAAACACAGATATTTCTCCTTCTTAACACTCACCTGAGAAGGCGTATCTTTTTGTCGCATCCCTAGGTCTACCACTTTCGTATACCTGGGAATGCATGAAAAGCCATGGGGTTTGCATGGAAACACCCATGCAACGCCCATGGAACGCCTTCCTAGGGCAGAGTAACGCAACACAGCGATTTGCCCTGAACTGCATTACTCCGGATTTATGAAGCCACTCAGGGCAACGTAAAGTAGCCTTGCGTGGCTTCATCAGTGTAATTTTTGAGTTACGTCAAGCATGCACCACATTGTGTGGTGCAAGTGTGATGCAACTAGTCACATAAATATGGCCCTGAGTCTCTAGAGAAGTGTCTGCAATGTCCCTGGGTGTCCCAGTAACTACTATATAGTTCATTGGCCGCCAAATCACTGTCAACGAGTCAGTGACAGAGTACAAGTTCAGGTGAGGGTTTTGTGAGTAGCAGTGAGGTTACACATGATTCTAGATGTGAGTCTAACTACTTCACAGTGTGTTTGTCACTATTTAAATGTGATGTACGTATAGTCACACCTAGCATATAGGGAACCATAAAAACACTTACCAAGAAACCCAGAAGCACCATCACAAATGAAAGCAGAGTCACAGTTTCTGTTGCAGTTTAAAGGCGGAAAAAGGTACTTATAGTAGTAACAAGGGATGATCTTTTTTCCTTATGAGTCATAAAGACATTCAGGGTCACTCAAACGTACTAAAGACACATACAATCACTTACAGGCGATACTCAAAGGAACACAAAGGCACTATGATGTATTTAGAGTAACACCTGTATTCATGTATCACCCCATTTCCACCCAGACACACACCCAAAAGCAGTCAGACTCCTTTTTTCATAATGCATTTTATTGCTTATTTTATATCAACAACATCAATAAAAACACCAAGCTCAAACCATAAGGGTCTTAATTTGTGCACCAAGCAATCCATAAAATATACATAAAGTTATACACATTAATAGAAACAAATGACAAATATCACTGACACTATAGCATTATTACACAATACATCAAGCAGTTAATCATAGACTCAACTAATCTGCACCAGCCATGCATCTTAACAAGTACATCATCAATAACTCCAAAACATGTATAGTGGAGAACCCTCTTACGCTCACACCCATGGACATGTTTCACTACACAGCTAGTTATGCAGACACTCAGAATCAGACTTAGACACCTTAACACATACATCGCCACTGACTCTGTGACAGGCAAATGGAGGGAAAAAACCTCAACTGTACTTACAGCAGTGACCAAGTACATGTGTCAGTGCAGGGCCATGCACCTGGAGTCTCAGGGGTACATTCTGACAAAAGAGTAATCTTGCCATTACTTATTACCGAATGGTCAAATGTAGATAAAGATGTAATAATGAATGATCTAAATGACGTTGTTAGACTTAGCAACAATTCATCACAAATATACAAACATACTTACATTAAGAGCAGCTAATACATGTTCTTTTCCTCAAAATACTTTTAAAAAACCCCAACATGATTCCTACGCAATACTCATCCTTCAATAATTGCAAAAATAGAAGGGCCGGTCGGCACAGCCGCCAAAAACCCTGCTTTAAAAAGGGTTTAATCAATCTGGCCAATTCGATAGAGTAAAATTTACAAAAAAAGATCATGTGTAGTACGGATTTATTTGATAAATTATCACACGGACATTTATTGAGCATTCTAGACCAATCATTGGTGTTCGGGAATGTGACCAGGTGAAAAAAACAACCAAATCTAAACCTGGTCAAGATATACCTGTCATATCCCCTTGAACACCACAATAAATAGGGCTGGATGGTGGTAGTAACCAGAGTAAGTTGGTGTTTCATCACTGATTTTTTACTTAACTCCAGCCCCAATCATATCGATTCATAATCGTTCAAACACAATGCTTTAAGATCTTTTCTAGAAATATTAAGTAAGGAATCGGGGTTACTAAAACATTCTGGCCTACCCAAATCATTTGAGAGATTACAGATGTAATTCAACCATAGGATCTTTCTCCCCTGGTCCAGACCCATAGAATCTTTAATTATGTCCAAGTTCAATCCTAGATCTTGTGACGTCCAATCTTTTTGCCATAATAGCATCGGTTGTATTTTTATGACAACTGTAATGTAACGAATCCCCAATTCGCTAGGACAATTAAAAACAGATGCACTTTGGGGAACGGCTAAAATAAATCTTAAAAAAGCATTCTCTACTACTTGAATTGGTAAAACATCATGGAATCCCCAACCCCCTGCCCCAGCCACACTAATACACTTTGCCTGATACATTTTTAATAAAATTTCTGGTGGCCTCTTGCCCATCTTTTTAAGCAAAAGTCATCACTGCCGCCGTCGACCTCTTAAATAATAAGGCCCTGTTCTTTATTGCTGGTCCCCATGAACCTGAGTCCACCAATAAGATCCCAAGATAGGAGAATGTTTTTGTAGGTTCGATTTTATCTTCCCCGGCTACAAGAGTGCAGGACCTACTCTTGCCCTTACCACATGACATGACAAATGTTTTCTTAACATTGAGCTTCAAACCCCTGTTATCCATAAAATCAATATAGGTGCTGAGGGCCTTCTGAAGACCAAGCTGTGTTCTGGCCATTAAAACTGCATCGTCTGCATATAAAAGTGAGAAAATGTTGTTGTTGTTAACTATCGGTGAGTTTCTCACACTGGCCACCAATGCCTCCTCCAGTTCATTGGTATATAAACTAAAGAAGAACGGAGCAAGTACGCAGCCTTGTCTTACTCCTTTTTTTTTTACATTAAAAGGCTTAGTACATTCCCCTTTTTTTAATCCGAACCTCACCTTGGCAGAGGCCCCCCCGTATAGTTGTCTAAAAAATGATAGAAGGGGAGGCTCAACTTTTAATCCTTCTAGGATCTGCCATAGTCTATTGTGGTCTACGAAGTCAAAAGCCGCGTTAAGGTCAACAAAGACCTCAAATAGGTTGCCTTGCTTAGCCTGGGTATATTTTCCGTGTAGCTTAGTAAAATTTAATACCTAAACAACAGTACCCCTCCCCTCCCTAAAACCATATTGAATGGAGCTTAGGACCTTATTGTCGTCTGCCCATTGTTGCAGTCTGTTCAAAATGACTCTACCTGCTACTTTCATGAGGGAGTCCTGCAAGGAGATAGGTCTGTAACATGCATGAATTTCCTGGTCTCCTTTTTTAAAAATGGGAATAATTATGGACACTGACCAAGATTTAATAAAAGCCCTTTCACAACTGGCCTCCAATACTCTAGTTAATAATGGAAAGCATAACTTGATCTTGTGTTTATACAGGTAGATCGGAGTCCCATCCGGCCCTGAAGCCTTACCTCCTTTGATCTCTTTTATGGCCGCTCGTACTTCCTCGTGCGTAAGATGGACACCAATTGGCAAAAAATGTGTGTGTTCATGTTGTACTAGTTGTTCTTTAACTGCTTCAGTGACGCTGCCCCAGAACCATAGACAGAGGAGAAAAAGTCGACCCAGGAGTCTTCGCTTATTGCCACCTCGATCCTTGCTCCCCCACCAGTCGAGAAAAAAGGGGCCTTCACTGCCTCCCAAAAAAGGGAGCTATCCCTCCGTAAAGATGCTTTATACAGGTTTGTCCAGGCCTGTTCCTTAATTTCCTTCTTATGCTTATTTCTAGATAAGCTGTAGGCCTTCCTAAGCCCCCTAATTTCCTCATAATCCTTTACTGATTTGTGAAGGGCAACCTTTAATAGGGAATAAGATTTTGTGCAGTGCGAATCGAAACAACCATTTAAAAAACATGTGTGGTTCCTGCATGACGTTGTTAATATCATCATAAGCCATAATGATAACAAATAGTACTAACAATAATAGATGAATAGTATTATGATAACAATAATAACCTACGTACCATTTGTACAATATATGCATAAGTTGCCCTTTAAGTTTAAAGGCTTTTTGGAAATAATGATGAACTACATGCAGATAAAACAGTACTTATGGTCTCACCAAGGCATATGTGTCATTACAGTCTCACTCACACATTTGTACAATATATGCATAAGTTGCCCTTTAAGTTTAAAGGCTTTTTGGAAATAATGATGAACTACATGCAGATAAAACAGTACTTATGGTCTCACCAATGCATATTACAGTCTCACTCACCCGCACAGATGCAAACTCTCACATCTCAACTAGTAATCCTTTACTGAAGCTCAGTCAGTGTAATGGAAAAGGTACTTATAACTATGATATACTTACTGTCATAGCAAGGGGCATATGTCACTACACAGCCACCTACCCAGACACTAAGGGCCACACTCAAAGAGCGCATCAAACACTCTGTTACCGAACCTGTAACAGCTACAAAGTCAATGAAGTCAAAGGCACTATATAGTCTGAGTCACAGTCTGGGGTTTGTGTATCTACACAACCAGTGAACAAGATATTCTGAACCATAATCAGAACTCGACCATCGGAAATGTGCCATTTTTACTTTATTACAGAGAGGCAGACTTTTTGGACCACAGTCCATTGCCATCATGCCCCTTAAAGACACCAGAGCAGCCAGGATGCACGCAGTACATGACATAGTATCTAAGGTTAAAATAACAGCAAAGATTGGTCAAATAATCTCATTAAACTATGACGAACTACTAAAAAAGGCGAACCGGTCTTTAATAAAATGACATTCACTACCAATTGGGATGATTGGTAGAGTTAATATTATCAAAATGAAAATCTTGCCAAAATTTCTATATCTTTTTCGAGCCATACCGCTCCGTGTTCCAAACATATTTTTAAAAAAACTAGAAGGCATATTAAGCAGTTTTATATGGGGTATAGGAAGGCACGGCGAGCTATTGATCGTCTAAAACTTCCGTATTGCTAGGGTGGTCTAGAGTTTCCTGATTTTAAAACATATTTTTGGTCAGCTTGTTTCATATGACTACGCAGTCTCATCAACCTTGCTAACACAATGTTTGGTCATACGTTTATTTTGGGGATAGAGAGTCACATGTTTTTGTAAAGACTTAACAATCCTAATTATTTTAAAAGGGTCAAATTTAAGACTCTACGAGATGAGGTTTTTACTTGGCGTTCAATTGTGTTAAGTAAAAATATTTCACGTTATCACAAGGAGCTACCTCTTTGGCAGAACCCAGGGTTACCCAAGATTTTACATGATTTGGCAGGAAACAGATTTGACAACAGCGGGGTCATCTGTATGGGACATTTATATGATTATAATGGATTTGTTTCATTTGAAAGGTTACTGGAAAAATATAAGTTACCAGGGTCTATGCTTTTTAAGAATTATCAGATTAGAGTTTTTTTGTGAAACAACTAAAAATGGAGACTACAAAGGACTCGGAGATATGGGGCCTCTTCTATACTGGGGGATTAAAATCTATGATAAGTAGAGCATACAAGTGGCTTAGTACTGGGAGACTGGATGACTGCGATAGATCAGCGGAAACGTGGAATAGGATTATGGGGACAATAGTGATGACTGCTACAATCTCTCAGGCCCTTAATACCATAGACAAGGCTGTACATGCGACTAACTTGAGACTGCAGCAACATCTCATGATCTGTTTGTTATATTACACTCCGGATAGAATTGTAAAATGGTCATCAGATAACAACGTTAATAATGAGCGGACTAAATGCCCAAAATGTGGGTTATACGCGGCAGATATTAAGCATATGTTTCTACTGTGTCCAGAACTGACAACATTTTGGCAGAAAGTAGAAGATATTTTACTCCAAAAATTAGGGATAGGAGTACCTTTACAGATGTCTGTTTTGCTAGGATACAGTTATAGAAATAATAACTGTAAAAGCTTGGTCACTATTCTGTTAGTAGCAGCTAGACTAACAATAGCTAGGGTGTGGACATCCCCGAAACCTCCAACTGTGACGGATTGGTGGCTCTTAGTGAGGCATATATATGATATGGAATTCTCACTGCCCGGGACTAGAGGGATGCGGTCAATGACCCAATGCATGGCAATATGGGAAAACAATTTTGAATGATAATACATACTGTTTTTCATCCTAAATGCAGGAAAAATACAAAAATACACCATCAATTTTTTTATTCATGTTTTTTTACTGCTTTTTCCTTTTTTTCTTTCCTTAGTTTCTAGAAAGGAGTATTTCAAATGTTTATGTGTTTATATGTATTTTGTTGATTCATATTGCGATGCCTTTATCAATAAAGAAATTAAAAAAAAGGAAATTGAAGGGCAGCTCAAAAAAAAAACAAAAAAAGACATAGTATCTAAGGTCATAGGTAGAGTATGACAGCGGTGCAAGTTATGGTTAGGTTTCTGATCAGTAACTAGTACATTTCTGTGGTTTCTAGGTTTTGTTTTGTAACCATATATTTACTGTACCATAACTTCACTTTATCTTTTTCCATCCATCCATCCATCCTTTCATCCGTCTATCTATCTATCTATCTATCTATCTATCTGTCTGTCTGTCTGTCTGTCTGTCAGTCTGCCTGTCCGTCCATGCATCCGTCCATCCGTCCGTCGATCTATCTATCTATCTATCCCTCTATCTATCTATCCCTCTATCTATCTATCTATCTATCTATCTATCTATCTATCTATCTATCTATCTATCTATCTATCTATCTATCTATCTATCTATCTATCTATCTATCTATCTATCTATCTATCTATCTATCTATCTATCTATCTATCTATCTATCTATCTATCTATCTATCTATCTATCTATCTATCTATCTATCTATCTATCTATCTATCTATCTATCTATCTATCTATCTATCTATTTATCTATCTATCTATCTATCTATCGATCTATCTATCTATCTATCTATCTATCTATCTATCTATCTATCTATCTATCTATCTATCTATCTATCTATCTCTACAGACACACAGATATAAAGTCATCATTCACAAATATGTTTCCACCCATGTCTATTTATTATTCATTTTTTAACTTATCCTTTACTTTTTAGTCTTTATTAATGTAAACTTAATGTGATTTTGTCACTTTAATTAGTGCCTAATTCATTGTAATTCTATGACGTGATTTTTTGTATGTTTTATATTCCTAACCATAGGGACGTCCTTTGTAGTGCTTTCAGTATAATGAATCCTGATGCATTCTTCAATGTGATGGTGATACACCATTTAAACATGTCACTTTCCATCTCATTTCAAAACTCTACTTTTCAGCAAATTTTTGTTCATGATTTCAAGAATTCTGGGCTAACCCCAACACACCCCTAACCTACACCAGCAAATATATCAGATTAGATTTATACGATCTTTATTTCACACTGTTCAATCGATTGTCCTTTTAAACAATACATTTGTTATCAATGTAATCACCCAGACTATCTGTTCTTTTGATACATTGAACTGTAAATCCAGGTACTGTTGATTATTAGCCCGCTAGGTATATGATTCCCCCTACGTGTGAATCTGCTTCTTAATCCAGTTTGTGTGAATTTAACCAAGTTCTAGTCAGATGGCATTTTTTCAAAGGTCATTGAAGTTCGCATAGAACATGCAATGCAAACACAAGGAGCTCTGAAATTAGAACTCCAAATTTAGCAAGCAAGAGCGCAAATTTGGCTGCTATCACATGCCATATCTATTTTAATGATCGCATGTTCGAACATTTGCGCCTTTCTGGTACATGTAAATAAATGGTACACTAACATTTGAGTTCCAGCACTCAAGACTTAGAGGTGTGTGAGCCACTGAAAGCTTGAGCCTGGCTCGAGTGTGAAGCCTGGCTTTGGCTCAGCTTGAGGATCTGGTGGAACGTGGGCCCATAACAAACTGAACTTCTGCCTGCCACCCTGACACTTCCCAGAATGTGGCATTATGGCCATTGTTTCCAACTTTGGAAATAGGTAATCAACTATGTTTGAGTCTTGTGTTGGCTCAGCATCCTGTGATACTGGCAAATAACGTATTCTCTAGTGCCTTTAAAAAAAGCAGGGGTCTTGGTAATGCAATCAGTACCCACGTAAAGCGCTCCATCCATACATTCAGGTTGACTTTGCCCTATATAAAAACAGCAGAAAATGGACAAAGAGGTAAACACAAAATGTTTACATAAAAACAATACAATTAGATGCACATTTAGTGGCTGATTTGCACAAAGTGATACCAAAAATCCTGAATAAATTGCCATTTGCTGCTTAAATAGTGTGGTCTTCTGCAAATATTTTATTTTGGGGGCTTGGCCTGTCAGTCACGGAAGATGGAAACACCCCAGTGAGATAATGCAGCGGCCCCAAATACTTTCTTCATTAAGGAGGGTGTGCTTCCACTAATACAAGCGGGACCCTTCATTCCCTCAGAAAGGCCCGCCATCTTGAAAGGACTGGTAAGGCACAGACGCAGCTGGTGGTGTCCTAACTGACTTTCAGTACTCTCACGACCACCGTTTGACTTACAGGTTGGTCTGCCCTGTTTTACCTCCCTGTTGAAGACAGGGATAACTCCTTTGTTGCCAATGTTTTTTTTTTTACCTGACTGCATGCTGTTCTTCTATCAATCCTGTGAGAATTACTAACCATTGCTATCAACAGCATGATTTTTCTTCTCAGTAAATTGGATTTTTTCTTTTGGCCATGAACTCTTCTTCAGCGGTGCCCTTAAGATTTTATCTTTTTCTTTACGACATTCTACCTTTCTGTCCATTTTACCCACCAACTTTTCTTTATGGGCAGAGTAAAGACACTTAAAAAATCCCTTCAAGATTTTGTCAGGCAGATCTTTTAAACTCTACTCTGTGTCCTCACCAATGATCGCAATGAAGGACTCTGGTCAAAAAGGGCTATGACATCTGCTTCTTCCTCTTCTTCTGCCTCAATTCTTCTGCAACCTAATACAGGCAAGACGTCAATCAAAACTCTTAAAAAAGATCCACCTTCCCCTACAAAATCTCTTCCTACTGTGTCAATGGATCAATTGCTGGAAGAAAGTAGGGCCTTGTGCCCCTACAAGCAGGAAACAAATGCCACATTACAAACTCTCAAAGACAGATGGTCTCATATGGTAGAATGACTATCCATAGCCGAACTTCAAATCACCAGCCTCAATGAAACCTCATCCACAGTGCATTCTCTTCAATCACAGGGATTCACCTTACAGAAACAGGTGGTAGCCCTTGAAAACCGTCATAGAAGGAACAATGTCTGGATATATGGTCATCCTGAGGGGACAGAAAGAGCAAACCCTATTTCATTTTTGAAATCCTATCTGCCTAAATTGTTATATTTACCAGAAGGGCTACCACTTAATATCCTGTGGGCTCATAGACTATGCCACCCTCCTGCGGTTGCTACTACTTCTAGAAAACCTAGAGGAGTTATCCTTTATTACTTGAAATACACGTATTTAGGCAGGTCATTTCCACTGCCAAATAGCTCAGGAGTATTTTGTGGTCAGGTCATATTGAGAGATAAAAATTCGATTTGTCTATAGTCATAGAGGTGTAAGGTATCTTTTGTTAGCATGATGTACCTATATAAATGCTTATCGACCCTGCCTGTTATGATTCTAAAAGGTTAAGTCAAGTTAAGTAAAGGTTTCCATTTCTCTCGTACTCTACCATATGAGACGAGCTGAAAACCACAGAGACGCCGTCTTTGCTTTGTCCGCGTCAGGCCTGAGCATGGTCACGTGCTATCCTCCAGTAGTCAGTAGGCCCTGTTAGTTGAGTTATAGAGAGCAGCTGAATGCACACTATTCTTTCGCTATCCTGAGACCCAAGGTCGCATTTGGCTTCAGAGGTGATAAGCTCATTCCTGAAGGCGCCGTGCCTACGCTCCTAGGCACCAGGACAAAAGGGAGTCACCCCTCCTGACCCCCCCAATAATAGCAGAGGCAGAGTTTCGAACTAATCCTGTGTACCATATATGGTCTTTCCTTAGAGCCTTAGAGCCAAGTAGTACTTTTCCATGTACGGTGATTTAATGTGTGGATCTGAAGGTATATATGCAATGTATTGACTGTAAGCTGGCAGTCTTCTCCGCACACCTGATGGGTGGGGATGAGAGAGGCTCCTCTATAGAGTATTTTGTGTAATAAACGATTGACTATTTCTTCACTGCCGACTGACTGATTATTTGATAACTTAGTATTGGGGCTATTGGTAGGTATAGCCCTTTATGTTATTTTTTATGGTACGTCAGTATCTTCTTCTCCAAGGACTATGTCAATAGCACTGCAGATCGATGTAAGGACTCATTAAACACTTCACTCTCTTGTTGCTCATTTTGAGCTGCTTCACCCCTGCCCCTTCAATGTCACCTACAAGAATAGCACAAAAAACTCCACAATGGGAAAAGGGTCCAAGGGACAGTTTAACGACCAACTAACAGATTTAATCCCCAATTCAATTATATCTTACTTTGACAAAATCTGGTGGTCAAGTAAAGAAAGAGAGCAAATGAGAAAGACAAATATTTCCACAACAAGAGTATAATGAATACTGTGAGGCGACCCCAATGAGCAAAGTCGGATTTACATCAACTGCCAAGAGAGGCCAGTGTCATCATTTGGATATCCTACCACAACCTCTCTTGATGATACCAAAAAGAAAGAGGTATAGAGAAAGAGTTACAACAAATAACCCATGTAGTTATTAGATATAGCAGATAGGATATGTGTAAGGTTATTTCTTTTCTTGACCACCAGATTTTGTTATGGTAAGACCTACAAGAATAGTACAATGACTTTCGAGGACCTCCTATTGACTGAAAGCTTATCTCGCAATATGTAGGCCTGAGACTATGGATTTCTCTACACCTACTGACCCTTTGTATTCATTTTTTCAACTCTCCATTTTTCAAACTCGAATTCAATACCTTTTGTGGTGTATTTGTATTTTACCTAAGGTTTCCTTATTGCAGAATTGCAATGTTATATCATTGACAGATTATATATATCTTTCACACCGACTCACCTTAATGTTTTCTTCCTCCCTGGGTTGTCTCCCTGTATGTGCCTGTGCTTGATTCCCAATCTATATCCTATCATCATTCTTGCACCTTGTTTTCCTCCGAGGACCGGAAGTGCTGTTGTTTCCATGTGGCCTCCCCTTGCCTCCTTTAAGTACCTTTAGATATGTTTCCCTTTTTTCCCTTTTTTGTGTATTTTCTTTGTTCTCCTTGTTCAATGCACTACACCCTTTTCTCTCTGTGTTATTCTCTTAGTTTTTTATTATTCCTCTTTTTTATTTTCTCTATTGGGTTACACTTATTACTGCAACACTACTTCTCCACATTGCTACTTTTACTCCTACCTACATGGTTCTCCTTTACCTTCTAAAAATATTTCGGATCATTTTCTTTATTCGTTTTCTTTGCAGGGGTTTTGACATTTGTTTCTCGGCATGTCAGAGTTTTAAATCTCCCCCAGCAAACATCAAAGAGATTTTGACTCACTTATCAAAATTAGGTGCACATATTGCAGAGAGTGAGTATTTGAAACTAAGGAAAAGGCAGAAGTGTGAACTATTTTTCTCGCTGGGAACTAGTAAAAAATGGAGATATGATTCTTTGTCACAAATCCCTCCATATTCAGATGGTGTTTCAGGGAATTCATTCAGAGGGAAGATTGATATTTGTGAAAATGTTGATTTATAAAGTTCCGACTTTTATTGTATACAGACCTCATACTCCAGATAGTCAGTTCTGGTCTACTATAACTCAGAAACTTTTGCAAAATTCAGACCATAACTTTGTTTTAACAGGTGATTGTAATCAGCTTATTGACATTCCAACTCACATTAAATTCCACAAAAATCATTTGTCCATGCTCTTCAGCAATGTAATTTAACTAATGCCAGGAGGTTGTGCAACTTCCACCTTAAAATAATATTCATATTTTTCCACGGTTCAATACACACAATCGTGGATCGACTATTTCTATATTTCCCATAATTTAACTCAGACCTTACACTCAGCAGATTTAGATTGTATCTTGATATCTGACCATGCTCCTGTCTCTATACAATTAGACATTCTACCTAAGTCCACATCCCCAAAAATCTGGAGAGTCAATAATTCCCTGTTATTGGACACTGCCTTTACCATCACATTCACTTTAGTCTTTCATGAGTATTTTCACTTTAATCATATTGACAATATTGCCTTTCATACCATATGGGATGCATTCAAGGCCTCAGCTGGAGACTTTGTAATTAACGTTGTGTCCAAGAAAAGAAAATGGTCTCAGATCCAATGCAAACACATTTTTGAAGAAATTAAATGACTAGAACACTCCTATTGCACCTCTCACTCACAACATTGTTTACAACTTATTAATACCAAACTTAAATTTAACAAAGTCACTACTGAAAACGCATCATCCTATCTTCTTAAGTCTACTGCCAAATTCTTTTGAGGTCAAAACAAATCTGGGAAACTACTAGCAAACTATCTTAAAGTCAAGCAAACAAATTACAAATTGAATCAATCATACACAACGACAACACAGCTTACTATAAAGATTATGACATTTTAAACCATTGTCATTTTTTTAATAAAAACTTACACAGCCCAGATCTCATCCCCTTAGCTCCTGAAAGTCTACAGAATCTCTCCTCTTTTAACAAACCGGTCAGTTCCCACCGTGATGTTTCATCCTTAGTAGCAAACCTTACACTGCAAAAACTGCACCTTGCACTACTTTCTCTTAAAAAAAGATAAGGCTCTGGAAGCAGACTGTTTCACAGCTGAATTGTATCTATTTCACTTGTTAATTTAAAGTACAACATCTTTTCCAAGGCACTAGCCTCAAGGTTAGATCCCTTCCTTCCTTTTGGGAAAGGAACAGTTTTGTCGAAGGAAGATAAATATGGGACAATACTCGCCTGCTCTTTGATATTATCTCAAAATCCACAAGTATGTCCAAAGCCCTCACAGCCATTACTGGGAATGCCAAAAAAGCTTTTGACCATGTGAATTGTTCATTTTTAATTAATACCCTCACTTGGCTTGGTTTTGGTCCTAAAATCATTGCTTTAATCTCTCTTCGATATACCTCACAGCATCCGGTCATTTGTGTAAACAGCCTGACCTCCTCATATTTCCGCTCAGGCAAATAACAGATTAACATGGTTTTACCAATAACACTCAGTATGTTAATTTGCCTGCGTATGCAGATTATATTTTTTTATTCATGTTGAAACCAGCATTTGCCTCCCTGCTTTTCCCCCTGAAATTACTTCTTGTGCTCTAGTTTCTGGCTATAAATTAAACCATGAGATGTGCTAAATATTACCTTTAAATAAATTAATCACTATTAAACATGATTTCCTATCCTCTAACATTAAGTGGCAAACAAAATATAATAAATATTTTGGTCTTCATTTCACTCAATCCCTTAAAAGTTCCATCTCCTTAAATTAGACAACTGTATACAAAATAACTTTACTAACTAGTTAGTAGCATCCCTTCCCTCTATCTTGGCAGGGCCGGCTTGACACTAATAGGGTGATGTTGGTACTCATCATTTGTATTATCATCTCCAGCATTCCATTATGTATCCCTCGCAAGTTTTATTAAAATCTTTACTCCATACGCTCCTATCTTCTCTGTAAAAATAACATACCTCATATGGCTTTACCTAAACTAAAAAGTCCTAAAGTTGAAGGTGGAGTGAACTTCACTTGTTGCTCCAAATACCAAAAAGTGTTTTTACTGAAACAATCTTCACATTGGGTCACACTTTCTTCAACATACTGCCCACTGTGGCATAATTTGGAGTGTACATTTCTATCACCTTTTTCATTTAAGGAATACCTAACATTCACATGACAACCTCAAATGCTTTGCACTCCGATTTTTAAAAACACCTGCAGGTTGTTAGACTCCTTAATATCATTCTCAAACAAAGACCCACATACCTTTCTCCATTCCACTATTTGGCACAATTACTTTGTACAACTAAAAATAGACGTATCTACTGTCAAACACGGAGGAGCAGTGGGTTAAAATGGATTAATCAATTGTTGAATCAAGGCTCCATTATTTCTTTTATACAAGTCCAACTACTCTTTGGGCTTCCATCCTCATTTTAAAATAAATGTAGACTCCTAGAAGATACCATTCTCAATGCATAAACTTATTTCAACTCCATCATTCAACCCATCCCTATATTTCATAATACTCTTGCTGATGTTTTATTTACAGATCCAAAGGTCTCTATTATGTATTCACATTCACAATGTGTCTATATTATTAAACCAAAATCATATACTGATTTGGCATTGGAATGGCATCTATCCATGACTTTGCCAATCTCAACATGAAAACAGATCAAGATCAAAATCTGAAAATCCTCCCAAGCAGCAAACAATGCAAACGCTTTTTTATCTGTACAATATACTTTTCTTATCCCTGGTATCTTTTCACAAAATTAACCCGTACATTCCAAATACTTGCTGGACATGTCCAGCAAACCATGGCAACTTAAAAACATACTTTTCACATGCACTTCCGTTTCTACTTTTTGGACCAAAATTTGGAATCAGATTAATTCACTTTTTCATTCAAACACACTCTATTCTGTTTCGAAATGTCTTTTGATGGAGTGTATCTGATGATTGGGCAGCTGTTACATTCAATGTAAAAATATTGGATTTGATATCAGCAACTGCTTTCTAGCAAATAGCATGACACTGGAAGGATTCCACTCAATTATCATTCAGATCTTGGGTTTACACAGTTTGTCACAACCATAGACTAGACACTGCCTGTATGCATCCCATATCACTAGATATAAAACGAAAGGTCTTTGGACCCCAGTCACGCATTTCCTCAACAAATATGCCCCCAGTTCACAAGAAGTTCTTCAACTTTATTCACTTCTCACTCATGACAGCATTACTTCCTTATAATACACCTTACTTTGTATATCTCATAATTTCTCCTAAATATAGTATCAGAGAATCGTCCACATGAACCATGTGTATATCCCCTCCACTTTTCCCTTCCCCTGTAATGCATTTGAATTTTGCTATTCTAATTGCATTTTTCCTCTGGATTCCTAAGAATTTTTTGATTGCATCTTATTCAGTATAATAAACTTAGGACCGGATTTAGATCTTGGTGGACCTGGTCCGCTGCCACTGTTTTGACAGTTCATCTGCGTTGACAGCACAATATGTAAAATCAGCTGTTGGTGGGAGAACTGCCAGTTTGTCTGCCAGGCCCCCGAGTGGGTAGCTTGAAAGAGATATATGGCAGAAATTCCCCTTTTCTCACTTTCAAACTTCCTTTTCCGCCATGGACCCAACTTTATCATTCCTGCCGCTGTTGGTTGGTGATGGACAAAATCAACACCAGTGTGGACAGAATCAACAATAAGGTGCCTTTATACCTGTTACCTTTTGACCTGTCTGTAAACACTTGCACTGGAGTAATGAATTTTGAAATCTCTCTTACAAGAAATTGTATAATAATTGGTAATGCATATGTCTGTATAAATGACATTTAATTTTTTTTATTATATACATCCATGTAACATTTGCCCTTGTCGAGTGCATGTACTTTACTGTATCCAATTACAATATTCACAATATTTTATAAGATGTAATGCATATGTGCTCATACTGATCCTGATCAATAATCAAGGTGAAACAAACACACCTGTAGTAACACGTCCCAAAAATGTTTTAATCATCAATTAGTTAGTGCAAATGGTCATTACTACGATGAATGCCTGCACCTAAATTCAAATGATCATCACACACAATGCTAGCCAGTGTATGCACTTAGCAAAGTGGATATTTAACAAATCTGTTGTATTACCTGCCATCATGGTAAAGAAAAATAAGTACTTCACATTTTAGTCAGAAACATTGCTAGGAATGAAACTATTGCAAAGGAAAATTAATGCCAGGACTAACTTGGTGAAATAGAAAAAAATGGATTTATTCCAACAAATTAAAGAGCTCTCTCAAATACTCCAAAAGCTGAATGGCAGTCCATAAGTTGCAGATAAAGTCATTTGCACTGTTGTGCAAGGGCACAAAGCTTGCTTCCTAATTCACTGCCAAGGGGTACCTCTTCAGGAAAGAGCATTTAGTGGGCAGGACAGGCACCTAAAATATGTTACTTGGGTGGGTTGGGTTTGGGAGGGGTGCTTTTGAGTTTGGGGGTTTTGGGAGGATGCCCTTGGGTTTGGGAGGGGGTTTGCGTTTGGGTGGAGTACTTTTGGTTTTGGTAGGGTTGGTTTCTGTATTGGGAGGGGTGGGTTGGGATGTGGAAGGGGTGGGTCGGGTGGAATGGGTGGGTGGGTTGGGGATGGAAGGGGTAGGTTGAGTGGTAGAAGGGGTGAGTTGGGGGTAGAAGGGGTACGTTTGTGTTTTTGGAGTGGTGGTTTGGTCTTTGGAAGTGGTCAAGTCAAGGGAAAACAACAAACTGTCACTGGAAAAATGGGTAGGATTTCGGCAGTGAGTTGGGGTTTTGGTAGTTAGAGGGAGTGACATGTGTCTGTTGAGGGTGCAGGTGCCCATGGGCCTGGTCTATGTCATGCATGTTTGGATGTGTCTTTCTTACTAGGTTTGTGTCAGTGTGTTTTTTTTGGAGTGTTTATTCTAATTTGTGTGTGTGTGTGTGGATGTGTGTGCTGTAGAGGTGCTGAGTGTGGTTAAGGTGCATGTGGATGGGGTAGCGGGTGTGGTGTCTGTGGGAATACGTTTGGTGTTATATGTGGGTGTGCCAGTGGGTCTGGTGTCTGTGGGTATGCTGGTGGTGGTGCATTTTGGTATGGTTGCATGTCTGTATGTGTGCTGGTGGTGGTACATGTGGATGTGTTGGTGGGTGCGGTGTCTGTGGGTGTGCTGGTGATGGTGTGTTGCATGGTGTGTGGTGACAGCTGTGGTGACTGTGGGTGTGCTGGTAGTGGTGCATGTGGGAATGGTTGCAATATCTGTGGGTGTGCTGGTGGTGGTGCATGTGGGCACAGTGGTGAACGTGGTGCCTGCATGTTTGGTTGGCTATGTGTATTTTTTATTGTGTTTGGGTTTATGTGTGGGCATGCTCCTTCTGCCTGTTTGAGTGGGTGTGTGCAAAGATGTGAGTGTGATTGGGACAGGTCTGGGAATAGTGAATTGTGATGGGTAAGGAGCAGGTGGTGGAGGAAAAGGTTGGGATTTTTGGGAGGCTGCAGTCAGTGAGGAGCTACGCAAATAGATGATGGACTGAATGCTGAATAAATCATACATTCACCCCCAGTCAAGAGATCTGGGTTAAATCCATCATTCTTTTGCTCGCCATGCCACCCCAGTTTAGACCCAGCCAAATGCAAATCAGTATTGACCCTGTGCCTCATGGGAACAGTCCAGACTGAACTGCCAAGCTAGGTCCTCCCTGGACTGGAAACAAGCATCCTGGGACCGGTTTCTAGGTATTACCTTTCATCAGCCAGGCTGGCTTGAATCCAGTGGCACAGTGAGCGAGGGACCCACATCTGGGCATACCCATCCCACTTAGGGTGAAAAGTGCTACGCAAACAAATGATGGACAGAATGCTGAATACATCATACATTTACCCCCAGTCAAGAGATCTGGGTTAAATCCATCGTTCTTTTGATCACCATGCCACCCCAGTTAAGACCCAGCCATATGCAAATCAGTCTTGACCCTGTGCCTCATGGGAACAGTCCAGACCAAACTGCCAAGCCAGGTCCTCCCTGGACCAGAAGCAAGCATCCTGGGACCTGTTTCTGGGTATTACCCTTCATCGGCCTGGCTATCTTGAATCCAGTGGCACAGTGAGCAAGGAATCTACTTCTGTGCATACCCATCCCACTTAGGGTGAAAAGTGCTACGCAAACAAATGATGGACGGAATGCTGAATAAATCATACATTCAACCCCAGTCAAGAGATCTGGATAAATCCACCATTCTTTTGCTCACCATGCAACCTCAGTTTAGATCCAGACATATGCAAATCAGTTTGAGCTGGACTGTTCCCATTGGGCTCAGGGTCAAGCCTGGAATGGCGAGCAAAAAAACAATGGATTTAGGCCCAGATTTCTGTACTGGGCTGAATGTATGACATTGTTCTGCATTCTGTTGATCACTTGTACTTTTTGCAGCAGTAAGTTAGGATGCTAGACCTTGAAAAGACCTCTGTAGGTCAGGCATAGCACTGTAAATGCCTTCCAGGTATGCTACCATTTGTTCAATATGGCATCCGAGCCTCTTGATGGCATTCAATAGTGCATTCTGGCTTACAAAGGTGTTCCAAAGAAGGTCAAAAGCCTCGTCACTCAGAGCAGCTGGATGGACAGGGGGAGTGAAGGATATTCCACCCCTTTTAAGGAGGCAGGATTGGTCAACCAAGAGAAGCAAAGGGGAAGGTGGAGATGATACTCTGGGGGGCACACAATGATTCAGGTGGTAGATTTCCTGTTGGGTCCATCACAACTAGGGAGCTGGCGGCCACCACATGCCACTGGATCCCTCCATGTTGGTTGTGTCAGCACCCAAACCACAGTGGCCAGATGCTGAAGTGACATATACAATAGTTTTATTGATTCTGTGTAAACAGAACTGATCACGACCTTTGATCACAAAAATGTTTCCAAGTTTTCATATTTCACCTGCTTCAAGGCTCTCAAACTTTGGTTCTACATTAGCATAATCTCATGCATGTATGCAACATTTTCAGAACCTATATAGTCACAGTTCTGTTATTCCTCATGATAGCTCTGAGATCATATCTGGTCTTGTCTCTTATGCATTTTGATGTCTCTCTGAGAACTGTTTAACACCCCTGAATGGTTGGGCTTTGTTGTTTAGAATAGTGAACCTATGTCACCAAAAAGGATATCAACCAAAAATACCATTGTACAGTGTGTTGTCAAGGCCCACAAGTCAGCATTATTTGAATTGTTTTAAAATTGTAATATGATGCAATGCGTGTCAGCAAATACTGCAATATTGTGTCAATATTTGTATAAACTAAAAGTCTGTTTCCTTTGTTTGTGCATTTCACAATGGTAACACTTACTTCAACTATTTAAAATATAAACATTATTAAATGGATTCAATACTGCAGAGCAGTATATGAACAATAAAATGATAATAGAACAATTTTATTATCATTTTATTTTTCCCTAGCTACTAAGCCGATGAGATTCTAGGGCGGGCCTGGCCATGGCAGGGAGGAAGAGAGTTGGGCACTGAAAGTACAATTGCGGGTTTTGCCAGCCATCTTAGGACGGCCAAACCGACATGCGCACTTTGATTTTTCAACCTCCTTGTGTTACTTAGCCAGGTATAGAATGTGCCTGAGCGAGCATCAGACCAGCCTGCTCAGGCCAATCCCGGTGCTTCTCTAATGCTAAGTACAGCATGAGAGCAATGTCTGGATTGGGTGGGGAGGCTGAGCTGTGTGGCTCCTGGACTGCTGGGAAGAAAGGAGCACTGAGGTGGACAGCAGCGGCAGGTAAGTCTTTTTTTTTTATTGATTATTATTCTTCTAACCCATGTCACCCTCCATTCCGCCCACAACATTAGATTGGCAGCAGCCGCCACTACAGTACTGAAATAGCTTATCAATATATCATGTACTATGTAGATACCTATGCTGGTGAAGACATTAGGAGTAATATATTGTATGGATTGACAAATGACTTCAACAGCATAAGTAACTACAAAGGCCTTAGAAACATTTCTAATCCACTTCAGTACTGAGCAAAAGCATTTCACGTTTGACTCCTAAATAGCTGTAGTTTGTTTCACCATTGTAGAAATATATGGGGTGTCCCTTTCGTTAGCAGGCCAAAAAAATGGCCTGCACCTCAATGTGGTTAACCTGTATATCTCCAGGTGCTCAGGGTTTGGGGACAGACTCAATGGTTTTACACAACATCCAATCCTCAATATGTGATACGTTAACAGACCATGTGTACTATTTCTAGGTTTACAAATAAGCAATTCAAGAATTTAAAATTAGAATTTGGAATTAAAACAACTACTTGTATGATGTCAGATGTTTGAATTTATTATTCATCAATATAAAAAAGTTAGGGACATGTCACATCGTTAAAATTGCATCTCTATAAAGTCAACACTATATTTGTACAGTTTTATACATGATTCATGATTTAAAAACACATTTTATACACAATGAAAAAACGTTAAAAATACACAATATCACAATTACAAAAATCAATACAAAAGAATCACAGTTTCTAGTCGACGCAGCGTTTCGGTTTTTCTTATCTCACACCTTCTTCAGGACTGATTCTTTAAAACTAATCTTTGTGCTTAGTTCCACCTAGATTTTTGGTGATGTTTCTTTGCCCCAGGCTTATATAAGCTGTTGCCGGTAGTTGTACATAGTACCGATTTCAAGTTTCTCCTGTTTTGAATCAAGGTCTTTTCTTCCACACTGTGCGAGGAAGCCACCGTTAAATTGCAATATATAGGGAGTCCTTCAACCTAATTACAAGTGGTTAAGACTTATGCCGCGATTTTCCTCTCAATTATCGTCGACTGCAGGAAGCCTTGGATTTTGATTGTCCTTCTTGCTTCTTTGTAACCACTATGTTTTTATCAATTGCGTTCGGCCTCCCTGCTCCTCGTCACAGCGACGTCCGCTCCGTCTACAGTTCCGGTTTCTTTGCGCGTTCTTTCTCAAGAGAAAGAACTACAACTACCGGCAACAGCTTATATAAGCCTGGGGCAAAGAAACATCACCAAAAATCTAGGTGGAACTAAGCACAAAGATTAGTTTTAAAGAATCAGTCCTGAAGAAGGTGTGAGATAAGAAAAACCGAAACGCTGCGTCGACTAGAAACTGTGATTCTTTTGTATTGATTTTTGTAATTGTGATATTGTGTATTTTTAACGTTTTTTCATTGTGTATAAAATGTGTTTTTAAATCATGAATCATGTATAAAACTGTACAAATATAGTGTTGACTTTATAGAGATGCAATTTTAACGATGTGACATGTCCCTAACTTTTTTATATTGATGAATAATAAATTCAAACATCTGACATCATACAAGTAGTTGTTTTAATTCCAAATTCTAATTTTAAATTCTTGAATTGCTTATTTGTAAACCTAGAAATAGTACACATGGTCTGTTAACGTATCACATATTGAGGATTGGATGTTGTGTAAAACCATTGAGTCTGTCCCCAAACCCTGAGCACCTGGAGATATACAGGTTAACCACATTGAGGTGCAGGCCATTTTTTTGGCCTGCTAACGAAAGGGACACCCCATATATTTCTGCAAATTTTCCCCTGGTCCCACATAACCAATAAGAGGGGGCCTCCCATAACTTTTTGCTGTTTCACCATTGTGAAATTGTTTCCCAAAATATGCTGGCTTTCACTTTTAGCACAGATTAGTACAACGTCACAGTAATTATTACATACACTGATTCATAAATAATGTTTACTTTATTGATTCGAATATAAATCACAATATGCAACATTTTACAGTTTGATGCATGTTTACATTTGCCTAGTAAGTTAATGAGTTTGGCCTGATTTTGAGATTTCCAGATGGGATACTCCTACATATATATGTGATTTAACATTCCATCTTCAAATCCCTTTAAGTATCTGATTTTTCTCCAGAATTCATTTATCATCTAGACATAACAAAGGACATTGAGAAATGGTTTTGGGTATGGGTGACTTTGTCACAAATGTGTACAAATTCCTGTCTATGTTTCAACTAATCACACATATTTGTCTAAAAACAGACTGGCTTACACACACATTTGTGAAGGAGGAAGACATCATGCAAATCTGTCACTTTTAACATGTGTGAAACAGTATTTCTGATGCAAAACACAATTGGGATATGTTTAGAATCCAAAATGTAGCTTTTAATTCTGATATGACTACTCATTTGGCTCACATGCTCACTCTTGTCATGCAAGGCCACATTTAATAGGGCTACTGGTACATCATCCACAATAGTGAAGAAGCTGTGCACCTGACATAATAAAGGCTTTGGCCTGTTTGATAGAACTGCCCCTCATGACTTCAAACAATCTGATGTATAAATGGTGTTTAGGCAGCCATGTGTCTACTCAGAACAGTTGTTTGGTAGTGAATATGAATCCGTTGCCATCCTTTCCAATGAATTAATATACAAAGTATTATTATTATTATTAACGAATTTTGTACCGCGCACGGTTACCCAGAGGCATCCCAGCGCTTATAGAGAATCAGAGCGAGTTGCCTATGTGAAACAGAACAGATTTAGAATTATTCTGGAAATAGATAAGTTTTCAAATGTTTCCTGAACCTGAGCAGGTTTGGTTCAGAGCGTAGTGAGAGTGGGAGGGAGTTCCAGGCGTGTGCAGTATGAATAGAAAAGCTCCTGCCACCTGAACGGGCTCTCCTAATTCTCTTTATCTGAAGGAGGTGTTTATTATTGGAGCGTAAGGCTCTGGTGGGCTTATATGGCTGAATCATGTCCTTCAGAATAGCAGGTCCTTTCCCCTGCATGCTCTTGTGAGCAATACAGAGGGCTTTGAAGGTCACTCTCTCTTTGACCGGGAGCCAATGGAGTGCCTTTAGAGCGGGCCTGGCTGATTGCCTGGCCGGAACGTTCCGCAGCAGCCTGGCTGCCGCGTTCTGCACTTGTTGCAGGATTTTGAACGTTGATTCCGGTGCTCCGAGAAAGAGTGCATTACTGTAGTCCAGGCGTGAGATGATTAGACCTTGGACTAACAGCTTCCGGGAGAGTTCAGGTAAGAGGGGGAGAACCTTACGGGCCGAACGGAGCAGTCCATAACACACGCCAGCGATCTTCTTGGCGTGTGTCCTAAAGGACAGATCAGGCTCCAGCCAGACCCCCAGGCTCTTAATCTCCTTCTTTGGGTCAGGCGGAGTGCCCATACAGTTGGGCCAGCTGCTCGGCGAGAGGGCAAAGCTTGAGTGGCCCAAGATCATCAGCTCAGTTTTTGAGCCATTCAATTTGAGCGATGACCTGGTCATCCAGTCAAACACCTCACTTAGGCATGAATGGAGCGTTTCAGGCTGTTTCTCCAGCTGTGTCAGACCCACCACTAGCTGAGTGTCGTCCGCATAGCTTATGGTCTTAAAGCCAAACGGAGACACCACACCCTCCAGGGGTGCCATATACACGTTAAATAACGTAGGGCTCAGGGATGAGCCCTGAGGCACCCCACAGTGAAGTGGAAGGGGAGGAGATTTTGCGTTGCCTTCCCAAACCTCGAAGGTACGCCCCTCCAGAAAAGAGGCCAGCCATTCCAGGGCCGCTCCTGTGACTCCTGTCTCTGCTAGGCGTTGTGTCAACACTCCATGGTTGACAGTATCGAAGGCCGCACTTAGGTCCAGGAGGATCACTGCCACTGACCCCCCTGTATCCAAAGTGCTTCTGGCCTCCTCTACAACTGCTAGCAGAGCCGTGTCGGTTCCATGACCCGGTCGGAATCCCGTCTGGGAGTCTCTCAACCGACCATTCTCCTCGAGAAAGTTGGACAGTTGGCGGTTAACCAGTTTCTCGGCAACCTTACTGATCCCTGGTAGCAAGGAGATGGGCCTGAAATTGGCTAAGTTCTGTGGATCTAAGCCAGGCTTCTTCAGAAGCGCTTTAACGACTGCGCTCTTCCAGTCTGGCGGTACCGTGCCATGAGCGAAGGAGAGATTGACCAAATCGGTCAAAGGCTCTCCTATCGATGGGGCAGCCTGCTTTAAATACCGCATTGGGACTGGATCTCGAGGCGAGCCACTCTTCAAGCTCCCGAGGACCTTCAGTACTTCGCCTGAGGTTACGGGGCCAAAAGACGTCAATAAATTTTCCGACATGCTTAAGTCCTCAGACGGAGTCGGGGTTCCCATCACCGGAGGGAGAGAACTAATAATGGTGTCAATTTTATCTTTGAAGTAAGTGGCCAATTCCAGACATTTTTCCTGTGGTCTGTCGTGGACAAGAATGGGATCCTGTGGTTTAAGAAGCTCCTTCATCACTAGAAAGGCTTCCCTGGATGAGGACGCAGCATGACTCACTCTCTCCCCAAAAAAGGAGGCCTTTGCTGCGCGTATAGCAAGTTTATACGTCCTTAATTCCCTACGGTATTTTTCCCTACTCTCTGTCTCTGGGTTCTTCCTCCATGATCTCTCCGCCCGTTTACAGTTCTTTCTCAGGGTTCTAAGCTCTGGGGAGTACCATGTACATAATCATAAACATACACCTTCAAGAACTCTGTGTTGGACATGGGTCACTCTTAATGTTTATGTGCAAAATCCTGGCTGTAACAGAAAATGTGTCATTTAACAAAAGACTCAAATAAGAACGTATCCCCTTGTTGCTGTTAATGGGCTCTCGCTTACAATAAAGCTGGGGATAGGCCACCACAAGAATCCAAGCCATTGGGGTGTGCAGTGTACAGCACCCGCCCTTCCCACGTTGGGAGTAATACCTGAGCTAGACTTCAGCTGACCTCTGGTCCAGCATCTTAGGTGATCCCATTTTTTCCCACAAGGAAGGCTGCACTTCTTGTGGACCCCCAGGGTCCACATCTTCCTGGCAATGGCCTTCAAGGTCTCCCACTTCTGATGGGCGTTGACCTGTATGGGGACAAGAAATGAAAGCTAAAAAATTTGGTTTTGTGACTTTTTGTTTGTCTGTATTGATGTAACACAATTTTACTACATCTATCACATCTTCCACATCAAAACATGTATGTGATGTTATGTTGAGGGATTTTTAAAGCACCAGGGGGCATATTACCAAGCAATAGCGATAATTATCACTATTGCTTGGTTAGAGACAAAAATGTACCGCTGAGCTGCGGCGATTTTTATCGCAAATAAACCTTGGTATTACCAAGGTTTATCGCAAATGCGATAAAAATCGCCCGCAATGCATGAATATCGCTGAAAAGTCAGCGATATTCATGCATTACCGAGCTAATGCTCTTAGCCATGTTATCCACCTCCCATTGGATAACATGGCTAAGAACTGCTCAGGGCAGGTGTTAGCTTTTGGAGATATTTGCGCTTAGCGCGAATATCTCCATAAGGTGGTAATAGGAGATAGCGATGTTAGCGACTGTTTCCAGTCCCTAACATCTTGGCACGCCCACTTTGCATGTCATTAGTGATAAATATCACTGACATGCAAAGTGGGGCCCAAGATGGTCGCTATCTCCTACTAGCTGTCGCTAACTGGTGTTATTGACAGCTAGGTAATAGGGAGATAATTTTATCTCCGCTTTCATGGCTTTTAAAGCCAAAAAAGCAGAGATAACCCCCCTTGATAATATGTCCCCAGGTTACTAGATTTGGAGTGTCCCTCAACTAGATTCCAACTCAAAAAGCCTCACAAAGCAGACCTATACTAGCTTATGACTTACGGTTGTCTAAAAAAACAAGCCTTCAGTTTTTCTGAAACATAACTTCAGAAGGCTCCATTGTTATGTCCAGAGGAAGTGAGTTCCCATACATGCTCTGTTTATATTAGGGATCATCATCAATGTGGTCCCTGTTGATCTGAGGTGCCTGTGAAGGTGATAGGATTCGATTAAAGAAAAGAGTTAATGAGGACCTTTCTGATTTAAAATGTTGTGGCAAAAAACAGAGTGCTTTGAATGATAATCTATCCTGCCAGTGAATCTTTAAAAGGGCTGTGCCAATGGAAGAGAGTCTAGGGATGTTTAAAGGGATTTTAGAGGCCCCCTGGTAGTTTGCATTGCAGTAGTCCAGTCAGGACACCAAAAGAGCCTGGACTACAGTTTTATTTTCAGAGTCAGAAAGAAGCCCCACAGAGCATCTTTAGAACACCAAAACTATCGCTGGGTGGACTTCGCAGAGTTCTGCTATGCGGAACTCCGCGAGGTGACCCAAAAACTCTGCCACGCTAAGCGGAATTCTGCAAGCAGCGAAGTGTGCTTGGTCACACCTGTTTGCCAAGCACTGGAAAATCAACATGAATGGCACCATGCGCAGCTCAATACGGTGCTGCTTCTTTTCATCCTCTCGACTATCCCCGACCACCCACATTGGGAAATCTGCCTGCCCGTGTTGACAAATCTCACACGGAGGTAGATTTTTTGCGCTCACACTCTTTAACCTGATGCCCATTTAAAACTGCCAAATGGGGCGGAGTTCACCGCCAGGGCTCAACCAATACAGTTTCGAGAGAGAGCAGAAATCTGGCTGTCAAAAGACAGGGTAGAATCAAACCATAAACCAAGGATTTTTTACCTTTGATTTGGGAACCAGTGTTAGGCCCAATTCACTGGGCAACCACACTGTGAACCATATTGAGGGTTGTTTCCCTACCACCAAGTCGTCTGTTCATCCTGCATTAGGTCTAAGGCGCTAGAGTTCTTCCAGTTAGCCAAATTCATCAGATATGCCTTAAAATTATCCGCAGGTCTGCCTTTTTCCTGCGCCAGAGCGATAACCGTTTCGGTGTCAACCGCATATGACACAATCTTAACGCCATGGCGCTTGATCACTTGCACCAGGGGGGGTGCGTGTACAAATTGAAAAGGGCCGGGCTCAAGGCCAAACCCTGTGTCACTCCCTGCAGCAGGAGTAGAATCTAAGACGCACTAGGCTGTTGGAATACCTGCAAAATGCGATTTCAAAGGAAATCTGCAATCCAACCAAGGGCAGGGGCCCCCAACACCTTGCTGACTTAGCAGTTCTCTAACAACAGACCATGGGACACGGTCGTAAGACTGCACTAAGGTCCGGCATTACTGCAGCAGCTGTCTTGCCATCATCAGCAGTAAGTCGCAGAGACAATGAAGCTAGTTGGAGTGCAGATTCAGTGCTAAAATGTGCTAAAATGTGATTCTCATGAAGGAGTTAATTTTCTTCTATGACTTTCATCAGCTGCTGATTAACATGTTATTCAGCAACCTTTGTGAAAAAAGAAAGCAGGGCTATCAGTCTAAGTTTCTTCGGTTTAGATGGATCTAATGAAGGCTTCTTTAAGAGTCAGATTACCGTGGCTTGTTCCCAGTCAGAAAGTACATGACCAGTGGAGAAGGATGGATTAAGTACATTGCAAACATGGATGCATTAGCCTCAATGCCCCGTTCCAGCACAGCAGGTAAGGCTGGGTCAAGTGGGGACACTGATTTCACTTTAGAAGAGAGGGTACAGGTCTTAACCACAGATATAGTATGTATACTCAGAAAACCCGTAGAGGAAGTGGGTGGCATTTGCCTAGGTATAGAGAATTGGCATTTCTTAGCATTCCCTGGGAACAATGCATATATAGTGGCTATTTTCTCTGAGAATAAATGTGCAATCTTTTAGCAGTTATCGATTGAGATGTCAATAGATGCTGAGACATGCTTCAGGGAGGTGAGGGATTTAACTATTCAGAAAATCTCCTGGGAAGATTTTTTAGCTAGTTCAATGTGCAGGGCAAAGTATTGGGTCTGGGTACATCTAATTAGTTTGTGATATTCCTTCTGACATTGAGGTAAGTAGTTTTACCAGCTACGTTGTAGCTTCTGTGCCACAGGTGTTTTTCATGGTCACGAGATCCTCGGTAAACAATTCTGCTGTTGGTTTGGAGCATGTAAGGTTTGGTGATTTCAGAGGGGCTAGAGTGTCTAGAGCCTCATTAATCCAAGCTATAGCCTGATGATTTGCGTCATGAGGCTAGGCATTGAGTAACATGCAGTAAGTTTCAGAGCTGCAGGTAAGGCGGGAGGTATGATTGAAGACCATTTTTGCGGTATAGTACCGGATGCTCCAGGAACAGTGGGGGCAAAGGGACTACCAGAAATCTGAAAAGGGAGAATAAAATAGTCTGACCATGTAATGGGCATAGAAGAAGCCCCACTTACATGAGCAAAGTTGGCAAAGATGAAATCGCCAATATAGCAAAAGTGTGGGTGGGGGCCTGATCTAGCTGATTAAAATGAAGCAGCTGGAGCTCCTCAACAATATGTGATGCTATGCGACAATTCACATCCCCAAAGTGTATGTTGAGATCACCTAGGATTAGGAAATTAGAATAGCGTATGGCATATAAGCGCATGATATCCATTAAGGAAGTTACAAACTGAGAGGCAGGGCCAGGTGGACGATAAATATGGAAGCCTGCTAAAGAACAACTACTCTTTAAAAATAAAGAGAAAGAGGCTGCCTCACAGTAATCTTTACTTCACTAAGACTGATTTGAAAGTGCCATTTGAAAATACATGCCAGCCCTCCACCCCTTTGACTGTGTCTGTCAACCCTCAGGATAGCGTAGTCCTGAGCAACGGCTTCTAGAATATCGGGGGCTGACTGAGCATTAAGCCAGGTTTCAACAAGGAACTGTGCGGCTGGCTGGTGCATGACCAGGAAGTCTGCAATTTCAAACTTGTGTGTAGGAAAGGAGTGTCAATGTAATCAAAAAGCACTGTACAGACTTGGAGCTGTGGGGGGGTCAATCCTTATCTCAGGCTCCACAATAGGCTATGTATCAAAGGTGAAACTACACTTACCACAGGAGTTCATGCTGCATACCACATCCAAAGGATGGTGCCAGTTCTCCTTAATTGTTGGCTCAAGAGAGAAAGTCCCTATTGCCAAATATCGCAGGGCAGCTGATGCAGAACCAACAGGGGGCCTGGCCCTGTGGATGGGGCGCAGACAAGCTTACCTTTTGAATACCTTTGGTGTGCCAGTGGTGCATCCGCGCAGCTGCCATGCATTTATAGCCCACCTCCAAGAGAGTGTGTCTAAATGCAGAGAACTAGGGCGCAACAAACCACAAACTGGAGCCCCAACTCTCTGCTCCAAACTGTCTGGCTCCCATCCCAGATGGAGCTACACGAAAATAAAACAATAACTAAAGCAATGAATTCAAAATAATATTGATAACAGTGAAATCATAAACCAATTAAAACCAGCGCATCAACCTAAGAAGTCTGCTGACTGGGACAGGCACCTCCCAGCACCTAACTTACAAAACAGGGTCAAATGTAAAACCCAGGCTACTCCCAAGAGAAGAAGCAGAGCAGACATCACAAGCACTTAGAAGTGGGGAATCCAATTTATATTAGACCATTTTGTAGTGACCCGTTGACTACCCTCATCCATTCTCATGCCCTACACTCACTAATCCAGGCCAGGTACATCATCTAGGCCAGGGGTCTCCTACATTTTCTGTAATGTGAGCTACTTCAGATCAGTGCAAAACATTTGGAAGGGTAAACAACATGCTCTTTGTTACCAGACACCCTCATGGCCAGCTTCATTGACTGGAAATCTAAAGTCCATTGAGCGAGATAATATGGTTTGAACTACATACTATGAATTAGGGCACTATGAAATGGGGTTGTTTATTGGAACAATGAGTCCCTCAACAACACCTACCTTAACAATGCGGTCTCTACAATGACTGAGTCTTAACCACAATTTTTTATTACCACGCATTCGGGCAAGTCGTTGTTTGGCTTGCGTGACTCCGGAACTCTTGTTTGTTTTTCCGGATGTTTGCCATGAAATGGCTGCCATATGTGGGGATGTATGACTATGTGTACGTATTAATGGGATATAATTTTTGGGGTGACAGTTGCCAAATGTGGCATCATTACATGGATGACACAAACATACAATTATATGTCCTTTGTGTTAGTGGAATTTAAAAGTGCAGAGAAATATTCTACCAAACTATCATGGAAGAGTTTTCTGCACTTAAAAATGTTCAAAAAAGGGCTGTATCTTGCATCAAAGCCCATGGTGCAGTGAATAATGGCCATTGGGAGTAATGGGCCTGCAGTTTGGACATAAAAATACTGTGAAATGGGAGTAAAATGAAGGGAAGTATTAGCCACAGAAGTTAGGTAAATCTCCAATTCAAATGTTGTCCATTAAAAAACATTCAAGGGCATATTTTTGCACACACCGCCAAATTTGAGTTGACAAGGAAATATTTTTATGACAGATATACCTCGGGGCCTCAGTTGTCCCTGTGACTCAGCCCCATCCTGCCCATGATTCTGAATGCGCTACGCAAACAAATGATGGACAGAATGCAGAGTAAATCATACATTCACATCCAGTCAAGAGATCTGGGTAAATCCATTGTTCTTTTGCTCATAATGCCACCCCAGTTTGTACCCAGCCATATGCAAATCAGTCTTGACCCTGTGCCTCATGGGAACAGTCCAGACCGCATTGCCAAGCCAAGTCCTCCCTGGACCGGAAATAAGCATCCTGGGACCGGTTTCGGAGTATTACCCTTCATCAATTAAGAACAAAAGAGGGCCCCTGAGTCATATTATGTAAGAATAGGAAGGCACAGTACAATGGAGCAATAACAACAGAAAACCTCTCCTTAACATTTAGGTGCCCATTAGGATCGCGGACGGACTTGCGTCTGTCCGCGAGCCCTGAGTAGGAGGGAACGTCCGCATGTGCTGCGGCGTTCCCTCCTGTGCAATTAGGATGTGACCGCCACCCTGGCGGTCACATCCTCTATTTTTAACATTGCGGCGGGTGATGCTTGAAGCAGCACCCGCCGCCATGTTAAAAATGAGAGCTGTGCATTTGCATGCACAAAGCGGCAGGCACCGCGTGGTGCCTGCCGCTCTGTGCACACAAATGCAGGGGGGTACCATAGGTACCCCCATGTGCATCCCCCACACCCCCTTCACCTCTGGGGGCCCGCAACAGGCCCCCAAACAAGAATCCGTATGCCTTTGCACGGCGGACATGCCGCCGTGTAAAGGCATTGAACTCCAGACATCCTAATATGGGTGGCGGTGTCTGAGAGACACCGCCACCATATTAGGCCTTTTCCGCCGCGGTTGTAAGCCAACCGCGGCGGAAAAGCAGCGGACTTAAACCAGGACCCACCAGCCATTCTAATGTGGCGGTGGGTCTTTGGTGGGTCCGCAGAGGATTTTCCACATCCGCCGGGCCGGCGGTGGCTCCGCCGGCCCGGAGGATGCGGAAAATCCTCCATCGTAATGTGCCCCTTACTTTCTATTCGGGTGATACCTCCATCATCAAAAATACATTATCCCACTATTGCATTAGTTATTCATCTTTTTATTTATCAAAAAACGTTACTTTTGTTTTTATATATATATTCATTATTTTTTAAATATAATACAGAATGTCAACAACATACCCTTTGAGCCGAAAATACAAATTAATTGAATATCTCAAGAATGCACTCAAACACCACCAAACACACAACTACCCGTCATACCCAACACAGTCATACTCCAAGACATAACTTAACATATCGATGCATAATATAGTTCATTTCATAAATACATGCAGTGAAAGAAGGGGGACGGAGAGCGCCGACGCGCGTTTCAGAGTGGAGTCAAAGACCCACAGTTCTTTTGTCAGGGCACAGAAAATCAATTACTCATAAGGTGGTCAATTGCATTCCAAACCATCCAAGTACTTTCTTATATGCGGTGCAACAAGGGCTATATATAACAATTGTTTGGGACTTTAAAAACAATCTGTGGGAACAATGAAAAAACCATATAAGTTAATTTTTATAAGTTAATGTATATGCATAACAGTCAACACAAAGCTTTGGCGAAAACCGAAGAAAATAGAACTAGAAAGCAGCAGTATTTGTGCTTCAAGTGATATGAGGAAAGGCAGAAAGTGTGAGTTTTAATAAATCCAATTACCCGGACACATGTATATGAAAGAAGATAGTTTATAAATAGAACAACAAATCTACATTTCAGAAAGTTAAAAGGACTACCTCCCGCAAGCAGTAGTAGCTTCGAGGCCCAAAGGCCTAGTGTCTTTCCTTCTAGGTATTGTGACCTGGCAAAGACAAGACGATGGAATAGAATATACACTTATGGGACTGTGTTGATACATGATATACTACAACTAAGTGTATTTAGTAAATTTAAAACATATCTATTTTCCTTTTAACCATTAAAAATAAGATGGCCGGTTACAAGACATGATTCTAAATTAAGCTTAAAGTATCTTATTACACTGAGCAGGCGACGACTCTAGACCGTGTCATCGCATCAAGATACTAGCGTCAGTAGTTCTTACCAAGGGTGAAGTAATTTAAGTCCCTAAGTCAATCCTCAATGGCGGAAATAATGAGGGTCTATTACCGTTTCTAAAATGAAAAAAGGCCTACATAAGTCCTCAGCATATATATAGAGAAATATAACAAGGTCTGATGGAGACCCATTCCCAAATGATAAATCTTTTACATACCAGAATAAAGAGTGTGGCTGCAGCGTAAAAGCTCTCAGTAGGTAATCGGGTCGCTCTATTGGAAGGGACTCTAAGAGAAACGGAAGAGGATGGAGAATTTTATAGTAGACTACGGAAAGAATTCAAAAGACTATGGGCTAGACACTACAGTGGGTTACTTACATGATATGTCAGCTACAATTTACAAAAATGTCATTCCATATTGGCTGAGGCCCCTCTCCACATAAATAGATAAGATAGCGGATCAAGGTGACAATGCACTACAAGAAGATGAAAAATGGTGCATTAATTAAGTGTAAATCTAAGTATGTTACCTAGGCTAAAAGGTCTTCTCCCAGATTTCAACTCTAACGTACCTATTGCATACTTTCAAATCAGTTTTATGGGATATAGCCTCCATGCCTTTAGGACCCGGGCACATGCATTCGAACAGAAAAAACTGCATCGTGCGCTATACGTGATGTGCGTAGCAACACAGCGCGCATGGTATAAAGTGTATATTTCTCTAGGCTGCAGCCTCCAGGAGAGTGGTGCCCAAAACTTTAGGTTCCATACAGGGAGTGCCATGAAACATGAACACAAACAATAAAAGATTAAATTAAACTATAAAGCATGGAAAAGGTATAGGATGTCCATATATTTGAATAATACCTCGTGTATAAAAGGAGTATCCAAGCCTGAGATTACTTCAAGACCTTACCATGTGTAGGCCAAAGTGCTTCAAGTTACGACAAAGTAGTTCTTCAGCGAAATGTTCCTAAGGACATTATCACCATGTTGGAGTCAGATCGGTGCTAGAAAATAGAAAGGGGAATAAGTTAATTCGAGATGAATAGAGGGACGAATCCCGAATTAGCAGGAACCCCAAGAATTAACACACTCTCTATCGTGGAGGTTTCCAAAAGGGAACCAGAGAGCCCAGGATGTCTCTTGGCTTGTATGCAACAATCTGATATACGACCTCTAGCTATCGATCGCTGAGAGGGTTGACTGGAATAAGGTACCAAAGTTGGCGATGGTAACGAAGGGGGGTGCTACCCTAGTGAGGGGAAGTCTAATAAAACCCAATCACTATTGTATGAAAAGGGTACAGAAGCCTGCCAGAGCCACCTGCAGGCTGACAGGCGCCCCCCTAACAGTCAGCGTTAGTAACAAAAGAACCTTCCATATGGACATGGAATATAAGGAAGGACGATAAATATACTCTATAATCTATTGGGGGAAGGCAAAAATGCCTAGTTACTTTCATAGAACCCCCCAGAGTATACTGAATTAGTTTGAGGATGAGAAACACGCCTGCAACAAGGTGTCCTGGATGGGTTTAAAGATAGAGTATGGTACGGAGCACACAGCAAGGGTTTAATTAAAGTAGAGCATTTTCAGATGGTAAATGCTCATTAAGTCCTAAAGTTACTGTCTGGAGGGTGAACATCCGAAACACTTTTTTTCTTAAGGCATCAATATTGTTGTCCTAAATTCATCGAGGACAAGATCATGGCCATTCATACCTCCTTTCCAGTGCATGATAGTTGTAATGATATGGGAAATGCTTTGTCATTTCCTTTAGATCCCCCTCATATCTTGATGGAATTTACCCAGTGCAGCTCTACAGAGGTGACTGAATCCTTTGTTAAAATAAAAACTGGTTCCCCGACTGACCCTCTGTCACCAAAGATTTTTCCTACCATTGCCCCTGCTCTGCTAGACCACCTCACTGACTTATTTATTAAATCAATGTCAGAATTAGAATTTCCTATATCATGGAAAACTGCCAGGGTCAGGCCTATCTTGAACAAAATCTACTGCAGACCCAAAACTCCTGACTAATTACCGTCCTATATCGCTGCTTCCTCATTTCGGAAAAATGCTTGAGTTCTTGGTCAACAAACAGCTTGTTGCCCATCTTGAGAACCATGGACTGCTTGACCCTTCCCAATCTTGCTTTAGGGGAGCCCATAGCACTGAAATAGACTTGCTTGAGGTAACGTATAATATCAGGCGGGCTTTAGACGGGGGGCAGTCATCTATCCTCGTCCTGCTTGATTCATCTGCTGCGTTCGACACCATCTCCTACAGCATCCTTGAACTTCGGCTTTGGGAGATTGGTGTCAGGGGTAAGGCACTCCAGTGGCTTAAGAACTATTTAACTGATCGTACTATGACAGTACAGGTGGGAAGTACGAATTCTCGTTGTAGAACAGTAAAGATCGGAGTACCGCAGGGCTCCATTCCGGGTCCTACTCTCTTTAACCTTTATGTGACCACTTTGGCCAAAGTGATTCGATCCTTTGGTTTTGAAGTTGTGTCTTACGACGACGACACCCAGATCTTGGTCAGTCTCGGTCCAGACCCATTGGAAACTAAGTCTCGCTTTAGAGACTGTGGGCCATATGTAGGTAAATTGCCAATACCGAATCCTTAATACCGATTCATACCGAATCGGTATTAAGAATGAGGTAAACGTGATGTAGGTAAAAAATCGGTAAACATTACCGATTCGTAGCAAATCGGTATTAAATACCGAATGTGAACAGATCGGTAATAAAAATACATACCGAAAGGCTATTACCGATTCGGTGTTACTGAATCCACACCCAAATTCGGTATTACCGACTCGGTAATTCAAAAAATAGCGTTTTGGTGAATCAGCCAATCCTGATACACCCATTTACTTCCTAAACAGGAAGTTGCCACACCCAGCCAGGTGCACAGGGCCTGGAGCTCACTGTGAGGCAGGCAGGCAGGCAGGAGAGCTGAGGAGCCAGCACCAACACATCCAAGAAAAAAAAAAAGGAAAACCACTGAACAAGCATTGAAATGGCAAGCCAGGACAAGGAGAAGGAGGCCGGTGAAAGAAAAAGAAAACTCAAGTTCAGCGACAAGGAGCTTGAGATCCTGATCGAGGATGTCACACAAGAGTACCACAAGCTGTTTGGAGCCCAGTCCCAACAAGTGCCAGACGCACAGAAGAGGCAAATATGGAGTGGCATTCGGGACAAGATCAATGCCATAGGTGTGACCCTGCGCACCATAGAGGACATCAGAAAGAGGTGGTATGACATCAGAAAAACAGCAAAACAGAGGATGGCAGAGAGACATAGGCTGGCAGGGAAAACTGGAGGAGGAAAAAATCGAGCCCCAGTACCAACACCACTGGAACAGATGGTAGAGTCCACCATCCAGCGGGAGAGTGTGAGTGGCATAGGAGACGCAGACAGCTCCACCAGAGCAGCTAGAAAACAAGGTAAGAAGCATGCCCAGCATGCAGCCCTACCCCCTCCCCCACCCCAACCCCCATAGTGGTAAATGTGCTCCCACTCCACACCATGTCTTACTGCTTACCTGCAATGCATTCTGGGTGATGTAGTCAGTGTGAAATCATGATCAGGACTGTCAGAGCAGCTAACACAATAGCATGGTAATAGAATTCGATAGGTCAGGATAACCACTGTGCACTGTTGGCATGTACTTTAATGCAATGGCAATGCAGACAGAGCATTGAGAACATTTACATTTGTGTCATTTCAGGCGAGTCATCTCGCAGTGCAGCTGAGGGCAGCAGAGGCAGGTCAGCCAGGCCAGAGGGGAGTGGACGGGATGAAAACAGCATGCCTGCAGGGAACACCAGCTCTGCGCCATCGCAGCCAGCCAATCCTCCACCACAGCCATCACCACAGCGCCAGGGAGGTCCGCAATCCCCTCTCACTCAGTCACCACTGCGACGTTCACCAACACCACCACCACCACCACCACCACCACCACAGTCAGGCAGGAGGCATGCCGTGAACACCCTCCAGCAGATGGAGGCGTCGGACGAGGAGGGCAGCCAGCGCGCACAAAGTCCTATCGTACAGAGATCCAACAGGGAGCGGGCAGGTTCTGCATCCGAGGGTGCGAACATCTCATCACGACGCCGCAGGGCAAGGCCAGACAGTCCAGTGGCAGTTGAGCAGGGTGACAGTGTGTTCGATGGACTGGAAGGCAACATGCTGAAGGTCCAGCGCCTGCAATGGAGGGAGATGAAGTCATTACACAGGGAGGTGGCAAACATTAACAGACATATGCACAAGATGGAGAAGGGTATCAGTGCCATGGGGGAGAATATGTCTGCAGGGATGGAGAGGGTAGCAACCTCGGTGGACAACCTCTGCAGCCAGCTGGAGCAGGACCGTGTTGGCATGCGCCGGGAGAGACAGGAACTCCAGGACTATACCAAGTCGGTGAACCGGCTGGCCACTACGACATCACTGATGTGTCGCCGGTCCATCGCCATGCAGGAGGAGATGGCGCATTGCAGCAGGGATGTGGCCAGGGGGATGGTGTCCATGACCTCAGTGCTAGAGCTCATGCAGAATGCCAAGGCCTCTAATATGGAAGGGGGGGGGACAGTGAGGAGGCTACCAGCCGTGGTAGCATTACACCCTCACCCACCGAGTGCAGGAGGCGTAGTGGACGTAATGTCCCAGCACAGGAACGGTCGGACTCACCAGTCTGTGTCGATGGGGAACAAGCACGTGCAGCACGGGGACGCAAGAAGTGAAGGACACTGGCTGTCCACATGCATGTGATGGGTGATGTAACCCATGTCCAATTGGACTATGCTCACAATGCTGGAGGTGTGCCAAATAAACACCTCTACATGTAATTTGAAATGCCTCAGTGTCGTTACTCACTCAGAAATAGTGTGATGTGATCTCTGCCCGTCTATGTCTCCCATCATGTTCAATTGCAGCACTAGCCGCGCTGGGCTCTGGCTGAGGGTTGTCCTCGTCCTCGTCCTCTGACTCAGTTAGTTCCACTGCTGTTCCTTTTTTAGTGGCCAGATTGTGTAGCATTGCACATGTAGCAATGATCTTGCAACATTTGATGGGGCTGTACAGACGCGCACCTCCTGTTTTGTGGAGGCAACGGAATCTGCTTTTGAGCAAACCAAAAGTGCGCTCCACCACGTTGCGTGTGCTCCTATGTGCCACATTGTATCTCCTCTTCCTTCGGGTGGTTGGGTTCAGATATGGTGTGAGGAGAAAAGGCCGGAGGGCATATGCGCTGTCTCCTATGATGAGAAGTAAGTTGCATTGATTGGTGTGACCAACAGCTTGTGCCAGGGTGTACATCAGGGTGTGTGACATTTACTTACCAAGTATGTATCCGTCGGCAAATTCACCAGCAAGCAGACGTGTATGTATGCCACTGTTCCTGAAGATGTAAGCATCGTGGGTACTCCCGGGGTATTTTGCCACGATGTCTGTTATTATGTGTTTAGCATTGCAGATCACCTGCACATTGATTGAGTGGGTGGATTTGCGGTTCCTGTAAATATATTCACTTGCTGCAGGTGGGCAGATGGGAATGTGGGTCCCATCGATGCAGCCGATCACGTGGGGGAAGTGGGCAAGTTGATAGAACTCCAGCTTGGTTCTCTGCAGCTCCGCCTGCGTACTGGGGAAGGATATGTAATGTTCCATTCTGTCCATCATGGCGTCTAGGAAGGTGTTGAAGAACCGGGATAGGCAGCTCTGTGATACTCCACCCACTACTGCTATCACACCCTGGAAACTTCCTGATGCAAGGAGGTGCAGGCAGCAGAGTACCTGGACATGGGTGGGGATTGCGTGGGCCCTTGGCGTCTGGTGCTCCAGATAGGGTCTTAGGTCCCGTATTAGATCCAGGATGGTTTGTGGGTGCAATCTGTATCTCTCGTGTATTTCTGCCTCTGTCAACTGGAACAGAGTGATGCGTACTCTGTACACCTGCTCCTCACGTCTCCAGATCCTCATTCCTGCTGCTCTCAGGCGTAGCCGCCTTGCTATGAGATAGAGGCCTGCCATAGTGTCCACAGTGATGCATTTTGGGTCTGTTTATATAGACTCCTCCTGTTTACCACATGCTCCTGAAACGTGGTAATTAACGAATCGGTATTACCGATTTTGGTCAAAATCGGTATTACCCGGGTTTGCTACATAGCATATTTGGGGTTATTACCGAATCGTTTATACCGATTCGGTATTCATTGTTTCGGTAATTCCAAGTCGGTAACTAATGGTTATTACCGATTCGTTATTATCGAACCTGTTCGGTATTACCTACATCTCACATGGCTACATTTTTGTCGGTAACACCGAAAATGACCCTTTTTCGGTGTTAGCGATCGGTATTTGGCCACCTACATATGGCCCTGTATGTCTCAAATCGAAATATGGATGTGTACTAACCACCTTCAGTTGAACAGAAGGAAAACCGAGATAATGCTGTTTGGTAAGGCAGATGAGTATTGGGCACCTGATTGGTGGTCCTCTAGCCTTGGCCTTTGTCATACTCCAACTCAGTCAGTGAGAAATCTGGGCTTCCAACTAGACAACAAACTGTCAATGAAAGACCATGTAAATAGGACTATTGGTGCCTGCTTCGGAGTCATGCGCAGCCTGCGTAAAATTTTTACGTGGATCCCACTGGAGGCAAGAAAACCCCTAGTCCAAGGACGCATCATCAATCGCCATGGACTATGGGAAAGCCCTACTGGCTTCCACTAATGAAAATCTTTTATCAAGGATGCAGGTTCTGCAAAATACTGCAGCAAGACTGGTACTTGATCTTCCACCTAGATCTCCATCGGCCCCCAGTCTGAAGCTTTTGCACTGGTTGCCCATACGGAAACGCATTCGCTTTAAGTTACTCTGCCTTACGCACAAGAATATGTACGTAAAGGGCCCAGCTTTTTGGGCCAAAAAACGAACCTGGTATTTACCTGGTCGAATTCTTAGATCCAGCAATCAAGCGCTTCTTGGGTCTCCCAGAATAAGCACTACTACAGGCGGAGGGAGATCTTTTTCTTACCTTGCGCCGTTTTTTGGGAATAAACTACCATTCCATCTACGCACCTTAAGTGATCACAACTGTTTTAGCAGAAACCTAAAGACATGGTTGTTTGACATCTAGCTTCATCTTAAGTCTTTTCCTCTCAGAGACATCCACCAGCGCCATGAGACTCTTGAGTGATATGTGCGCTCAATAAATGTTCTATGATTTGATTTGATTTGATTTGGATTGTGCACTTTCCCTAAAATGATCCATCTGAGCTCAGTATCCAAATGGTGTTTCTCAAGTCAATGTTCAACAACAGGGGCCCATTTAGTTAGTTTTTGATCAAGGATTTATGTTCACTCAATCTGATTCTAAACTCTCTACTGGTCTCACCCCAATATCCTTTTTGGCAAGGGCAGAGAATTAAGTAAACAACATTAGCTGATCTACAGTTAGTCATTTAATTGAAGGAGAATTTTTTCTTTCCCCATTCCGATTCTGCAGATACAATAGCTGAGCCACAAGCATGGCAATTGCCACATCTGTGGGTACCAGCAATAGGGTGGTTACCAGTGATGGATTCTGGATAAATTGTCTGGTGGTATCAAAATGAGATTTAACCAAGGAGTTGCGTAGATTTTCATTACAGCGGAACGCAAATATGGGTTTGGGCATGATCTTGGTTTGTTCACCCGTATTGAGAATATGCCACTGGGAGCAAATTATTCGTCGCAGTTTGTTGTCAAAATTGGAGTGACGTGTCACGCATACCAATTTGTTATCATCTATAAGGGGTTTCTCATGTAAGAGGGCATCCCTTTTATAGTATTTAGCCCTTTTGTATGTCTCTCTTATTACTCTGTGTGGATATCCTGGGTTAAGGAATTTACTCCTGAGTTCATCTGCATGTATTTCCAAATTCCCAATGTTGGCACAATTCCTACGTAGCCTTAACATTTGACTAAATGGTATATTATATTTTTGGCTACGTGGATGGAAGCTTTGGTACTGTAGAATGGTATTCCTTGCTGTGGGCTTTCTATAAAGTGATACCTCGATAATTCCTTCAGTGGCCTGAATCCAGACATCTAGTAATTCAATCTTTTCCCTACTTATATTGGCATTAAATTTCAAATGAGGATCACATAGGTTGAGCCAAAGGGTGAATTCATGTAGTTGTGCTTCCGGCCACTCCATATGAAAAAGATGTTGTCAATATATCTATTCCAGTAATTTATATTTTCTAAGAATGGGGCAATTTTGTAAAAAATACATCGCTCTTCAAATGCCCCATATAGATATTTGCAACATTCGGGCGCAGGTCGCGCCCATGCTGATGCCCTGGATTTGTTTTCACTGCCTCTAGGGCCCCCGTCATCAGCCAGGCTGGCTTGAATCAAGTGGCAAAGTGAGCAAGGGGCTCACGTCTGGGAGCTCCCATCCCACTTAGGGTGAAAAGTGCTACGCAAAAAAATGATGGACGGAATGGAATAAATCATACATACACGCCCAGTCAAGAGATCTGGGCTAAATCCATTGTTCTTTTGCTCACCTTGCCACCCCAATTTAGACCCAGCCATATGCAAATCAGTCTTGACCCTGTGCCTCATGCGAACATTCCAGACCGAACTGCCAAGCCAGGTCCTCCCTGGACCGGAAACAAGCATCCTGGGACCGGTTTCTGGGTATTACCCTTCGTCAGCCAGGCTAGCTTGAATCCAGTGGCACAGTGAGCAAGGGAACCACGTCTGGGCATACCCATCCCACTTAGGATATTTCGTGAGACCATATATATTTTTTACACAACACAAAATTTCTGTTAATAATTAAAAAACTCATAAGTGGAACATTTAAAAAAAAATTCACAACTCTTACAGTGCTGTTTTTTTAACCCAGGTAGAATAAGGAGACAACAACCTCAAGTGTCCGCCCATTTTCAGATCTTGCTGTCATGGAAGAACAGGATATTATGAAAATATCCAGATTTATTAGGAAAACTCTACTGGATGTATGTCATCCGTTGGAGTCAGTTCTTCCAGTGCACAACAGAAATCCCACATGTGTTCCACCAATTGTCAACCTCATGGTAGTACTTCATTTTGTGGCCACAGGATCATTCCAGTACATTGCGGCAGTATCTGATGGAATGTCACAACCAACTTTCAGTGGTGTGCTACAAGAAGTTCTTTCATCAATGATGAATCACATCAACAACTTCATCCAGTTTCTATGACATGAGGATTTTGCAAATGGTTTGGGTTGCCTACCACATGTGGTTGAAGCAACTGATGGCACACAGTTTACTGCTTAGCTGATCTGTACATCACAAGTATCTGTGCACGTTTCCCCGGATTATCCTATGACTCCTTTGTAGTACAAAACAGCTGAATATCCCTGCAAATGTCACAACTTGGACGTGAGAGGGCCTGGCTTGTTGGTAAGTACAATCTGACAAAATATAGGTTGTGTAATTTCAAGGTGAATCATCTGAGATGGTGTTACATATCTTGGCTCTTCTTTTCTTTCCGTTTAGGACACTCAGCTTATCCTACCTGACCATGGCTGTTAGTACCAGTGAGGAATTTAACAATGCCTGGGGAAGTCTCATTTAATGAGACCCACGTTAGAACACAGAGAGAGAGGGGTGGACATTCGGGCTCCTAAAGGCTAGATTTTGTGCCTGGACAAGATTGGTGGAGCCCTCCTCTACTCACCCTGTATGTTGTGCTAAATCATCATGGCCTGCTGCACAACATAGCCCTGCAACAGAACATCCATTACATTGTAGGGATAGAGACCATGAATAGCTACCAGATGAAGATCCTGAAATGCCAGATGAAGATAATGGCAGTGAGGATGAAGGAGCTGACTTATGTCAGGAATCAGATGTCATTGACAACTTCTTCACATGTGTGTAGCTATCTCCTTACATTTTATCACATTAACTGATAAACCAAATATTGATGTAATGAGGAAAAAAGTATGTGCTAGACATTTTTTAGGAAGGGCGAGTTCAGAGAAATTCAGGCCACTAGTCTTTTTTGAGAACAGTTTTAACACATTGACTTTTGAGTTCATTTTCATTGCTTATCTCTGATTGTAACTCAACTTTGTCCTCAAAAAGAGGACTTTGTAATGTGTCTAATTATTTTATGTTTCATTACTCATCTTTTATTTGAATGTGTTTTGGTATCTTTACCATGTCTTCATTTGGACATTTCAAAGTTGTGACATTTGCAGTTAAAGTGTGCTATTTCAAAGTATAAAGGGACCATGGGTTGTTCCTGTGGAAGACACAAACAAAGTTGGTGTATACATATTTGATATTGAGACAACTTGCAAAGTGATTGAATGGACGTTTTTAAGATTGCATTGGACTTGTTTTCTGTTGAATGCTGACACCAAGCTAATATATGCTGCTTGATTTACTCTTACTACATGTGGTAGTCAACGAAAGCATAGTCACCCACCTTCACTTGGCCAAATGCACCTTTTGTGTTAAGTGTATGCATATGTTGCTGTGTCTCATCATTGTAGAGAGAACTTCTAGTAGCCGATGCCCTAATGTTGGTTGTGACATTCCCCCATATACAACAACAGTGTATTTGACTGATCCAGTGGCCACAAAATTGAGTACTGCCAGGATTTATGACTATTGATGTTATTGTTGAGCAGTTCGTATTGTGAAGCAAATGATCTGGCTCCATCTGATGACATAATCCAATCATATTGTGCCTGTTGAATTGTATTCTCTTGACTATATACCCTTCTTCCATTGTGGCAAGGTGTGGAACTGGAAATGTAAAAACTGGTACTGAGTATTCATTTTATATATGGTTTGTTAATTTTAATAAAAATTGAGAGAAAACTCTGCTTCAAATTTAACCCGTTCCGTGCTCCCGTCAGCCAATGGCCGACAGGAGCTTTCCCTCCCTGCTGCTGCGAACGACCCTTGGCCATCGCAGCCCCGCCCACCCTTTTGAACGCCCCGCTTAATGAACTACTAGTTGTTGATTTGTTTGCATTGGCGTTTTTTTGTCATGGCAGAACTTAGTGAGAAACATTACCTACATGCAATTCATTTATGAATAAACTATCCTTTGGTCGTTTACATTTTGAAATTCAAAGATACTGAAAATAACTGCAAAACCAGTCTTGGATTTTTTTTGTTGCTTTTAGTGAACAAAAGCAAATAAAGTAAAAGTGGGTGTAAACCCAAAAACAATAAAAAAAAGTTATTCATGTTGAATGAAACTGTAATTTTAGCCAAAATTGGTGAAGTCTAGTGTCCAAAATACACTGGAAAAAATTAGGTTTAGTATCTCTTGGTGGTGGTCTTCCCATGCTATCCTGATTATCCGGATGAATGTGTGCTACTGTGGGGGGCTGGTGGATGCACATTTGCTGGGACTGAGGTGGGTGCATGTGTTGACTCTTGTGCCAGGGCCTCCCTTTTTGTGGCAGAGGTAGATGTGCTAAGGCCAGGTATAGATAGGCCACAGAAATGGGAAGATAGTGCAGGAAAAAAATGCACATATGGGTGTAATTGTCCTTTAGGACCCCAGTGAGGGAGCCCAAATCGAAGGGCAGATTCTATATCTGAACATTGTGTCAGTCTGCAACTGCTTCATGTCATGGAACTCTGTAAGGAACAGGCCCATCATGTCTAGGGACTGTTGGAGGGCTCCAAAGACTTGGTTAATTGTGGCCTGGGTGACAGGGACCCCACTGCCTCACTATGCTGCCCCACAGGATCTCTCCCATGACCCCCACCCCCACTCAGCCGCGGCCGCTGCAGGTAAGAGTGGTGGGGCCCAGTGGGTGAGTATTTCGACGGACGATGACGAGCGCTAATTAATTATTTATTTAATTTTCCCTAGTCATTGTCCATCAAAATACCCCCCCCCACGGGGCCCCACTGCTCTTACCTGCAGCGGCCGCGGCTGCCCCAACGAGCCTGTTGCCTTGATCCACGGTGCCCCATCCCACTGGGTCCTGGCTGAACTCCATTTGGTGCTGGTATTGTCTTACCACCAGCCAGGACTAGGGGGCACAATATGGGTGTTATGTTGCTTTGGACACAGGAAGCGGAGGTATCAGTCTGCTAGGTGCTGTAACAGCTAGGGTGGGAGTGCCATATGTCCAGTGAAGGCTCTATGTTGTTTTCCCTATGTTAGCATTAGCATGTTGCAGACTGCCCCCTGCTTTGTGCATGTTACTATATAAACGTATTTTGCACCCACTTACCAGGCCCTATCCTTCACTTTTCTTACACAAGTCACCCCTAAGGTAGGCTCAAGGTACCCCTGTTGGTAGGGTGCAGTGTTTGTGAAAGGTAGGACATGTCCTGATGTGTGTGGTATGTCGTGATAGTGAAATACTGCCAATTTCGTTTTTCACTTTTGAAAGGCTATCTGCCCCATAGGATAGAATTGGGAGTTTACTTATAACAGCGTGTAAGTATAACTGCCCATGGGAACAAGATGGGAAAGTGGAGTTTGGCATGCCTGAACTCAAGATATAAAGATGCATCTTATAGTAAGGATGATTTTTATATGCTAGGTATTTTCTTGCCCAGCCATCCAGTGTGGGTCTGCTAGGTTTGTTACTGTCTGGCTGTAGAGTGACAGGGGATAGGGATGTGCCTTCTGTTCAGACAGCCATTTGGGAGGGTGAGTCAGGGCTGGGCTAAATAGACATGGGCTGCATTTAGAATAGGGGGAGTAGATTTCCTTTCACCTGAATGGGCCTGGTCTGCCTTCCACAATGCTGTCTTCACCTCCTTCCAGGCTGCTGCACCAGAGAGGACAGAACTGTTTTTGGCTGAGCAAAGAGCTTCTCTGACACCAGAGAACAAAGAGAAATGGATTATAAAAAGTGGGGCCTGGACCCCAAACTTTTAGATTACTTCTGGAATTCAAGAGGAACCTTTGCCAAGGATATAGCTATAGACACTGAAGAAGAAGTACTGCCCCTTCGCTGTGTGCTCTTTGGTTGGCCTGCAGTAGCTGTTTCTACCAAGTAAAGGATAAAGACTTTGCTGTGTGTTGTGTTTCCTGCTTGAGGAAGATCTCCAAGGACTTGAAGTAGAGCTTGCCTCCTGTTTTGAAGTCTCATGGATACAAAGACTTCACCACTAGCTCCCCTGAACTTCCTTGCTAGAAGTACTGACCTGCAAGGAGGTGCATGTTGCTGTATTGGGCAACTGTGGGTTGTTCCTGCTGTTGGAAGCTGGAAAAGAAACGCAACTTCAAGAAGTACGCATCATCTGCTCCGGTTTTTGATGCTTCACCGAAGAAATTGACGCGGCGCCTGCCTGCGGCTTGAGAAATTGCTGCACACCGATACCTGTGCAGCAATCTCCTACCCCCTAAAACTCCTAAGTCCGAGATACCCAGCCAATTCCCACGCAGGCCCTACTGTGAGGCTGCAAGAACCAACATACTGTGGGACTGCAGCTTATAAGACCAATGCAGCGATGTTGTCGCCACTGCATCAAGAACCTGCGCACCCCAGATAAACACGCATCGCACTGGGGCACCAAGTCTACGAGAACACTGGGGCCGCAGTAAGAAAACAGCGCATTACCTTTTGCACAGTAAAGAACTGATGCATCACCTCTCCCTCAGTAAGGAACCACTGCATCACCGCTCCTGCGGCTGATTTTGTTTATGATTTTATTTAAAGTGTTGCATCTATAGTTTGCTATGGACAGAACTGTTTCTACCTTTTTGAAAGACATGTTTGGATTACTGTATTGTGGATTTATGTCATTTTGGTCTTGTTTAGTTCAGATAAGGATTACTTACTTTTCTAAAGTGGTGTGGTGTCCAGTTGTGGTGTTTTCACTATATTAATATATGTGTGCGCAAATGCTTTATACACTGCCTCTGAGATAAGCCTTCCTGTTTGTGCCAAGCTACCAAGGATGTGAGCAGGGGTTATTTTAGAAGTGTATCCCCCTTAACCTGACTAGGAAGAAGGGTCCCTACTTGGACAATGGTGCAAACCACTGCCAACTAGAGACCCCCATTTATAACATGGACTTTCAGGAGTGGAGTCCTCCCTGGAGGCTGATCCTGGTCTGGAGTGGAGGTATCCTTGGACACAGATGTTTGGTTACGCCCTCTGGCTGTAAGAACTATAATGAATGCAACAAAAATAATTTTTTGTTAAAGTTTGAATTACACATTCAATGAGTTTTATGCAAATATAATGTAGCAACCTAATAGGGAAAAGGAATTGAAAATCATGATTAGATCTTTCAGTAGAAATGTAACTAAGTACATAAATAGTATATGTTTCATACAAAACCTCTTCAAATAAAAAGGTAAGAAGATGTCCTGAAATGAAAAAAGATAAATTCGTAAGAATACATCAAATGTACCAACCATTCAACACAACACATTAGAGAAGGGAATTGTGAAATGTACAATTCCAAAGCCTTGCAGGCAAAAAAACAGATATTTACAAACTTAGAGCAATTTTTAGCATTAGTCATCATATTGACAGTGCGGAGTTCAGTTTTCTCATAAACACTTTTATTTAGCGTACAATTTCACATGTCTTAATTTTTTAAGGTCAACAAATGTTGACTTGTGAAACTAATGACATCAATTCAATTACACGACAAGAAAATGACAACATACAAAATTAAACATAAACAATTTTCAAAAAGGAGCATTAAACAGAGATTGATCAATAAATGATGGTTTAGCTTAAGTGAAAATATTATAGAAAAGGTAGACTGAGCAAACTTGAATAGCAATATTATCACAAAACTGAAACAAGCCATTATGGTAGTTATAGTTATTTCAATGAAATATTCATAACACTTGCAAAATTGTGACTTTAACATACCTTGTGTAATTCTGTGCAGAAAAAAACAGACATTAACTATGTGAAAGACATATGTGTTATTTGTTATTTGGAGTACAAACACTTAAAAGCACCATAACAACATATGAAATGTAATGGCTATTAAAACTTGTTATCTTAAATACAACTAAATGCATTCAAACGAACAAGCCAAACAAGATGTTACTGATAAATTTAAGTTTCTATGTAAAATGTATTGTGCTCAACACATTAGCAACAGCAAACTTCAAAACAAACAGGACATTTAGGTTTAGTGACACATTGAAAATTGTAACTTACCAGTCTCCAGTCCACCGAGGATTTGTTTTAAGCCTTCAGGATGTAGGATCTGCAAGACCTTCTCCTCTCAGGTAATGAGTTGTAAGGGGGTTCTGTGAGAACCACAACCAGTCCTCTCGGCCTCCCGGTGACTCTTGGAGGGCAGGGAACACACTCTGCCGCACAGGTTCTTCCACCTCTTCTTTATTTCCTCCTGTATGCGCAGGTTGTTTGCTACATCATTCAATCTGTTGACTATTCTGGACCACATATCCCTTTTCTGAGATAAGGCTTTATTTTAGACTTGGGCCGCAACGAACTGCTGCCTTTCTCTTCTGATTTCATGCACCATTACTGACAATCCTTCCTCAGTGAAACTTGGATTTTTGTGCATTTGCATTATCCAAATAAATTGGATGAATAAAAATTAATTGACCGCAAGAAAATAAATGGAAGAATAAAAAGGGAGAAGAATCAGGGAAAAACTGCAAATTAACCTGATTTCTGTGACCAAATTTAGCCTTTCAAAAGTTGTAGTGTTGTGGAATGGCAAAGGTTCGTGGTTTGGTTTGGGGTGTGTCTTATAATGTGGTATGCAGGAGCAAACAATTACCCAGTACACATCATATGTGTGATGCTATCATCCATCTGCAGGCACAGTAATAGTCCAATGTTAGCTATGTAATGTGACAGAATCACTCCATCAGAAGGTCGCCGCTAGATGACCTACAGCACAAATGTGAAATCTAATCTAACTCAGCTTGGCGCAATCCCACTGCCCTGATGAGGTAGGAATACTATTTGCCAGCTGAGGAGTCCACCACATTCACAGGGGTGAACACACTGTCAACGCAGACAGAGCTTCAGCCCCCATACCTCTAAATAGGGTGAGCTCACCACGTCAGCTTGATGGAGTATTTAGGACCCCCACTGCGGTAGTACCAACAAGGTCAAAATCAGGCTCTTACTCTTAAACATAAAAATATTTTATTTGAAAAAAATTCCTTTATCTTTATTATCACTTAATAAAACACTTTCCATTATGTTAGTTCAAAACCTATTGTGTTTGAATTAATAGAATGTAATGTTGCTCCATATTATTCTGGGCCATAACAGGATTTACATGCCAACTGCCTTCCCTCTTAGTTCATTAATGGTTCATTGTTAAAGGGATGTCATATTTTAAGTGATGTTTGTTATATGGTTTACATAGCAAACCTTTTCAGGGCTCAGATTGTGAACAGGCTCTTCGATCCTTGATTTGGCTCTGGCTAGCCTCTCCCTGTTAATTTTTTAAGTTCATCCACCACTACCGAGATTTATTATAAACAATACACAAGAGCCCATCATGAAGCCTGTTTCCGGCTTGCAGGCACTAACTCCGCGAACACAGTGCACCGGTGGCAAATATGTGTTTCGTGCCTGGTTTTCATAAAATCATGTGTCTATAGAACATCATGCACATGCACTAACACAGTAATTTTGAAAATACGTATTATCAAAATATAAGTAGGTTATTAAGTTTGCAATATCAATCCCAGTGGCAACTGGTTCAATATAACCATACCACGAAGCGACACATCACTCTTGAGAATAAATAACCAGTTACTGAATTTGGATCGCAGCCTGCATTTCAACCATGATGTTAACTTTGGATTAAAATAGCAAATGCATGAAGCACCCTTTCTGATACACTGATAAACCAGATTAAACATGCTAATCAAAGGCATTGTTATTTGTTTTGCTGTCCCATTTTCTTTCACCAGCCAAATGCAATGTCTTGATCGATAACAAAAGGGTCTCAACATAATTCTCTGCACCTTAAAAGAATTCCAATTAATCCGATTCTCCTGTCTCATAGCCATAACTCATCTATAATAAATGTACATCATTAACAACTGTGTTTGCTCTCTGACTGCTCTACTAGAAGTACTTACAACATTAGCTACTTCATGTCTTAAAACCTATTAAAGATTGTGGATGTGTCCTTCATTTCTTTTTCAACTTCAGGATGCAAATCCCTTTAAAAGATAAAGGGAGCAGTATCTTGATGGGCTTTACTGGTGCAGCATAGAGCTGAGCGTTTTTTTGTATGAATCTGAAGCGTGTAAATTCTTTCATTTAACCTGATATTTCTCTTAATCAGTTCTTTATTTTCAGATGGAATATTTCAGAAATAGAGGCAAACCTTGGTCACCGTTTCCTTGTCTGAAAACAAAGCTCTATTGGGTTAAATGGATTCACTTTACACACTTCAAGCACATGGAAGCAAGGGCTAAGCTCTGGCTGAGCCAGGAGGCCCATCTTAATATGACCTGTAGCTATTCCCAAAATGAGTGAAACATGTTGAAGCTTCTCATTGAAAACAGGATTGTCCTTCTAAAAGAAAACATTCAAATACAGAAAATGTGAAAAAACAATCGGTGTTAAGTAAACCACTGAGGAAACATGAAGTCTAACGAAGGCAACACGCAGATGAATAATTAATAGTACATTAACGTAAAAGAATTACTTCCTGGTGAGTCTACATTAAAATACGCTTACTAATCAAGATTAAAGCAAGGATCAAAATACGTATGGCGAATGAGCACTCAGCGGGTCCTCATCCTCTATTTGTAAAGTAATCAAATTGATGCCTTTAGAAAGTTTCAAAGCAATACTTTTGCACATTTATCACCTTGTGATTTTAACCCTTTCAGTAGGGCCGAAAATATTGAAACTTTTTGTTCAGATACACTGCTTTATTTATCATCAATATCATGGTAGCCATCAATGATTGTTTATTTTGGATTAAATATACCCATAACAAACATGAAAAATATACTTTTATAAAATCATTATAGTGCAATATATAATTTTAAAATATCCTGTGTCCTGATGTGCTTTGTGTTCTCTGGTTGTGTCCCATTGCATTTCATATATCCATGCATGTGGGTGATCATTTTTCATTTATGAACCGTTGCTTCATTTTGTTTTAATTACATGTGTACAACATTTAAGGTGTTGTAACAATGTCGGTCGGAGTTGCCTCTGACCAACGCAGTCTCTGGACCTCCGGCTGGCGGTTCCAACCACCTGATACAATTCGACCGACAGTGTTCGGTCGCATACTCCCATTTCTTGATGGCAGCTTGTGTAATGCCCATAAATGGTGGTCTGCGTAAAACCCTGTACCGTGCGGCAGGCACCCAATGGTGCCTGCTACACAGTACAAGGATGTACAGGGGGTAACGCTAGGTACCACATCTGCCAACAAATGTAGGCTGCCGAGGCATGTTGGCCCGGTGCAGGGACCACAAAGTCACTCACCAAGAGCCTTTCAATGTCGGAAAGGCCGGCACAGGAAGGCTGTCAGAAACCGACATCGTAATCCTGATGGCGGAAGCACATTCCATAGTGGATTACGGTGCGGGTCCAACTGGCTGGAAGACTCTGAGAGCCAATCAGAACCACATCAGATGACCGGCTGGTTTACGTACTGACCACCGATGTCGTAATTCGTCAGTTGGACCGCAAACTGACCTTGTTGGTTTTAAAGCCTCCGACGGCAGTCAGATAAGCTTCCAACTAGCATTCAGAGGCTTTCCGACTGACATCGTAATCAGCCAAATAATGTATAGCTTTGTTATCGGTTGATAGCACATTCATTTCTCATATACATATATTAAGGTAATATATGATGTGCAGTCGAATTTTGTAAAAGTGCAACAGAAATCATGTGCTAATGTTTGCGTTTTACATACTTCATCGCAAGATCTGGCCTTTTCACATTAATCTGAGAATGGTATTTAAGTCTGGCACAGCCATATATTAAATCCCAGATATCTGTACTAGAGAGTTCATCTGTATAGATTAGGGAAACTATATTTAATAAATTCCTTTAAATATATACTCTGGATTTCTTGCGTGTGTCCGTTCAAGTGGAAAACAGTTTCACAACTCACTAATACAAAAGATAAACCTCTAATCTCACAAGACTGATTGGTGCCCCGCATGAATAATCATCAAGTCATGCACAGGAGGTGCATTACACTCCGCCTGGTTTATAAGTTGCCTAAAGCTGTAAAAGTGCACAAAGATCATATGCTGTATTTTGCATTTTACAAACTTGATCAGAAGGCCTGACTTTGCATATTAATTTGAAGAGGGTATTTAAGTCTGGCACAGACATATATTGATTGAGAGACATCTTCAGTTTTCGTAGAAGCATCGTTCAAGCTACATACAGCAACATTTTTAGTGAAAGCAGTTAGCTGCTTTGAGCAGGCCCTTTACAGCTGTACACTTTTCAGCTTGGGGCTGCCGAAAGTGAGGCAGAGAGTGACCTTTACAAAGCACAGAGGCTAACAGAAAACAATTATTATAGTCAGCAAAGGTATGCTGGCTAAAGACCACCTAAGACACTCAGATGATCTGAAGGAGAAAATCTTTCAGGGACATAGCCCCAGCTACCTAGAGATGAACACAGGCCATTTATGTTCTATTGTGTCTACTGCAGTCGCGCAGGAACTCAAAGCTATATATTTAAATGTCTGCTCCATTCCCAGACATTCTCTGGAATTATGGAGCCTTCTTGATACAGAGGCTCCAGATATATGTTTTGTGACCGAGACATGGCTGCATGAACAGGCTGACCCAGATCTGTATATAGCCTTCCCCCCTCATTATGTAATAACTAGGTTTGATAGGAAGGAATGTAAAGGTGGAGGACTATTAATTGCATCAATTCAACCTATTAATATTGTCACTATAGAGAGCATAGTGATAGACCGGACAGAAATGATAATCTTTAAGATGAATGGCCCTTCAAAAGAGATCTGGAAAGTAGCGCTACTCTATCGTCAGCCTGGGACAAAGGGGGATTTTGCTAACACCCTGCTAGATATAATTGCGCCCCATGTTCTGACTGCGGACACATTTCTGCTATTAGGAGATTTTAATTACCATGCAGATGAACAATCAGATGCAGAGACTGAAAAATTAGTCTCCAATATGTATACCCTGAATCTTAGTCAAAGGGTCGATGGCCCGACGCACCAAGCAGGCCATACGCTCGATATTTTGTTCACAAACTTTTCTAATATAAGGGTGTCCCCTCCGACTCCACTGCTTTGGACAGACCATTATTTAGTAAAATTTAGAATATCTGCCCAAATGGATGGACCAACCTGTAAAGTGGATTCCAGAGTCTGTCGTCCATTGAAAAAAATCACACTATCCTCCTTTTCCAATTATTTTAAGATGGATCCTATGAACTGGACAAAAAGTGCTAGTAAAGCAGCACAACACTTTCAGACTGCCATTGAGATTACGCTGGATAAGATAGCCCCTCGGCGTGTTACCAAGTGCAAGAAGAAGCAAGCACAATGGTTCACAGCCCAGCTAAAATGTACTAAATCTCTTACCAGAACCGCGGAAAAAAAGTGGCGAAAAAGCAGAGATCTAAACGACCATGAGATATATAAAACTCTCCACACAGGCTACATGAGGGATATAAGAGTAGCGAAAAGAACATATCTTGTAGAGCGTATAAGTAAAGCCGAAAACTCCTCCAAAGAATTATATCACATCCTAAAAGAGTTTACAACTCCAATGAAAGTGTTGTCCATCCAGGATTCGGCAGAATAGACCGAGGCCCTTTCCGAATTCTTTGAAGAAAAAATTAATACCATACAGAAAACATTTAGTCAAGAAGTTACACAAACATTCCCTCAAGACGCTAGGGCCATTTCTAACGATCCTCTCCATAGATGGGAGACATTTGAAATGTTTGATAACAAGAAGACCCTAGAAATAGGGAAAAAAATAAAATCAGGATCCCCTAATGACAAAATCTCCCCTAAAATGTTTATAACATTGGCCCCAGTTCCCTGTTGAAGACCTCACCTGTCTCCTTAATAAATCTCCCACAGAAGCGGATTTTACCACGGTATGGAAGGCGGCAAGAATTAGGCCGATATTGAAAAAGCCTGGTGCTAATGCTGAAGTCCATCTAAATTATCGACCTATTTCCTTTCCGCCCTATTTTGGGAAAATATTGGAATCCTTTGTAAATGGGCAACTGGTAAACTACCTGGAGAGTAAGGAGTTGTTGGATCCATCCCAGTCTGGTTTTCCTGCTGCCCACATCACGGAGACTGCATTGATAGAGGTCGCAGACAATATCAGGATGGCGCTGGACAAACATCAAGCAACCATCTTAAACCTCCTGGATTTGTCTGCGGCCTTTGACACCATTTCCCATCGCATTCTGATCCAACGGCTATGGGAGATTGGTGTCAGAGGGAGGGTCCTAGACTGGTTTAAGAACTATTTATCCAACCGCACTACTACAGTGCAAGTGGGCAAGAACATAGCCAGCAGTCGACCAGTCAAAAGGGGTGTCCCGCAGGGCTCTATTCTGAGCCCAACGCTTTTTAATGTGTACATGACACCTTTGGCCAAGGTGATCAGGGCGTTTGGTTTTGATGTATTATACTACGCTGATGATACCCAAATCCTGGTCACTCTTGGCCCTGACATTAATGAAACCAAAACCCGCTTTAAAAAGTGTATGACTGAGGTTAAGAACTGGATGGGCAAGAATAATTTGCAGCTAAACGGCAACAAATCGGAAGTCATGCTGTTTGGTAAGGCTACCGAATACTGGACGCAGGATTAGTGGCCAGCGCAGCTAGGCGATTGCCCAGCTCCTAAGGAATCAGTGCATAACTTGGGCATCCATATGGATAACAAACTTTCTATAATATACCAAATTGACCATATTGTGGGAACGTGTTTCGGAATTATGCGTAATCTTAGAAAAGTTTTTAAATGGATACCTGATGAGGCACGAAAACCCCTGGTTCAAGGCCTAATTATAAATAGATTAGATTATGGAAACGCCCTATTATTGGCAACAAATGAAACTCTCTTGAAAAAGTTGCAGGTTTTGCAAAATACTGCAGCACGTCTAGTGCTGAACCTACCACGAATGTCCTCCTCTGCCCCCTGCCGTAAGGAGTTACATTGGCTCCCGGTAAAGAAGCGAATTACATTTAAAATCTTGTGTCTGACACATAAACAAATGTATGGAAAAGGCCCAAAATACTGGTCCCGCAAACTCACCTGGTATGAGCCAAGCAGACAACTTAGATCAAGTAACAAATCACTGCTTACCCCGCGGCCAATCCAAATGGCCAGAAATGGGGGTCGAGCTTTTTCTTTCCTGGCACCCTCTCTTTGGAATAAGATGCCGTTGGATTTGCGAATCACCAATGAACATCTCAGGTTTCGCAAGAAACTCAAAACCTGGCTGTTTCGCTGATTTTAGCCTTTCTTTCTGGTCAGTGTCGTCCGCAAGCGCCATGAGACTCCTTTGGACGTGATATGTGTGCGCTATAAATGCTCCTGACTTGACTTGACTTGACTAGTTCCTAATTAATGGATCTAGCTGGGGACTCCTCCAAGGATCAGCATCAGTAAGGACTTGGACTCCTGGGAATATGCTAGACCCTTTGGTACCACTTCTTGTGATAGTTAATCATTGTTAGCAGATATTAGAAATGGGGTTCCTGGTTGGCTCAGGTATACACCCTGGCCAGGCAGAACCCACCACTCTAATCAGGGTAAGCTACATACACAAAGAAGATAACCTGTGCTCACCCTTTGGTAGCTTGGTGCAGAGAAGTCAGGCTTATCAACAGAAGCAAAGTGTAAAGTATTTGTACCACATGTACACACAGTAATGTCATTAATACACCACCAAAAAGACTCCATATGGGTTTATAGTAATAGGTTTTTATATTCTGAAAAAATAAGGCCAAAACAATGTAAATCACATTAAATGCCTGGAGGGAATCATGTTTGAAAATGCATTTGCTTTCTTTAGATGCTTTACTGTCACATGACATGCATGAATGAAACACAGCTTTTTAAATTGCATTCAGTTCATTTAGAGGTTTTACAGTAACACAAGCACGTTCTCAAACTGGGAGCTCCCCCGGAATACTACACAGTTCACAGTGCTTTAGTTGCCCTCTCAATCAACCAGTAAAGGGGGGCCAACAACTTTATCTTATGTGGGCACTGAAGGAAGAGATGGCCCACTGGTCCCTAGGGACCGGTGAAGATGCCGGATCAGAGCTGCCCCTAAGCGTGCCATTTAGAGGATGGGGCCTTGCAGGTCCTGCTTCACAGTTACAGCACCTTGGCCGGCATCTCAAGGGGCCATGCTGAGTTTTCCTTGGTCTGTCGGGGCAGACTCGGCAGTCGGATGTGATCAGGAAGGGCATCTCAAGGTGGCTGTTGTGATCAGGCAGTGCAGCACAGGTGCAAGGTTCTTTCTGGTGGCCAAGCCCAGCCCATAGGAGGATGGTACTCGATGGGCATTGTTAAAGGCTTCTACGCAACAGGGCAACCCTGTAGGCCTGTACTGAAGAGGTCTTCCCTCTGTGCAGCGGTGGCTTTCCACCCACGGAGACTCTGATCCTGTCAAACATGAAGTACTCAGACACACAATGATCATTGTACACACAAAGCATTCAGACATGCACTGATCATTGCAAACAAGCAAGGAGCATTCGATGTCTGCTCGTGTGCAGAGTGCCGCTGCCAAACTCAAAAGTGGCAAGAGTACCAAGGCAGTGGTATGAGGACGAAATCTTAGGTGTCTCAGAGATCTTGAAACAGGGGGAAAGCCAACAAGCTCTTGTAAAGCACCTTGGTAGCACAGCTGAAAATAAAGGTATTAGGCAGCAGTTCTCAAAACGGGCAGGCCAACAAGCCCTTGGAGAGCACCTTGGGAGCACAGCAGAAAAGAAAGGTATTAGGCAGCAGCTCAGCAAGAAACAGGCCAACACAGCTGAGCAAGAAGTAGAGTGGCAGTCACTCCTGACAGCACAGCAGGCATTCTGGCAATGTGCAAATGTAGAGCCAGAGATATCTGGATACAGGTCAAAGAATGGCTGATTAGTGTCAGGCGCTGACCAACGGCGCCTGCTTTATGCAGAGTTTCTGTGGCAGAGCCCCATGTACTACATGTCCCAGAAGGCCATCCCTCTGGGGGGGCTTACGTCCCATATCTGACGAGATGTGCACAGAGCAGTGTGCGTAATTCTAGGGAGTAATTTTATTGTTGGAGAAGCAGTGCGGCTGCACTGCTCATTTCAGGATCTTTTGGAAGCGTTTAGGAGGGGGAATCCCTCTAGGAAGCCCTGGTTCCTGAGGAAGACTGGTGCCTCTCGTGTATCTTCTTTCCTTGTAGACGGCGGTCTACCTTCCGTGTGGTGGTGCTTTAGGAACTTTCACAGTACCCTCTGGAGCAGAAGAGGTAGAGAGAGGCTATTGGAGTCCTGTCGGTGCGTACATGGACTTTTTCGCTTACTAGGAAGACTGGTATACTCTACGGGCAGCGAAAGAGGAAGAGCACAGGTTTAGCTACTCTTTAATTTTCCGAGCAGCTGGGTAAGCAGCTCACTCGACAGAATCTTCACCTCCGGGTTTGGCAACTTACAGGTACCTTTGTGATGACTTGCATGTAGTGTCTGGATTGCTGAACCTGGAGGAACATATTAACAATAGAAGTCCTTTGATATTTAGGAAGAAAAAGAAAGACATTAGATTAAAGAGGTTTAATTGACTTTGTTATCCATTTTTTTTCTTCTTCATATTTTCTTGGTGCTAGAGACAATAACTGTGATCAGTCCGTTCTTCGCAATTATGACCCTGGATATTCATCAAATGAACTCTAACCGAGGAATTATTTTTTCTTTACTACTTTTCCGTTGGTCTTCTTCTACAGTATGGGGGAGTGTTGGAAGGGTATGTACGAGTTACATTTATTTCCTTCAGTAGGAAAAAGGAAGTGGGAATGGATGACACTGGACAATGTTTTGCTGTTGTAGGTATCAGCTGTTCCAGGTTGAGAGAAGCATCTTGCCTGGGAAGAAGATAGGGACACTACAATAGCTGTTTGTGTTGCCAGGTAATAGCGGCTATAGTGAGAATATATGAGAGTAAACTATTGTTGAACTGTAGTAATCCTGTGTTTTGTGTTCACAAGTATCCCATTCCCCTGCATTTCCTACCCTAATTCCTTTCCCCTACTTGATCACCTCAATACTCTGTGTATGATACGTCAGAGTTGAGGTTATCAGGAGGTGGACCCCTTTGTGTATCGCCCGGACCATGAGAAGTACCTGTGGTCATAACACTTAGAAGTGCACAGGTCTGCTTTTAACCGAGTCTTGTCTGCCAGGCTAAGAATGGGGGGTCGATCAGTACTTTGTGTGAGGGAAGGACACTACCTATTGAAGTGTACATGTCAGTACCTCCCCTGGAAACACAAAAACAATTATATTCATTATAGTTTTAGAATGAAATATATTCAATTTGTAACTAACATAAACATAATTCAAGAACACATTACACATAAATTTTACAACACATGTTAAAAAATATTCAAAACTAAAAATACCCAAATTCTAATTGCTATAAAAAAATTTAAAACTTTTAACAAAAATAAACACACTGTCAACACAAAAAAGTAAAACCCAAAAATTCAAACCATATTGCAAAAAAACATATTACAATAATAAGCTTTCTTTTTGAATAAAAACATATTTTAAAAGATTAAAAAATAAATCAGAAATTATAACTTCTTAATATTAAAATTGTATATAAATGAATGAAAAATCCACAATAAACACTACTAAAATTCATCTATAAATATATAAACTTTTTTACATCATTATTTATATTAAAACAATACATAAATATGTCCCTCAAATGTATAAATGCCAGAAATTATTATTTTTAATATTTATAAACTACCAAACCTACAAACATTACATCCAACTACTAAACATTTCTAAATTCTACACATTTTAATATATAATCTTAAATTGTAGAAAAGCTTCATTTTTTAAAATTATATCTAAAAAACTAAACTTTTCAGTACACAATTGTCAAATTACATATTTTAAATATTAAAAACATGAAAAATGTTCATTTGTTTCTCCTCAGCCTCATCCTCTCAAAATCTAATATCCCATTCCTAAAAATATTTATATTCTAAAACTATTAAACAAATAATTAAAATACCTTAAAAGATTACATTAATATTAAAATCTTTTTTAATTTGCTTCCCGCCCTTATCCCTATAAACCCAATATCCCGCTCCTAAAACTGTTACCATTCAAATATATATATATATATATATATATGTAATCCAATTGCCTCAGCTTTCCAGGGTGCACTCAACAGCACGTTCCCTCAACGGTCTTTAGCATTTCTCGCCATCATCCGGGTAATTATATTCGCCTGACGCGTTTCTGTGGCCCAAGTACCACTTCCTCAGAGGCGTTCTCCTGCATTGGCTGAAATGCGCTTCTATCACGCATGCTCATTTGCTGATTACCATATGTGGGACCGGCTTAATGTCTTAATTGATCCACACTGCATGCTGGTCTTAGTAGTCCTTTGCGCAAAAATGTTTTTTCAGTTAATGCAGATATTTGGAGATAGTGTCATTTTCCTTAGTAGGATCCGATTTGTGAAGGCGAGTCATTTAACATGCAACGCGCTGTGCTGACAGATTGGAAGGGTTCCTCTGCCTTGGCCGCTCGCTTGTCTGAGCCGGTGCATCCTGCACGGGAAGGCCCCCGTGTCAAATTTTTGTAATCCAATTGCCTCAGCTTTCCAGGGTGCACTCAACAGCACGTTCCCTCGACGGTCTTTAGCATTTCTCGCCATCATCCGGGTAATTATATTCGCCTGACGCGTTTCTGTGGCCCAAGTACCACTTCCTCAGAGGCGTTCTCCTGCATTGGCTGAAATGCGCTTCTATCACGCATGCTCATTTGCTGATTACCATATGTGGGACCGGCTTAATGTCTTAATTGATCCACACTGCATGCTGGTCTTAGTAGTCCTTTGCGCAAAAATGTTTTTTCAGTTAATGCAGATATTTGGAGATAGTGTCATTTTCCTTAGTAGGATCCGATTTGTGAAGGCGAGTCATTTAACATGCAACGCGCTGTGCTGACAGATTGGAAGAGTTCCTCTGCCTTGGCCGCTCGCTTGTCTGAGCCGGTGCATCCTGCACGGGAAGGCCCCCGTGTCAAATTTTTGTAATCCAATTGCCTCAGGATTACAAAAATATATATATATATATATATATATATTCCAAAGAAATAGAGCCCCACTCCGACTTCCATGCAAAACACGACACTGAAATATGTCTGAGACAGCATTTTATTTACTCAAGTCCTGACCGGTTTCGGCGTATGCCACGCCTTGCTCACAGGTGAGTAACATCATCTCCATGTGGTCACGAGGTCGTAGGTGCTACTACAAACCCCAGCATGCATCATTGTTGCAACCTGTTCATGCGGCATTGTAAATAGTCAATATTTTGCATGATAGCGTTTTTTTAAAACAATGTCCCAGCAACAATCCAAATGAGACTGCATACACGTTCCTTATTTTCTAGCAAGTGCACTTTCATGCTGCCTGTAATCTCGATAGGAGTCTGCAATGCGGAGCTTACCAGAGGAGAGACTCCCCTGTTCCCTTTCTCTGCTGCGCTGTCCGTATCTGTGGCAATGCATCAGTTGGTGCGCGAGAGCGTGTCATGCCCCCTCAGTAAAATTCAACACACAGTCCTCCGTTTTGCCGGGGGCCACCGACTCTGCAGGGCGGGCTCAGAGATGACAGGAACGGAGATCCTGTCTGTTTAAAGGTTCCAAAGAAATAGAGCCCCACTCCGACTTCCATGCAAAACACGACACTGAAATATGTCTGAGACAGCATTTTATTTACTCAAGTCCTGACCGGTTTCGGCGTATGCCACGCCTTGCTCACAGGTGAGTAACATCATCTCCATGTGGTCACGAGGTCGTAGGTGCTACTACAAACCCCAGCATGCATCATTGTTGCAACCTGTTCATGCGGCATTGTAAATAGTCAATATTTTGCATGATAGCGTTTTTTTAAAACAATGTCCCAGCAACAATCCAAATGAGACTGCATACACGTTCCTTATTTTCTAGCAAGTGCACTTTCATGCTGCCTGTAATCTCGATAGGAGTCTGCAATGCGGAGCTTACCAGAGGAGAGACTCCCCTGTTCCCTTTCTCTGCTGCGCTGTCCGTATCTGTGGCAATGCATCAGTTGGTGCGCGAGAGCGTGTCATGCCCCCTCAGTAAAATTCAACACACAGTCCTCCGTTTTGCCGGGGGCCACCGACTCTGCAGGGCGGGCTCAGAGATGACAGGAACGGAGATCCTGTCTGTTTAAAGGTTCCAAAGAAATAGAGCCCCACTCCGACTTCCATGCAAAACACGACACTGAAATATGTCTGAGACAGCATTTTATTTACTCAAGTCCTGACCGGTTTCGGCGTATGCCACGCCTTGCTCACAGGTGAGTAACATCATCTCCATGTGGTCACGAGGTCGTAGGTGCTACTACAAACCCCAGCATGCATCATTGTTGCAACCTGTTCATGCGGCATTGTAAATAGTCAATATTTTGCATGATAGCGTTTTTTTAAAACAATGTCCCAGCAACAATCCAAATGAGACTGCATACACGTTCCTTATTTTCTAGCAAGTGCACTTTCATGCTGCCTGTAATCTCGATAGGAGTCTGCAATGCGGAGCTTACCAGAGGAGAGACTCCCCTGTTCCCTTTCTCTGCTGCGCTGTCCGTATCTGTGGCAATGCATCAGTTGGTGCGCGAGAGCGTGTCATGCCCCCTCAGTAAAATTCAACACACAGTCCTCCGTTTTGCCGGGGGCCACCGACTCTGCAGGGCGGGCTCAGAGATGACAGGAACGGAGATCCTGTCTGTTTAAAGGTTCCAAAGAAATAGAGCCCCACTCCGACTTCCATGCAAAACACGACACTGAAATATGTCTGAGACAGCATTTTATTTACTCAAGTCCTGACCGGTTTCGGCGTATGCCACGCCTTGCTCACAGGTGAGTAACATCATCTCCATGTGGTCACGAGGTCGTAGGTGCTACTACAAACCCCAGCATGCATCATTGTTGCAACCTGTTCATGCGGCATTGTAAATAGTCAATATTTTGCATGATAGCGTTTTTTTAAAACAATGTCCCAGCAACAATCCAAATGAGACTGCATACACGTTCCTTATTTTCTAGCAAGTGCACTTTCATGCTGCCTGTAATCTCGATAGGAGTCTGCAATGCGGAGCTTACCAGAGGAGAGACTCCCCTGTTCCCTTTCTCTGCTGCGCTGTCCGTATCTGTGGCAATGCATCAGTTGGTGCGCGAGAGCGTGTCATGCCCCCTCAGTAAAATTCAACACACAGTCCTCCGTTTTGCCGGGGGCCACCGACTCTGCAGGGCGGGCTCAGAGATGACAGGAACGGAGATCCTGTCTGTTTAAAGGTTCCAAAGAAATAGAGCCCCACTCCGACTTCCATGCAAAACACGACACTGAAATATGTCTGAGACAGCATTTTATTTACTCAAGTCCTGACCGGTTTCGGCGTATGCCACGCCTTGCTCACAGGTGAGTAACATCATCTCCATGTGGTCACGAGGTCGTAGGTGCTACTACAAACCCCAGCATGCATCATTGTTGCAACCTGTTCATGCGGCATTGTAAATAGTCAATATTTTGCATGATAGCGTTTTTTTAAAACAATGTCCCAGCAACAATCCAAATGAGACTGCATACACGTTCCTTATTTTCTAGCAAGTGCACTTTCATGCTGCCTGTAATCTCGATAGGAGTCTGCAATGCGGAGCTTACCAGAGGAGAGACTCCCCTGTTCCCTTTCTCTGCTGCGCTGTCCGTATCTGTGGCAATGCATCAGTTGGTGCGCGAGAGCGTGTCATGCCCCCTCAGTAAAATTCAACACACAGTCCTCCGTTTTGCCGGGGGCCACCGACTCTGCAGGGCGGGCTCAGAGATGACAGGAACGGAGATCCTGTCTGTTTAAAGGTTCCAAAGAAATAGAGCCCCACTCCGACTTCCATGCAAAACACGACACTGAAATATGTCTGAGACAGCATTTTATTTACTCAAGTCCTGACCGGTTTCGGCGTATGCCACGCCTTGCTCACAGGTGAGTAACATCATCTCCATGTGGTCACGAGGTCGTAGGTGCTACTACAAACCCCAGCATGCATCATTGTTGCAACCTGTTCATGCGGCATTGTAAATAGTCAATATTTTGCATGATAGCGTTTTTTTAAAACAATGTCCCAGCAACAATCCAAATGAGACTGCATACACGTTCCTTATTTTCTAGCAAGTGCACTTTCATGCTGCCTGTAATCTCGATAGGAGTCTGCAATGCGGAGCTTACCAGAGGAGAGACTCCCCTGTTCCCTTTCTCTGCTGCGCTGTCCGTATCTGTGGCAATGCATCAGTTGGTGCGCGAGAGCGTGTCATGCCCCCTCAGTAAAATTCAACACACAGTCCTCCGTTTTGCCGGGGGCCACCGACTCTGCAGGGCGGGCTCAGAGATGACAGGAACGGAGATCCTGTCTGTTTAAAGGTTCCAAAGAAATAGAGCCCCACTCCGACTTCCATGCAAAACACGACACTGAAATATGTCTGAGACAGCATTTTATTTACTCAAGTCCTGACCGGTTTCGGCGTATGCCACGCCTTGCTCACAGGTGAGTAACATCATCTCCATGTGGTCACGAGGTCGTAGGTGCTACTACAAACCCCAGCATGCATCATTGTTGCAACCTGTTCATGCGGCATTGTAAATAGTCAATATTTTGCATGATAGCGTTTTTTTAAAACAATGTCCCAGCAACAATCCAAATGAGACTGCATACACGTTCCTTATTTTCTAGCAAGTGCACTTTCATGCTGCCTGTAATCTCGATAGGAGTCTGCAATGCGGAGCTTACCAGAGGAGAGACTCCCCTGTTCCCTTTCTCTGCTGCGCTGTCCGTATCTGTGGCAATGCATCAGTTGGTGCGCGAGAGCGTGTCATGCCCCCTCAGTAAAATTCAACACACAGTCCTCCGTTTTGCCGGGGGCCACCGACTCTGCAGGGCGGGCTCAGAGATGACAGGAACGGAGATCCTGTCTGTTTAAAGGTTCCAAAGAAATAGAGCCCCACTCCGACTTCCATGCAAAACACGACACTGAAATATGTCTGAGACAGCATTTTATTTACTCAAGTCCTGACCGGTTTCGGCGTATGCCACGCCTTGCTCACAGGTGAGTAACATCATCTCCATGTGGTCACGAGGTCGTAGGTGCTACTACAAACCCCAGCATGCATCATTGTTGCAACCTGTTCATGCGGCATTGTAAATAGTCAATATTTTGCATGATAGCGTTTTTTTAAAACAATGTCCCAGCAACAATCCAAATGAGACTGCATACACGTTCCTTATTTTCTAGCAAGTGCACTTTCATGCTGCCTGTAATCTCGATAGGAGTCTGCAATGCGGAGCTTACCAGAGGAGAGACTCCCCTGTTCCCTTTCTCTGCTGCGCTGTCCGTATCTGTGGCAATGCATCAGTTGGTGCGCGAGAGCGTGTCATGCCCCCTCAGTAAAATTCAACACACAGTCCTCCGTTTTGCCGGGGGCCACCGACTCTGCAGGGCGGGCTCAGAGATGACAGGAACGGAGATCCTGTCTGTTTAAAGGTTCCAAAGAAATAGAGCCCCACTCCGACTTCCATGCAAAACACGACACTGAAATATGTCTGAGACAGCATTTTATTTACTCAAGTCCTGACCGGTTTCGGCGTATGCCACGCCTTGCTCACAGGTGAGTAACATCATCTCCATGTGGTCACGAGGTCGTAGGTGCTACTACAAACCCCAGCATGCATCATTGTTGCAACCTGTTCATGCGGCATTGTAAATAGTCAATATTTTGCATGATAGCGTTTTTTTAAAACAATGTCCCAGCAACAATCCAAATGAGACTGCATACACGTTCCTTATTTTCTAGCAAGTGCACTTTCATGCTGCCTGTAATCTCGATAGGAGTCTGCAATGCGGAGCTTACCAGAGGAGAGACTCCCCTGTTCCCTTTCTCTGCTGCGCTGTCCGTATCTGTGGCAATGCATCAGTTGGTGCGCGAGAGCGTGTCATGCCCCCTCAGTAAAATTCAACACACAGTCCTCCGTTTTGCCGGGGGCCACCGACTCTGCAGGGCGGGCTCAGAGATGACAGGAACGGAGATCCTGTCTGTTTAAAGGTTCCAAAGAAATAGAGCCCCACTCCGACTTCCATGCAAAACACGACACTGAAATATGTCTGAGACAGCATTTTATTTACTCAAGTCCTGACCGGTTTCGGCGTATGCCACGCCTTGCTCACAGGTGAGTAACATCATCTCCATGTGGTCACGAGGTCGTAGGTGCTACTACAAACCCCAGCATGCATCATTGTTGCAACCTGTTCATGCGGCATTGTAAATAGTCAATATTTTGCATGATAGCGTTTTTTTAAAACAATGTCCCAGCAACAATCCAAATGAGACTGCATACACGTTCCTTATTTTCTAGCAAGTGCACTTTCATGCTGCCTGTAATCTCGATAGGAGTCTGCAATGCGGAGCTTACCAGAGGAGAGACTCCCCTGTTCCCTTTCTCTGCTGCGCTGTCCGTATCTGTGGCAATGCATCAGTTGGTGCGCGAGAGCGTGTCATGCCCCCTCAGTAAAATTCAACACACAGTCCTCCGTTTTGCCGGGGGCCACCGACTCTGCAGGGCGGGCTCAGAGATGACAGGAACGGAGATCCTGTCTGTTTAAAGGTTCCAAAGAAATAGAGCCCCACTCCGACTTCCATGCAAAACACGACACTGAAATATGTCTGAGACAGCATTTTATTTACTCAAGTCCTGACCGGTTTCGGCGTATGCCACGCCTTGCTCACAGGTGAGTAACATCATCTCCATGTGGTCACGAGGTCGTAGGTGCTACTACAAACCCCAGCATGCATCATTGTTGCAACCTGTTCATGCGGCATTGTAAATAGTCAATATTTTGCATGATAGCGTTTTTTTAAAACAATGTCCCAGCAACAATCCAAATGAGACTGCATACACGTTCCTTATTTTCTAGCAAGTGCACTTTCATGCTGCCTGTAATCTCGATAGGAGTCTGCAATGCGGAGCTTACCAGAGGAGAGACTCCCCTGTTCCCTTTCTCTGCTGCGCTGTCCGTATCTGTGGCAATGCATCAGTTGGTGCGCGAGAGCGTGTCATGCCCCCTCAGTAAAATTCAACACACAGTCCTCCGTTTTGCCGGGGGCCACCGACTCTGCAGGGCGGGCTCAGAGATGACAGGAACGGAGATCCTGTCTGTTTAAAGGTTCCAAAGAAATAGAGCCCCACTCCGACTTCCATGCAAAACACGACACTGAAATATGTCTGAGACAGCATTTTATTTACTCAAGTCCTGACCGGTTTCGGCGTATGCCACGCCTTGCTCACAGGTGAGTAACATCATCTCCATGTGGTCACGAGGTCGTAGGTGCTACTACAAACCCCAGCATGCATCATTGTTGCAACCTGTTCATGCGGCATTGTAAATAGTCAATATTTTGCATGATAGCGTTTTTTTAAAACAATGTCCCAGCAACAATCCAAATGAGACTGCATACACGTTCCTTATTTTCTAGCAAGTGCACTTTCATGCTGCCTGTAATCTCGATAGGAGTCTGCAATGCGGAGCTTACCAGAGGAGAGACTCCCCTGTTCCCTTTCTCTGCTGCGCTGTCCGTATCTGTGGCAATGCATCAGTTGGTGCGCGAGAGCGTGTCATGCCCCCTCAGTAAAATTCAACACACAGTCCTCCGTTTTGCCGGGGGCCACCGACTCTGCAGGGCGGGCTCAGAGATGACAGGAACGGAGATCCTGTCTGTTTAAAGGTTCCAAAGAAATAGAGCCCCACTCCGACTTCCATGCAAAACACGACACTGAAATATGTCTGAGACAGCATTTTATTTACTCAAGTCCTGACCGGTTTCGGCGTATGCCACGCCTTGCTCACAGGTGAGTAACATCATGTCCATGTGGTCACGAGGTCGTAGGTGCTACTACAAACCCCAGCATGCATCATTGTTGCAACCTGTTCATGCGGCATTGTAAATAGTCAATATTTTGCATGATAGCGTTTTTTTAAAACAATGTCCCAGCAACAATCCAAATGAGACTGCATACACGTTCCTTATTTTCTAGCAAGTGCACTTTCATGCTGCCTGTAATCTCGATAGGAGTCTGCAATGCGGAGCTTACCAGAGGAGAGACTCCCCTGTTCCCTTTCTCTGCTGCGCTGTCCGTATCTGTGGCAATGCATCAGTTGGTGCGCGAGAGCGTGTCATGCCCCCTCAGTAAAATTCAACACACAGTCCTCCGTTTTGCCGGGGGCCACCGACTCTGCAGGGCGGGCTCAGAGATGACAGGAACGGAGATCCTGTCTGTTTAAAGGTTCCAAAGAAATAGAGCCCCACTCCGACTTCCATGCAAAACACGACACTGAAATATGTCTGAGACAGCATTTTATTTACTCAAGTCCTGACCGGTTTCGGCGTATGCCACGCCTTGCTCACAGGTGAGTAACATCATCTCCATGTGGTCACGAGGTCGTAGGTGCTACTACAAACCCCAGCATGCATCATTGTTGCAACCTGTTCATGCGGCATTGTAAATAGTCAATATTTTGCATGATAGCGTTTTTTTAAAACAATGTCCCAGCAACAATCCAAATGAGACTGCATACACGTTCCTTATTTTCTAGCAAGTGCACTTTCATGCTGCCTGTAATCTCGATAGGAGTCTGCAATGCGGAGCTTACCAGAGGAGAGACTCCCCTGTTCCCTTTCTCTGCTGCGCTGTCCGTATCTGTGGCAATGCATCAGTTGGTGCGCGAGAGCGTGTCATGCCCCCTCAGTAAAATTCAACACACAGTCCTCCGTTTTGCCGGGGGCCACCGACTCTGCAGGGCGGGCTCAGAGATGACAGGAACGGAGATCCTGTCTGTTTAAAGGTTCCAAAGAAATAGAGCCCCACTCCGACTTCCATGCAAAACACGACACTGAAATATGTCTGAGACAGCATTTTATTTACTCAAGTCCTGACCGGTTTCGGCGTATGCCACGCCTTGCTCACAGGTGAGTAACATCATCTCCATGTGGTCACGAGGTCGTAGGTGCTACTACAAACCCCAGCATGCATCATTGTTGCAACCTGTTCATGCGGCATTGTAAATAGTCAATATTTTGCATGATAGCGTTTTTTTAAAACAATGTCCCAGCAACAATCCAAATGAGACTGCATACACGTTCCTTATTTTCTAGCAAGTGCACTTCCATGCTGCCTGTAATCTCGATAGGAGTCTGCAATGCGGAGCTTACCAGAGGAGAGACTCCCCTGTTCCCTTTCTCTGCTGCGCTGTCCGTATCGGTGGCAATGCATCAGTTGGTGCGCGAGAGCGTGTCATGCCCCCTCAGTAAAATTCAACACACAGTCCTCCGTTTTGCCGGGGGCCACCGACTCTGCAGGGCGGGCTCAGAGATGACAGGAACGGAGATCCTGTCTGTTTAAAGGTTCCAAAGAAATAGAGCCCCACTCCGACTTCCATGCAAAACACGACACTGAAATATGTCTGAGACAGCATTTTATTTACTCAAGTCCTGACCGGTTTCGGCGTATGCCACGCCTTGCTCACAGGTGAGTAACATCATCTCCATGTGGTCACGAGGTCGTAGGTGCTACTACAAACCCCAGCATGCATCATTGTTGCAACCTGTTCATGCGGCATTGTAAATAGTCAATATTTTGCATGATAGCGTTTTTTTAAAACAATGTCCCAGCAACAATCCAAATGAGACTGCATACACGTTCCTTATTTTCTAGCAAGTGCACTTTCATGCTGCCTGTAATCTCGATAGGAGTCTGCAATGCGGAGCTTACCAGAGGAGAGACTCCCCTGTTCCCTTTCTCTGCTGCGCTGTCCGTATCTGTGGCAATGCATCAGTTGGTGCGCGAGAGCGTGTCATGCCCCCTCAGTAAAATTCAACACACAGTCCTCCGTTTTGCCGGGGGCCACCGACTCTGCAGGGCGGGCTCAGAGATGACAGGAACGGAGATCCTGTCTGTTTAAAGGTTCCAAAGAAATAGAGCCCCACTCCGACTTCCATGCAAAACACGACACTGAAATATGTCTGAGACAGCATTTTATTTACTCAAGTCCTGACCGGTTTCGGCGTATGCCACGCCTTGCTCACAGGTGAGTAACATCATCTCCATGTGGTCACGAGGTCGTAGGTGCTACTACAAACCCCAGCATGCATCATTGTTGCAACCTGTTCATGCGGCATTGTAAATAGTCAATATTTTGCATGATAGCGTTTTTTTAAAACAATGTCCCAGCAACAATCCAAATGAGACTGCATACACGTTCCTTATTTTCTAGCAAGTGCACTTTCATGCTGCCTGTAATCTCGATAGGAGTCTGCAATGCGGAGCTTACCAGAGGAGAGACTCCCCTGTTCCCTTTCTCTGCTGCGCTGTCCGTATCTGTGGCAATGCATCAGTTGGTGCGCGAGAGCGTGTCATGCCCCCTCAGTAAAATTCAACACACAGTCCTCCGTTTTGCCGGGGGCCACCGACTCTGCAGGGCGGGCTCAGAGATGACAGGAACGGAGATCCTGTCTGTTTAAAGGTTCCAAAGAAATAGAGCCCCACTCCGACTTCCATGCAAAACACGACACTGAAATATGTCTGAGACAGCATTTTATTTACTCAAGTCCTGACCGGTTTCGGCGTATGCCACGCCTTGCTCACAGGTGAGTAACATCATCTCCATGTGGTCACGAGGTCGTAGGTGCTACTACAAACCCCAGCATGCATCATTGTTGCAACCTGTTCATGCGGCATTGTAAATAGTCAATATTTTGCATGATAGCGTTTTTTTAAAACAATGTCCCAGCAACAATCCAAATGAGACTGCATACACGTTCCTTATTTTCTAGCAAGTGCACTTTCATGCTGCCTGTAATCTCGATAGGAGTCTGCAATGCGGAGCTTACCAGAGGAGAGACTCCCCTGTTCCCTTTCTCTGCTGCGCTGTCCGTATCTGTGGCAATGCATCAGTTGGTGCGCGAGAGCGTGTCATGCCCCCTCAGTAAAATTCAACACACAGTCCTCCGTTTTGCCGGGGGCCACCGACTCTGCAGGGCGGGCTCAGAGATGACAGGAACGGAGATCCTGTCTGTTTAAAGGTTCCAAAGAAATAGAGCCCCACTCCGACTTCCATTACAATGCCGCATGAACAGGTTGCAACAATGATGCATGCTGGGGTTTGTAGTAGCACCTACGACCTCGTGACCACATGGAGATGATGTTACTCACCTGTGAGCAAGGCGTGGCATACGCCGAAACCGGTCAGGACTTGAGTAAATAAAATGCTGTCTCAGACATATTTCAGTGTCGTGTTTTGCATGGAAGTCGGAGTGGGGCTCTATTTCTTTGGAACCTTTAAACAGACAGGATCTCCGTTCCTGTCATCTCTGAGCCCGCCCTGCAGAGTCGGTGGCCCCCGGCAAAACGGAGGACTGTGTGTTGAATTTTACTGAGGGGGCATGACACGCTCTCGCGCACCAACTGATGCATTGCCACAGATACGGACAGCGCAGCAGAGAAAGGGAACAGGGGAGTCTCTCCTCTGGTAAGCTCCGCATTGCAGACTCCTATCGAGATTACAGGCAGCATGAAAGTGCACTTGCTAGAAAATAAGGAACGTGTATGCAGTCTCATTTGGATTGTTGCTGGGACGTTGTTTTAAAAAAACGCTATCATGCAAAATATTGACTATTTACAATGCCGCATGAACAGGTTGCAACAATGATGCATGCTGGGGTTTGTAGTAGCACCTACGACCTCGTGACCACATGGAGATGATGTTACTCACCTGTGAGCAAGGCGTGGCATACGCCGAAACCGGTCAGGACTTGAGTAAATAAAATGCTGTCTCAGACATATTTCAGTGTCGTGTTTTGCATGGAAGTCGGAGTGGGGCTCTATTTCTTTGGAACCTTTAAACAGACAGGATCTCCGTTCCTGTCATCTCTGAGCCCGCCCTGCAGAGTCGGTGGCCCCCGGCAAAACGGAGGACTGTGTGTTGAATTTTACTGAGGGGGCATGACACGCTCTCGCGCACCAACTGATGCATTGCCACAGATACGGACAGCGCAGCAGAGAAAGGGAACAGGGGAGTCTCTCCTCTGGTAAGCTCCGCATTGCAGACTCCTATCGAGATTACAGGCAGCATGAAAGTGCACTTGCTAGAAAATAAGGAACGTGTATGCAGTCTCATTTGGATTGTTGCTGGGACATTGTTTTAAAAAAACGCTATCATGCAAAATATTGACTATTTACAATGCCGCATGAACAGGTTGCAACAATGATGCATGCTGGGGTTTGTAGTAGCACCTACGACCTCGTGACCACATGGAGATGATGTTACTCACCTGTGAGCAAGGCGTGGCATACGCCGAAACCGGTCAGGACTTGAGTAAATAAAATGCTGTCTCAGACATATTTCAGTGTCGTGTTTTGCATGGAAGTCGGAGTGGGGCTCTATTTCTTTGGAACCTTTAAACAGACAGGATCTCCGTTCCTGTCATCTCTGAGCCCGCCCTGCAGAGTCGGTGGCCCCCGGCAAAACGGAGGACTGTGTGTTGAATATATATATATATATATATATATATATATATATATATATATATATATATATATATATATATATATATATATATATATATATATATATATATATATATATATATATATATATATATATTAATAAATAAAAAAGTTATAACAGATTTAATTAAAAAATATATTTTTTTAAATTACTCCCCATCCTTAGACCCTATAAAACAACATACCACTACTAAAAATATATTTAACAAAACATTTATATTATTATTAACATTATAATTATGATAGAAAACAAAAATCACGTACAAAAATTATTAAAATTACATAAAATAAATAACACTTAAAAAAGAATCAATATTCTAAACAACTATATTTTTAACATCAATATTTTTAAATGTATATTTTAAACTAAACCTATTTTGGTATTTTAAACATCAATATATTTACCTCAATATTTTGTTATCACAATATTCTTCACTCGATATTTTTGTCACTCGATATTTTACATTCGATATTCTGGCTCAACACCCTTTGGGTGCCACGGCCCACTCATCGTCCAGCAAGTCCAGCAAACCTACTGCGGAAATTTGAGATTCTGTCCCTCTCTGGTTCAATAACCACATCATGTCTCCCCACAACATGAATGTGTCCCTTGGCGGGTCCAACAATAAAGTATTCAATGCTGGCAGCTAGGGGGGACATAAACTGAGTACAACTCCACCATCATGCCCTCCCATTCGCCAGTGACTGCAACATATCTGCCTACGGGGTCATGCCACATAGCCAGGAATAAACGGGGTAGAAGCTCGAACTAATATTGATCACCCCTCTGGAGCCAGCCAAATAACCTGCATGAGCAAGTAGGACATAGCTGTTGTGGTCCAGTACTTTGTATTTATTTCCCTTCAAATGGGTTTGTTGTAAAAGGATCATGTAGGGAGAGTGCCTTTTAATGTATTGTAGGTCTATTGTATATTTAATTTTGTTTCCTAAGTCATTAATGTTCCAGGTCATAATTTTTAGAACAAGCCTCATTTGGGGTCTTAATGAGTGCTTTACGCTTGGTTCTTAATCTTGAGTAAGTGTTGTGTTGAAGTCTATGAAATTGTTCCATAGCCTCATGGGTGAATGGTAAGAGTGGGCCCCCCATCCCTTAGTTGGTGTGGGTATCTGTCCTATGTGTGTGTGTCGTCTGAGCTAAACAAAACCTGTATGGTAAAAATACAACAAATTGACTGTAACATTTCCAGTTTAAGAACTTCCGCCTCCCTGCAACCCTACTCAATGGGTCTAAAACCACCCCTTTCCCCAACTTGCAGGGTGTCTGTTACCCCAGTGCTAGGTCATTCCAGGGTGTGCCAGCTATGACACATGGTCCTTGAACACAACTCAAGTCTCTATTGTTGACAACATAATCTATGATTCCCCTGCTCGAGCAATTCACATCCTGACCTGTTCAAGGGCCTGTTTTCTTTAGTGCAAGGACTCCATCATGAATGGACATAGCTTGTACTCACTCAGCGTCTATGTCTGGGACCAATAGTCTTGGATAACGTCCATCAATCTCAGGCATTAATGTTGTTATTTACCCAGCATCCTATCCTCCTCCTGACGATCATCTCAAGTTGAACTCTCCCCTCCTGCTCGGCCAAGAGCACGACCACTCTGAGCATGTTGAGGTGATCGATGCTCAACCACTCGCCTACCATCAAGCAATTCCCAGATTTCCTCCGTTGAATTGAAGTGCCATGATTTCCTATCAGCCACCACCTTGAGTTGTGCAGAAATAACATGATATATTTGAGATCCCTGCTATGTAGTTCTTGCTTTATGGCCTCAAAACTCCAGTGCCGGCATTGAACCTTTAACATGAAACTAGGGAAGAACAGAACCACTGTGTTTTCATACTGAAGGCCCCCATGTGAGCGTGCCACCTGCAGGATAGCGTCTCTGTCCCTGTAGTTCAAGCTCTGGGCTATCATCATGCAAGTGGGAACTCGGGGTTTAGGTTTGGAGATAGGTGCTCTGTGTGCTTGCTCAATTATGAAGAAGGTAGACAATAGTTTAGGGAGCAAGTGGTTAAGTATTAAGTCCACCAGGAAGAAATCAACACTGGGCTCCTCCGCCCCTTCCATGATCCCCACCACTCATATGTTGTTTCTTCGTGCTCGCCCCTCCTGGTCCTCCAACTTAGCTGCCATTGCTGCATGTTGCTTGGTCAGATGGTACACTTGTTTCTCCACTATAACACCACCGAGGAAAAGAAGGGTCCGAGGGATGTTTAAAGACCTGCCATAGTTCATATCCCCCAACAATGACGTTGAACAACAAACAAAGAACTAGGGGTCTTGCACAGGAGAATTAGGTACAACATATACTAATCCTATTGCAAACAATGTCAAAATCAGAAATGATTACCAGATCGCCTTGCGGTCTGTAAACTGAAAGGGTACACACTTATACACACAAAGCAGGATCACAAGTGGTTGTCAGTGAGACTCACAAGGGTCAAAATCAAGGATTCCCATCAAAAATCTCTTGTAGATCTATATTCTCATCTGGTCAACCAGAAAAACTGGGGTGATCTGTCCCTCGAACATTGGGACCATATACACATCCAGTTGCAAGGAAGTCTCAGTGAGTCAAACCCAAAACACTATGTAGACCATGAATTAGATGGTAAGTATGGGAATAAGTGCAGTGCAAAATATGTGAATAGATGGTGACTTAAAACAGAGTGGTGAAAAACAGAGATCAGACAATTTTATTATAAATGGTTGTTATCACCCTCTGATTAAAAACAAAGAACAGTGCAAAAAGGTGAGACAGCCCTAAACAAATTTCGACCTTCTCAAATAAAGGCCAACATGTTTCAGCCACTAGGAAAAAGGGGTTCATCAGGCTTTCTTCAGGGCCTCTGTTCATAAGGATTTGCTACCGCTATGTGTGAAAATAATATAATACAAGTGCATAAAAAAGGATATAGGGTATAATTGGACACATTAGTCCATAAGTAACTTGCTCCTTGTCAAACTGGAGTAGTCTCACATCTAAGAAAGAAAACAAACAAAAGGATCTCAGTTAGGTGTACACAGTGTTACCCCACTATGTTTAAGAAGAAATTCAATAAATTATCACTCACCCAGACTGACCGGGGGTGAAGCCTCAGCTCTCCTGGTCCCTGCTCAGGCTGGCGGAGGCCACGCTCTATTGGAGAAAAGTATAATATAGAATGTCTTACGTGAAACTCACTGCCCCTAGAGCAATTAGAGTTCCTACCAAAAGCACAAACATAAATAACTCCTCTCTCAACTGAATTCATTTGAAGGCATCCCAAACCACTAAGTACTAGACTACACTAGATAAATATCCAACAGCGGGGTCTTGGTTGACTAGAAAACAAACCCCTATTGTGGACTGTGTCAAAAATAAAGTCTGTTTAAAACATTCAGCAAACTGATCTCCCCAAACAAATAGACCGCCTTGTAGGTGGCTGGATATGCGACCCCGTAACAAGGAAGGAAGGAAGAACCCGTTTACATTCGGAAACCCTTTCTAGGGGGAGAGAGACTAACGCCCAGGTTCTTAAGAGTTTGTCAGTCAAAGAGGGAAAAAGCGTGCCCAACATGTCTGGCATAGACTAACCTGTCCGTCGTTGCCTCGTACATAGGCGATGAGTCAGGGGGGGAGGCAAAAGTGTGCCGCATAGCAGAGCCTTTCTACCAAAATCTCCAATGGAGGCGGAGTCCCCTGACTCAGGGCCCGCCCACTTCCGGGATTCCCTATTTATGTATAGCGTTAGATCACGATGCTATCCGTATCAGTAAGGAATATTGTTTGGATTTTAAATTGCTTGATCAGCATGTCAGTGACACTGTTTAAAAAGGTATAAGAAACCTAAAAGGCAAAGCAACACAGGATGTCTGGACCCTGGTCCGAAAGTTTGCATGTCCAATCACGCAGGACTATACCGGACTACAGAATGATGTCAGCTGCTGACAAAATGTAGTTTACATGTGAAATCACGCGGGACTATCCCGGACTTCAGAATGACGACAGCTACTGACAGAATGTAGTCCGGAGTGTACCCGTCCATTGTCGATTCGTGGATTAAAATAAGTCCATGATGGGGGTGGGCCTATCTCAGACAAACGAGACCTAACTAGTGTCCAATTTAACCCCTAATGCCTCTTCAAGATATTGACTTCACGGGCTACCGAACAGGACAACTGTACTGCTTCTAGGATCCACAGATACCTTGCAGTGGGTTCCAATACCAGGTACCAGGTCCCAGGGTACACAGGATGGTGCTGCACTTCACCATGCATAGATATCAGACAGCAGACTTAGGTTTAATCATGTAACTGTCAGGCTGGTTTGCATTTATTATAGCACACACCTATCCTCCTTTCCTGCCCTCTTTTGGATGTGCCTGGCCTTTCAGGAGCAGGCCTTCTACCACCACTCATCTCCCCTGGCACGGGTTACAGAGCCGCCTCATCCCACTTACCCATTCTCCAAGGGCACCCGTAATTGCTATGCGCTCTCGCTCTCACTCCAGACTCCCCAGCACCTCTGTTGATCTCAGCAAGGCACCTATCATTCTCCACAGGCTGCAATCCTTGGCCTTACTCCAGCCACAATCCTTGTTAGCCCCAGCATCTGGTACGGCTGTCCCTCTCACGTACTTCTTTTCAATCTTCGCTAGGGGATAAACAACCCAATGGCCCCCTTGCATCAGGGCTGAGCCGTTCACTCATTCGCACACCACAGCCACAGTCAGGACACTGGGCGCCGTTCCCTTCAGCCTAGTCAGGGTACCAGCCCCAGCTCGCACAGGCCTACCCAGCCTCTGGCCCAACTGTCCTGGGAGCTCCACTGACAAACATGGGCAGACAAGAGAGGGACAAATAAGCTACCTGTATTGCTTCTGATTTGAAACAATAGGACACAATCAAACTCAGAACTCTCGATGAGGCTAATGTACTGCTGCACCTTTAAATATCACGGGTACAAAAGGAACTCAGCACTCTCAAGCTGAGGCAAGGAAACAGATTCAGGTGTATTTAAAATTATACACATGCATTTATTTATTAATTCAACACTTTTAAAAGCAAGGCAAAATATGTGTTGGTTATGCAGATTTGCAAATATCAACCAAACGGAGCCAACTGCAGATAACATATGCATTAAGTAAATAAACATATAAAATATACACATGGAGCAAAGAAACTCAGGAAATATGTACATACAGTGGATAAAAAGAACACCTAACTAACCAAGATTTACTCATCATTATGGACAGCTCAACCGGGAAGCCCTTGATGGTTAGCCAGAAGTCTTGATTAGGAGCTGCTGAATATTTTCCCTGTAATGGTGCGTCCACCAAAATGGGTAAGCTTATGAATTAGCACCAAGGTTTTCCGCCTTTAATACCTTTCACTCATTTCAAAAAGCTTTATTCGATTTTTTGTATAAAATCATAAAAGCATACAATTTTAAAATACATTCATAATTAAAAATAAGGTACATACATATGAAACATATATATCTCCAAGATAAAAGAATAATCAAACATTCGCTCATCCTATGAATATAACTTCCTACCAATAGCATACTTTACAATGTTCATGATATCAGTTCTTCCTTTTCATCAAAAGGGAATGTGCAAGGGGTAACAATGAGTTTAAAAATACTAAACGGTATTTCAGATCTATTTGGGGGAGAAATACTACAAACAAGCGGTAAACAAGATCCTCTACCCAGGCTGGTACAATCCCCAGTCGTTGGCCTAGCGGCGCGAGTATACAGTGTGCTGGGATAGAAGTCATGTAGGTCCCAGATGGATATGGGACCATCCCCTTCTTTAGGTTGCCAAGTTCGAAGAAGTGGGGCAATGTTTCTGCTTCTGAATCTTATTAGTATCAGGTCACCGATAATGTTTTTCGGAAGGGGGCCCAGCCAACCTACTCTCCTTACGCTCACAATCCCACCGTCACAGTCACGGGGCAGGGGTCTATTTTTTGATAACCAAAACTGGACCTTATTTAACAGGTCATCCTGTCTCTCTATTTTACCCTTTTTTAGTTGCGGAACTCCCGAGAGAATGCATACAAACGGAGCTGCCTCTGGGGGTAGATGCATTCTGAGAACCCTGTTTCGCTCTACCCTGGGGACAGAATTTTTCGGTGTAGTGGAATTAAGAGAGGCTTTAGAAATGTTTAGGGGAAGATTAGTGGGAACTGATACTCGAATTTGGGCAACTTTATTTTGCGTAGCTTTATTTTGAATGGCAGGTATGGGCTTATTTAAGGTAACAGTTGTCAAAGGATGGGGGGGTATAGAAGCATGGCTAGAGGTTAACAGATTAGAGTTTATTTTTTCCTCAATCCCTGCCAATCTATCCCCCAGGATGTTTATTTTATCGATTAGGGGGTCTATGGTGGATTTGATCAGTTGTTTGATCATTGACAATAGGGCACTCTGGGAGAAGGGAGCAAGGTCGTCTAATTTATCTGCCACCTCTCCGATTTGGGGAAGAATGATGGGGGTTGGACTCGAGGTTGGGGATTCAAATTGTATTAATTGTACTTTCGATTGGATCTCGTTGTATTTATCCCCGTCCTCCTTACTTTTGTTAGGTGTGGCCCGGGCGAATACTCGACATTGCATATTTGTTTTGGAAAATATGGGGAAAGGTTCCAGCATTCTCTCATTTGTAGTTAATAAATTAATATTATTTGGAGGGGCTGGTGATCCCGCAGGGACATAGCTGGTCTTACACAAACAATTTAATTCCTCCAACAGTGAGAGACTACACATTGTATTGTTTGGTTGAGGAGGAGAGTGATTACAAGATAGACTGGCTACAGGCTGGTGGCAGTTGTTTTTATCCGCCTCTATAGGTAAGGGTAGCATTATGTTATTTATGTACTTATCTTGCGACCTCAGACAGGTAGTCGGCCGAGGCGCTAGTTTTGTGGCAACCCCTTTCTGGTTCATGATATAGCTTGGATGTGGACAAAGTAATATAGAGTTTGTTGGGGTAATACTATTGACCGGAACAGTTGTAAAATGGGCTTTACCTCCTCCGGGAAAACCAAGTGGCGGAGCCCGTCCCGTCCTCCTCGTGCCTCTGAGGGCCACAGAGGGCCTGCCCTTTGCCCGGGCTTAGCCCGCGCGTGAGCCCGCTACGCGAGGGCTGTCCTTCTTTTTCTATCCCCTCCGGGGGCGGAAGTAGCAGCAGAGGAGTCTGGGGGATGTAGTTTCCCCACCCCACAGCAGCCACTATCCTGTAGTTCTGCGGCGGCGGGGGAGAGGCATCAAGGATTCCCAAATGTCCTGTGGGCAGCAGTGAGCAGGTAGGGGTGATTCTCCCCCCAAAACGAGTCTTCTACCCCCCACAACGAGTGTTCAAAAGAGCGCCCACTCCACCAGGGCTGTCCTTCTTTTTCTATCCCCTCCGGGGGCGGAAGTAGCAGCAGAGGAGTCTGGGGGATGTAGTTTCCCCACCCCACGGCAGCCACTATCCTGTAGTTCTGCGGCGGCGGGGGAGAGGCATCAAGGATTCCCAAATGTCCTGTGGGCAGCAGTGAGCAGGTAGGGGTGATTCTCCCCCCAAAACGAGTCTTCTACCCCCCACAACGAGTGTTCAAAGGAGCGCCCACTCCACCAGGGCTGTCCTTCTTTTTCTATCCCCTCCGGGGGCGGAAGTAGCAGCAGAGGAGTCTGGGGGATGTAGTTTCCCCACCCCACGGCAGCCACTATCCTGTAGTTCTGCGGCGGCGGGGGAGAGGCATCAAGGATTCCCAAATGTCCTGTGGGCAGCAGTGAGCAGGTAGGGGTGATTCTCCCCCCAAAACGAGTCTTCTACCCCCCACAACGAGTGTTCAAAGGAGCGCCCCAGAACCTCTGTTGATCTCAGCAAGGCACCTATCATTCTCCACAGGCTGCAATCCTTGGCCTTACTCCAGCCACAATCCTTGTTAGCCCCAGCATCTGGTACGGCTGTCCCTCTCACGCACTTCTTTTCAATCTTCGCTAGGGGATAAACAACCCAATGGCCCCCTTGCATCAGGGCTGAGCCGTTCACTCATTCGCACACCACAGCCACAGTCAGGACACTGGGCGCCGTTCCCTTCAGCCTGGTCAGGGTACCAGCCCCAGCTCGCACAGGCCTACCCAGCCTCTGGCCCAACTGTCCTGGGAGCTCCACTGACAAACATAGGCAGACAAGAGAGGGACAAATAAGCTACCTGTATTGCTTCTGATTTGAAACAATAGGACACAATCAAACTCAGAACTCTCGATGAGGCTAATGTACTGCTGCACCTTTAAATATCACGGGTACAAAAGGAACTCAGCACTCTCAAGCTGAGGCAAGGAAACAGATTCAGGTGTATTTAAAATTATACACATGCATTTATTTATTAATTCAACACTTTTAAAAGCAAGGCAAAATATGTGTTGGTTATGCAGATTTGCAAATATCAACCAAACGGAGCCAACTGCAGATAACATATGCATTAAGTAAATAAACATATAAAATATACACATGGAGCAAAGAAACTCAGGAAATATGTACATACAGTGGATAAAAAGAACACCTAACTAACCAAGATTTACTCATCATTATGGACAGCTCAACCGGGAAGCCCTTGATGGTTAGCCAGAAGTCTTGATTAGGAGCTGCTGAATATTTTCCCTGTAATGGTGCGTCCACCAAAATGGGTAAGCTTATGAATTAGCACCAAGGTTTTCCGCCTTTAATACCTTTCACTCAACCTGAGCAGACAATGCTAGAAGCCTCTCCCCATTTCTTCTGTTACAAATACCAAACTGACCATACTGGTCTGTGTCAGGGTCAGGACAGAAGTTGGCCAGGCCCCTGTATTTTGACTTCGAAACATAGCTGTACATTCTGCACATTTCTCTGCCAACAACAACCTCTGCACTGTGAATGGTGCCAAGCACGTAACCCACACTACATGTTTGAGCTGACTATGCACAGTGAGGAACGAAAGCAAGTGAAGAGCGGAAACATCCCAGCCCCACACTGCAACTGCGTGAGAGCACAGCAAATTAAGTCAATAGTAAATGTACTGTTCCTAACCGCATTACAACACCTCCACACCCTTCACAGTGTGCTCTTTCAGCTGGATAACAGTCCTGAGAAGGGGCAGATCATTTTACGGATAGTTTAGCTAGAATTGCGGTGCTTTAGCCACGCGCTGTGAAATTTATATTTGGAATCAGAAAAATATTATATTATGTTCAGAAAATGTAGTTTTTATTATGGGATAAATTTTTTATGATTCTTAATAAAAAATTAGAGTTTTTGTCATTTTTTTATAGCAAGGTGTTATCCAGTTTAACAATATGTATGTTGTCACAACTGTCTGTTTCGATATTTTTGACATGGTCTATTTTTAGTTATAAGTGCTGATATTTTTTTTCCTGATATTTTTGTTTTTGATATGTGTTAAATTATATATTTTTAATGACAATAAGTTTTTAAAATGTTTCAGTCCTTTTTAAATTAAGTATAGGATCTCAATATTATTGTGAATGATGAAAATGTGTTGATAATTTTGTAAGTCGATCATTGTGGTATCAATATTATGTTAGTGAACCCTCAGTTATATTTAGTGTATCTGTAATACATATATTCAAGAGGGCAGATGAATACAAATTTATTTCTTTGTACTGTTGAAAGTAAAGCACAAATTTAAATGAAAGTATGTCTTGTATAACTAATTATAAATGCTTGACAAAAGAATAACCGTTAGTCAGTAAACAAGAATTACAAATAAAGTTCTTTGTTATAGATGTTAATTTATTTATTTTTTTTACAGACATCTGATTTTATTTGAGAAACAAGATTTACAATGCCTGACAAGAGAGAAAGATGAGAGAAAAAGAGAAAACAGTACTATGAACTGCAAACTCAGAAATACAAACATTATAAGGAGGATAAAATCCACAGGGGAAAAAGAGATGCTGGTATGAGTAATAAGCAGTATCTCAAAAACATATGTTGTACAATGCAAAATGTGACTACCGTCTTATCTAAAAATGTAATTTACCTATCAAGTGTGAAAATGGAAGGAGCATGTGTTTCTGAAAGTAGGAAATGCTCTAAGAAATCAGACGGGCTGGGTAAGAGCATATCCATCTCTGAGCCCATTCCGCTTATGCTGCTGTCTGCACTTTGAAATCTTTTAATCATTTTAATCATTTCGTGTATTAAATCGTTTTAGAAACAGAAAAATACTGCTGCTTGTTTGTACCTGTCACGGTTCCTTTGCTCTTTGCACACGTTTCCTTTTCCTGACGCCTTTGCTGCCTCACGCTCCCCGGTCCACCACGGGTTTTACCCGGTTGATGTGGAGGGAGCCCCAGGTGTGTCTGACTTCCGGGCTAGAGGGGGGACGGGCCACATAAATATCGGCAATGGCAGCTTCGCGCAGCCGACGTGCGTGGTAAGAGCATATCCATCTCTGCGCCCATTCCGCTAATGCTGCTGTCTGCACTTTGAAATCTTTTAATCATTTTAATCATTTCGTGTATTAAATCGTTTTAGAAACAGAAACAGAAAAATACTGCTGCTTGTTTGTACATGTCACGGTTCCTTTGCTCTTTGCACACGTTTCCTTTTCCTGACGCCTTTGCTGCCTCACGCTCCCCGGTCCACCAAGGGAAGGCATGGCTTGGCAGTTCGGGCTGGATTGTTCCCATGAGGCACAGGGTCAGACTGATTTGCATATAGCCATGTCTGAACTGGGGTGGCAGAGTGGGCTAAAGAACGGTGATGGATTAAACCCAGATCTTTTGACTAGGTGTGAGTGTTTGATTGGTTCAGATGCTCCATCCATCACCACCCCCTTTTGTACCGCTTTTGGCCGCCATAAGTGTGGCAGGGTATGCTCAGACGTGAGTCCCTTGCTCACTTTGCCACTGGATTCAAGCAAGCCGGGCTGAAGACGGCTGTAATGCCAGAAACCGGTCCTCGGAAGCTTGTTTCCGGTCCAGGGAAGGCATGGCTTGGCAGTTCGGCCTGGATTGTTCTCATGAGGCACAGGGTCAGACTGATTTGCATATAGCCATGTCTGAACTGGGGTGGCAGAGTGGGCTAAAGAACGGTGATGGATTAAACCCAGATCTTTTGACTGGGTGTGAGTGTTTGATTGGTTCAGATGCTCCGTCCATCACCACCCCCTTTTGTACCGTAAACTGATACCAGGCAACCCAAATTCAGCATGCACCTGCGGCTTCTCCCTCCCAGAACCTTTGAAAACCAGGGCATTTCAGACAACCCAGCACCCCGGAAATAGTAAGTACACCACCTCTGGGACTAGTTCCGCCTTAAAGGGAGGCCTAGTAAATGTCAGATCCCTAGCTAAATATAAATATGAAATATCACAACTTATTATCGATCACGATCTGGATGTACTACTGTGCCTGACCGAGACATGGGCTGATGCGGCATCTGACCCTGACTTCGTAACTGCAGCCCCGGCAGGCTACCAGGCAATTAGGGTAGATAGACCTCTCAAACGCGGGGGAGGGGTGGCATTATACTTAGGGACCATTTCCCAGTTAGGTTTTTCCCGACTTCTACATCCTTTTCATCATTGAACTGAACACTAAACAAACCTTCAAGGGTATCCTTTTATATCGACCTTCCGGATTCAGGAGCCATTTTATCTCTAACATCGACACCCTGTTAGAATCCAGTCTACAAAATGATGAATTCACCATCCTCGGAGATTTTAATTTCTATCTTGAGGATAAAGCCAATAGGGAGAAGGAAGCATTACTAGAGACCCTGGAGGCAGTAGGTCTCTCACCAAAAATTCAGACCCCCACCCATGAGGCTGGCCACACCTTGGATGGTTTCTTTTCCTCTGTCAACAACCTTGCGTCAATGGAAACGCTGGCCCTAACGTGGTCAGACCATGCATTGATTACATTTGCATTTCCATTTACCCCCCTGGGACCGTCTAAGGTATCAAAGACCGCCACTACTACTAAAAGGAAGTGGGAGCTCATGGATAAGCAATCCCTTCACTCCCTGCTAGAAGAGTCCTGTCCCTCATTCCTAGTGTCCCCTGAAGTTTCAGCCCCAAAATACCTTAAATGGCTCAACAACGCATTTAACACTTCGGCCCCTTTAAAGAAAATCTCAGGAAATAGGCAAAACCCCTCAGCTCCTTGGTTTTCTGAAGAGCTTTGGCTAGAAAAACAGCGCTGCCGGCAATTAGAAAGACGCTGGCGCGCCAAGTACTGCCCTAACCTGAAATCTATCTACAAAACAGCACTATCGCTTTATAAAGATCACCTAATAGCTAGTAAAAAGGATTTTTATACCAGACAAATCAAGGAAGCAAAAAACTCTTCTAAGGAACTCTTTCGAGTGGTGAACATACTTACATCGGCAAAAGGCCCACAAATTATGGGGTCGATTAGGATCGCGGACGGACTTGCGTCCGTCCGCGACCCCAGAGCAGGAGGGAACCTCCGCATGGCATGCGGAGTTCCCTCCTGTGCAATTAGGATGTGACCGCAAGGGTTGCGGTCACATCCTCTATTTTTAACATTGCGGCGGGTGGAGCTTCAAGCTGCACCCGCCGCAATGTTAAAAATGCACGCATTGCATTTGCATGCAGTAAGAGGCAGGCACCGCGCGGTGCCTGCCGCTTTCTGCATGCAAATGCAGGGGGGTACCATAGGTACCCCCCATGTGCACCCCCACCCCCCCTTCACCTAGGGGGCCCGCAACGGGCCCCCGCAGTGAAGTTCCGTATGTTTTTCCACGGCGGAAAACCCGCCGCGGAAAAGCATACTTTACAGGCCATCCTAATATGGTGGACGGTGTCTGACAGACACCATCACCATATTAGAGCTTTTCCGCCGCGGTTGTAAGCCAGCCGCGGCGGAAAAGCTGCGGACGGAAACCAGGACCCACCAGCCATCCTAATGTGGCGGTGGGTCTTTGGTCAGTCCGCTGAGGTTTTTCCGCATCCTCTGGGCCGGCGGTGCCTTCCGCCGGCCCCGAGGATGCGGAAAAACCGCGATCCTAATGACCCCCTAAGTGTGACCAAGAACTATGCGATAATATTGCAGCAGCCTTCAAAACGAAAGTGTTGATTATTTTCAATAACTTTCAGAATTCCACCCCTCTCCCCTCAATAGATCTCACCTGTAGTGAGCATAACATCAATACTTTGCTTGCCTTTTCTCTCGTCTCCGTTGAGACCGTAGCTAGATACATCCAAGACTCTCAATCCGGATCCCCTTCTGATCCCTGCCAGCCGAAAATCCTTAAAGAAATCGGCGATGTGGTTAGCCCAGGTCTCACAGATATTTTCACTTCCATGTTTAAGACTGGCTGTTTTCCTTCAATTTGGAAAGATACCTCCATCCTCCCATTGCTTAAGAAACCCTCACTGGAGCCTACTGATCCAAATAACTATTGCCCCATTGCCAGGCTTCCTCTTCCAGCCAAAATAATAGATAAAATTATGAATTCTCAATTGACTCAATTCATTAATGATAACAATTTGCTGGATCCATCTCAGTTTGGCTTTCGCCATGAACATAGCACGGAGACAGCACTGATTAAGGCAACAGAAGAGATCAGGGTGGTGATGGATCGGGGTGGCACAGCCATGCTCATACTCCTCGATCTGTCAGCCGAAATTTGATACTGTTGACCATTCTCTCTTGCATGAGCGGCTCAAGAGAATAGGGATCGGGGGCACAGCATTGGCTCTGCTTTCCTCCTTCCTAAAAGACAGAAGACTCATGGTTGAGTTGGATGCCCACCGATCGGACACATACACCCTCCCTTGTGGAGTGCCTCAGGGCTCGTCCTTGAGCCCGTCACTTTTTAACGTGTATGTCTCAGAGCTGGCCTCACTAATTCAGAACTCGGGGTTTTGCCTCACGCCCTCTGCTGTCGACACTCAGATTGCCATTACCATACAAAAAAAAGATTCATCTCTCGCTGCACAATTCCAAACCTGCATGCGTACGGTCAATCACTGGATGAACACCCATTGCCTCAAGTTAAACTTCTCTAAAACAGAGATCCTGACTTTTGCCAATGTTCAACCATGTTGGGGCAACCTTTGTGGCCAGTGGAGATGGGTGAACCCCCCAGACCGGCGGGAAAAGTTAAGAACTTGGGGGTGTGGTTGGATCCTAAACTTTCCTTAATCCACCACACCAACGCTACTGTGTCAGCAAGCCACTTTCTCATCAAAAAGATCAGAAAAATTCTCCCATACATTCCAGTAGATGCCAGAAAAACTGTCGTCACAGCCTTGATCCAGTCCAAATTGGACTATTGCAATGGATTATTAGGAAATGACCAAAAACAGTGTCTCAAAAAACTCCAAAGTGGGCAGAACTCGGCCGCTAGATTGCTTCTCAATGTTCCCAGAACCCACTCAGTCACCGCCGAAATCCACAAGTTGCACTGGCTTCCGGTGGAGCAACGGATTAAATTCAAAGCTCTGTCCATAGCCTATAAGGCCCTTAACAATAAAGGGCCGATCTTCTGTCAAAACCTGCTGGCCGGGTATGAACCTACCAGGAATCTTTGGTCCTCGGGCTCTAAACTTCTCCAGGTACCAAAAACCCGCACCGTGCAATGGGGCGTGCGTAGTTTTCATTTTTACACCTCCAAACTTTGGAACTCGCTCCCTCTTGAGCTTAGAGAGTCTCCCTCTCTTATCGGCTTTCGGAAAGGCTTGAAGACCTGGCTATTCCAGAATTAGCCATAAGTGCAGACTTTCTAGCCCGTCCATAGCGCCAAGACACCCACGGGTAAACGCGCGCTCTACAAATTACAATAACATAACATAACATAACAGAGACTTTCTCAAGGGGGACAGAAACAGTTTAAGAAGTAAAGAGTTAAAATGTTTCAGACTAGAGCAATACAAAATTTGATTTGAAGAATCAAGACATATAAGAGAAATTTTGCATTTAAGCAAAAGGAGCCCATTGAGAGTGTTGTTTAGAAAGCATTTGCTCTGAAGAGGAGAGTATTTATGTTAATATTTAACCCCTCCCATGCCCATGACGAGATCAGCTCATCATGAGCCACGGTGCTCCGGTGCTCATGACGAGCTGAGCTCGTCAATGGCCTGTGGAACGCTCGCACGCTGGGCTAATTCCCGTGTTGTGCTGAGCGTTCCATTAAACGGGCGTGGTCATGACGAGCTGAGCTCGTCATGAGCACCGGAGCACCGTGGCTCATGACGACAGTGCCCCCATGCTCGTCATGAGCATGGGGGCACTGTGCGTGCCCCCCCTCCCTCCCTCCCTTCATCACCACCCCCTTTTCTGAATCGTTTTTGGCCACTATAGGTGTGGCAGGGTATACTCAGACATGAGTCCCTTGATCACTGCTCCATCAGGATTCAAGCAAGCCGGGCCGACGAGGCTGAAATGCCAGAAACCGGTCCCCGGTAGCTTGTCTCCTTTCTGGTGAAGAATTGGCTTGGTAGTTTGGTCTGCCCTGTTCCCATGATGCACTGGGCCAGGGACAGACAGATTTGCATATAGCCAGGTTCTGAGCTGGGATGGGGCAGTGAGCTAAATAACGGTGATGGATCAAGCCCTGATCTTTGGACTGGGTAAGAGTGGTCTGCTTAATCCAGACACTCTGTTCATCACCACCCCCTTTTCTGAATCGTTTTTGGCCACTATAGGTGTGGCAGGGTATACTCAGACATGAGTCCCTTGCTCACTGCTCCATCAGGATTCAAGCAAGCCGGGCCGACGAGGCTGAAATGCCAGAAACCGGTCCCCGGTAGCTTGCCTCCTTTCTGGTGAAGAATTGGCTTGGTAGTTTGGTCTGCCCTGTTCCCATGATGCACTGGGCCAGGGACAGACTAATTTGCATATAGCCAGGTTCTGAGCTGGGATGGGGCAGTGAGCTAAATAACGGTGATGGATCAAGCCCTGATCTTTGGACTGGGTAAGAGTGGTCTGCTTAATCCAGACACTCTGTTCATCACCACCCCCTTTTCTGAATCGTTTTTGGCCACTATAGGTGTGGCAGGGTATACTCAGACATGAGTCCCTTGCTCACTGCTCCATCAGGATTCAAGCAAGCCGGGCCGACGAGGCTGAAATGCCAGAAACCGGTCCCCGGTAGCTTGTCTCCTTTCTGGTGAAGAATTGGCTTGGTAGTTTGGTCTGCCCTGTTCCCATGATGCACTGGGCCAGGGACAGACTAATTTGCATATAGCCAGGTTCTGAGCTGGGATGGGGCAGTGAGCTAAATAACGGTGATGGATCAAGCCCTGATCTTTGGACTGGGTAAGAGTGGTCTGCTTAATTCAGACACTCTGTTCATCACCACCCCCTTTTCTGAAGCCTCCTCCCCCAGAACAGCAGGGGAATAGCCCCAGCAGCCAAGGGGTTCATGGAATGAAGGCACTAGACAAAACAGTGTTGTGTATGAAAAAATAGCGGTTAGAAATGCCTTATTAATAAAACAAATTTTTGCTACAATTTTAAAGGTGAATGGAAGCATACCTCTATTACAGAACCTTATTTTAATGCAGATGAATTAACTGGTCGTTGTTATGAAGTAAAAGACAGTACTCCTATTTTTTTTTAACAATCTTTATTGAGTTTTGAAAATATTATCCCCGCACCACCCCCAACCCCATCCAAACCAGCCAAAATAAAGAAAATAAAGGTACCGAGCAGGTGCAGACAGTAGACATATATACCCAAAAAATCATAAACATGCCACAAATATTCACATTTTAATAAAATGCAGAAGCCTCAAATCAAAAGACCAAATGCTGCAGGATATCGAGCGACGGAGACCGGTCGCCCTTCGTCATGTGTCTCCAACCACTCCCTCAGTACGGCACAGATTTGGAGACCTCTTTTCCGAGATCGGCTACCTTTTTGTGCATAAACAGCCCTTTCTATATGGTAAATTGTGATTAGCCGTACCAACCATTGATTAAAAGATGGAGGGATAGGACACAGCCAGGATGTCGCCAAACACAGCCTGAGTACTGCCATAGCAAGAAAGAAAAATGGTTGAGCCAAAGGAGGAGTTTCCTGCTGTTGCACCCCTAATAAAATGAAACAGGAGTTATTCTCAATCCGCAAATCCAGTTTGGCCTCAAAAAAGAAAATAATATCCCTCTTCAAGTTCCCTAGGCATGGACAATTGGCCAACATATGAACCAGGTCTGCCCCATGCACCTGACAACGTGGACAGTTTGTAAAAGAAATCCTACCCCATTTGCTATTTTTAGCTCGTGTGATATATAAATTGAACTAGGTTTTATATTGTTGAATTTGCAAATTAGCAGACAGAAGCATTGAGCTGCCTTGTTCTAGAGAGGCAAGGCTATCCCCCCCTGTCGTTTGTAGTGCCCCCTGCCATCGGGTAGTGTACTTCTCAATATCGTCCCCCATCCTATCATTTAACAACTTATAAACAATTCCAATTGAAGGCGTACTTTTAATTAACAAATCCAAGAGATCAACCCTACTAAACCCCTCACTCTCCTCTTTTTTTCCCTTTAAAGTCCCTGATCCGCAGAAATTTGAAAAATTCACTATTTCCTAAATAAAAATTCTTCATAGAATCAAAGGTGGTAAAGCCTTTGTCGTCCAAAAAATCCCCAAGAATAAATAGAATGTCATTCTTTCCTTGGCACCTAATGTGGGGGTCATGGAATATATCTGGTAATATAGGCTTGTCGTGGAGGGGAGAGTAAAAACTGAATTGGCCAATCCCAAGTTTTTTCCCAAGTTTTTTCCGTACACTGGTCCAAACTCAATGTGCATACAATAGGGTCTTGTATCTTACCTTCTTAAAATAACCAAATTCCAATTGCCGATACAGGCATCCACGAGCTGCATCACCGAGGATCAGTTCAAAACATGATGGGGTGGTATTGACAGTAGCCAATTCTTTCGTAGGGCCCAACGAATGAAGGGTCATCCTCACTCCTTACCTAAACAAATCAACCCCAAGTGAGAGACGATACAATGTGGCACACAAATCAACACGCAACGTTGTGGAGCACACGTTTGGACTATTGAAAAGCAGGTTCAGCTGCCTCCACAAAAGTGGAGGCGCACGTCAGTACACATCCATCATCTGCTGCAAAATCATTGCAACTTGTGTATGCTGCACAACCTTGCCACTAAGAAAGGTACAGAAGTTAAATTAGCGGACTCTGAGGACGATGATGATGAATTTGCACAGCCAGAGCCCAACACAGCAGGAGTGGCGCCAGCACCAGATGGGAGACAGAGACGGCTGAGATCACATGCAACTATTTTTGAGTAAGTAAGGAGACTCAGCCAGTTGTTGCATTTGAATGAGGTAGTTTAATATTTTGGCCCTACGCCACTACACGAAGGGCTCAACTTCCCAGTCCTATTTGTAACCACCCTACGAGGATGTCATGGGTTAAGTCACCCAGTTAAGTACACAAAGTGTGGCTTGCATTAACGCCTGCGGCCACGCACAACACTGCTGGATTCCCTTAGCAGACTGTCGCCACTGGCAATCGATCCAGTGCCAGCCCCATGACGTCTGCTGCTCCTCCTGGTCTCAGTTGCAGGGGGCACTGTCCCCCACATCACCTGCACCAGTATTGGCAGCCTGAGTAGTTAGGAGCACTTCAATTGCAGTAGTAACTTTAACAAGCCCCCTTGGAACATCACGGCTGCAGTGTGCCATCCCTTCCTGCATGGCTACAGAGCGCGTGCAGAGCAGAGAAGTGGCAGTGGAGAGGCGGATCACCGCCTTTGTTTGATTCTCCATCTTCAGCCTCTCCCTGCGCCGTGCCATCATATACTCATCCAGCTTGCTGCACAGCAGCATCACTGGCTGGGACATGTCCCTCATGCCCTCAGCCATTTCCTTCATGCCGTCAGCCAGCGTCGTGGTCATTGAGCTGATGCCCTTCTCAATGTTCTGCATGTTTGCATTCAGGTGTCTCATCTACCGCTGTACAGATTTTATTGCTTTCCCTTGCAGGCGCTGAACCTTTACCATGTTCGCCTCCAGCCCTGCAAACACACCATGCTCCCCACCCTGCAATGGTGGACTGGGTTTCCTAGCCCTGCGGCGTCTGGCACCTGTGTGTGATCTCTCTGTGATGGACAACAATCCTGCATTATTGCCTTCCACTGGCACTGTCGACATTTCTCCACCCCTGCTGTCTTCCAAAGACAACTCCATCTCTTGGAGTCTGGCAACTGCATGCCTCCTGGGTCTTGTCACTGCCGGTGCTGATGCTGCTGGTGAAGCTGGCAGTGGTTGTGATGCTGGCAGTGGTGGTGATGCTGGCAGTGGTGGTGATGCTGGCAGTGGTGGTTATGTTGGCTGTGGTCTTCTTTCTCCTCCTGTCAGGCTGCCTTGTTTTTTCCTCTCAGCCATCTTCTTCTTTGTGAGGCTCCTGACATTGTACCACCTTTTCTTTAGTACCTCAATTTCTCGTGGGGTCACTCCAACCACATTCACATGTGCCTGTATTCCAAGCCATATTTTCCTTTTTTCTGATTCTGGCACTTGCAAGGACTGTTTCCCAAACAGCTTTGTGTGTTGTTTGACCACCTCCCCAATCAGGACATGCAGCTCCCTTTTGCTGAATTTTAGCTTTCTTTTCCCTTCTGCACCTTCTTTTTCTGTCTCCTTGTTGGCTATTATGCAGTTTTTTCAGGAAAAGTTCTCACAGTTGCTCCTGTGTTCTCCTCTGTACTCCCTGCCTCTCCAGAAGGTTCTGATTCAGTGCACATGCATGGGTGTGACCACTTTCTGGTTGAGAGGTGGGGTGGATGCACAGGATTGGCTGATTCCTCAATTGCTGTTATTTTGAAATACCGATTCGGTATTTACCAATTTGGTGATAGAGATTTGGTAATACCGATCGGTATTATTTTTTCCGATTTTTACCGATTTGGTAAAAAGTACAGATTTTTTACCTACATCGGAAATTCCGAATTCTTAATGCCGAATCGGTAAAATACGGTATTAAGAATTCAGAGTTTCACTTTTATATACATATGGCCTTTAGTTATTTGTCCCAGATATACTGCGCTCGATACTACCCATGTACCTTCAAACTGTAGCTTATCATTTGTGAGTATCTGTGTTTTATCTCAATTGAGTCTATAACTAGAGATACGACCAAACTAATCAGCGTCCAATTCGATTTCCCTAACTGCCAAGATGGGATCTGCGGTGACTATGACCAGGTCATCCGCATATGCTAGGATTTTAGTATCCCAGCCACTAGTGGACATTGGTCGAATTGAAGGATTACCTTTTATTCAATGGATGAAAGGATAAATATAAAGGGCAAAGAGCAGGGTGAGCATAGACAAACCCGCCTTGTCCCCCGCTGGATCTTTACTGTCTCTGATTCTCCCGCATTAGCGAGATTTTTGCCGTAGAATTAATGTATAAAACTTGAATTCACTTCATAAGTTCCTGGCCCAGGCCCGTCTTCTCCAATATTGCCCATAAATATGGCCAGGAGACCCTATCGAACGCTTACTCAGCGTCTAGGAGTAGCAATGCCATAGGGTATCCTTGGATCTTAGCCAAATAAAATAACTAAAGTAATCACCTGACAAATGTGGTCTGTTGTTCCCGTTCCGGGGATGACGCTGTGTTGGACAGGTGAGACGATTTTCTTAATTATGTCGGACAGCCTCATGGCTAGGTTTTTAGCATAGATTTTAGTATCAGAATTGATTAATATGATTGGTCGATATGACCCTAGCTCCAACACAGGCTTTCCCTTTTTGGGAAATACCACAATCTTGGCAGAGGTCCATGAATCCGGAGGAGGAGTGCCCCTTTGAATAGTGAAAAACACCTCAAGCATTTATTCATAGAGGCTGGTGGCAAAGCTTTTATAAAATTCCCATGTAATAAGGTCTGTCCCTCCTGCAGCTTTTCCAGATGCCAGTTTTCGGATTTGCTTAATATCCCCATAGGATGCCGGTTGTCTAGCACGGAATGCTAGCATATGTCCAACCTTTTCATTAAATCTGTGTGTTTTGGTCTTCCATACCATGTATTTTTTTGCCGCCTTTTTAGTGGAGATATCTCCTATTGCTGTTTTAGCAACTGCAACACAGAGCTGAGCATCCTCAATAGCTAATCCAGCATAAACAGCTTCTACCAAACAAGCCTCAGCCCACGATAAAGCTTGATAAATTTCCTGAAGATGTTGTTTCTCCTTCTTCTGTCTAGACCAACTATCTCACAGTTTCCCCACACACCCCTGTTTAAATATATCCCATACTATACCTATGGGGCAGTTCCTAAATTTTCTGCCATAAATATTGAAATCCACTTTTTAATATTGATGACATTCTCGTCGTCTAACAGTGAAGCTCTCTCAAATGACCAGCCACTGCTGGGTTGTGGAATCGAATGAATATCTAACTCTAGCACTAAGAAGTTGTGATCAGACATCACTCGGGATATTTAAATATTCAGGAAGCATGCACTAATTCGCTAGATATAAAAAAAACTGTCCAGACAGATGTGCACCTAATGGGCAGCTGAGTAGACTGCATAGCCGCGATCTATAGGTTCCTTATCGGCCTATTCATCATAGAGCCCATGAGCAGTTACCAGCTGCATCAATGGCAGGAGGACCATGGGCTTATACCCTTGATAGGTTGAAACGTTTGCCCTCAGGGGGGTCCCTTTTAATATTGATATTAAAATCCCCATACATCACCAAAGGAAGGAGTGACCCTGCTAGTTCAGCCCAGAGTCAATCCAATAGCGATGAGTCAACGGTGATGGACCCATTGATAGAGCAAAGTGTAAAAGAACCTACTGCTTAAAAAGATTCTGCAATAGCCCATCTACCATACCTATGAGCCTTAGCTCTAGTATACCAGATCTTACCTGTCTGTGCAAGTATCGCCACCCCACAAGTGTGGGTTCCTTGCAGAGTCCTAGATATAATTTGAAATCCTGAAAATTCCTATGGATGTTTTTGGTTCCCTCGACATGCGTTTCTTGCATGCAAACAATGTTGGCTTTTAAATATTGCAGGTGTAGGTTCACCCTTTTCTTTCTTCTTGGTATTATAGAGTGAGCCTGACTCAGCCTTGTCAGCCCACTCGATAATACTGAGTCAGCCCTGTCAGCCCACTCGATAATACTATACAAAAGGAGAGTGACAGTGGAGAGAAGGGAGAGCCTAATGTAGAGAATGGAGTGGTCAGGGTGCAGGGTTCAGAGACCATTACTATTTCACTACCAGATGGGGCAATGAGTGGGAGTGAAACTGTTGCGAGAGACAGAAGATTCCTTAAGGAGTCATTAGCCCTGTCAGACCCCAATAACTAGCGGGTCCTCCCTTTCACAGGCGCAATTGAAGATATAGCAGAGGTGGCAGCCTTTGCCTCATCCTTTTAGAGTTGTCCCATTATTTTAACAGTGAAGACTTTCAGGATTGACAGATGTTTCTCTTTTATAACTTCAGACAAGTCGATCTCCCTTGTGCACCTGGGTGATCTAATGTCAGTCCTTCTGCACCCATGCAAGGCTTCACTGAAGAGATCCCCTCACAGTCCTCTGCTCTCTGCGTTAAAAGCAGCTTCTTGCTGTATGGGGAGGTACATGCAGGGACTGATCCAGCAAGCTCCACCTGTTCCTTGGATTGTTTGCTACCTTTCAGCTGCATCGTCAGGCTTAGAAAGTGTAGGAGCCAGGACCAGGAGAAGATGCCACGTAGACTGCCAAATTCTGTCCCGGTCTTCCAGACGTTCCTGCCAGTTCACCACAGCTCGCTGACCATGTAGTCCAGCTGCAGACGAAAACCGGCATGTTCAAGAAAGAAGGTGAGGTCGAGCATCTATTCGGTTAGTCGTGGTCCGGGGAGCAGCTAACATAGCAAACTACGCAGCTGCCAGCTAGCTCCCTTGTCACAAGCAATATTGATAGATGGTACTCCTGTTGTAAAAGAGGAGATGGTTCCTAGCAATGTAGAGTAATAGCTAAAGAATTGCAATGAAGGTGTACACAGGCCCCAGTATACAGAGGGAGCTGTTTACTAGGAGTCAATATATTTATTAAAACAGGTTATATGTGACTTTCCATTCAGAAGTCTCAAATATAAAATTGTATTTTTGAAAGGATTAGATCCATGAAAAGTGAGAATATATATCAATATACAGGGATATCCATTGGCATGTCTTTCAAGGGAAATTTGCAGATCACCCTTCATCATTTGAGGATGTTAGTTGTTTACCACTCCAAAATTTGAAAATGGTTATAAGACTTTACTGACTTATGGTTATGAGAGATGAGAGTTTTATTGTATGGAATAGTAGCAGAGGTAGAATATGTTTGTGAATATATTCAGTTTCGGTTGTTTGGTCCAGAAGAGGAGTCTAGGGACAATGTAGAGTTGATTACTTGGGGTGTAGAAGAAGAGTATACAGAAATGAGTACTGAAAATGTTGCACAATAGACTGCAATGTTTAACACAGTTTGCTCAGAGAAACCAAACTCTGTATATATTTATTGTCGATGCACTCACTACAAAATGCCAACTCGCATTGCAGGTGTGCACTCAAAAACTGGCAAAAAAGAACAATGATTAGTAGCAAGAAATTGGTGCATATTTATTTGTTGAGGAAAGGTTGGATTTGTCCACACAGCAGGTTAAATGTAAGTACTGATCTGATAAGTTAGAGAATAATAAAATTCCAACTAGAGCAGTATATAATAAGTTAGAATTGCTGTCTGTTACAGAAGAGCTTAAAGTATATAAGACCTGTTTCCGAGTTCAGTGGTCCGACCGCCTTAATGCCACGGCCGCAGTCTCCAGAAGACCCCAGTGCTGTCAGTTAACAGACCGCCTTATTACGAGTTTACTGATGGGCCTGCAGTGTGGCTGCAGTGTTCTTGCTGATGCCTGTGTGTACATTTTGACTGCACATGTGTTGAATGTACACATATGCATGATACACATGGAAAAATACCACCTAGCCATTGTTGAAATCTGGCCCATGTGTGGCAAGTAAAGTCAATAGGTTTATGGTACAAAACTGACTTACCTATATTTCACATCAAACAAAGTTGTATTTTTCAGGGTAAAGATGCTGCTGGAAAGGGTGGACCTGGAAAAGGGATCCAAGTCAAACTCTGACTGGGAGAACAGGAGAAGGGTGAGAGGTGATGCACCTCAAATCCTCCCATTTTGCTGACCTGAAGCCGGCACTCCCATAACCATGGTCAGCTCCATGAAAAACCAGCTTGTAATACTCCTCATTACTGCCATATGGTAGCTGCTTTTCCCCAACTCCAGGAGCGGCAGTCTGTGGATGGCTGGCGGTGTCGGCGGCTCGCACATGGTCTTGGGAAGGCAATCCAACAATCTCGTAATACAGCTGTCGGACTGCAAGCTCATGGTGGTCAGACCACAACCATGGGTATGGTGGTTCGAGGACCACCAAACTCGGAATCAGGCCCTAAATGTTTATGAATCAATTCTAATACAGTGTATTAGAATGCCAAGCCATAGTTCATATGGAGCCAAAGGCAGAAAATGTAGATGTTTAACAGCCTGATGGGCGAAAAATCTGGATTTTATTAGAGACATGGAGGCTGAGATTATGCAACCTCCTTTTTTGCCCGCTCACAGCAGCAACAATGGAAAGAATTTAGAACATTTAACCCCTTGTATGCGGGGCGGATTCCCCCACTGTGCTGGGGGGGCGGGGGCGCACACAGCGCCCCGGTGCTCATGACGAGCTCAGCTCGTCATGAGCCATGGTGCTCGGGTGCTCGTAATGAGCCACGGTGCTCGTGTGCTCAACCACACCTGTTTGTGTAGAACGTTCACACAGCAGGGGAATTTCCCCAGTGTGCGAGCGTTCTAACGGTCATGACGAGCTCAGTTTGTCATGATCACATGAGCACCGTGGCTCATGACGGGCTGAGCTCGTCATGAGCGTTCAAGGGGTTAAAACATTCCAATAATTCATATAGCACAGCAACAAGCAGCCATCTTCCTTCTTCCTGTGATGCGAACAAGATAAACTCAAAAGTCCAATTATATTTCAAAATTGAATACTTCTTGAAGAACACATCGATAATAGGAATCCAATCCTTATTAGTCTGAAAGAAAGTATTTAAAATATGAAGTTAATTTAACCTGGTGGGTATATGTGGTGGGATAATCTTAACCTCCGTGTTTTTAATAAAATCCAGATTCTTTTTGCCCAACAGGCTGTGAAAAATCTAAATTTGATGGCATGATACACATTATCAATTGGATTAATCATTGCCTTAAAATACCACCTTCTAAACATGTTTCCATTCGACTAATCTGCATCTCTCAAAATATCTTGTAATCCGCCTGTCAAGATGAAAGCTTTAAAGGCTGATGCAGCCCTGAGTGAATGCTCTCCAAATTTTAGAAACATCCACACCAGATTCTTTCATCACATCCTTCACTCATCTTTTCTTTGATGTTTTAGTCCTCATATAACCTCAATGAAATAGGCATTCTCTGGGTCTTAACCATCCCAATTGCTTATATCTTGGGGACTGACCCAGCTTGTACTGTGCATTCTGAGCTGACCAAGAGGTGTAATCATTGTACAGGATATTCCAGCTACAACCTATTGTTGAGAATGAACCTTTTTGTTTATGAAGAATCTTACAGAATTTCACCTGCCACTCCATGTTGGGGGGACCCCCTGGTGCCAATTCTTACATATTTCCCTTCCTACTAAACAGGATTAAAGAAGGGCTTACCACAACTTCTTTGCCCAACGCATCTGACAAGGTCTTACCCACATTATCCTGAAACTCTTTCAGAAGCGGACAGGTGGCAAACATGTGGATATCTTCTGCCTCCTGGGCACCGCATCTTGTACATTTATTTATTATTTAATGCAATTTTATATAGTGCGAACTTTACCCGAAGGTGTCAGAGCGCTTTACATAAGAACCAGTTGCAAAACAAAAGGACTAAGGATTACATGCGTTACATAAAAGATACAAACAGAAAAAAAATTGCAAATGTACAAATAGTAAAGTCACTCAAGGAAGAGATACAAATGGATATACTCTAAGAGTCACATAGGAATGGTAGAGAGTACAAAGGTCTACTGCATATACTAGTGATTAGAGTTATCTCCATATACATAGGGAAGGGATTACGAATGGATATACTCTAAGAGTCACATAGGAATGGTAGATAGTACAAAGGTCTACTGCATATACTAGTGATTAGAGTAATCTCTGTACACATAGGGAAGGGATACACATGGATATTCTCTAAGAGTCACAAAGGATTGGTAGAGAGTACAAAGGTCTACTGCATATACTAGTGATTAGAGTTATCTCTATATACATAGGGAAGGGATACGAATGGATATGTTCGAGTCACGTAGGAATGGTAGAGAGTACAAAGGTCTACGTCATATACTAGTGATTAGAGTTATCTCTATATACATAGGAAAGGGATACGAATGGATATACTCTAAGAGTCACATAGGAATGGTAGCGAGTACAAAGGTCTACTGCATATACTAGTGATTAGAGTTATCTCTATATACATAGGGAAGGGATACAAATGAATATACTCTAAGAGTCACATAGGAATGGTAGAGAGTACAAAGGTCTACTGCATATACTAGTGATTAGAGTTATCTCTATATACAGAAAACCAGAGTTACATTAATTGGGGTCGGAGGGGGGATACAGTCACAGCACCAAGGGAGGGTGGGAGGGATACACGGGTATGGAGAAAAGGCAAATCACAAAAGGGAAGAAACATTTGAGGATCGACAAGGGGGAAACTAGGGAAAAGGGTGAAAGGACGAGGGTATGGGCAAGATGGCGGGTCAGGGTCCAGAGTAAAGCGGCCGAGAGCAGCAGCGAAATAGCGGCCAGCACAAAAGAAAAAGTAAAGAAGTTCAGGAGAGTCCGTGGCATAGTTTCTTTCATTGGAATATGGCTGCAGGGCTGCTGCCTGCAACTGTTTTTTTTTCACGCCCCGCTGCTTTGGTTTGAGGAGGGGTGTGTGTGCCCCGAGGGCCGCTGCGCACTGGCCCTCTATACTGGCCCAGAATCGCGGGGGCTGCTGCAGACGTGGGGTAATGGGGCAATGTAGGTGGTGCTTCTGGTACTAGGGAGCTGAGGGCCTGCGCTGTCTGTGTGCTGTTCTAGTGCCCTCTCCATTCTCCGTGCACGGTTGTCTGATCGCAGGTCTAAAATGGCGGCGCTCTGTTGTTCTGCTTCCAGTTTCGTTTTGGTTCTTAGTGTCACTGGGCTTTTTCCCCGCCCCATTCCTGTCTCTCTACATCCCCCGGTTCTCATGTGATCGCCCCTCGGAGTGCCGCTTCTGGCAGGGGTCAGGAGGCTCTTAGGCGCCATTTGGATCATTTTATGCGGCTGTCGCCTCTCGCCATCTGTGTGGTGCAACTGACGCAGCTCCTCTCGCTGGTCGTGGTTTTAAGTTCTAAAATGGCGGTGCATCTTTGTTGTGTAGTCGTGCCTGGTTTCAGTTTCGGTTAGGGGTTAAGCACATATGCAGGCTATTCGGCTCCTCTTTTCATCTCTCCCCCCGCAGGCCCGGGCCGATGTTTCTTTCTTCTGTTGCTCCCTTGTTTATGTGCCAATTATTTGCGGCGCGCGTCGTTTGGGGCTCCGTGCTCCGTCGCTGCTCCTCCCCCTCTCCGTCTCCCGGTTCTCGTCTGCTTGCTTGCTTGCCCTCGGGAGTACTACGACTCTGGGGCTGGGGTGTGGGGGAGCATAGGCCCTGCGTGGTCTGTTTGTTGGAGCGATCAGCTCTTACCGTGTGAGCAGTGTGGCTGATCGCAGTCCCACTCATTAGCGGGGTTGCTCCTGCGGCACCATTTTCCTTCGCTGGAGCCGGCCTGCGGGAGGGAGCCTCATAGTTTTCCATCGTTGCTGTGGTGTTCTTCATGAGTATACTCTCGTTGGCTGTGGGGGACCTTAAGATGTCTTTAAATATCCATTTTTCCCGGATTTGCTCGGTGTCTAGTCGTGGGATTCGGTGTTTTCATTCCCGGTTTGTCGGAGCGGAGCGGCTGCTCCTGCTCCGCCCCGCCTCTGTCCTCTGGCTTCTCCACCAGCTCCTAATTTAGACAACTTGAGTGGGGAACAATACATCCTGCGGAGTGCAAAAAAGTGGTTTCTGCTTAGTGTGGCAGATACAATCAGTGGGTAAAGCATGTCTAGAGATCAGCTCCTCATCGGGCAAGCAATTCTCCCAGACCAGATGAGGGTGGTTCAACTTTCTGTCCTATGAGATAAATGAATAGTTGTACTAAAGAGATACTTCCTCTTTCGTTGAATTTGAGTATTGTAGGTCTTACTCAATTGAATTATCAGAGGGAGAGTGCCACTGTTGGTTCCTACACCACATTGAGATTTGCTAATATTTTCATCTGGATAGAGTGTCATAGGTCATGTTTCTCCAGGTATCCTAAGGCAAACAGTTTATTCCTTCCGCTGTGTACCCTAATCGTGTGACAGCCGCTAATTTCAATGGTTTTTCTAGGGCATCTAAAAGGCCTCAGGTGTTCCCTTGGAGTCCCACATGGGAGCCCATTCACTGTAATGGGGTATGCCTAAACATGAACGACAATCAAACCATAGTTTTGCAGCAGTATATGAGACCTTCAGATGAACTTTTTTAAAGAATTTGGGGGCACCAAATTTGTACATAAAACCCTCATCAGGACTGTCCGCCAACATAGCCTTAAACATGCAAATAACCAAAGTGCTGTCTTGCCTAAGGAGAAGCTTCCCACAGTTCTTTAGTTGGTATGCCCAACAGTATAGTTGGAGATCTGGTAGACCCAAACCGCTGTGTCAGAGCTTACGTCTTAGCTTTTTCCAGGATAGCCTGCTCCCCTTGCCAGCCCATAAAAATGCTGAGATTCTTCCCTGAGTTTTAACAAGAAGACTTATCAAACACCAAGGTTATAGTGTTAAATAGATAAGCAAACTTGGTCAAGACACACATTTTAACCAAATTTGTCCACCCATACTATGTGAGAGGGAGACTCTGCCATCTTTGTAACAACATGTTAACATCCTTAGAGACTCTCATTAAGTTTACTTTAGGCATTTCTTTTACATTTTGTGCTATAATTACTCCTAAAAATCGTATCGCCTTTGACAGCCTGACCCCCTGAGCTTCCAAAGTCCAGGCCATAACTTCCGTCTCGCCACAGTTAACCTCATATCCAGGCATTTTCCCAAATGACTGTACTTCGTTAAATATTTCTGGGAGGGCTTGATTAGCATCAGATGTAAACATGATCAGGTCATCAGCATATACAGCTAGCTTCCTAGAGAAGCCGCCTGTCGTAAAGGGAGGCCACAACATAATCCTTACACAGGATTACTCAAAGACTACAGTAGACATAAGAAAAAGTTTCCTAGCCCAGAGAAACAAATTGAGGAAAGAAAACATCTTGTTCACCTTGGCTGGCCCCACTAAATTTAGGATGAGAAACAAGGGAGATCACACACATTTGAGGATCCAATGGAACTATCAAGATACCTACAAAGACCGGTCCATCAGGAAATGGAGACCACAGCATTGGCGTCAAGCAAGAGAAGTACGTCACCAGACCAAGCGGCGGAATAGGCAGGGAAAGCCAAGCGAGAAGTTAAGGCCAATCACGAGTAACCTATATGGCCCAAGGTTGGAAACAAGAATGAAGCAACAACAAGAGACAACATATTTACTTCAAGACAACAAAGCTACCTCATGAACTCGCTCAAACAGAACCTGATGGAGTCCGAAGCCTCAATGGAAACAGAAGCTCTATATGAAACAATGCCAAGGGTCAATTTTATTACCTTAAGATAACAAAGACTACCTCATGAACAAACCAAGCAGTAACTGTTGTAAGCCGTATCGCCAAAGACAATAAGACAATAGACTTTAGGACGTGGATTTGGGGTTCAGATCCGCGACCACAATTAAGAAATGCCCGTATTCATCGGAGAGAAGACAGCCACGAGCGGTGATAAGACTCTGATATATCCTTTCTACTTACAACATAGGGGGCAGTTAACAAGTTAAATATGTATTCAGGGGTCGGAAGATCAGCCTAATGTAAAGTAAAGAGGACACACCATAGCAAGCCAGGATATCCCGGGGAGAGGGCGGGCGGGAGTGTTCTTGCCGTCGCAAGTCTACAGCACGAGGTTTTAGCTCAGGGGGAGGGGGAGGGAGGGGGGAGGGGGGGAGTTTGTCTAGTTTGTTTTGTTTGTCAGGTTTGTCTTGTCCACATAAATGTACACACGACATCGTTTGGTAGACCGCCCGATGGGATTTGGCTACAACAGTTACCTACCCTGATACACAACACTAAGCCAAAGGAGCTCAAGAGCCACAGCCAGCAACCCAGCACAGGTACCAATATGAGTAGAAACAAAGGGGATTTTGGAGAGAGGGAAAGTGACGCCCAAACAGTGTAAACAATTACACATAATAATAACAAAACACCGCCACATAGCACCAGCACAACCCTGCATGCAGATCTGAAGATAGTTTCCCTCAACGTAAAGGGTCTAAATCACCCAGTTAAGAGAAAAAAGGTGCTAGACTACTTAGCCAAAACTAAAGGAGATGTTATACTCTTGCAAGAGACCAAACTATCCAGGGAGGACTCAAGCAAGCTTAGGGCAAGTTGGATTGGACAGATAGACTGTTCACCAGCAGTGAGCAAAAAGAGAGGGGTCATACCTTTGTTAAACAGGAAATCTAAGATAACCATTGAAAATGAACAGCACGACGACGAGGGGAGACTACTAATAACACAATTGAAGAGAGGCGAAGAAACCATAACTGTAGCTAACACGTATGCACCTAACACAGATGACACAGTGTAGTGTGTTTATCTAGGTACCTGTATCGATATTCCTATTCTTGGCCCTTGCCCGGTTATAAATCAATAATATCCCTGCAACGGCACAGAAACCCATTTCATATATTAGTCATAGCGCATGCTGTCACATTAAGCAAGCACTATTCCTCCAGCCCCCTAGAAAGCACACCGAGTTCTTAAACAAATCCAAACCTCGAGTAACCTGGGAAATCCCCGCCTGCGATTGTTTTGATTCCGTTCGAGAACTCCTGTAGAGCACTGTAAGAACGACCAGTTCTTAGTGACATCTTTATTGACGTCTTATGTCCATCCTTACGTCAAACCCGGCATCTTTCAGGTATAAATATACCAACGTTGCCTTAAGCAAACACACGGTGGTGATGAACCTGGAGCAGCGACTACTTGCCGGAGAGCCCAGCTGATGCGAGAGCCCACGGACGCTGCCCCTCCCCTTTGAAGCGCTGAAAGACACGCTGTCTTTTCTCCTGCCGAGAAATCCAGCTTCCAGCGTTTCCAGCCCACCTTTGCGGGTGACTGAGATATCGAGTCCTAAGAAAGAGATACCAGCTCTCCTGCCTTCTAAATCCCAGGTACTAAACTGACTAAACCCTTACAGAGAATTCTTGAGTCAGATTCTTGGCAAACCAAACTTAACTTAAACTGCTACTTACTTACTCCTTCCCACGTATTAGGCTTAGGTCAGGTACACCGGGGTAGGCGTAGTTAGAAGCACCAGTTGAGTACGATTAGTCAATGTATATATGTATGTATCTATTTTATCCATTTTAAAGTATCATATAGCTAAGAAACCATATCCATGCTTTTACAGTATTATTTCATAATCCTGCTTTTACTGTATGCACTGTACTTAACTATAAGTATTGCAATTGTAGCAATTCATTTCTCTTGTATGAGAAAAGAGACTGCTCAATAAATAACACCTTTTATTGAAAACGCCCGTCTCTCTTTTTCTCTGCAAATCTGGTGAAACTAAGTATGCACGTATTGACTGAGTAAAATAGCTGTCTTTTGTTTTCACACGACTCTAGAGATACACTCTTATTCGGGGAGAGCAAAGTTGTCATGTTTTATGGTTGTCAGAAACTAAATCCCTTCTTGTCTATCCAGGGAGGTTAAACTCCTCCTCGCCTATTCGAGAAAGTTTCTAGTGAACTCTGAGCTAGCTGGCACACAAAACTTAAGTCTAATATAGTCAGTAGAAGACCTAGCTAACCTCTGTCCTACGTCTATACTACTGAAGATATTATTCCAATGCGCAGAGCCTATTGGGAATATAGGAACTACACTAAATGGCGCCCAACGGTTTGGTAAGGCGATAAACTGTAAGCATCTTTCCCCTGAGGCGGAAGCCGGGGGCGCTCTTCCTTTACCTCATTTGACGATTAATTAGAGTGTGTTAATATTGCATCAGGACTTGTTTTTACAAATTGTATATATTTTATTGGGCACAGTTTTATTATTCCTGATAATGTGACCTAGAAGGGGAGAACTAATTTACCTCCACGCTCTTAATCTTTGTCTGATTCTACCGGCAAGCCGATTTGAGGCGCTGACGCCGGTAGTCGCGGAATTATCGCCGCCATCTTGGGAAGGCAGGGTAGCGGTCCAGCTTCTGGACGCTTCCCGCCCTCCCGCCTTACTTAAGGGCTCATTGACGCTCTCCCTGTAAACTGTAAGCATCTTTCCCCTGAGGCGGAAGCCGGGGGCGCTCTTCCTTTACCTCATTTGACGATTAATTAGAGTGTGTTAATATTGCATCAGGACTTGTTTTTACAAATTGTATATATTTTATTGGGCACAGTTTTATTATTCCTGATAATGTGACCTAGAAGGGGAGAACTAATTTACCTCCACGCTCTTAATCTTTGCCTGATTCTACCGGCGCAGCCGATTTGAGGCGCTGACGCCGGTAGTCGCGGAATTATCGCCGCCATCTTGGGAAGGCAGGGTAGCGGTCCAGCTTCTGGACGCTTCCCGCCCTCCCGCCTTACTTAAGGGCTCATTGACGCTCTCCCTGTAAACTGTAAGCATCTTTCCCCTGAGGCGGAAGCCGGGGGCGCTCTTCCTTTACCTCATTTGACGATTAATTAGAGTGTGTTAATATTGCATCAGGACTTGTTTTTACAAATTGTATATATTTTATTGGGCACAGTTTTATTATTCCTGATAATGTGACCTAGAAGGGGAGAACTAATTTACCTCCACGCTCTTAATCTTTGCCTGATTCTACCGGCGCAGCCGATTTGAGGCGCAGACGCCGGTAGTCGCGGAATTATCGCCGCCATCTTGGGAAGGCAGGGTAGCGGTCCAGCTTCTGGACGCTTCCCGCCCTCCCGCCTTACTTAAGGGCTCATTGACGCTCTCCCTGTAAACTGTAAGCATCTTTCCCCTGAGGCGGAAGCCGGGGGCGCTCTTCCTTTACCTCATTTGACGATTAATTAGAGTGTGTTAATATTGCATCAGGACTTGTTTTTACAAATTGTATATATTTTATTGGGCACAGTTTTATTATTCCTGATAATGTGACCTAGAAGGGGAGAACTAATTTACCTCCACGCTCTTAATCTTTGCCTGATTCTACCGGCGCAGCCGATTTGAGGCGCTGACGCCGGTAGTCGCGGAATTATCGCCGCCATCTTGGGAAGGCAGGGTAGCGGTCCAGCTTCTGGACGCTTCCCACCCTCCTGTCATGTATAAAAGAAATCAATCGTCACGTCCGCGCAGCGGGCGGGCGCAGCGGGCGCGCCGATGGCGCGCCGAATGCGTGCCTAAGGCAAGCCCGTCTGCGCCCGTCCGCGCCTGGCACGGGCCTAGGGCCAGTCCCCCTGCCCAGGTGACTGGCATGAACCGCGTCAGCTGGACCAGAGAACAGCTTCTACTAATAGGATCAGGATCTTGCTCAACAGCGGTCCGCTGTCCTCCTAATAACTTAGACAGCCATTCCTTTCACTGTCTTCAGTGCAACCTGACCCTCCTTCCTTGGAGCGAACGCAGGCCGCCATTAACTCCCGCTCCGAGCATTGCACGTACGTTAAAAGCAGCTTTGATAAATTGTAGATCCCTTCCTCGTCACTCACATGAAATTTGGTCGACTCTGACCACTCATAGTTGGGACATTCTATTCCTCACGGAGTCTTGGACAAAAGATACCTCTAATCCGGATATCTATCTAGCCACCCCCCCGGACTATCGCTTCTTGGGTATTAACCGAGAAGGTAAAACGGGAGGCGGACTTGCCATTCTGTTCAAATCTCAACTTAACATCACCATAAAAAACCTCAGCAACATTGGGATGATCGAAGCCATGTACTTCTCAATTGCAGATTCAGCGTCGGTTTATTTAACCGGCATCTTAGTCTACAATCCACCAAAAGCATCCCCCTCCTCTTTAACGCAGCTGGTTCATATTATAACTGACCTGTCCCTTAAGCACCCGCACTTTATAGTTTTAGGTGATTTTAACCTACACGCTGATGACCCTACCTGCTCCCAAGCCACTCGATTCCTCGACTCTCTTCAGAGCCTGAGTTTGACGCAATTAATCCAGGGCCCGACGCACGTAGCTGGCCATACATTGGACTTAATTTTTTCTAATCTCCCGGGCACCATCACTCACCCTTCCCTTCCTCTTACATGGTCCGACCACTATCTTCTTTCGGTCGATATACCACTCCCTCAGGCACCTACTCCGGTGGAACTGGGAATAGACCAAAGGAGAAAATGGTACAAGGTCACGCGCACTGCCTTAGAGCCTGTCTTTAGCTGCCCTCTGGAGCCTCACATTGATAACATCGATGTCTGCGTTACCAAGTTCAATGCGACTTTACTGTCTGCGATTGACGGTATTGCCCCATCTGTACCTGTCTCATCGGCGAGATCCCGTCCCTCTGCTCCTTGGTTTTCAGCTGCCCTGCGCGAAGAAAAAAGCCGCTGCAAAAAATTAGAACGCAGCTGGAGACTAACCTATGATACAGAGGCAAAACTTATCTATAGAACGGCCTTAAAGAAATTTACCAAACTAAAAAAATCCGCCATGAGAGAGTTTTTTGCCTCGCAAATTAAAGATGCAGACAACTCGGCAAAAACATTGTTCAAAATTGTTAAAGATTTTGTCAAACCGCCGGCCATGACTCCTAACAATTTAGCCAACCAGTCTCTTTGTAATGGACTATCAGACTTCTTTCAGGAAAAAATAGAGAAAATCTCTGCTTCTTTTCCTCCAGGCGCAATATCCGAGCACTCCCTTTCCCCAGTCTCAACCAGCCTTAATACTGTTCCTGCCTTACTGGCATTTAAGGACCTCACTCCAGACCTTGCACTTAAACTACTTACTCAGTGCAAATCAGGCTCTCCTCTTGATCCGGTCCCCCCTAAGATTATGAGTGACTTAGCTACCGTACTTATAGAGCCACTTACTTCTATATGGAATGCCTCTTTACATCTAGGCCAATTCCCCACTGCCTGGAAGGAAGCTATGCTTGTGCCTATTCTGAAGAAAACAGACGCGGACCCCACGCAATTTTGTAATTATCGGCCCATCTCTCTCCTTCCTAAACCAGCGAAGGTTTTGGAAAAGGCCGTCCAGCTACAACTCGCAGAATATCTGGAGACTAATTTTTTACTCCATGACTCCCAGTCCGGTTTCCGCACGGGTTTTAGTACAGAAACTGCATTGCTAGAAGTATCGGAGACCGTTCGAGAATGTGTGGATAAGGGCGAGGAGGCCTTGTTGGTCCTCCTCGACCTTTCCGCCGCTTTCGATACGGTGTCCCACAAAATACTTTTAGATCGACTGGAGCAGACTGGACTAGGTGGCACCGCCCTGTCATGGATCAGTTCTTTTCTCCAAGGACGATCACAGAGGGTCCTTCTTAGACCGTTTACATCGGGGTGCAAACCTCTTGTGTGTGGAGTCCCGCAGGGCTCGGCTCTGAGCCCACTGTTTTTTAATGTCTACCTGGCCCCTTTGGCCAAGGTAGTGGAATCTTGTGGGGTCAGAGTGATCTCTTATGCTGATGATACACAGCTGATATTCTCCTTTAGAGATCACTCTGACTCCAGCCTCTCTAGCTTTCGTCATTGTCTGGGCGAAATTTGCTCTTGGATGTCGGTTAACCATCTCCGACTAAACACTGATAAGACGGAGGTCTTGTTTTTTAATCAAAAAATGACCATACCTCCCTCATTGTGGTGGCCTACAGTACTCAATCCCCCTCCTATCCCGGTGCACGCCGCCCGCAATCTGGGGTTTCAATTTGATGATATGCTTTCTTGTGGCCCTCAAATTAACAAGGTCACTGCTGCCTGTTTTGGAAAATTAAAGATGATGAGAAAGATATTCCCATTTCTGCCGATGGACACGCGCAGAACGGTTACTCAGGCTTTAATAACCTCCCACTTGGATTATGCCAACAGTCTTTATGCTGGGGCCCCTTTGTATCAAATTGAACGCCTTCAAGTAGTTCAAAATGCTGCAGCAAGACTGATTGGCAATATCCCTTTCCGACACCCGATTTCAGCGTTTCGCAAAAAGCTTCACTGGCTACCTATAGCCAGCCGCATTAAGTTTAAAACGCTCATTCTTGCTTTTCGAGCCCTGAACGGAACAGGACCAGAATATTTAAGAAAGAGATTGGTACTTTCCCACTCAGTCAGAGACTTACGCTCTAACAACCTACGTCTCATGATTGTTCCACGCTTCCGCCGCACTAGAAAGGGTGGCAGAGCCTCTGCAGTCCTTGCTGCCAAACATTGGAACAGCCTACCTTTAGACCTCAGATTTGCCCCTTCCGAAGCTCTGTTCCGTGGCCGGTTGAAAATTTGGCTATTTTCCTTTATCTAGATAGATCCTCCTCTTCTGCCTACAGCCTTAGCGCCGGGACACCCCCGATGGGGGTAGCCGTGCGCTCTACAAAATTCATAAATAAATAATAACGGTTTGGTAAGGCGATAAATCTAACGCAAGGCATTAGAGTAACTCAGTCGTGCTTTTTCACACAGACCCTTTCTCCCGTAAATACTCCAAAGACGTCTGGAGTGGGTAAAAGGTTAAAATCCGCCGGTACTTAGTAGAAAGAGATTTCTATGTATAGTTTTTGGTTTATTCAACGTTGAGAGATACAGTGTTCCAAAATATTGTGCACCTAATCTTTGTTTCCTTGAAACTTGATCTGCAACAAAGCCTTCCTGTCAGTAAAATGTCAGACAGCGAAGGAGAAAGGGAGGCAGCTAGAATAGCAGCTCAACTCCTAGCGGATGACACAAGTCTCCTGCAGACTGACCCGGATGCAATACTCATCCCGGTCAAGGTAAGAAAAACTATAACTCTTAAACTCATAGAAAATGGACTAACATCGAGAGGTGGTACAGTCATAATCGTATTGAGGCACACGAATATCGGCAGACAGAGGTATTCCATTCATGGATAAACTTTCCAGCAGCAAACGCTGTCACAAAAGAGTTCCACTATTATAAAATAGAGGAACCTCCGGATGACTACACTCCTTTCGAGGAGATGGAAATCCCATTAAAATACCAAGAGCACCTGCTCTGGTTTAAAGGCGCCCTAAAACATAATAATCACATCACTAGACTCGGTCCACTAGGTAGACCAGGAGCAACGTGGCCGGTTCTAGCCAGCTACACATCACATCCTGACATTAATAAAATATCAAGCGAAGAACTCTTAGTTAAAATAAAAGAATTAACACAGGCATATAGAGAGTTGGTTCAATTGGCAACTGAGGATATATATTTCCTCCAGAAGTTGAAAGAAACAGATATAGCAGAACAACCATTTGAACTTGCCAGAATCATAGAAAAATCCTATGAAGAATTAGGAAGAGACAGTTTGGGTGGGAAACCAGTGAAACCCCAACTAACTGAATATCCTGAAAAAGTATTTATTAAAAATAATCTAAACACTCCAAAAAAGAGCTGGGATGGAAATAAAGAATCCACTCCCAAAGAAAAAAGATTCCAGTCCAGAGGAAGGTCTCCTCGGCGGAGAGAAAGATCTCCGGACCAAGGACACAAGTCTCCCCAGAGGGAGCCCTCTGAGAAAAGATACAACCTTAGAAATAGGGATAATTTAAAGAAACCGGATAGATATCAAGATATTGATACACGTCCCTCTCGAACTTTTCAGACTTCCTCGCAGAAATCGGAAAGAAGAGGACGGTCCGAACAAAGGGAAGAGCACGTCAAGTCCAAAGACAAGGAACCTGCTCATCAAAGTAAAAAATTACAATTTCCAAAAAAGAAGGTAGCCAGTATTAAAATAATCAAACATGCCGAGGATACTGAGGATACAGCTGAAAAACGGAGAGTGGGCTCAGACAATGCTAGACAGCGCAGCAGAAGTGAGCATAGCTCGCAAGATCCTGATGAATCATCTGGAGACAGTGGACACGAATGAATACATTCAGGTGGAAACTGCAGATACCAGAGTTAGCAAACCTCATAAAATATACGAAATAACATTACGCATAGAGGGGGATAAGACTAGGAAAATAAGGGGTCTATTTTGGGATAACCTCTCCAAAGGCTATGACATCCTTTTAGCTGAAAAAGACTGGCCACCGGAGTTTGTCAGGGAGTGCCCTCATGGCGAAGAAATGATTATGCCTGCTTTCTCAAATCACATTCCAATTCATAAAAAATATACACTTGCAAGAAAGTGGGCAGTAGCCCATGCTCCTGTCGTGTTTTGGCAGCTCCTGAGTTAGCGTTTAGCACAGCTACACGGTCTTTTCTGTTAACTTGACCAAAACGAACGGGGGCCATTTTGAATCCCTCTGACTTCCGTTTCCTATGAACACGCTGCCTCGTGGTCAGTGTGCCCTTTCGTCCTTTCTCGATACCCATGGTCACTAGTCTGCTCGGCAACAGGCTATTTTTAGTACTGGTCAAGCGCACATGCGCATTACGCACCAATTGGTCACTCTTTAGGAATGTTCACACTAACTGACCAGCGCTGTTGAAGCTCCTCCCACACGTTGGCTGTGTTCCAAAAATGACCTTATATGTACCTAAAATGTGTAACTTGTAACCGCCTATCTTTTTATTACTATTAAACTGTATAAAAGAGGTCGCGCACCAATGTTCGGTGTGCTACTTCTTACATTGCCGAAGAGTGCTGTAGGAATGTATCACCACCCCATGGGGTCTTAATAAACTTGTCTTTTACCTTTTCCAGTGTCCGTGCCAACTTCTATACTAAGGTGTTCGAGAGTTTAGCAGAGTATGTAGGCCTGATTTGAACCCAACACCACAATTGGCGACCACGAAGGGACTCATCGGCGACTCGGATGCCCGAAGGAGAGGTCGTGACGAAGGTTAGGAAACTCGCCATGGACGCGATCGCTGCCATTGAGTGACCCGAGTCCCGGCACCCACGGTGTGCTTTCCCTTCCTTCCGATCTGACCTTCCAGGTGGCGCCGGTCCTCGACTGAGATTCTGATCTTGGATTGTCGTGATGTGCCGTTTTGGCTGATTTGACCACAGAACTTGGCAGTTGGACTTTGGACGTTTGAAAATATTTGGTAAGCTTTTGAGTGGTGAAGTAGTCTACTGACACTTACTGTGGCTTTTTGAAACTTTGAATTTGAATTTGAATTTGTTAGCTAACGTTTTTGAATCTTTGAATTTGAATTTGAATATGTGAAGTGCACCTCACATAGGCAGGCATGTAGGGATATTTCTCTGATTTATTTGATTTGAACAGTGCACCGTGTTAGGTGGCATTTTTGTAGTATCACGTTTTCGTGGTACTTTTTGAAACATGCCTGTTTTTAGCACACTCCGTAGGATGTGCTGTTCTGAAAATGGTACCAATTATCGATTAAGTGCAAAACAGCCGGCTCCCCCAGAGGGGACTCCAAATCGTGAAATGTATGTCAAATTCGGTATTCCACCAATAATGTATAGTACATTATGGCATAAGTATACTAAAACTGATCGTGAATTACAGTGGCCACTATATGGGTCGTTTGACCTTCGAAAGGTACAGTATGTAGAGCAGTGTTTGTTTCAGCGAAGGTCTAGACAAGATATGTTTGATTGTGTGCGTATGTGGGAGAAAGAGGTGCGTGAACGAGTGAAGCGTGAGGAAGCCTTGGCGGAGAAAGTGCAGCGGAAGGCTGCACATGACAAAGCTTTACAGCTACAGGAGAAGGAATTACAGGAAAAGAAAGAGAGGGAGAGACGAGAACGTAATTTACAGGTTAATGGTCAATTCCCTATCAGGCGTCCTCTCTATCCAGTCTTTACTAATGAAACGGATGATTTTTCATTACTAGATCGTTGTCCGCCTCCGTACGTCGCACCCACGGCTCCGAGCGAGGGATCAGACGAGGATAGTGATCGAACACAGCGTACCAGGTTACATGCGGAACGAACTGCGGAATTACGTTCGTTGGCACGAAAGCTAAATATTAATACTGTTACTGTTTCTGACATTGCTGTAAAAATGGAACAGTGGCCTGATAAGGAACGACTGTATTTTTTAGATCATTTTGGAGATGAAGTTGTTGAGCGATATAGAAAATATTCTCTCGAGTTAGAACCCAAGGAGATATCCGAGGGCCGTGAGAATTTTCGTAAAGGTCTTTTTGTTCTTTCAGATGCGGACGATTTCTTCAAGCGTTTGATTCAACTACGAAATGAGGCGATACGACTACGGGAGTTGGGAACGTCGAAGAATTCGTCTGCGTCCGGAGCGACGGGGATATCCAAAGAATGCCCTATTTTTGAAACAGATAAGATCGCTGCGATTAATGTTAGACCCATGCGAGAAGCTGCGCCTTTATATGTCCCTCATAAAGGGGATGGCACAGATGATGATAAAAGTTCTAAAGATGCGAAAGGGTATTTTGTATATAATTGGGTTTATACGCCTTGGAATAGAGCAGATGTCATGGCGCTTAAGAATGCTTTACCTGATCCCCGTAAAAACCCTGCGGCTTTTTATGAAAATGTTGAAAGTGCAATTTCTTCATGTATCATGACGTTAGTTGATATTGATCTATTTTTCGGGTTGATATTGCCCCCTGATATGTGGAGAGTGATTCGTAGGTTTGATGACCTCACGACCCTCGGGGCCACTTGGAAAGATCTTGTTCAGGCTGATTTAGATAGAGAACCAGCATGTAAGCCGTGTCAATTAATATTAGACCTTCCAGGGGCCATACTAACAAAATTAAAGACTCTTGCTCCCGCTAAAAAGATTGATTGGACTATATTAGCCTCTTGTAAGCAGAAAGCGGATGAATCAGTTTCCGATTTTTTCTCTCGCTTCGAGGAAGCGTTCCATGATTACAGTGGTCAATTATTGACAGAAGATACTGGCAGGCATTTATTCGTTGATAAGTATGTGGCTAATCTCCTACCGGAGATTGCGAAACGATTAAAAGCGAGTGAAAGTTCATGGACCACAGCAACCCCTGCTTCTTTATTGACTATGGCTCAATATTATGAAAGACAGGAATTGGAGGCGAAAGAAAGTAGTGAAAAGAAGGCGAAGGAATTGAAAACGAAGGTAATGTTAGCTCAGGTTCAGGCTACGAGAGGGAGCAATAGAGGGGGACGAGGATCGTACAGTAATACTCCTCCCCCTCGTTCTGACATTTCTGTGAATCAATGTGCATACTGCAAACAGTTTGGGCATTGGATTGCAGACTGTCCGGTGTTTCGAGAACAGCGTAATTTGAGGGGACGAGGAAGTGGAAGGTCTAGAAGTTATTATGGAGGGACAAGAGGAGGTTATGGCACGAATGATCGTGGAGGATATGGAGCAAGGGGTCGTGGTCAGTCAGATTATAATACGTTTGATAACCGCAATCAATATCAGATAAATGAGGGTGGTCCTGCTGAAGCACGGGATGAGCATTACGCATAGGATTGCGTAGGATGGGGTGTGGAATCGGTTGAGGTACCAGTTGATCAGAGGGGTCCATACATAGAAGCACATGTTTTGGGTTCTACTGATCAATTTCTGGTCGATACAGGAGCTACTCGTAGCGCTTTGTCCAAACACTTGGTTCCAAGGGCTCCCCTGTCTGGCGAGGTAATTACAGCTATAGGGTTCGATGGAACGCCTACTTCTAGCCCATTGTCTCAACCAGTTACATTCCATGTCGATAAATTTGCTGCCCCATGTCCCTTTTTGTTGTCTCCAAATACACCAGATAATATTATGGGACTCGACATGTTAAAACACTTTCGAGCTACTATTCGCTGTGCCCCAGAAGGAGTGCGAGTTGTGTTGAATGAGAATTACCCAGACTTTGAGCGAGTGTGTTTTCTCCATGAATCTGAAGTATTGGCCTACTTACCAAAAACGTTGTGGGCCACTTCTGACACGGATGTAGGACGAATGATAATTCCTCCAGTGCATATTACTGTAAAGGAGGGAGTATCTCTGCCACGTGTCCCGCAATATAAGATTTCTAGAGAAGGTGAACTTGCTTTAATACACATTGTAAATGATTTGATTTCGGCAGGAGTAGTCGAGGAAGTTCCTTACAATGTTTGCAATAGTCCAATTTTACCGATCCTTAAGAGAGATACAGATGCTAAGGTTTACCGTTTCATTATTGATTTGAGGGAAATAAACAAGATAGTAGTGCCTCAGTATCCAGTGGTATCTGACATCACCACATTGCTTACGTTGGTTCCACCGACGGCAACTACTTTTACAGTCATTGATTTGAAGAACGCCTTCTTTTCGATCCCTGTACATCCTGACAGTCGATATCTATTCGGTTTTACATTAAATAATAAATCGTACAGATTCTGTCGAGTTCCTCAAGGCTATACTGAAAGTCCTAGCATTTATAGTCAGGCATTAAAAAGACAGCTTGATTCCTTTGACTTACAAGAGGGAGTGGTTCTCATTCAATATGTAGACGATATCTTACTTGCTGCAGACACACCAGAACAATGTGAGAAGAGTACCTTTTCCTTGCTTTCCTTCCTGGCTAAGCATAATCATAAAGTCTCGAAGAAAAAACTACAATATTGTAGACCAAAGGTGACCTACCTCGGTCATCTTTTGTCTAAGGAGGGCCGTGCATTGACACCAGATCGAATTCAAGCAATCCTAGATACTCCAGTCCCTCGCACTCAGAAGGATGTTCGCGCCTTTATAGGTTTGACGTCTTTTTGTAGGCAATGGATATTGGGTTTTTCACATATCGTTAAACCATTGTTAGCATTGTTGTCTAAAGATACACCGATTCCCATTGAATGGACGGATGAATGTCAGAATGCTTTTGAACAATTGAGACAAGCTCTTTGTTCTGCACCAGTGTTAGGTACACCTGATTACACGAAGATTTTTACATTATATGTACACGAGAAAGATGGGTGCGCATTGTCAATGTTAGTGCAGACACACGGAGACAAACAGAGACCTTGTGCATACTTCTCGGCGGTACTCGACCCTGTGGCTCGAGGATTGGCTGGATGTTTTCGAGCAGTTGCAGCAACAGCAGTAGCGATACGACAAAGTGAGGGAATAGTTTTGTCACACAAATTGTTGGTGCTAGTTCCCCATGCAGTAGATGCGTTACTGAATCAAACGAAAACACAGCATCTAACTAGTGCCCGTCTGACAGGATATGAGCTAACGTTGTTGGCGCCGCACATCACACTAAAACGATGTGCAACACTAAATCCTGCTACTTTATTGCCGGATCCTGTTGCTGAGACCCAGAAGGAAGAACAACATGATTGTGTTTTTCTGACTGAGGAACAGACAAAGGGTCGTATCGATTTACAGGATGCGCCATTTCCAGATGTAGATGGGGAACTGTGGGTTGATGGGTCATGTGTGAGGTTACCAGATGGTACGACTTCCGCAGCCTATGCGATCACGACACTTAAGACTGTGGTAGAAGCAGCACGGATACCCCAAAAATCAGCTCAAGCGGCTGAGTTGATAGCCTTAACGAAGGCATGTGAGCTAAGTGCTGGACTGTGTGTGAACATTTACACGGATAGTCGTTACGCTTTTGGAGTAGTGCATGATTTTGGCCTACTTTGGAAGGAACGAGGATTCCTGACTTCACACGGAGTACACATCATGCATGGAGAATTGGTACGCGATCTCCTGAATGCACTGTTATGCCCAAAGAAAGTTGCAATAGTCAAGTGCAGTGCACATAAAAAGGTGACGGACAAAATAGGACAGGGCAATGCTTTTGCAGACCGCATTGCGAGAGAGACCGCTATGCTGCAAAATAATTTCCCCATGTATGTGGTGAAGTCACAAGCTGAGCGGTGGCATGATGCTAGAGAAGAAATACTCGATATACAGAAGTCAGCATCAGAGGCAGAACTTGTGAAATGGGCCACCGAGGGAGTATTGGATGATGAGGGTTGCTGGCGTAGTAAAGATATGGAGAGATGGAAACTACCCATGGCCTATTTACAAACAATGGTGCAAATGACACATGGACTGGCACACATTGGAGCTCTCGCAATTACTAAATTGCTTACACGAGTTTGGGACAATGCTGACATTGCTAGCACGGCTAAGAGAGTAGTGCAGACCTGTCTGATATGTTTGCAGCACAATCCTGGACAAGGGACTCATACTCCTAAAGGTGGGTTTGTTCCACCTACTGCACCATTCGAAGTATTGCAAATGGATTACATCCAGCTGGAACGCTGTAATAATCTCAAGTATGTCCTAGTGGTGGTGTGTGCCTTCAGCAAATGGATTGAGGCTTACCCTACGAAAGACAATACAGCATTGACAACAGCTAAGGTGCTACTCAAGGAGTACTTACCGCGCTATGGTGTTTGTAAACTTATGTGGAGTGATAATGGCCCTCATTTCATTGGAAAAGTAGTGGAATATGTCCTGAAAGGATTGGGAATCAAACAAAGATTCCATGCTGTCTTTCATCCGCAATCGGCAGGTTTAGTAGAGAGATACAATGCAACTCTGAAGCTGAAGCTAGCAAAGATAGTGGCATCGACATCTCTGAAATGGCCGGACGCTTTGCCTCTGGCATTGCTGTCCATTAGATCAGTGCCCCATTCTCGGTCTGGCCTCACACCCTATGAAGTGGTGTTTGGAAGGCCTATGAATATCTGGGGAGTTCCGAAACCTCGTTTGATACATGATATGCCTTGTATAATGATGAACGATTATCTGGCACGATTAACAAATGATTTGCTTTCTATTCATCAACAGGTTCGAGAGGCGCTCCCTGATAACTCCACTGGTGAGGCTCACGATCTCCGCCCTGGGGACCACGTGATGGTCAAAGTCTTTGAGCGATCCAGCAGTTTGGAACCGAGATGGCATGGCCCTGAGCAAGTGCTGCTGGCTACGCGAACTGCTGTGAGAGTCACCAACAAGAAGCGGTGGATACATTCTACGCACTGCCGACGTGTCTCTCCGGATCTGGTGAGCCCTGTGGTGCTATCCGACTACAGAAAGATTTTGGATACAGAAAAGAGCCCAGCTGTCACGCCTGATGAATTGGAGGGAGCCTTCCCGGACCACGTTGTTTCTGATAAAGTGAAGTATAATCTACGCCCCAGGAAATAAGATTTCTTTTGTGCTCTTTTTGAAACTGGTTGGTGACCGATCTGAGGTTTGTGAAACGGAAGCCGGGAATATCAAGGGGGGGGGATCAGTTCTGCCCAGTGTAGCGACACCCGTCTTGAATCCCGGAGAACAAATCAACGGCAGCCTCGGTTCAGAACCATCGTTTTTATTTTTCCCGCTTAGTGTTGTTTTTAAAGAGTATTGTTTTATGAACTATGGCATCTCCTTCGACACGAAAGAGGAGAATTCTTGGTGTTGTTTTGTTTGTCTTGACCATAGTGGTGATCGCAGTATTAGCTTGGACTATAGAACTGTTGTTTCCTGTACGAGAACATTTACTGCCCACCACTCCAAGTCCGTCTGAACATTTTCATTTCACTCTGCCTTTTCACGAAGAAAGGCATAGGCAGACTTATTTGAATAACAGTTTTATTAAAATTTTGCATCATACTCATAACATGACCAATACGTCCAATTGTTGGGTATGTGGAATGTTGCCCGGACACCAGAAGAAGGGAGGAACACCACTCATTCCTCTCCCGTTTTCTCATAATGGTTCTTGTCATGCTTGGTACACTCTTCTTTTTACTCTGCGATGGCCGACGAAAGGTGGATTACTTTTTCGGTTGAATAAAATATGCTATAACGATAAAGATGGCTATCCACACGCTGAAGGAACTAAATTCGAATGGGAAGAATATCGTCCGGACAATGTTTCTACACCTCGTGTATATACGAATCAAAGACTTATAAATGTGACGAACTCGCATATAATAACCGTTATCGATACAAAAGCAGATTTGTGTATTAGAAATAAAGGTACAATCCCTGTAGGCCGCAGTGAATGTAATATTACACTTACCTTTGATACACCGACTGGAATTGCATTTGTAGCTTCACATAACACATATTTCGTTTGTGGAAATAAGGGATACCATCGTCTACCATTGGGATGGTTGGGAACGTGTTATATAGCATTTGTATTACCACCTGTGTTTATTGCTCCTCCCATGTATCACAATGATTATGTTTTGTACCATGATTTCATATTGAATAGAGTGAAACGAGCACTAGATCTTGATGAAATAGACCAGACTGATACCACTTTACAACAATATGTAGATTTTAATTTGGGGTTATTTTCATTTGTAGGAGCTGCACTGAATAGCAGGAAGATAAGGCGGCTTACACGTGTAGTGGAAGCCGTCGCTAACGAAACTGCCTCTGCTTTAGGGAATATTACTGAGGAATTACAAATTACCAGAATTGTAGCGCTCCAGAATCGAATGGTTCTAGATGTGATACTAGCTGATAGGGGTGGAGCATGCCGCGTCATCGGAAGTAGTTGTTGCGTGTACGTACCAGATAACTCACCTTCTGTATATGATTCAATTACAAAATTACATAAGATAGCTGCTGAGATCCACCCAGAAAATGGAACATGGACCTTTTCTGGTTGGTTCTGGACCCTGCTTAGTACTTGGGGTTGGAAATTATTAACGATTCTCTGTGTTTTTATTGGAATACTATTTTTTCTTTGTCTATGTATTCAATGTGGCCCTACATTATGTTCTGTATGTATCACAGCCTGTATTCCGTCCAAACGAGCTATTGTTAAGCAAGAGAAACTGATCGATGATGAAGTATTGAAAATAATGGCTATTAACATTGAGGATGAACATTCTGACTATGTCCACTATGAGGTAGCTTTTGCTAAACGCTAAAAGGGCCGTCTGTCGTGTTTTGGCAGCTCCTGAGTTAGCGTTTAGCACAGCTACACGGTCTTTTCTGTTAACTTGACCAAAACGAACGGGGGCCATTTTGAATCCCTCTGACTTCCGTTTCCTATGAACACGCTGCCTCGTGGTCAGTGTGCCCTTTCGTCCTTTCTCGATACCCATGGTCACTAGTCTGCTCGGCAACAGGCTATTTTTAGTACTGGTCAAGCGCACATGCGCATTACGCACCAATTGGTCACTCTTTAGGAATGTTCACACTAACTGACCAGCGCTGTTGAAGCTCCTCCCACACGTTGGCTGTGTTCCAAAAATGACCTTATATGTACCTAAAATGTGTAACTTGTAACCGCCTATCTTTTTATTACTATTAAACTGTATAAAAGAGGTCGCGCACCAATGTTCGGTGTGCTACTTCTTACATTGCCGAAGAGTGCTGTAGGAATGTATCACCACCCCATGGGGTCTTAATAAACTTGTCTTTTACCTTTTCCAGTGTCCGTGCCAACTTCTATACTAAGGTGTTCGAGAGTTTAGCAGAGTATGTAGGCCTGATTTGAACCCAACACCACACTCCTGCATTATATAAAAACCATGTGGGATGGGATGAGGACTCTTCTCCTCACAAAATCCAGTTAAAATTTCAACCGACTGCACAAAGGCAATACCGAATTAAGCAAGAAGCTAAAAAACAGGTCAGGGAGATCTTAGATCAACTTGAATACCAGGGGGTGATTGAAACATGCACCTCACAAATGAACAATCCTTTGTTTCCTGTCTCCAAGCCAGACAATTTATATCGTCTAGTTTTGGATTACAGACATCTAAACTCATGTTGCAAAACTTTTGTGGTACAAAACTCACACAGTACAGCACTAATGAATAACACCGTGCGCAAAAAATACAAAACAACATTAGACATCTCTAATGGATTCTTTTGTCAAAATATAGCACCTGAAAGCAGATATTTCACCGCTTTCTCAATAAATGGCTCGCAGAAAAAATTTCTGTCGTTTGCCACAGGGGTTCAAGAATAGCCCAGGATTATTCTCAGCAAGAGTAACAGAGTTACTACAAATGTATGATGATGAGGCATTATCGTATGTCGATGACATCTATTTAACAGATGATGACTTGGGTACTCACTTGAAAAGAGTGAACACCATAATACTTGGGTTCGCAGCGGAGGGTTACAAATTCAACTTTAAAAAGTCACGAATTGCCCATCTAACTGTCCTGTTTTTAGGATATGAATTATCAAGTGAAGGCAAAAGCCTGGCTGACAATTTCTTAGAGAAATGCGCCGTAATCCAAGCACCAAGAACGCTGAAAAACTTACAATCAATTCTAGGTTTCCTGAATTTCGGAAGAACTTACATTCTAAATTATGCAGAGAGACTTAAACCTCTCTATGAACTAATAAAACCAGATTTTAAAACAATCAATTGGACTAAAAAACACACAGAAATTTTGAGATCATTGCAATCAGACATGTTAGCTAAAACAAAATTGCAAACACGCGATAACACACGCAACCTTGTGATCCGTGTCATCCCAGGAAGATGCGGATTCACATACCTGACCTCTAATGAGGGAGAAACGGTACCAATAGCATACAAATCACATTTGTACACAGAAGCAGAAAAAACATTCAGTATTAAGGAAAACATTGTTCATGCGGTTCAAACAGCTGTAGCAAAAGAAAGAGCCCAGGCCGAAGGCAGACGGATTACTGTTAGAACAGCAGAATCAGCCTTTGAGGCACTAACAAGCCCATGTAATTTACTAAGGCATTAAATCCAAAATGGATACAATGGGAAAATTCTCTTGCTACAGACAAAGTGAAATACTATTTTGACCCGGAAATGAAAAGATTAAAAAATCTAGAATATAAAAGAGAATATCCTCTGCCAATCGACATTCTGCCCATACAACAGTACGCCTGTGTAATATATACAGACGGATATGCACAACCCTCAGTTTGGGGAGAAGAAGCCTATAACAACACATGCGAAATTGTTAAAAACGTGTGGCGCGGAGGTAAATTGACACCTCTGGTAACATTATCACAGTCTGTAGAAAATAATTCAGAACAACAAACTGAAATAATAGCGTTAAAAATGGCGCTAGATAACGCGGATCGCAAATTCCCGACACTAATAGTGTGCGATTCATATTACTGCGTCAAATCATACAATAATGACTTGCAGAAATTGGTTCAAAACGGTTACAAAGATGACACAGGTGCCACAATAAAGCAAAAATCACTTTGGGAACAAGTAGTTCTTTTACAGAAAGAACTACCAAAGACTCACGTGATACATTCGCTGAGTCATGAACGTGATGGCGTTCACGTTTCAGGGAATTCATTGGCTGAGACAGCCACAGCGGAAGCAACTAAACCGGCTTCCGTAGCTACAAAAAAGCGTTCAGAAAAATACATAGATGGGGAAACCATGCTGGCGGTAAAAACGTCATCAAAAGGCGACTGTGCAGCGCTACCCATCAACTATCCACTCAATTATACATACATAATCGATGGAAACTCCGTTCCTTTTGCTCAAATCCCTGGAGTGGGGGATAGAGTAATTCCAAACACGAACAGGAGAAACTTGTTAATAGCAGACGCACGCATGGGTGAGGGTCTTAGACACCTTAAGATTAAGGAATCTCTGAAAGAATTACAATCAATATACTGGTGGCCAGGAATGAGCCTGCAACATCACAAATTCGCAATAAACTGCCCAGACTGCAACAGAGATCGCAGTGGCGAACCGGCCGGTGTATTGCCATGGCTCTTCGCTTAGATAGGACAATGCTATCTATATGCAAAACCCAGTAGGAATAATGTGTCATAATAACATATAGAGACTAGTTTGACTTATAATGTAGACCCCAACTCTCGGCTGACGCCAGAACTGTTATAAAAGATTCGCAAGTCTACAACGGCATATACGCAATTGGCATGCTACATTATGGTCAGTGTCCTGCTTTTAATCTCTCGAGCTTGGGGGGAGGACATGGCCAGCATGGGCATTGCATTGCGGGGCTCTTATCACTTCCTTCCTGAGGGAGATGGTATGGTGGAAAGAAAAAACCGAGGCATAGAGCAATCTATAACGGCAAAGGTATTAGGTTCGGGGGCTGGGTGGGTCAAACATTTAACAAGTGTCCAACGTAGTCTTAATAATCTGCCAAGAAATTCTCTAAGAGGTTTCAGTCCGTACGAACTATTGTTCGGGACTAGAATGCTAACCCAGGACCTCGATAGTCAAACTTCAGTGGTAAAAGGAAAATGCTTTGATATCAAAGATCGTTTGGCTATTTTACAGGACTTAAATGAAACAAGAAAAGGCCTGAGCAACATAAAGTTGAAACAACAGCCAACAGCCACTGAAGAGAAACCACCTGTCCCAGCAAGGCCTGTCTGGATTCCAAAGATTGGGGATCTGGTCAGAGAGAAAATCGCGGTGAAGAAGGAATTTGGGCCTTCTTACAGAAAAGCAGTACCTGTCTTAGCTGTCAACGGAACAAGATCAGTTGTACTACCGCCCCTTGCTGGTAAAAAGGAGAACCGAGTAGTATCCATCGACCTGGTTAAACCACAGTCATGTGGCCGATAATAAGTAGTAGGCCAAGTGGACTCCCAAGAAATAGCAGAACACCAAAGTTTGCTACAAATCAAGAGGTTCAAACTGAGAGACTAATCACATTTGATAAACCTACAGTGAATCGACAAGGACTAAGCAACCAAGCTATGTAACTTATGCCTCTTGAAACCCAAATTACTACAATTCGTTAAGAAACACCAATCTACAATGATGTAGCCACAGACTATGCTAATGAAACAAAGAAAATTCCAAAAGCAAAAAGAAATCCAGAAGTGATTCCAACAATTGACAGAACTGCATCAGGCTACTTCATCAACTTCGATGACTTTTCTGAGGATCCAAGCGAACCTGAGGAACAGCCGACAGCACAAAAAACTTTTAAAGACAAAGCCAAAGAACTCTTCATCAACTAAAAGCAACCTATCTGATTTCTCCATGGATTGAATTTTGGGTGGTACTAGGTGTATTTTTCCTCTTACTTTGGCTCATCATGGTACTATGCTTGGGACATTTCATTAAAGGAAAATATGTTGCAATGGACACAGCAAGTCAGAAAATCAACTTAGTCCTAAAACCACACAAGTCTTCACACATTGAGAAAAGAGAACTTTCTTCAGTAAACTTCACAGCCGATCCTATACCCGGTGGGGTAGCATGGGACAAAACTGATTACGATATATTTGGCCCGGTCGAGCTCCTGAAGTATCCACACCAATTTAACATTTCATTAAGTGACTTTGTAAAACCAAGCACATTTTCTGATGATTGGGACTTTGAAAGTATTAATGATATGATGTCAGACCTAGTTATGTCAGCTAAATTTACAGAACATGATTATTTGCAGGGTTCAACTAATTATGACCAGATGTACTGTTACAACCACTATGCTAACCATTATTTGCATAAATCTGCTCAACCTAGAAATGTTTTTAATTATAATCAATGGGAACATTGTGCAACTCCACCAAAGAGCAGTTCAAAAACATTTTATGATAAATGTTCATACTTCTCAGGGTTTAACACAAGTGATGCAGTAACGTTTTATTTCAAACTGTTAAATAAGACAGGAATGAAAACCATGCTGACAAACACAAAATTAATCTATTCAGAAAATTTTTTTGAAAAAATGAATACATTTGGTTTTGATTTCTGGAACAATAATATTGAAACAAAAACTATCTGGGGCACAAGAGATTGGCAGGTCCAAGGTATAGAATCATTATTTAGAGCCTGCATTATCCCAGAACAAATTATCTTTTTGAATGACACAATTCAACCTCTTTTGGCCTAGCCAAAATCAAAGACTTAAATAAACCGTCTATTCCAAAGCCAACACCTGACAGTAATAGCACTACAGATGTTGAGATAGACGTATCCCATATTTTAAACCAAAACAGAACACATCCTGATTGGAAAAAAAGGTTGATCTGGCCCACAGACACAAATAACAGTCAAGATAGATTCCTGAACAAAATACAGGGATTCAAATTGACCAGGCCAGAACCTAGATACTAGATTGTAACTACATACAGTGTAGGGAAACTCTGCCTCGAATGGCTACGAACATCCACACTGGCAGAAATTAAGCAACACTTGACTTTACTTAAAGAGGGTGCTGACTTGCGTGATTTCATTATGGGACCACGCAAACAGCGTCAAAAACGTTTCATAGCGGCCTTTATATATGCAGCTTACAACGAAGCTTGGAAAGTAACTCAAATTGAGACAGCAGAGAGAATACGGGAAATTGACCGTAGTAATTTGGAAAAGTCACTTTCTGTTGTGGACAATGGGTTAATGACTCTGTCTTCCAGAATATATTCACTGGCCAGTATTGTATCATCTGCAATCGATATAATAGAGCAGGACTTACTAATGTTACAACATGGTTAGTCTCAATTGCGTTCTATTGTACAGCTTGGCTGGACGTTACAAAATCTGCGTTCAGGCTATGTGCCTTGGCGTCTAATCAACACAACGTCGTTATTCACTATCTTTAACCTTACTGATACACAAATCAGCTTGGCACAAAAGGGAGCAGAATATACAATTCTGAGCATTGAAAAACTTGAGAGATTACCATTGACAATGTCAGAACGACCTGTCATTGAATGGATAATACACTGAATCATAACTATTCCGATAACAACTTTCCAATTTCGATACTGCCAAAAGTATATACAGGCAGGCCAGTATGAAAGGTTGGGTAAAGGATACATTAAGTCAACATGGAAATTACCTTACACACACACATGTTATAGTGAAAAAGGACAGAGTGTATTTCTTAGTGGTAATAATTGTGAAAAATCACTAAGTGGTATACTTCTGTGTCAGGGTATTAATTTGCATGGGGCTGTGAGGGGAGTTCAAATAACCTTTCATGTCACCAGCTTGGCACACCTGCAACTCGAATAGAGCCATTCTTTAGACGGCTTTCTAACGGGAGCTACATTCTAATTGTGGATCACAGATGTTGTGGCCTGCTGCCAGGAAAAACTTATCTAGTAAGCGTGAGTTCCATGGTCACTTGCTGTGAGCGAGTATTGTTTCCAAACGACACTCCAGAAAGGGAGGGAAAAATGTGGCCCAGTTTGAATATCTCTTCTATTTGAATTGATACTTTAAGCAGAATGAAGACTGTGCTTCTACAGACGCCAGTACACTTGACGTCATTAAAAGAAACGTATGATCTCCAAGTTGCAAGGACAACGACAGAGATACATGAATTATTATCAACAAATTGCCCCCTACACTTCGCAGAAATGCTAAACGAAATCTTAAACATTTCTGATACGAATGGTATCGCTAGTATATTTAAGACCGTTTTTTCGGGACTGTTAACACCCTTCAAAGCAGTCCTGGGTATTTTTCCTAATTTTGTCCATTCTGTCTTTGGCGGACTTCCACTCCTGTTGGGACTCGTAGCAGGCATCTTATTTTTGCTACTCCTGCTTCGTTATGGCAAGCCATGTCACAGACAAGACTCCTGCATCAATGGAAGAAACGATCCTAGCTATACGCTATCGGGACCGCATAACTAAAGTCCTTGGTTTAGCCCGGCTAAGAGATCTGAATATGACCTGGTTTCTTTCATTCCGACCTCTCTGGCAGAATTGTATCTTACCTGTGTTAAGATGTATGCTATGCGGAGAAGAATGCGTGTTGGACACCTGTCTTTCACTACAATCAGAAGTACCATTGGATACAGATACTTTGCTAAGTCCAGTAAAGGCTCATGCATCGTGTTGTCCCCAGCGGTTACCTATCCTGATGACGGCATTCGTGGAAACTTCACCACTACGATTAAAGGGTAGTGAAGTACAGGACGAGAGCCGCATCAACCAGGTACGACCTTCTGTAAGCAATGCTGATCAAAACATCAATGAAAGCGATCATGCTCGCGACTGTATGGTAGCGACATTCTCCAACTTGGTCGAACTTTCACCTGAGGCAGTAGACTGTTTTTTTTTAAATCTGTCTGAAATGATGTTTTCCCCCGAACAGAAAGAATAAATTTAAGCAAACGAGCACACAGCGTTCCCTGAACTCTGAATTTGGCCTTCAGCTTTGTCAAACAAAGCTACTGAGACTATTTGGAACTATTTTCTCTACTTCCCCTGAAAACGAAAACTTTTTTCCCGATTCCAAAATATTTACTTTTTTTTTTTTGGCACTCATCCTCTGCTTAAAGTAGAACTATTCTTAGAGAACAGAGCTTTCTATTTTTAGGAACTCTAGAGACAATACATTACCTCAACCTCTAGCGTATTTACAAATACCTGTATTTATATGTGATGAAACGGTCTCACATTTTTTTTCTGTATTAAGAGACGTTTCATGTGTAATATTTGCAAATCATTCATGCTGATATATATGTGCATCCTTCTAATGAATGATTACACTGCTTGAAAGCATACAGTACCTATACTCGTTTTTTTTCATGTATCTCGCATATACCATTTCAGATGCAAAATGATGTATTTTGGGGTGGATCGGTATACACATGCACTATTAGATATGTTTACTATTGCTTAGATTAGTAATTATGGACATGAATTCGTGGAGTGGGTGTAGTGTGTTTATCTAGGTACCTGTATCGATATTCCTATTCTTGGCCCTTGCCCGGTTATAAATCAATAATATCACTGCAACGGCACAGAAACCCGTTTCATATATTAGTCATGGTGCATGCTGTCACATTAAGCAAGCACTGTTCCTCCAGCCCCCTAGAAAGCACACCGAGTTCTTAAACAAATCCAAACCTCGAGTAACCTGGGAAATCCCCGCCTGCGATTGTTTTGATTCCATTCGAGAACTCCTGTAGAGCACTGTAAGAATGACCAGTTCTTAGTGACATCTTTATTGACGTCTTATGTCCATCCTTACGTCAAACCCGGCACCTTTCAGGTATAAATATACCAACGTTGCCTTAAGCAAACACACGGTGGTGATGAACCTGGAGCAGCGACTACTTGCCGGAGAGCCCAGCTGATGCGAGAGCCCACGGACGCTGCCCCTCCCCTTTGACGCGCTGAAAGACACGCTGTCTTTTCTCCTGCCGAGAAATCCAGCTTCCAGCGTTTCCAGCCCACTTTTGCGGTTGACTGGGATATCGAGTCCTGAGAAAGAGATACCAGTCCTCCTGCCTTCTAAATCCCAGGTACTAAACTGACTAAACCCTTACAGAGAATTATTGAGTCAGATTCTTGGCAAACCAAACTTAACTTAAACTGCTACTTACTTACTCCTTCCCACGTATTAGGCTTAGGTCAGGGACACCGGGGTAGGCGTAGTTAGAAGCACCAGTTGAGTACGATTAGTCAATGTATATATGTATGTATCTATTTTATCCATTTTAAAGTATCATATGGCTAAGAAAACATATCCATGCTTTTACAGTATTATTTCATAATCCTGCTTTTACTGTATGCACTGTACTTAACTATAAGTATTGCAATTGTAGCAATTCATTTCTCTTGTATGAGAAAAGAGACTGCTCAATAAATAACACCTTTTATTGAAAACGCCTGTCTCTCTTTTTCTCTGCAAATCTGGTGAAACTAAGTATGCACGTATTGACTGAGTAAAATAGCTGTCTTTTGTTTTCACACGACTCTAGAGATACACTCTTATTCAGGGAGAGCAAAGTTGTCATGTTTTATGGTTGTCAGAAACTAAATCCCTTCTTGTCTATCCAGGGAGGTTAAACTCCTCCTCGCCTATTCGAGAAAGTTTCTAGTGAACTCTGAGCTAGCTGGCACACAAAACTTAAGTCTAATATAGTCAGTAGAAGACCTAGCTAACCTCTGTCCTACGTCTATACTACTGAAGATATTATTCCAATGCGCAGAGCCTATTGGGAATATAGGAACTACACTACAACAGTATACTGGGAGGAAATATCAAAGAGACTGGAGACAATCTACCCAAATGACATGACAATACTGGCAGGGAACTTCAACCTGCCACTAGACTACACCCTAGACAGACAGTCGACGTCCCAAGTCAGACCCCAAGCATCGCATAACGCTTTAAATAACATATGCAACAGATTCAACCTGAAAGACCCCTGGCGGGTACAACACCCCGACACCAGGGACTACACCTTCTACTTAAACCCCCACAACTCTTACCGTAGAATAGACTAGATCCTCATATCAGGCTCAAATACACACACAATAGAACACACTGAAATCACAGCAAGAATAATTTCCTACCACTCATGCATAAGCCTACAAGTAACAGGCCGTCACAACGAAAACCCAACCCGCAGATGGCGGTTTAACAACATAGTCATGGCAAGGCAAGAGGACAAAACTAGAGTAGAGCAAGCCATCAAGGACTACATCGTAGACAATGATATGCCAGACATGGACCCCAAAACACTGTGGGATGTGCTCAAATTGACAATTAGAGGGACACTGATAGGAATCAAAGCAAGACGGGATAGAGAAGCAAAAGCCCAACTAGACCAACTGGAAAGAGATATCAAGCAACTAGAAACAAAGCACATTAGGGACACTTTGAACTCCGAATCGCTAAAAGTGCTCACAGGAAAAAAGTATGAGTTCAACAGAATACAAACAAATTAACCTCCGTGAGGCAAACAAGGCAGGGAAAATCCTAGCGTCATACCTTAAGCACAAACAGAGACAACATTTCATCGCATCAATCACAGACGCAAACAACACCACACACACCAAACATAAAGACATCCTTTGCACATTCATGGAATTCTATCAAGAACTCTATAAAAGTGATGAAACTTTAGACCTGAAGGGCTGCAGCGCCTACCTAGACAGACTGAACCTGCCCAAGATATCGAACGAGGAGGCTAAGGCATTAGGACAAGAAATAAAACCTAACGAGATTGCTTTGGCTATCAAAACCCTGAAAGACAACAAAGCTCCAGGGCCTGATGGTTACACGGCGCCCTTCTATAAAGTGTCCCAAACTAGCCTACTCCCAACCATGAAGAAAGTCTTTAACCACTGTGAGAAGGAGGGGAAAGTCACGGAATCCATGGCAGAATCAAATATTATAGTCATACCCAAAGAAGCCAAGGACACACAGCGCCCCAATAACTTCCGACCCATTTCACTAATTAACATAGACTGCAAGATATACGCCAAAATCCTAGCCACTAGGCTAAATAAACTGCTCCCACAGCTGATTAAGAACACACAAGTAGGCTTCCTGAAAACACGTATGTCCCACGATAACACGAGACTCCTCTGCCATGTAATCGAACACTCCTCCAAATCAGACAAACCGGCAGTGGCAATCACGCTGAGAAAGCCTTTGACAGAGTCTCCTGGCATTTCCTAGTACAGAGTATGCGGGCATACAACCTAGGAAAAACCTACATAAGGAATGTAATGGCACTAAATAAAAGCCCCAAGGCACAGATAGCCATAAATGGATCAATATCACACCAATTCAATCTTCAACGGGGATCAAGACAAGTTTGCCCCTTATCACCAGTGCTGTTCCTGCTAGCACTCGAGCTCCTGATTAGAGACATCTTGGCCAATAGAAGTATGATGGGAGTAAAAATCAACAACACCACAAGTAAAATCGCAGCATACGCAGACGACATACTCATAATGACAGAGGAACCAGAAAAGTTTATCATAGCACTGATGGACACCATAGGAGTGTACTCTACTCCCACTGGGTACAAACTAAACAGGGACAAATCGGAGTGTATGCCACTCAACATACACACAACTAGAGAGGTAATAGGTGTCTCAGGACTAGCCTGGCAACCCGGGTTTGTGAAATATCTTGGGATCCAATTTGGGAAGAACCTGAAGACCACTCTCGAGCATAACAAGAAGCTAACCGTAGGAAAGATTAAAGGGCTCTTGGAAGGCTGGTCGCCCAAATTTATCACGTGGTGGGGGAAAATAGACACCATAAAGATGATGATCACACCAGTGGTAAACTACTTGGCAGGAATGCTCCCCCTCAAGCTCACAGATGAATTCCACTGCAAGATAGACCAAATGATAAACAAATGTATATGGCGAGACAAAAAACCAAGAATAGGCCTCCCAAAACAAAACCTAGAGAAGCGACTGGGAGGACTAAACTTGGCGGACTTAAGGACATTCCAAATGGCCTTCGTAGCTAGACAAGGTATGTACTGGGTATTGCCAAACCAAAAATACACACCAACCTGGCTCTCCTTTGAGAGGACACAAAATGTCTAACCTGCTCACCTATTTATCATGCAAATATCTAAACCTTATTTCTAATTTCCAAATTTCTTCACAAGGTATTTTTAACAAATGTACTGTTATACGGTGCTACCCCGGAATTCCTGACTAGCCCCTGTCAGGAAGGTAAAGAAATACTGCAAATCCAAACAGACTCTGTTTGAGAAACCAGGGTGTACTGTTCACAAGCCCTATTAGGTGCTAATAAAGTAAGTGTAGTAAAATAAAGTAATCAATTCTCTAAACAATCTTATCTACCCCACAAAAAGGGTTCAGGACATCTTGTATGAAAATAGTTCATTGAATAACAGCATGCTTTTAATTCTATTCAAACATGTAATCCAGTGTTACACAAGAAGAAAACCTTCCAAACGGTGTAGCATTGTCAATGAAACGGGCAATAAAGTTTTGTAAAACAAGAACACAGAAAATACAGAAAGCAGTCAATCTTTTTCACTCTTTTTGTATTTGAGTATTTCTTCTTTCTTAGTTCTTCATAATGTATAACTTCAACAAAATGACCAGTGGCTCCCGATGCATATCGGTGATGACACCTTCGTCAGGGGAACACTAGAAAATATATATATACATACAGTCGCTTTTTGAGTTGTGCAAACATGTTTACAACTGTAACAACAGAAGCAAACTTTAAAGGATATTATTTGGGGAAAAAAGAAACATGCTAGGTTTCACCAGCTCAACTAGGTACATAGGATCAACCACCAGTGCGGTTAAATTGGTAATTGCAAGTGTGCATGTTCAGTAACCGTGCTATTATCAAAGCAACACGTGCAAAATGCGAAAAAGTTAACTCGGAACACCATTGAAAAAGAACGGAATCATTCCGCACTGGTGGTTGATCCTATGTACCTAGTTGAGCTGGTGAAACCTAGCATGTTTCTTTTTTCCCCAAATAATATCCTTTAAAGATTGCTTCTGTTGTTACAGTTGTAAACATGTTTGCACAACTCAAAAAGCGACTGTATGTATATATATATATATATATATATATTCTAGTGTTCCCCTGACGAAGGTGTCATCACCGAAATGCATCGGGAGCCACTGGTCATTTTGTTGAAGTTATACATTATGAAGAACTAAGAATGAAGAAATACTCAAATACAAAAAGAGTGAAAACGATTGACGGCTTTCTGTATTTTCTGTATTCTTGTTCTGACGTCAGACCAGCAACAGGACTGAAGAGGAAATCGAGGTACTATCCAATACTGTCACCTGGGAATAAGATAGACTTATTTTCGGAAGCAGTGGTAAAAGAATTGGACAATCTCATCAAAGTCAAAAATAAGACACGGGAAAATCTCTCAAGAAGTGAGCGCACAGCAATCAAAACATTAAAGAACAATACTAAAATCACCATAAAACCCGCGGACAAGGGGGGGAATATTGTCCTGATGAAAACAACTGATTACATAGAAGAGGCAATGAGACAATTAAACCAGGCAAACAACTATCAAAAATTGACAACTAATCCGTACGAAAGGATGAAAAAAGAACTGCATGAATATTTGGAAACATGGCACAAAAATGGTCTAATAGATGAAGAAGAAAAAAAGTACTTAACCATTGACCATCCTATAACACCGTGCATATATTTTCCCCTGAAGATTCATAAGACCTTAAACCAACCACCAGGGAGGCCAATTGTTTCCTCGTGCGGATCATTATACGAAAATGTCTCCAACTATGTCGATAAATTCTTAGCTCCCATTGCGCAGAATCTTCCATCGTACATAAGAGATACTGGTGATTTTTTAAGAATTTTAATGAATGTGACCTGGAACCCTGAATTCTTACTGGTAACCATTGATGTGGTCTCACTTTACACCTCAATCCGCCATGACATTGGAATGCAAGCCTGTGAATATTATTTCAAACAACGAAATATCATATACCTGGACCATTCGAAAATGCTAATATCAATGATTGATCTATGCTTAAAAAACAATGTTTTTTTCTTCAACAAGCAACTATTCAGACAAACCTGTGGCACCGCTATGGGCATTTCTCTATCACCAAACTACGCCAATATCACTATGGGGTGGTGGGAGAAGACCATAGCGTGGAATGAAGAAAATCACCAAGATCTGGAAAGAATAATGTTATGGGTCAGGTATATTGATGACCTGTTCATTATATGGCACGGTACAAATGAGCAATTCCAGTCATATTTCAACAAACTCAATAACAATGATGCCGGACTGCAATTCACATGCAACACAAGCACCAAAGAAATAGACTTCTTGGACACAAAAATATATGTGCACAATGAAAAGTTGGAATCAACTCTATTTCGCAAGAAGACAGCCACGAACAGTGTGCTTCATGGGACAAGTTCCATCCCACACCACTGCTGCGAAGCATACCATATGGCGAATTTACAAGACTAAAAAGGAACTGCTCAGTAGCTGAAGATGCGGAGAAAATCATTGAGGAAAGCAAATGCAGATTCAGAGCGAGAGGCTACGAAGAAAGAGTGTTGACCAATTGCAAAAAGAAAATTGATCAAAAAACACGCACCCAAACCTTGATGGAACAACCTAAAAAGAGTGAAACCCACACACCTCCAAGACTAATAATGACTTACAGCAAAGAAAGCTCCAATATTGCCAAAATAATGAGAAAATACTGGCATCTCTTGAAACATGATTCTGATATTGGCAACACCATTGGCAACTCACCGCAGATAACATACAAGAAAAACACTTCACTTAAAGACCTATTGGTCAAAAGCCACTTCCAAGAAAAATCGAGAGAAAACTGGCTAGAAATGCAGCGAAAAGGATTTCAACCATGCAACACTTGCAAAGCCTGCAAAATTGGAAAGAGCATGAAAACAATCGAAGAACCAGATGGCAAGCTAATGAGAATAGATCAACAAATCTCATGTACCTCAAAAAACGTCATCTACATAATCGAGTGCAAATGTGGAATGAGATATGTGGGATGCACCACATGCATGCTAAAAAAAAGGATCTTAGAGCACATTCGAGCAGTAAAAAATGCCAACATGCAATATGCCACTGCGAAGCACATGAGTACATGCCAAAACGGGGATTGGAGGCAAATGCATTTTTTTGGAGCGAAAGTTCTAGACAAAATGGAAAGAGGAGGTGATGTGGTCAGAAGATTGCGACAAATGGAGTCTCGTATGATAATTAGACTCCGAACCAAACACCCGAAGGGGATGAACTTTGGAGAGGATCTGCATGTCCATCTGGAATAGAACCTCAGAACTAAAATGGGTACTATACCCAGAACAACTCCTAAGTGGAACATCTAACAAAGACAATGGGTACTAAACCCTTGATTTCGAACAATAATCATTATTTAAGTGCAAAAAAGATGCAAAGTCTTTCTTTTCTTTTTTAATTACTTGCACTAAAACTACATCTCCCATAATGCCTCATAAATGGCTACAAATGGGTCAGTATAAATACAAACACTGTAGAGGGACTAACCAACCGTGAGCAAGGCCGAGTTAGGCCGAAACGCGTTGGTGGGGTGAAGTCTTGCAATAAATAAGGCTTAAATCGATCTCTGACTGTGCCGCCTCCTTTGTTCTAAATATATATATATATATATATATATTCTAGTGTTCCCCTGACGAAGGTGTCATCACCGAAATGCATCGGGAGCCACTGGTCATTTTGTTGAAGTTATACATTATGAAGAACTAAGAATGAAGAAATACTCAAATACAAAAAGAGTGAAAACGATTGACGGCTTTCTGTATTTTCTGTATTCTTGTTTTACAAAACTTTACTGTCCGTTTCATTGACAATGCTACACCGTTTGGAAGGTTTTCTCCTTGTGTAACACTGGATTACATGTTTGCATGGTGATAAAAGCATGCTGTTATTCAATGAACTATTTTCATACAAGATGTTCTGAACCCTTTTTTTGGGGTAGATAAGATTGTTTAGAGAATTCATTACTTTATTTTACTACACTTACTTTATTAGCACCTAATAGGGCTTGTGAACAGGCACCCTGGTTTCTCAAACAGAGTCTGTTTGGATTTGCAGTATCTCCTTTGAGAGGGCCATTCTAAACAACACCGACCACATGACTCTCCTCACCACTAACAAGCAGGCACAAAAGAATAGCACAATACTTAAAAACACAAGACACACACTTCTTAAAGTAGATCAGAAACTTGAACATAGCATCAAATACTCGAACTGGGAATCCCTATGGGCGAACCCCAAGATTAAATACAGAGGAAAACCACTAGACATAGAAACATGGAAAAAGCTAGAGATCTCATTCCCTGCCAATTTGGAAGACAGGGGGAGCCATGCATATTCAACAGCCTTAAAAAACGCCATAACCTCCCGGACATAGAACTCTACAACTTCCTCACAATCAAAACAGCCATAGCAAAGTCAAAAATATCGAAGCACGAACCCTCGATCATCCAGTATATGGAGAACCTAAACAAAGTGGACCACCAGGTGTCCCACTTATACAAACTCCTCCGCCCGGCTCCTCAAAGCTGAACAACAAGAACACCAGTTACTGGGAATCCCAACTAGACACCACACTCATGGAACAAGAGGTACACACCCTCTGGGCATCCCCAGCAAAAACATGATCTCCCCAGTCCTAGCACAGACGAAATTCTGGTTATTGCACCAAACATACTGGACCCCAGCATGCCTAGCGTCGATAGGACTTAGAGAAAACGACCGCTGCTGGAACTGTGACTCAGAAAAGGGGGATCTTGCACACCTTATATACCACTGTGCTAAGGTTAGTAAGTTCTGGAAAAAAGTCTTCGCATTCATAAATAAGGCCCTAGACTGTACGCTAAAAGAAGAATTTGCCACAATCACCACAGCCTTCCTAACAGCGGACATAGCCACACAACAAGACAGAGACCTCCTAGACTTCCTCTTAACGACGGCAGCCAAACGGTGCTTGACAAATGGAAGGACACAACCAAAGCCACGTTCAAGGAGTGGCTGAACTGGGTGACATTCCTCAGAGGAGCCGACAGCACAGCGCTAAGAAACGCCCCATGGAAGAACCCCAACAGAAGGTTGTGGACAACCCTAGACAAGTTCCTAGGCCCATACAATCCCCCATGAACAATGAGATAAGAGTCCTTTAGCCGGGGACCACGGAAAAGCCAGCGGGTGCAGAACGGTATAGTGAAGGGATAGAGGGACTGGAGTGACTGGAGAGGAGGGTGACTGGAGTGGCAGTAGACTCAAACCTACCCACCAGATTGACGGTCAACCATAAAACAAGCGCCATCACTTCTATGTTTTATGTTTTATTTTATGTGTTTGAACCTATATAGCCTAGAACTAACACAGAACAACCACTAGTATTTACATGTTTTATGTTAAATGTCTGGCAAGTCAGAGGGGCATAGGAACGATGTCAGATACGCTCCAAACCTAAACCGAACATCGACCTGCAGCCAAAATCAAGGACGTGAGCCCAGGCAAGAACAAGTGGGCAGCACTGTGAATTGTTAAATGTCATATATGTCCTATTCTATATTGTGAAAATACCAAAAAAATTATATTAAAAAAGAAAAATAAGAATTTGGCCAAGGGGCTCGATTTATAGGTCAAAGAGAATAGGAGATAACAGACACCTTTGTCTGGTGCCTCGCCCTATTTGTACAGAGACTGTAAAGTTACCATTTACTACAATTTGGACTCAGGAGCTTTTTTTAAGACCTTCCTAAAGGTCTCATCAAAGCCAAAATTCTTCAATGATCTACCCAGATAATACCAATTGACCCAATCAAAGTCCTTTGCAGTGTCTAGGGTAATTATCGATTGTAGAGCACTGTGTGTTGTGGCAAAGTCTATAGACATCTTTAACCCATCTTGTTAAGGTGGGGAGAAATAGCCCTATGCGGCCATTTGTGAGAGATTAGCAGTTGCATAACACCATTTCTCCCATTTTCAGTTCTTTTTAGGTCTCGGCCTGGCGTGAACAGCGTATGCGCTGCTCTCGCCATGGCGATGCCTTTTGGAAGGAGTACGGATTCCTTGTGTGCACGCGGTGGGAAAGAAGATGTGCACATGGGGATTGGATGCTTTACTGCCGGCATGATACTCTGGGGACTTTTTTTTCGTCACCAGTAAAGCCAGTCCCCGTGTGCACATCTTCTGTCCCACTGCGTGCACGCGTGGAATCGGTATCGATTCCAAAAGGTCGCCATCTGTGTGCCTTGCAAGTATAGTTCATCAGCTTAGGGTGCATGCGTGATTAATGCCCCTGGTATCGTAACAGGGGGCACTCACAAGCAGGTAACTGCACTTTAATCTGCAGATTGCTAGTAAGAGGTTTCTTCCTCACTGCACCTTTCTTAGGGAAATAGTGATTGGCAGCGTTCAGTCAACAGTTCTAACGCACACTTTTTTAATTTGATATCTTCCACGTTTTCCACCATTCTCGTCGGATGCGTTGTTTATCGCCATCAGTTTTGCTCATTGGTGGTTGTGTGTTCTCCCTTTAACTCTGCAGAGTCATGATGCATGAGGGCGAAAGTGCACCCACCGCATTTTTATTTAATTTGCTCTGTGACTTTCCTGGAATCTATGTCAGAGAATACAAAGTTTCTCACCACCTGATTATCAGTCAGTGGCTATGTGTGTCAATCTTGGAATGTGTACCATATCAGCCAGACTGCAAACATTTGGCGTTTGTATAACTTTGTGTGTGCTTCCATGGGTGGCTCTCTGCTCTTCTATTAAAAGATGATAAGTTCAGTTTCCACTAATGGTTGTGTGTTTTAACGGTGGTCAAGGTGCACCAATTTTCGACTTCTGGGCCAAGATTCATAGTAAAGAATAATGTCTACTTTAGATTGATTTGTATAAATGTTACCAAGCTAGATAATACAAAAATTGTGAGAAAAGCTGATGGGTCTGCGAGTTTTTTATCAAAGTTGACAATAATATCCCAATCTGCAACAAATGTATCTTTAAACACAGATTAGACCACATGCTAACCATTTCTACTCCTGGTCTAAAGAAATCACTGCTTTACAAACAAGCATTGAAAATGCAATATGTCTCGCCTTTTATTAAGTTAAAGCTGTTTGCTTCGCTATACATTACCTTTAGCAAAGCAAATGGCTTTAACTTACTCATTGGCAAGACCTATTGCATTGTCAATGCTTGTTTCATGTTCTTTTAAACATTTAACCATGAACAGTCCCGGATTTCCTTGGAAGTAAGGGTAGAATGTAGTTGATGATAGAGTTTTTGTTCTTCTTTTAATATAGAAATAGACCCCTTTTGGTTGGTATACTTAACTAGTAACATCTGAGGCTCTTACTTCTGAGGTTCATCTAAAGGGTATCAGGCATAATCGGATTGTCAGCTTGTATGAGATTTTTTTTAGAGACAAAAGGAGATGATCACCTCAATTTTCTAGTACTTGTAAGACAACTTTAACATATCATAATGGGATATATTTAACTGAGGGTGTTTTGCATTATTTTTCTTGTTAATACAGTTTGGCCGACAGGTAAGCCGTCTATCAAACAATGACCAGCTGAGATGGCTGACCTATAGACATTTACTGTTCTGTAGGACAGCCCTGACCGAAGCAACTTTGTTAAGTAATTAATTATATGTACTACATCAGCTGAAATGGGATTGAACCCCTGTTGAAGACAGCAACAAACCCATTTATTCCAAACCAGTCAATATGCATTCCTTGTCCCTGATGTCCACGAATCTGAAAGGAGTCTAATAGCATCTGCCGAAAGTCCAGGGATTTACCACTGTCTCCTGAAATCCTCCATGCCATCAGAGTGAGAGAACCCTCTTGTATTAGAGGGTTAATTTCTCCCTGAGGGCCTTGGATTATGTTCCTGAAATTTGGTATTAGTAATAAGAAGTCTATTGTCATATCCAACATTATCGGGAACCAGGCTTGTGACCTCCATAGTGGGGTTATCAATACTATGGTTTCCCTGTATCTGCGTGTTTGCTGTAAATATCTTGGTAGCATGGTGTTCTTCCTGGTTTCTCAGATTAGATAGGACCAGCTCATCAGAGCATTACTAACTCAGCCAGAACGTTACCATCTCCCCCTCCCTAGGACCTATCTACAACAGGTAACAACATACATCTACCACCTAAGGACAGGGAATTCCTAAGATGCATACCATGTACCTCCTATAATGTCAGCAATCGGCGGCCTCGCGGTCCCATACGAACCCAGACCTCTCTACCCAGACGGCAGTATCAGAATCGGCGGCCTCGCGGTCCCATACGAACCCAGACCTCTCTACCCAGACGGCAGTATCAGAATCGGCAGCCTCGCAGTCCCATACGAACCCAGACCTCTCTACCCAGACGGCAGTATCAGAATCGGCGGCCTCGCGGTCCCATACGAACCCAGACCTCTCTACCCAGACGGCAGTATCAGAATCGGCGGCCTCGCAGTCCCATACGAACCCAGACCTCTCTACCCAGACGGCAGTATCAGAATCGGCGGCCTCGCGGTCCCATACGAACCCAGACCTCTCTACCCAGACGGCAGTATCAGAATCGGCGGCCTCGTGGTCCCATACGAACCCAGACCTCTCTACCCAGACGGCAGTATCAGAATTGGCGGCCTCGTGGTCCCATACGAACCCAGACCTCTCTACCCAGACGGCAGTATCAGAATCGGCGGCCTCGCGGTCCCATACGAACCCAGACCTCTCTACCCAGACGGCAGTATCAGAATCGGCGGCCTCGCGGTCCCATACGAACCCAGACCTCTCTACCCAGACGGCAGTATCAGAATCGGCGGCCTCGCGGTCCCAAACGAACCCAGACCTCTCTACCCAGACGGCAGTATCAGAATCGGCGGCCTCGCGGTCCCATACGAACCCAGACCTCTCTACCCAGACGGCAGTATCAGAATCGGCGGCCTCGTGGTCCCATACGAACCCAGACCTCTCTACCCAGACGGCAGTATCAGAATCGGCGGCCTCGCGGTCCCATACGAACCCAGACCTCTCTACCCAGACGGCAGTATCAGAATCGGCGGCCTCGCGGTCCCATACGAACCCAGACCTCTCTACCCAGACGGCAGTATCAGAATCGGCGGCCTCGCGGTCCCATACGAACCCAGACCTCTCTACCCAGACGGCAGTATCAGAATCGGCGGCCTCGCGGTCCCATACGAACCCAGACCTCTCTACCCAGACGGCAGTATCAGAATCGGCGGCCTCGCGGTCCCATACGAACCCAGACCTCTCTACCCAGACGGCAGTATCAGAATCGGCGGCCTCGCGGTCCCATACGAACCCAGACCTCTCTACCCAGCGGCAGTTTATCCTATGATTACCATTACATAAAGGGATCAGTCTCACTATTCATCAGGGGTAAAGAACTACGGTATTACCGATCACACAACGGTTGCCAATTTGGATAATGTACAACTTATTCTCTAATTCAAGGGGCTTCTCTCTCCCTTATTCAGTTACCACTTACCTGATCAGGGTTAGCATCTGTTCACATAGCAGCATCTGACTAGAAGAACAGGTTACCCTCTCATACAAGAACACGCTGCACATGTCGGTTCACTAAGAACTGGGGTACTTTATTTCTCATTACAATAATCAATCATGTAACACCACACTACAACACATAGCCTGCAAAGAGAAATGAAATATTAGGTTGTACACTCTAATAAGAAAGGGTTGACATCACCTTAATAATATGAAGTCTGCACTCAGCAGTCATTTAGGTTCCCTTCTCGTCTGTGCCTTGGCTCGTCTTGAAGTCACACCTCCGCAATCACGGGTACACGGCTGCACCGCTATGCGCTGTTCCCTTCACCCTTCTCCAAGTCACTGGAACCTTCCTCTCATCGGCTACTCTCTTGTCTCTGGCTGTTCTGCTAAGAGAGTGTCTGTTTCTCGATTCTTCTCCGCCTTTGGAATGGCGCCTGTCTTCCCTGGAATAAGTAATAGCTTTGCTGCTAACGGCTAGATGCCGCCTACGGACTAACTCCACAACTGTCTCGGGCTTTCACGAATATAGAAGCGTGTTTCTTCATGGAAAATTCCGGCCAGTAACCTGCCGCCCACCAAATTCTTGTACCTCTCCGTACCAAGGACACGTTCCCAGCCGGCCGGCCTGATGTTGTGTCTTCGGCATGAAGAAAAATACAATCCTTCGACAAGGGCCGGCCTGAACCGGTTCTCTCCAAGCGAACAACACCTCATAACTAAAACATTACACTTGACCTAGAAGTATCCCAAGCTGCCGGAGCAGAAAGAAAGATGGAGTCTCTCCCGTTTGAGGCCTACCAGGCCCGAATTCAGCATAACTCCATGGAAAGTATAATAATACCCTAACTGAAGGACGGATTATCCCTAATACTAACGAATCTATCCCCTAGCCTATGTGTATAAGCCCTAATCTAAGGAGGAGAATACAGAATTATATCAAAGTGCCTTGTAAATAGGCTCTATTCACTACTCTAACCCTTGCACTGGAATGATAAGAGACTGAAGTCACCTTCAATCACCTTTCCTCAAAAGAGGGCCGGGAAAATCGAGCAGAACATTTCACCCTTGACTTCAGTCTATTATACATTCATCAAACAGAACTAACATCTGTGGACGAGTAATATGAAACAAAACTAACTGATCTATGTCTAGTACCAGGTTTGCAGTATTGAAGTAGAGAAGGAATACACTGAATGAAGCAACAGATAGCAATCAGAATGCTAATAGTAATCAAAATACCCCCTAATATTTGACGCAACATATGTAAATCAGGTAACCAATTAAAGAGCCAGTCAAACCAGCCCTGGTCAATGTGTTTTCTAACCTCTTCCGTCAAGTCATGAAGTTTGTCAATATGAGCCTGAATGGATTTCGTATGGTCAGACAGGTTAAAACAACAAAGACCCTCAAAGTCAGAACAATCATGTCCATGTTTAAGCAAAAGATAATCAATAGCCGCCCGGTTCTGCAAGATAGCTCTACGTTCAACCTGGGCGTCTAATAGTATGTCAGACAGGATTGTAGAAGTATGATTAATGGATTTTACCATCCAGCAGGCCATTTTCCCAATAGACTTGGCATTATAGACCGCCAAGGCAGGAACACCAACAATTGAGATAGCTAAACTAAGGTATTCAGATTTGGAATATAAATGCATAGACGAATCACAGTCCTCCTGTAGCATTACAGTATCTCGGATCACACGGGAATTGGCATTAGGATGCGATGAGAACATCAACAAACTCAGTCTGGTAATGGCACAAGGGCCTCCGGAAATGTTGGCGGGAATATATGGCCAGGATGTATTACCACAAGAGAAGAGCCAACCAGAGGGTAGCAGCATTGTACGATAATGACTGGGGGTAACCACTAAACTCTTACAAGTCATAATATTTTGAACAGAAGTACATAATTTCGGTGATCTTCGGAAGCACAAAGTCCTTTCATGAGCTGTGAATGAAGTAGTACCTTTCAATTTTAAACGCACACACTCAGAAATAGCATTGGGATCGCAAGTAAGGAAAAAAAATAAATCACCCTGCGTGACATTATAAGTGATTATCTGGGACTGGATCAGGGGTGTCGGATCGGACAACTCAGTACATAAAGGGCAGTATTCATGTGTAGCAAAATCTCCCAAAAGGACATTAGGACGGGCATTCGATATATTAAAAATATGGGCCAAAGTCTCTAATGAAGCAGGGACAGCAACTAAACAAGTCGCTAGAATGTCAGTCACCGAACGCATCGGTGTTAAACAAAAATGAGGGGCATTAGTCACTCGCTTGGCTAAAGTAGTCCAAAAGTTCGATGACGAATCCCACGCAGCAAAGGAACGCGGCACTCGGGTTCTCAGATCAGCCCGGGTCGATGGGTTCCCTCCTCTCCCGTCGTAGCAGTCCAAAAGGAGTCCAACGCCGACACATCCTGAAGCAACAGTCCAGAGAATGATCTGAAAGAAAATCAGATACAGGCATTATTCATTCTCGTAGGTAACATTTGTCAGCCGGGACAGCTTCCCAGCTATCTTTCCCTGGTCTCATGACTAGAACAGTATTATCATGACCGGTTGCAATAATCTCAGCTTGTTCAGGGGGATTCTTAGGCGATTGCACCCAAACTCTAGCTCCAGGATTATCCGTGGAACCAAATCCTTTTTGTCCTCGTACAGTTAGCAACGTTGGGGCAGTGCCTTTTGTGATCTCACCACTGAAAACAGGCATTATCAACAATTGAGCAATTCGGTCAGTTTTGTGTATCGGTAAATCAACCTCACTGCTATTCAGCAGGAGCACCTTAATCTCTCCCTGATAGTCACTGTCAATGACTCCTCCGAGTACTTGAACACCTTTTACAGCCAGCCCCGATCTAGGGGCGATTAATCCAAAATTTCCAGTGGGTATACAGACACCAACACCGGTTTCAATGATGACTCGATCTTTACTTTTTATAATAGTATCATTCATGGCATGCAGGTCTAGACCTGCCGACCCCGGGGTCGCTCTGCATGGAGCCCGTGCTCCGGGGGTAATTTCCCAGTACATCACAGTGTCACCAATAGAATTGGGCTTTGCATCAACATTCGGAGGAAACAAACGCATCAATGGAGATTCAGCATTTAGAAAGGGACGATTATTCAAAATTAACAGCGCCTGGAACAAATAATCCCTCCAATTCTTATATCTGTCATCGGTCAATTTACGCAGTTGATTTTTCAGCAAACCGTTCAATCTTTCAATCAGGCCCGAGGCCTGCAGATAATATGGTATATGAAACACCCATTCAATATTATTTTCCACACAAAATTCCTGCACCAATCTTCCACGAAAATGGGATGCATTATCAGATTGAATTTGGAATGGGACACCATAATAAAGCATAATCAATTCCAATGTTTTAATGGTATTCACTTGGGTAGCTTGTTTACAGGGGAAGGCCACTAACAGGCCACTGTATGTATCAACAATGGTGCAAATGTATTGACAATTTTTACTCATAGGAAGTGGACCAATATAATCAATTTGCCAAATTTGAGCGGGCAATTTTCCGCGATGTAAATAACCTTTAACAATTTGAGGCACTTTCCGCTGTCTAGCACGCTGACAAATGGGACAATGCAAAATAATGTCTTTGATTAAATCTAAAGGAATATAAATTCCTCGATCAGCGGCCCACCTGCTAGTGGCTTTCTCTCCATAATGTCCTGCTTTCTGGTGGGCCCATTTCGCCAATCCTTCCATATCAGAATCCTGCATGTCCACCAGTGCCTCAGCAATTTTAGATTTTTCATCTGCAATATTATGAAAGAATTTGTCAAGGGAGTCCATTGGGGTATGAGCATCCACATGAAAGATTGTAACAGTACTTTGCGGGAGCATTTCCCAAATCTCTTGCCATAATTCTTTTCCCCACAGTTCTTTTGAATGCAATTCCCAATTATGGGAATGCCAAGTCGGTAGCCAAACTGCCAATCCATTGGCAGTAGAACAGGAATCAGTAAAAATATGACATGTGCCAGGTAACTCTTGTTTCAGAACTTGATAGACAGCATAAAGCTCAGCGAATTGGCTGCTCTTTCCCTCACCAGTTGTACTCAGCAATTTTTGTGTGATCGGATTATAGGACACTGCCTTCCAATGTCGTTTTGTACCTATGAACCTTGCCGATTCATCCGTAAACCAAACATGGTTTCTGTCCTCTGCGGACAGATCATCAAATGGTTTACCCCACTTAACAGGGGATTCCTGTACTAAAGGTACGGAACATTCACTCTCCGTCTCAACCGATGGCGCCCGCGCCACCTGCTCATGCAAGGATGCAACTCCTTTTGGTCCCACACGTGCCCTGTCTTGTATGTACCATTTCCACTTAATCACACTCGCCTCTTGAGCGTGTCCAATTCGGTGAGTTTTCGGCGAACTCAAAACCCACTGCATGATAGGAATTTCAGGTCGCAGGACCACATCATGTCCCAGAGTTAATTGCTCGGTATCCACCAGAGCCCAGTATCATGCAAGCAACTGTTTCTCAAAAGGTGTATAACGCTCACCAGCATCAGGTAACTTTTTGGTCCAAAAACCTAACGGTACTTTACTTTTTCCTTGTTTCTGCCACAAACTCCAATTTGCATAAAGGCCTTGTACAGACACATTCAAATCCACATCACCATCGCACACAGGCCATAAATCCAAGGCATACTGAATCGCTTCTTTTGCCAAACTAAACGCATCTTGCTGTGGTTTACCCCATTCAAACGCATTCTTTTTACGAGTGACACGATACAAAGGGGCCAATATTTGACTCAAATGTGGAATATGCTGGCGCCAAAAACCAAACAAGCCAATGAAGCTTTGGGCTTCTTTCCTACTCCTCGGAACTGCAAACTCAAGAATCTTCTGTTTTACCTGTGGGATCACTTCTCGGTGACCTTCATGCCAATTAATACCCAAAAATGTTCCAGTCTGGGATGGACCTTGTAACTTATCCGGGTTGATTTCCCAACCTTTCTCACGCAAACACTCAAGGATTTTATCTAATTGGGTCTAAACTTCATCTTATGTTTCACCTTGAATCAGAACATAATCAATATAATGACATATCTGAATTCTCGAATGTACAGGTACCTCAGCCAAATGCTCTGCCACCAGCCGGTGACATATCGTAGGACTATGCACATAGCCCTGGGGAAGACTTCTAAACGTCATTTGACGTCCGTTCCATGTAAAACTGAATTGTTCCTGGCATTCAGGGGCAATCGGGATTGATAAGAAAGCATTAGCAATATCAATGGACGCATACCATGTACCTGGATGCTTTTGGATTCTTTCAATTAAAGTAATAATATCCGGTACTGCAACAGTCAAAGAGGGTGTGTACTTATTCAATTCTCGATAATCAACAGTCATGCGCCAAGAATTATCACTCTTACGCACGGGCCAAACGGGATTATTCCAAGCAGAAGTAACCGAAGTTATAACTCCTGCATCCACCAAATCCTGAATAGTGTTACTAATCTCTTCATGACCACCTGGAATACGATACAGCTTCTGGCAAACCACTTTTGTCGCCTGGGGAATTTTTATGGGGGGCATTCTTAAACGACCAACCCGTACGGGTCTGGATGATATATAATGTTTAGTTCCAAATTGATAACATCCATCATCCAAATGCAAAGTCATTCCTTTCAGAATGTCAATTCCAATTATGTACTCTAAGAGTGGCACGACTAATACAGAATATTCTTTTCTAGGAATTCTGCCTATTATCATTTCAAGTGTAGTTTGTACTGCGGGAGTTTCCTTTCCACCTAAACCAGTAATTGTAAAAAATTGGCCTTTAAATTTCTTCGATTTTCCATGAATAAGAGTGGCCTCCGCTCCTGTATCTACCAATGCTCGGGCCCTTTGGATATTACGATGTCTCCAAAAAATTTCAATATCTACATAGGGTCTATTATCTCGGTGAGCCCATCTGTGTACGGGAGCTTGACCTACTTCCTAGTCATTTTTACTGCGTTCTGTCAGCCAGGACAAATCAGGATAAATATTCTCACGCTTCTCAGGTATCACTATATCATGTTCATATCCATCTCCATTACGAAATGGATTCCTGTCCTCTGTATTGTATGGCGAATTTCGATCGGAAAATCTGTGTCGATCGTCCCTCCTCCTCAACTCAGGGGACTGATCCCTTTCATCTCTATGTCTGCTGTTAACATAATCATCTCTCCCCCTTTCTCTTTCCCCCTCTCGCTCTCTCTCTCTTCCACGTCGAGGGGACGCATCACGTACATATCGCCGATCATCACGACGATCAGAACGCACACGACGGTTGTCATCACCGCTGTCATCAGAATAATCACGATCGCACTCATTTGTCCGCACACGCCGGGCACCCTCCTTTCGGTCCAAACCGCGTTTGCGAAACAAGTCCCACAAACGAGAAGTAGTTTCACCATCAATATCTTCCTTCCTCACACAATCAGCCAAAAGTGAAAGAAACATGTCACGTCTAGTAAGCTTATTGTCTCCAGGAGTACGAGTGTCCGACCGGGACTGTCGTTTACCCAACTCACCGAGCTGGCGTACAGATTCCAGTACCATAGACAACGCATTACCAGTCTGATTGATCAATAAAGTCATCATGACTTGCTTATAAGCAACCGGGGAAGAACGAATAATACGATTCCGCACAGAAGACGTCAACAAACTATCAAGCAATCTGTCAGCAGTACTCAGAAAAATCGCAGTTTTCATCACCTCCTCTTTGAGACGTTGTGCAGCATCGCGCAATGTATACCACGGCTTGTCATTCACAGGCCAGTCAGATTCAGTAGGGTACTTTTGATTACAACCCTCAGTCGCCAACTGAAGCAAACTGATTTGACCAGCACCAATATAATTACAAAAATGATCTTGAACAGTAGAATCCGAACTCAAGGAACAAAATTTCAAAGAATCGCCAGCATCCAACATAATGCCAGCAGCGCCCAGTTCATAAAGGCGCACCATCCACGTAAGCAAGGTCTCACCTGCTCGCTGTCGAAATCGCTGCAAAATATCACTAATTTCCTGTTGAGTAAAATCCTCCAAAGAGTCCAAAGGAATACCATTCGGATTACCGGGAGCCTGCTGCAACTTCCTACGAAAAACAGGATGTACAGAGACCGCAGGAAGAGCATCACAAGGAGCCCGATCAGTAAACTTAGGGGAACAATCTGTATGAGAAGTATCAACACAATGCAAAGAGCGATCGTAGTCGCGGGACTCAACATCTGTAGCACAAGAAGCAGATCTAAAAGCCTGTCCGGAGCGAGAAGACTCGTGATTATTAGACTCCTCATCCGAGGAACGAGAATCACTCGAATTCCAGATATTACCATCCCATTCATCAGGATTCCAATCCAGTCCGGCTTTCGCCACGACCAGTCGCACTTTCCGTTTAGAAACGCGACCACGACGATTCTTGTATTTATATTGTGCAATCCGAACAGCCGCCCGTTCAGCGATAGTCTGATACGTTTCAAGTTTGTCGGCAAGCAATTTATTTTGACACCGCAACAAAGTATGAGCATTTTGAATTTCAACAAACTTCCGTTCCATTTCCACATGCTCCTTCTGCAATTTCAACAACCTCTCATTTACAAGCCTGTCCGCAGACAAAACAATCCAACCTCTGCGCCCTAAAATAGGAAGCTCCTCACCCTTCGCTACTGGCGCCTTCTGCAAACAGGAAATCACATCAGCCGGCTCCGCCAGCTCCAGACAAGAATTCCAATTTTCACTCAAACCAGTAGAATCAGCCCACTCGCGGGCCAAGGCCTCATAAGGCGTTGAATCCCAGCCGGGAATATCAACAGGCAACTTAAAAACAGATTTCGACTTTCTCAAAAACATCCTGACAAAATAAAAACTATACACACAATTATATACAAATAATATACAAATGAAACCACGTACGCGCCGAGTACAAACTTAAAAACAACCACAACGCACACAGGTTTCGTAAACGGTTCGTGACGCCAAATGTTCTGCCTGGTTTCTCAGATTAGATAGGACCAGCTCATCAGAGCATTACTAACTCAGCCAGAACGTTACCATCTCCCCCTCCCTAGGACCTATCTACAACAGGTAACAACATACATCTACCACCTAAGGACAGGGAATTCCTAAGATGCATACCATGTACCTCCTATAATGTCAGCAATCGGGGGCCTCGCGGTCCCATACGAACCCAGACCTCTCTACCCAGACGGCAGTATCAGAATCGGCGGCCTCGCGGTCCCATACGAACCCAGACCTCTCTACCCAGACGGCAGTATCAGAATCGGCGGCCTCGCGGTCCCATACGAACCCAGACCTCTCTACCCAGACGGCAGTATCAGAATCGTCGGCCTCGCGGTCCCATACGAACCCAGACCTCTCTACCCAGACGGCAGTATCAGAATCGGCGGCCTCGCGGTCCCATACGAACCCAGACCTCTCTACCCAGACGGCAGTATCAGAATCGGCGGCCTCGCGGACCCATACGAACCCAGACCTCTCTACCCAGACGGCAGTATCAGAATCGGCGGCCTCGCGGTCCCATACGAACCCAGACCTCTCTACCCAGACGGCAGTATCAGAATCGGCGGCCTCGCGGTCCCATACGAACCCAGACCTCTCTACCCAGACGGCAGTATCAGAATCGGCGGCCTCGCGGTCCCATACGAACCCACACCTCTCTACCCAGACGGCAGTATCAGAATCGGCGGCCTCGCGGTCCCATACGAACCCAGACCTCTCTACCCAGACGGCAGTATCAGAATCGGCGGCCTCGCGGTCCCATACGAACCCAGACCTCTCTACCCAGACGGCAGTATCAGAATCGGCGGCCTCGCGGTCCCATACGAACCCAGACCTCTCTACCCAGACGGCAGTATCAGAATCGGCGGCCTCGCGGTCCCATACGAACCCAGACCTCTCTACCCAGACGGTAGTATCAGAATCGGCGGCCTCACGGTCCCATACGAACCCAGACCTCTCTACCCAGACGGCAGTATCAGAATCGGCGGCCTCGCGGTCCCATACGAACCCAGACCTCTCTCCCCAGACGGCAGTATCAGAATCGGCGGCCTCGCGGTCCCATACGAACCCAGACCTCTCTACCCAGACGGCAGTATCAGAATCGGCGGCCTCGCGGTCCCATACGAACCCAGACCTCTCTACCCAGCGGCAGTTTATCCTATGATTACCATTACATAAAGGGATCAGTCTCACTATTCATCAGGGGTATAGAACTACGGTATTACCGATCACACAACGGTTGCCAATTTGGATAATGTACAACTTATTCTCTAATTCAAGGGGCTCCTCTCTCCCTTATTCAGTTACCACTTACCTGATCAGGGTTAGCATCTGTTCACATAGCAGCATCTGACTAGAAGAACAGGTTACCCTCTCATACAAGAACACGCTGCACATGTCGGTTCACTAAGAACTGGGGTACTTTATTTCTCATTACAATAAGCAATCATGTAACACCACACTACAACACATAGCCTGCAAAGAGAAGTGAAAGATTAGGTTGTACACTCTAATAAGAAAGGGTCGACATCACCTTATTAATATGAAGTCTGCACTCAGCAGTCATCTAGGTTCCCTTCTCGTCTGTGCCTTGGCTCGTCTTGAAGTCACACCTCCGCAATCACGGGTACACGGCTGCACCGCTATGCGCTGTTCCCTTCACCCTTCTCCAAGTCACTGGAACCTTCCTCTCATCGGCTACTCTCTTGTCTCTGGCTGTTCTGCTAAGAGAGTGTCTGTTTCTCGATTCTTCTCCGCCTTTGGAATGGCGCTTTTCTTCCGTGGAATAAGTAATAGCTTTGCTGCTAACGGCTAGATGCCGCCTACGGACTAACTCCACAACTGTCTCGGGCTTTCACTAATATAGAAGCGTGTTTCTTCATGGAAAATTCCGGCCAGTAACCTGCCGCCCACCAAATTCTTGTACCTCCCCGTACCAAGGACACGTTCCCAGCCGGCCGGCCTGATGTTGTGTCTTCGGCATGAAGAAAAATACAATCCTTCGACAAGGGCCGGCCTGAACCGGTTCTCTCCAAGCGAACAACACCTCATAACTAAAACATTACACTTGACCTAGAAGTATCCCAAGCTGCCGGAGCAGAAAGAAAGATGGAGTCTCTCCCGTTTGAGGCCTACCAGGCCCGAATTCAGCATAACTCCATGGAAAGTATAATAATACCCTAACTGAAGGACGGATTATCCCTAATACTAACGAATCTATCCCCTAGCCTATGTGTATAAGCCCTAATCTAAGGAGGAGAATACAGAATTATATCAAAGTGCCTTGTAAATAGGCTCTATTCACTACTCTAACCCTTGCACTGGAATGATAAGAGACTGAAGTCACCTTCAATCACCTTTCCTCAAAAGAGGGCCGGGAAAATCGAGCAGAACACATGGCAAATGGCGGGAAGGCATATGGTGTTAGGCCTTTCCAATTCTGCAGGAAGGCATCTAATCCAGAGGCTTGGGTGTCTGGTTTCCAGCTGAAAAAGTGTGTTAGTTGTTTGTTCAATCTGTCTCAAAGAGGTCCATCCCGAATGGGCCCCATTTCTATTGGACAGTGACAAAGATCACTTTGTTCAGTCTTCAATTGCTGGAGTCCCCGAAGTTCAGAGAGAACCATTCCGCTACATCATCGCTTAGTCCAGGAATGTTTTCTGCGACAATGGAAATCCCTTTGCTCAGGCAGTATACCCAAAATACTTTCACTAGATTTGCTAGGCCCTTGGATTGTGGTCCCCCATCTTGCTGACATACCCCACTGCTGATACATTGTCCATGCAAATCATCGCTCAGCATTTCATAATTACTTGTCTAAAACTGAGTACTACAAAGGAACCTGCTAACAATTGTAAGCAAATTGAGGTGTAACTTCTTCTCCTCGGCTGACCAACAACCTACAGTGGAAAAATTCCCACGTCTCACCCCCCCATCCTTCTAAACTTGCATCTGATTCTACTATCAGTTTGGGTTACTCCCTGAAATGTGCCCTTCTGTTCCATCCCTCTGCATTCTTCAGCCACCATAGTAGTTCTTCCTTTGATTCCAGATCTAGGTGCAGTATTTGAGAGTATGAGGTGTTCTTTCGCAAGCATCTTTTTTTGGGTCTCTGGAGGGCTCGATAATATAGAGGTCCTGGGAATACTGCCTATATTTGTTGAAGATAATAAGCCTATCATCCTTGCTAATGTTTTCAATGATATCCTTTCTTTGATAATACCTTTATCAGCTCTTTCCATTGTTTTTTTTGTTTTTCCCTTGGTAATCGTAGTTCTGTTTGGACTGTGTCTACAACAAACCCCAGGAACTGAGTGTTCTGTGCTGGGATTAAGCATGATTTTTTTCTGATTGAATATGAAGCCTAGTTTTCCTAGCAGTGAAATTGTCCAGTCTGTGTGTTATGATACAAGATCCCTGTATTGTCTCATTATTAGGATGTCGCCCAGGTAAAAAATGAATCTTACGCCCCTTGCTCAGAGCCATGCTGCTACCGGGCGCCGTACTTTTGTGAAGTACCAAGGTGCTGAGGAAAGTCCAAAAGGGAGTCTCGAGAACTCCCAGAGTATTTGCGATGTGGAGGCCAAATTGAATAGTTATGTAAGCATCTTTCAGGTCTAGTCTTGTTAACCAATGCCCTTTTCTCACAATATCTCTTAAGAGGTAAATCCACTCCATTTTGAAATTGCGATAGACCACCCATTCGCCTAATTCGTTGGGATTTATAACAGGTCTCATACCTTTGCCTTTCATTTCCAATGGGAAAATGTTGCTGATAAAACCTATCCCAGGGTTGAATGCCTCCCATTTAGCCCTTTTAGTAGTAGGTCTTCTGCCTCTTTTGTTTCTAGTTCCAAATGCTATTGTGAAAAGGTTCTTTCTCTGGGAATTTTCCTCTGTAAGGCGGTATCTAAGAATTCCACTTTGTATCCCTTGACAGTTTGTAGTACCCAAGGGTCCTCTGTTACTGACGTCCAGTTGCCACAGAAGTGGGCTAGTCTGCCCCCCACCCTTATAGGGGTATCTAAAAGGTCTTTCGTAAGACTTACCGGTTGGAAATACCCTCTGTCTTTGATCTCCTCTTGATGGCCGGTTATGGGATCTTTGCTGTTGGGGGTAGAAGCCCTGATAGGTTCCGTAGCCAGATTGTTGGTACAATCTGATGCCACGTCCCATAAAGGGTCTAGAGGAAGGTTGACCTCGGCCAGGGACCGGACCCGTTATCCCGGCCCTAGCAAAACTGTATCCTAAAATACTTTTTCTATTTCCTTTTGAGATTTTTGAATGGAACTAAAAATCCTTACATATTTAGCCATCTCTCTTATAAAGTCCTTCCCAAAGAGTTGGCCCTGAATAGAGGGGACAACTTCCTTGTTTGCTAATTCCATAAGTTTTGGGTCTAGTTTAAGTAGGATGCTTTTTCTCCTTTTGTTTTAAAGGGCTGTGTTTGCATCACCTAGGAGGAAAAAGGCTCTTTGTGTCCATTCTCATAGTTCTTTGGGATCAACTTGAGTTTCATTTAGGTAGGCCGTCTATGCCATCTCAAATATTTTGGTTAGGGGTCCCATAATGTCTAGTGGTGAATCTTGGCAGGATTTTAGACCCTTGTCTAATCCTTTTCTTGGATCCTTGCTCCCTTTGTTGATAAACGCTACTACTTTGGGGTCTAACTCTGGGATGACAATTATTTTATCGAGTAGAGATGGTCAATGGCATTCAGATCTTAAGCAAGATCTTATTTCCTTGAGGATTTCCCTAATTAACCAGAAGATGATGTAATCAGCAACATGTTGTAATGGTGCCCATTCAGGTTACAGGGGATGCTTAATAAGGAGGGAATCAAATATGTTGTCCCCTAGTGGGTCCAGAATAGCCATCATGGCTCTTCTAATGTCCCTCTTTTCTCTGTTGTATTTCCCTCTTGATCAGAATCAAATTGTGATGAGCAGGATAGCTCAAGTTGGGGTTCGTAAACCTCATCATCATCAGAATTGCTGGAAATAGCGACAACCGGCCCTCTTACATGCACATCCACAGTGTCAAATACACTGATTCCATTACCGGCTTTCTCAGGTATCCCCTCAATAGTCATTTTTGATTCTTTTGTTCTTTTTTGAGGGATTTTACCTGGTAGTCTTTTCCTCTGGGCCTTATCTGACCGTCCAAAGCACTGGGGTTCTTCTGTGTCTATGGTTCTTTTAGAAATGGATTCTAACATGTTATTGATGGTTTCATTCAGCGACCCCATACATTTTCCTATTGCCCTATTAACCATTTCTTCTAGTTGGCCATCAATACTGGTATCTACTTGTTCCTGAGACATTCTAACTATCTATTCATTGGTTCAATTTAAGCTATTTTACTCTTTTTGAAAATATCCAAGGGCCACCAGGGGGCAGTCTCGTTATATAAATTCTGCCAACCGTAATTTTAATAAATGTTAAAATGGTGCCAGACGTGCATTGTGTGAGTGATATGCGCTGACATATTTTCCTTTAAAGTTCTTTGGTACGGCAGTAGAATGATCATGCTGTACCGAGATTAAGGAAGTTTAATTGAGTGAAAATGTATCCGGTCTGGTCGCTTTTGCATGTGCGACTGGATCGAAGCAAGTGAGTTTAGTTACAGTGGGACAGACCACTCGTCAGAGCCCGTACGAATCTCTCGAGTCAGGCCTCGTGGCCGCAATTAGGGGCCTGCGGGTCACGCGGGGCCCAGCGCAAGTCCCTCTGAAGGAGCTTGTGTGTGCGCGTGGACACGCTACATTCTTTTAAATTGGGATTAGATGGGATTAAACAATGAGTGAAGTAAGTCTGGTTTCAAGCCTTGATAATGGAGGGTGTAAAGTGCCCCACAATAAGAGGTGTATTAATCAGATATTGAGAACTCAAAATATACAATATTAGTAATGGGTCAACAGACATAGATATACAGTATTAGTAATAGGTCAGACATAGAGACTAACTCATATACAATGACAAAATGCACATACTCTATGAATCTAACTAGGTTAGAAATGTCTAAACTGTTAGATATGTAGAGATAAAGCATGCATTTAAGGAGAAGTAAATAGGGTACTTATCTTGTGAGCAGCAGCAACAAAAGAAGGAAGAAAGCTGTTTGTTGCTGTGCTATATAGATGATTGGAATGTTATAAATGTTCTGAATACTTTCCATCATTGCTGCTGTAAGTGGGCAATAAAAAGATATTGCATAATATTAGTCTCCATGTCATGCCATAAAATTACCTCCAACTAAGATCCAGAAAGTACTAAAAGGAAGAACTATGTATTTACCTTCAGATTGTAAACAGAATATTGAAAGTATAGGGGTAGATAAAGACATTGAAGAACCACCTATTAGTTTAGTAAATGGTGTTCCAACAAAGAGTAGAACAATATGGCGAGAGTTATTGGATGTTAATAAAGTCAAAAAAGCAACATTATACCTAACAAAAATAATGTTTACTATACAAATGTTGATGTTGCTGAAAATGTAACTTACTGTTACTGTTACTGAGACATTAGCATCAAGTGGACAGACTGTAAAAGTGGACTGATCCATATCAGAACAAATTTATGAACACTACACCATCCATCCCCTGCATTCTAAAGAAACCATTGGTGATGATATTGAGCTGAGAAAAAGACAAAAGGAGCTTCCTTGAGTGTAAAGGAAAAATGTTAGAGGCTTGCTGTTTTCCTCAACAGTTTCCCACTGGAGTAGGAGGCCGCATGATGATAGTCATATACAGATCCCAGCAGCTGAATACCGCTCAACACAACTATATTTAGAGGATCCAAGATTTTATCAGCGCATTTCGTACATATTCCATCTTCTGTTTGAGTGCGACTTGTCTGGACTTTCATATGCTGAGAATCAGATACTGAAGACAGGTTTTAATCTTCAAAATTTCTCGGCAAGCGGATTCGTTCAAGAAAAGGACAAACATTTATTTAATTTTATGGCATGACAATGTGGCACAATGAGTGTTGGTATTGTTTTCATTGAGAACACAAATTCATGCTTTAAAACCTGGGTGTGCCAAATTGGTTTATTACACTTAGGTGTGCTGAATATACATGAGATGACCTGCATGAATTTGTAAGAGAGGCAAACTTAGACATTGAGGTCATCATTGTAGACAGCCGGAGACCTTTGCTCTTTAGATCCTGCTAATGTTTTCAGGTATTTAAACCACAGGTACCATGGCATGCTATCTTTTATCTGCAACAAATCCTCCTCTGGTGAAAGTAACTGATTTATTTTGGCATACAGAGTACCAAGCAAGAGGTGCTCCTCATATTTACATGCTGTTATGGATAAAATATGCTTCGAAATTTGGAGCATTCAGTAATTACTGTGTGCTGTCTTTCATAGAACCGTATTTGAGGTGCCATCCCAATAGGTTCTACTGAGAGAACACGTTCTGCATTTCCAAACACATTGATGTGGAAAGTACTGTTGTCAAAAATACAGAACCAAGGAAGATTTTACACAAGATGTCATTTTGGCTTTCCACAATCAATTATTTTGCAAGGAAGAGCCAACAGCTTTTTGTCTGCAGTGATACATACAGAAATCACTGAAAAATGTGCACAACCTAAGGAGAATAGAGGCTTCCAATTTCATTCATAATAATAATGCTGTAATTCACAAAATATGGAATGCAAATATGGGCATTCCATTTGTTGCAGACAACTCCATTGCTGATGCTCGTTGTGCGACTTCCTACATTACAGAATCAGAGAAGACTGAAATGAAAGAGATGTGGTAGGAGATTTCTGCAGAAAAGCGTTTAACAATAAGGTTGTGCAGCTTTAGTTTAAAAATGCTATCCCATAGTGAGATGGGTTCTTATGAATGTTGTGACAGGCTTTTTCTGTTTTGTTTGGCTGCAGTTTTATATAGCACGAACTCGACACGAAGTTAGCAGAGCACTTTACATGAGCAGCAGTTGCATTAGAAATGGACATACTCATTTTTCAGGCATGGGGTGATCAAGTGATATGCAAAGAATCAACAGAGACTTACGTCTCTCACTAAGACTCAAACCTAGTTACCCATTTTCAAGGTTGAACGTTAATGCCATTACGCCCATCCACTCCCCTGTTATGCTCAGTCACTTCATTCTTGAAGTCTTGGGGAATTGTTTGGGTTAGTCTAGGCCTAGCAAGCACGCTTAAATCTTTCCCAGAAATTCAGTATCTAGTGGAGCTCGACCCGGAAAGTACTGACATTGTAAAATCCAACTTGTTGGATACATACTACTCAAGAAGATGTGTACACCTAGGAAATATGTTCTTATATGAAGTTATTCAACACTACAGGTACAAAAGCAATATAACAGTAAACATAGAAGAAGGCACATTTGCAGTACTTGGATGTGAAGGTTGTTTAGTGAGACATGCACAAGTAAATGTAATAAAGCACTGAAAACGTAGTTGCCAAACTTCAGAGAAAAGAAAAATGTTCAATTTGGCACTTCTTCAACTGTTCAAATCTTGGCTTGCTGAATTGAAATCACTATGAAGCTATTAATGCTATGAAGATTCATTTAATGTTGGAAAAGAGAGTACTGAGTGTATAGCCTTCCAAACAAATACGCAAATATTAACTGATGAGATTCAGCAAGAAGAAACAATTGTTGCAGAGGTAGCTAAGGACAGTTCACAAAGCAGTCAAGTTCAAGTTCAAAAAGCTTTATTCGAAATGTAAAAACAGTTCATAAAAGCATACAGTACAATCACAGTCGTTAAAATTCATTATGGTTACATTATAAAAAAAAGAACCACAAAAAAAAACACGCAGAACCAATATTAAAATCCATATTCACAATATTTTAAAACAAATAACACTAAGCATTCAATGGAGGCAGATAAGTTAGACGTGGCAAGAGCATAGCATTAATTCATTAATTCATCAGGGATACAAAACGTATTCAAATATAATGGTCCGTCTTAATTTCATTATTGCTCTTAAATACATGATTACAGTATTAATCGTGTAGTGATCTTCCAGAGACCGTCATTTGTTATAAGCCTCTCTCGATTTTCTTATACCCCATGTTAGCAAAAGAGGCCTTAGTATTTGACGCATTGGGTACAAGTATAGAGTGCAATATAAAGTGCAATGGATGTTTGATTGAATTGATGTCTCATCACAGGGACAGATAAGTTTATCCTTGGACCAATCGTTACATCTTGGGAGAGTTATAAATCTAAAAAATGTTTCAAATCGGAAAGATGTTAATATTCTACGGTAGAAAAAGGGTTGATCGACAACAAGATACAGCTGGATGTTTCTATGCAATGTCACTTCATCGTGATTTATGACTGATATCTTGGACCTTTGACTTTTCCATCTGATCGATTCAAAGTGCTCCACCAAAGGTTTTTTTAGGCTGGATCTGGAAACAAAGTCCATTGTGGCTGGATTAGAGAAGTATTCTGGATGACCAATTTCAGAGAAAGAATTCTTAATATAGGTGAGCCAAGTAATGTGTTTTACCCCATTACATAGCCAACAGTCCTCAATTACAGTTCTATTCAATATTGTGGCGGGGTTAGTCCAGATGTTATGCCACAATAAAATTGGTGCCATCTTAATGGTATCTGAGATATGTTGTATGGCAAGCTCAGCATGAAGTACGTATGTTGATGTGCTGGAAGGCATTGCCAGAACATACCTTAAGAATGTATTCTCTATTCGTTGAATAGTTTCCAGGGTCTGCATCCCCCATAACCCTGCACCGTAGGTGCCAATGGAGACGCATTTAGATTTATACATTTGAAGAAGCTCCCTGGGTGGCCTTGATCCTATCTTCTTAGCAAAATTTAAAAGTGCTCCTGTTGCTTTAGTGAATGCTAAAGCTCTCGCTTTGACTGCAGGTTTCCAATTACCTCGTCTATCCATATGGACCCCTAAGTAACAAAAAATATCTGCTAGTTCAACACGTGTATTTTCCGAAATTATATTGCATGGTGCTCTGGCTTTCCTTGAGCCACAAGACATAGTGAAGGTCATAGAGACATTTATAAATAGCCCCCTTTTACTCATATATTGGGAAAATGTGTTTACCGCATTTTGTAGGCCTCTCTTGGTCTGTGACAGGATTGCCGCATCGTCGGCATAGAGGAGTATGGGTATGGGTCTACATTCTGTCCATCAACTGTGTTTTTTGCAATTTTCACCCCGAGTGGGCTGGGTATGCTCAGACGTGAGTCCCAGGCTCTCCACACCACTGGAGTCAAGCTATCCAGGCTGATGAAGGCTGATAGCCAGAAACCGGTCCTTGGATGCTTGATTCCGGTCTGGGAAAGACATGGCTTGGTAGTTCAGACTGGACTGTTCCCATGAGGCACAGGGTCAGAGCTGATTTGCATATAGCCAGTGTCTAACCCAGGGTGGTGTGGAGTGCAAAAAAACGATGGATTTAGGCCCAGATCCTTGTACTGGGGTGAATGTATGACATTTGTTCTACATTCTGTCCATCAACTGTGTTTTTTGCAATTTTCACCCCGAGTGGGCTGGGTATGCTCAGACGTGAGTCCCAGGCTCTCCACACCACTGGAGTCAAGCTATCCAGGCTGATGAAGGCTGATAGCCAGAAACCAGTCCTTGGATGCTTGATTCCGGTCTGGGAAAGACATGGCTTGGTAGTTCGGACTGGACTGTTCCCATGAGGCACAGGGTCAGAGCTGATTTGCATATAGCCAGTGTCTAACCCAGGGTGGTGTGGAGTGCAAAAAAACGATGGATTTAGGCCCAGATCCTTGTACTGGGGTGAATGTATGACATTGTTCTACATTCTGTCCATCAACTGTTTTTTTTCTTCAATTTTCACCCTGAGTGGGCTGGGTATGCTCAGACGTGAGTCCCAGGCTCTCCACACCACTGGAGTCAAGCTATCCAGGCTGATGAAGGCTGATAGCCAGAAACCGGTCCTTGGATGCTTGATTCCGGTCTGGGAAAGACATGGCTTGGTAGTTCGGACTGGACTGTTCCCATGAGGCACAGGGTCAGAGCTGATTTGCATATAGCCAGTGTCTAACCCAGGGTGGTGTGGAGTGCAAAAAAACGATGGATTTAGGCCCAGATCCTTGTACTGGGGTGAATGTATGACATTGTTCAACATTCTGTCCATCAACTGTGTTTTTTGCAATTTTCACCCCGAGTGGGCTGGGTATGCTCAGACGTGAGTCCCAGGCTCTCCACACCACTGGAGTCAAGCTATCCAGGCTGATGAAGGCTGAGAGCCAGAAACCGGTCCTGGGATGCTTGATTCCGGTCTGGGAAAGACATGGCTTGGTAGTTCGGACTGGACTGTTCCCATGAGGCACAGGGTCAGAGCTGATTTGCATATAGCCAGTGTCTAACCCAGGGTGGTGTGGAGTGCAAAAAAACGATGGATTTAGGCCCAGATCCTTGTACTGGGGTGAATGTATGACATTGTTCAACATTCTGTCCATCAACTGTGTTTTTTGCAATTTTCACCCCGAGTGGGCTGGGTATGCTCAGACGTGAGTCCCAGGCTCTCCACACCACTGGAGTCAAGCTATCCAGGCTGATGAAGGCTGATAGCCAGAAACCGGTCCTGGGATGCTTGATTCCGGTCTGGGAAAGACATGGCTTGGTAGTTCGGACTGGACTGTTCCCATGAGGCACAGGGTCAGAGCTGATTTGCATATAGCCAGTGTCTAACCCAGGGTGGTGTGGAGTGCAAAAAAACGATGGATTTAGGCCCAGATCCTTGTACTGGGGTGAATGTATGACATTGTTCTACATTCTGTCCATCAACTGTGTTTTTTGCAATTTTCACCCCGAGTGGGCTGGGTATACTCAGACGTGAGTCCCAGGCTCTCCACACCACTGGAGTCAAGCTATCCAGGCTGATGAAGGCTGATAGCCAGAAACCGGTCCTTGGATGCTTGATTCCGGTCTGGGAAAGACATGGCTTGGTAGTTCGGACTGGACTGTTCCCATGAGGCACAGGGTCAGAGCTGATTTGCATATAGCCAGTGTCTAACCCAGGGTGGTGTGGAGTGCAAAAAAACGAAGGATTTAGGCCCAGATCCTTGTACTGGGGTGAATGTATGACATTGTTCTACATTCTGTCCATCAACTGTGTTTTTTGCAATTTTCACCACGAGTGGGCTGGGTATGCTCAGACGTGAGTCACAGGCTCTCCACACCACTGGAGTCAAGCTATCCAGGCTGATGAAGGCTGATAGCCAGAAACCGGTCCTTGGATGCTTGATTCCGGTCTGGGAAAGACATGGCTTGGTAGTTCGGACTGGACTGTTCCCATGAGGCACAGAGTCAGAGCTGATTTGCATATAGCCAGTGTCTAACCCAGGGTGGTGTGGAGTGCAAAAAAACGATGGATTTAGGCCCAGATCCTTGTACTGGGGTGAATGTATGACATTGTTCTACATTCTGTCCATCAACTGTGTTTTTTGCAATTTTCACCCCGAGTGGGCTGGGTATGCTCAGACGTGAGTCCCAGGCTCTCCACACCACTGGAGTCAAGCTATCCAGGCTGATGAAGGCTGATAGCCAGAAACCGGACCTTGGATGCTTGATTCCGGTCTGGGAAAGACATGGCTTGGTAGTTCGGACTGGACTGTTCCCATGAGGCACAGGGTCAGAGCTGATTTGCATATAGCCAGTGTCTAACCCAGGGTGGTGTGGAGTGCAAAAAAACGATGGATTCAGGCCCAGATCCTTGTACTGGGGTGAATGTATGACATTGTTCTACATTCTGTCCATCAACTGTGTTTTTTGCAATTTTCACCCCGAGTGGGCTGGGTATGCTCAGACGTGAGTCCCAGGCTCTCCACACCACTGGAGTCAAGCTATCCAGGCTGATGAAGGCTGATAGCCAGAAACCGGACCTTGGATGCTTGATTCCGGTCTGGGAAAGACGTGGCTTGGTAGTTCGGACTGGACTGTTCCCATGAGGCACATGGTCAGAGCTGATTTGCATATAGCCAGTGTCTAACCCAGGGTGGTGTGGAGTGCAAAAAAATGATGGATTCAGGCCCAGATCCTTGTACTGGGGTGAATGTATGACATTGTTCTACATTCTGTCCATCAACTGTGTTTTTTGCACTTTTCACCCCGAGTGGGCTGGGTATGCTCAGACGTGAGTCCCAGGCTCTCCACACCACTGGAGTCAAGCTATCCAGGCTGATGAAGGCTGATAGCCAGAAACCGGTCCTTGGATGCTTGATTCCGGTCTGGGAAAGACATGGCTTGGTAGTTCGGACTGGACTGTTCCGATGAGGCACAGGGTCAGAGCTGATTTGCTTATAGCCAGTGTCTAACCCAGGGTGGTGTGGAGTGCATAAAAACGATGGATTTAGGCCCAGATCCTTGTACTTCGGTGAATGTATGACATTGTTCTACATTCTATCCATCAACTGTGTTTTTTGCAATTTTCACCCCGAGTCGGCTGGGTATGCTCAGACGTGAGTCCCAGGCTCTCCACACCACTGGAGTCAAGCTATCCAGGCTGATGAAGGCTGATAGCCAGAAACCGGTCCTTGGATGCTTGATTCCGGTCTGGGAAAGACATGGCTTGGTAGTTCGGACTGGACTGTTCCGATGAGGCACAGGGTCAGAGCTGATTTGCTTATAGCCAGTGTCTAACCCAGGGTGGTGTGGAGTGCAAAAAAACGATGGATTTAGGCCCAGATCCTTGTACTTCGGTGAATGTATGACATTGTTCTACATTCTGTCCATCAACTGTGTTTTTTGCAATTTTCACCCCGAGTCGGCTGGGTATGCTCAGACGTGAGTCCCAGGCTCTCCACACCACTGGAGTCAAGCTATCCAGGCTGATGAAGGCTGATAGCCAGAAACCGGTCCTTGGATGCTTGATTCCGGTCTGGGAAAGACATGGCTTGGTAGTTCGGACTGGACTGTTCCCATGAGGCACAGGGTCAGAGCTGATTTGAATATAGCCAGTGTCTAACCCAGGGTGGTGAGGAGTGCAAAAAAACGATGGATTTAGGCCCAGATCCTTGTACTGGGGTGAATGTATGACATTGTTCTACATTCTGTCCATCAACTGTGTTTTTTGCAATTTTCACCCCGAGTGGGCTGGGTATGCTCAGACGTGAGTCCCAGGCTCTCCACACCACTGGAGTCAAGCTATCCAGGCTGATGAAGGCTGATAGCCAGAAACCGGACCTTGGATGCTTGATTCCGGTCTGGGAAAGACATGGCTTGGTAGTTCGGACTGGACTGTTCCCATGAGGCACAGGGTCAGAGCTGATTTGCATATAGCCAGTGTCTAACCCAGGGTGGTGTGGAGTGCAAAAAAACGATGGATTCAGGCCCAGATCCTTGTACTGGGGTGAATGTATGACATTGTTCTACATTCTGTCCATCAACTGTGTTTTTTCCAATTTTCACCCCGAGTGGGCTGGGTATGCTCAGACGTGAGACCCAGGCTCTCCACACCACTGGAGTCAAGCTATCCAGGCTGATGAAGGCTGATAGCCAGAAACCGGTCCTTGGATGCTTGATTCCGGTCTGGGAAAGACATGGCTTGGTAGGTCGGACTGGACTTTTCCCATGAGGTACAGGGTCAGAGCTGATTTGCATATAGCCAGTGTCTAACCCAGGGTGGTGTGGAGTGCAAAAAAACGAAGGATTTAGGCCCAGATCCTTGTACTGGGGTTAATGTATGACATTGTTCTACATTCTGTCCATCAACTGTGTTTTTTGCAATTTTCACCCCGAGTGGGCTGGGTATGCTCAGACGTGAGTCCCAGGCTCTCCACACCACTGGAGTCAAGCTATCCAGGCTGATGAAGGCTGATAGCCAGAAACCGGTCCTTGGATGCTTGATTCCGGTCTGGGAAAGACATGGCTTGGTAGTTCGGACTGGACTGTTCCCATGAGGCACAGGGTCAGAGCTGATTTGCATATAGCCAGTGTCTAACCCAGGGTGGTGAGGAGTGCAAAAAAACGATGGATTTAGGCCCAGATCCTTGTACTGGGGTGGATGTATGACATTGTTCTACATTCTGTCCATCAACTGTGTTTTTTGCAATTTTCACCCCGAGTGGGCTGGGTATGCTCAGACGTGAGTCCCAGGCTCTCCACACCACTGGAGTCAAGCTATCCAGGCTGATGAAGGCTGATAGCCAGAAACCGGTCCTTGGATGCTTTATTCCGGTCTGGGAAAGACATGGCTTGGTAGTTCGGACTGGACTGTTCCCATGAGGCACAGGGTCAGAGCTGATTTGCATATAGCCAGTGTCTAACCCAGGGTGGTGTGGAGTGCAAAAAAACGATGGATTTAGGCCCAGATCCTTGTACTGGGGTGAATGTATGACAGTGTTCTACATTCTGTCCATCAACTGTGTTTTTTGCAATTTTCACCCCGAGTGGGCTGGGTATGCTCAGACGTGAGTCCCAGGCTCTCCACACCACTGGAGTCAAGCTATCCAGGCTGATGAAGGCTGATAGCCAGAAACCGGACCTTGGATGCTTGATTCCGGTCTGGGAAAGACGTGGCTTGGTAGTTCGGACTGGACTGTTCCCATGAGGCACATGGTCAGAGCTGATTTGCATATAGCCAGTGTCTAACCCAGGGTGGTGTGGAGTGCAAAAAAATGATGGATTCAGGCCCAGATCCTTGTACTGGGGTGAATGTATGACATTGTTCTACATTCTGTCCATCAACTGTGTTTTTTGCACTTTTCACCCCGAGTGGGCTGGGTATGCTCAGACGTGAGTCCCAGGCTCTCCACACCACTGGAGTCAAGCTATCCAGGCTGATGAAGGCTGATAGCCAGAAACCGGTCCTTGGATGCTTGATTCCGGTCTGGGAAAGACATGGCTTGGTAGTTCGGACTGGACTGTTCCGATGAGGCACAGGGTCAGAGCTGATTTGCTTATAGCCAGTGTCTAACCCAGGGTGGTGTGGAGTGCATAAAAACGATGGATTTAGGCCCAGATCCTTGTACTTCGGTGAATGTATGACATTGTTCTACATTCTATCCATCAACTGTGTTTTTTGCAATTTTCACCCCGAGTCGGCTGGGTATGCTCAGACGTGAGTCCCAGGCTCTCCACACCACTGGAGTCAAGCTATCCAGGCTGATGAAGGCTGATAGCCAGAAACCGGTCCTTGGATGCTTGATTCCGGTCTGGGAAAGACATGGCTTGGTAGTTCGGACTGGACTGTTCCGATGAGGCACAGGGTCAGAGCTGATTTGCTTATAGCCAGTGTCTAACCCAGGGTGGTGTGGAGTGCAAAAAAACGATGGATTTAGGCCCAGATCCTTGTACTTCGGTGAATGTATGACATTGTTCTACATTCTGTCCATCAACTGTGTTTTTTGCAATTTTCACCCCGAGTCGGCTGGGTATGCTCAGACGTGAGTCCCAGGCTCTCCACACCACTGGAGTCAAGCTATCCAGGCTGATGAAGGCTGATAGCCAGAAACCGGTCCTTGGATGCTTGATTCCGGTCTGGGAAAGACATGGCTTGGTAGTTCGGACTGGACTGTTCCCATGAGGCACAGGGTCAGAGCTGATTTGCATATAGCCAGTGTCTAACCCAGGGTGGTGAGGAGTGCAAAAAAACGATGGATTTAGGCCCAGATCCTTGTACTGGGGTGAATGTATGACATTGTTCTACATTCTGTCCATCAACTGTGTTTTTTGCAATTTTCACCCCGAGTGGGCTGGGTATGCTCAGACGTGAGTCCCAGGCTCTCCACACCACTGGAGTCAAGCTATCCAGGCTGATGAAGGCTGATAGCCAGAAACCGGACCTTGGATGCTTGATTCCGGTCTGGGAAAGACATGGCTTGGTAGTTCGGACTGGACTGTTCCCATGAGGCACAGGGTCAGAGCTGATTTGCATATAGCCAGTGTCTAACCCAGGGTGGTGTGGAGTGCAAAAAAACGATGGATTCAGGCCCAGATCCTTGTACTGGGGTGAATGTATGACATTGTTCTACATTCTGTCCATCAACTGTGTTTTTTCCAATTTTCACCCCGAGTGGGCTGGGTATGCTCAGACGTGAGACCCAGGCTCTCCACACCACTGGAGTCAAGCTATCCAGGCTGATGAAGGCTGATAGCCAGAAACCGGTCCTTGGATGCTTGATTCCGGTCTGGGAAAGACATGGCTTGGTAGGTCGGACTGGACTTTTCCCATGAGGTACAGGGTCAGAGCTGATTTGCATATAGCCAGTGTCTAACCCAGGGTGGTGTGGAGTGCAAAAAAACGAAGGATTTAGGCCCAGATCCTTGTACTGGGGTTAATGTATGACATTGTTCTACATTCTGTCCATCAACTGTGTTTTTTGCAATTTTCACCCCGAGTGGGCTGGGTATGCTCAGACGTGAGTCCCAGGCTCTCCACACCACTGGAGTCAAGCTATCCAGGCTGATGAAGGCTGATAGCCAGAAACCGGTCCTTGGATGCTTGATTCCGGTCTGGGAAAGACATGGCTTGGTAGTTCGGACTGGACTGTTCCCATGAGGCACAGGGTCAGAGCTGATTTGCATATAGCCAGTGTCTAACCCAGGGTGGTGAGGAGTGCAAAAAAACGATGGATTTAGGCCCAGATCCTTGTACTGGGGTGAATGTATGACATTGTTCTACATTCTGTCCATCAACTGTGTTTTTTGCAATTTTCACCCCGAGTGGGCTGGGTATGCTCAGACGTGAGTCCCAGGCTCTCCACACCACTGGAGTCAAGCTATCCAGGCTGATGAAGGCTGATAGCCAGAAACCGGTCCTTGGATGCTTTATTCCGGTCTGGGAAAGACACTGCTTGGTAGTTCGGACTGGACTGTTCCCATGAGGCACAGGGTCAGAGCTGATTTGCATATAGCCAGTGTCTAACCCAGGGTGGTGTGGAGTGCAAAAAAACGATGGATTTAGGCCCAGATCCTTGTACTGGGGTGAATGTATGACATTGTTCTACATTCTGTCCATCAACTGTGTTTTTTGCAATTTTCACCCCGAGTGGGCTGGGTATGCTCAGACGTGAGTCCCAGGCTCTCCACACCACTGGAGTCAAGCTATCCAGGCTGATGAAGGCTGATAGCCAGAAACCGGACCTTGGATGCTTGATTCCGGTCTGGGAAAGACGTGGCTTGGTAGTTCGGACTGGACTGTTCCCATGAGGCACATGGTCAGAGCTGATTTGCATATAGCCAGTGTCGAACTCAGGGTGGTGTGGAGTGCAAAAAAATGATGGATTCAGGCCCAGATCCTTGTACTGGGGTGAATGTATGACATTGTTCTACATTCTGTCCATCAACTGTGTTTTTTGCACTTTTCACCCCGAGTGGGCTGGGTATGCTCAGACGTGAGTCCCAGGCTCTCCACACCACTGGAGTCAAGCTATCCAGGCTGATGAAGGCTGATAGCCAGAAACCGGTCCTTGGATGCTTGATTCCGGTCTGGGAAAGACATGGCTTGGTAGTTCGGACTGGACTGTTCCGATGAGGCACAGGGTCAGAGCTGATTTGCTTATAGCCAGTGTCTAACCCAGGGTGGTGTGGAGTGCATAAAAACGATGGATTTAGGCCCAGATCCTTGTACTTCGGTGAATGTATGACATTGTTCTACATTCTATCCATCAACTGTGTTTTTTGCAATTTTCACCCCGAGTCGGCTGGGTATGCTCAGACGTGAGTCCCAGGCTCTCCACACCACTGGAGTCAAGCTATCCAGGCTGATGAAGGCTGATAGCCAGAAACCGGTCCTTGGATGCTTGATTCCGGTCTGGGAAAGACATGGCTTGGTAGTTCGGACTGGACTGTTCCGATGAGGCACAGGGTCAGAGCTGATTTGCTTATAGCCAGTGTCTAACCCAGGGTGGTGTGGAGTGCAAAAAAACGATGGATTTAGGCCCAGATCCTTGTACTTTGGTGAATGTATGACATTGTTCTACATTCTGTCCATCAACTGTGTTTTTTGCAATTTTCACCCCGAGTCGGCTGGGTATGCTCAGACGTGAGTCCCAGGCTCTCCACACCACTGGAGTCAAGCTATCCAGGCTGATGAAGGCTGATAGCCAGAAACCGGTCCTTGGATGCTTGATTCCGGTCTGGGAAAGACATGGCTTGGTAGTTCGGACTGGACTGTTCCCATGAGGCACAGGGTCAGAGCTGATTTGCATATAGCCAGTGTCTAACCCAGGGTGGTGAGGAGTGCAAAAAAACGATGGATTTAGGCCCAGATCCTTGTACTGGGGTGAATGTATGACATTGTTCTACATTCTGTCCATCAACTGTGTTTTTTGCAATTTTCACCCCGAGTGGGCTGGGTATGCTCAGACGTGAGTTCCAGGCTCTCCACACCACTGGAGTCAAGCTATCCAGGCTGATGAAGGCTGATAGCCAGAAACCGGACCTTGGATGCTTGATTCCGGTCTGGGAAAGACATGGCTTGGTAGTTCGGACTGGACTGTTCCCATGAGGCACAGGGTCAGAGCTGATTTGCATATAGCCAGTGTCTAACCCAGGGTGGTGTGGAGTGCAAAAAAACGATGGATTCAGGCCCAGATCCTTGTACTGGGGTGAATGTATGACATTGTTCTACATTCTGTCCATCAACTGTGTTTTTTCCAATTTTCACCCCGAGTGGGCTGGGTATGCTCAGACGTGAGACCCAGGCTCTCCACACCACTGGAGTCAAGCTATCCAGGCTGATGAAGGCTGATAGCCAGAAACCGGTCCTTGGATGCTTGATTCCGGTCTGGGAAAGACATGGCTTGGTAGGTCGGACTGGACTTTTCCCATGAGGTACAGGGTCAGAGCTGATTTGCATATAGCCAGTGTCTAACCCAGGGTGGTGTGGAGTGCAAAAAAACGAAGGATTTAGGCCCAGATCCTTGTACTGGGGTTAATGTATGACATTGTTCTACATTCTGTCCATCAACTGTGTTTTTTGCAATTTTCACCCCGAGTGGGCTGGGTATGCTCAGACGTGAGTCCCAGGCTCTCCACACCACTGGAGTCAAGCTATCCAGGCTGATGAAGGCTGATAGCCAGAAACCGGTCCTTGGATGCTTGATTCCGGTCTGGGAAAGACATGGCTTGGTAGTTCGGACTGGACTGTTCCCATGAGGCACAGGGTCAGAGCTGATTTGCATATAGCCAGTGTCTAACCCAGGGTGGTGAGGAGTGCAAAAAAACGATGGATTTAGGCCCAGATCCTTGTACTGGGGTGAATGTATGACATTGTTCTACATTCTGTCCATCAACTGTGTTTTTTGCAATTTTCACCCCGAGTGGGCTGGGTATGCTCAGACGTGAGTCCCAGGCTCTCCACACCACTGGAGTCAAGCTATCCAGGCTGATGAAGGCTGATAGCCAGAAACCGGTCCTTGGATGCTTTATTCCGGTCTGGGAAAGACACTGCTTGGTAGTTCGGACTGGACTGTTCCCATGAGGCACAGGGTCAGAGCTGATTTGCATATAGCCAGTGTCTAACCCAGGGTGGTGTGGAGTGCAAAAAAACGATGGATTTAGGCCCAGATCCTTGTACTGGGGTGAATGTATGACATTGTTCTACATTCTGTCCATCAACTGTGTTTTTTGCAATTTTCACCCCGAGTGGGCTGGGTATGCTCAGACGTGAGTCCCAGGCTCTCCACACCACTGGAGTCAAGCTATCCAGGCTGATGAAGGCTGATAGCCAGAAACCGGACCTTGGATGCTTGATTCCGGTCTGGGAAAGACATGGCTTGGTAGTTCGGACTGGACTGTTCCCATGAGGCACATGGTCAGAGCTGATTTGCATATAGCCAGTGTCTAACCCAGGGTGGTGTGGAGTGCAAAAAAATGACGGATTCAGGCCCAGATCCTTGTACTGGGGTGAATGTATGACATTGTTCTACATTCTGTCCATCAACTGTGTTTTTTGCACTTTTCACCCCGAGTGGGCTGGGTATGCTCAGACGTGAGTCCCAGGCTCTCCAGACCACTGGAGTCAAGCTATCCAGGCTGATGAAGGCTGATAGCCAGAAACCGGTCCTTGGATGCTTGATTCCGGTCTGGGAAAGACATGGCTTGGTAGTTCGGTCTGGACTGTTCCGATGAGGCACAGGGTCAGAGCTGATTTGCTTATAGCCAGTGTCTAACCCAGGGTGGTGTGGAGTGCAAAAAAACGATGGATTTAGGCCCAGATCCTTGTACTTCGGTGAATGTATGACATTGTTCTACATTCTGTCCATCAACTGTGTTTTTTGCAATTTTCACCCCAAATGGGCTGGGTATGCTCAGACGTGAGTCCCAGGCTCTCCACACCACTGGAGTCAAGCTATCCAGGCTGATGAAGACTGATAGCCAGAAACCGGTCCTTGGATGCTTGATTCCGGTCTGGGAAAGACATGGCTTGGTAGTTCGGACCGGACTGTTCCCATGAGGCACAGGGTCAGAGCTGATTTGCATATAGCCAGTGTCTAACCCAGGGTGGTGTGGAGTGCAAAAAAACGATGGATTTAGGCCCAGATCCTTGTACTGGGGTGAATGTATGACATTGTTCTACATTCTGTCCATCAACTGTGTTTTTTGCAATTTTCACCCCGAGTGGGCTGGGTATGCTCAGACGTGAGTCCCAGTCTCTCCACACCACTGGAGTCAAGCTATCCAGGCTGATGAAGGCTGATAGCCAGAAACCGGGCCTTGGATGCTTGATTCCGGTCTGGGAAAGACATGGCTTGGTAGTTCGGACTGGACTGTTCCCATGAGGCACAGGGTCAGAGCTGATTTGCATATAGCCAGTGTCTAATCCAGGGTGGTGTGGAGTGCAAAAAAGACGATGGATTTAGGCCCAGATCCTTGTACTGGGGTGAATGTATGACATTGTTCTACATTCTGTCCATCAACTGTGTTTTTTGCAATTTTCACCCCGAGTGGGCTGGGTATGCTCAGACGTGAGTCCCAGGCTCTCCACACCACTGGAGTCAAGCTATCCAGGCTGATGAAGGCTGATAGCCAGAAACCGGTCCTTGGATGCTTGATTCCGGTCTGGGAAAGACATGGCTTGGTAGTTCAGACTGGACTGTTCCCATGAGGCACAGGGTCAGAGCTGATTTGCATATAGCCAGTGTCTAACCCAGGGTGGTGTGGAGTGCAAACAAACGATGGATTTAGGCCCAGATACTTGTACTGGGGTGAATGTATGACATTGTTCTACATTCTGTCCATCAACTGTGTTTTTTGCAATTTTCACCCCGAGTGGGCAGGGTATGCTCAGACGTGAGTCCCAGGCTCTCCACACCACTGGAGTCAAGCTATCCAGGCTGATGAAGGCTGATAGCCAGAAACCGGTCCTTGGATGCTTGATTCCGGTCTGGGAAAGACATGGCTTGGTAGTTCGGACTGGACTGTTCCCATGAGGCACAGGGTCAGAGCTGATTTGCATATAGCCAGTGTCTAACCCAGGGTGGTGTGGAGTGCAAAAAAAGGATGGATTTAGGCCCAGATCCTTGTACTGGGGTGAATGTATGACATTGTTCTACATTCTGTCCATCAACTGTGTTTTTTGCAATTTTCACCCCGAGTGGGCTGGGTATGCTCAGACGTGAGTCCCAGGCTCTCCACACCACTGGAGTCAAGCTATCCAGGCTGATGAAGGCTGATAGCCAGAAACCGGTCCTTGGATGCTTGATTCCGGTCTGGGAAAGACATGGCTTGGTAGTTCGGACTGGACTGTTCCCATGAGGCACAGGGTCAGAGCTGATTTGCATATAGCCAGTGTCTAACCCAGGGTGGTGTGGAATGCAAAAAAACAATGGATTTAGGCCCAGATCCTTGTACTGGGGTGAATGTATGACATTGTTCTACATTCTGTCCATCAACAGTGTTTTTTGCAATTTTCACCCCGAGTGGGCTGGGTATGCTCAGACGTGAGTCCCAGGCTCTCCACACCACTGGAGTCAAGCTATCCAGGCTGATGAAGGCTGATAGCCAGAAACCGGTCCTTGGATGCTTGATTCCGGTCTGGGAAAGACATGGCTTGGTAGTTCGGACTGGACTGTTCCCATGAGGCACAGGGTCAGAGCTGATTTGCATTTGGCAGTGTCTAACCCAGGGTGGTGTGGAGTGCAAAAAAACGATGGATTTAGGCCCAGATCCTTGTACTGGGGTGAATGTATGACATTGTTCTACATTCTGTCCATCAACTGTGTTTTTGCAATTATCACCCCGAGTGGGCTGGGTATGCTCAGACGTGAGTCCCAGGCTCTCCACACCACTGGAGTCAAGCTATCCAGGCTGATGAAGGCTGATAGCCAGAAACCGGTCTTTGGATGCTTGATTCCGGTCTGGGAAAGACATGTCTTGGTAGTTCGGACTGGACTGTTCCCATGAGGCACAGGGTCAGAGCTGATTTGCATATAACCAGTGTCTAACCCAGGGTGGTGTGGAGTGCAAAAAAACGATGGATTTAGGCCCAGATCCTTGTACTGGGGTGAATGTATGACATTGTTCTACATTCTGTCCATCAACTGTGTTTTTTGCAATTTTCACCCCGAGTGGGCTGGGTATGCTCAGACGTGAGTCCCAGGCTCTCCACACCACTGGAGTCAAGCTATCCAGGCTGATGAAGGCTGATAGCCAGAAACCGGTCCTTGGATGCTTGATTCCGGTCTGTGCAAGACATGGCTTGGTAGTTCGGACTGGACTGTTCCCATGAGGCACAGGGTCAGAGCTGATTTGCATATAGCCAGTGTCTAACCCAGGGTGGTGTGGAGTGCAAAAAAAGGATGGATTTAGGCCCAGATCCTTGTACTGGGGTGAATGTATGACATTGTTCTACATTCTGTCCATCAACTGTGTTTTTTGCAATTTTCACCCCGAGTGGGCTGGGTATGCTCAGACGTGAGTCCCAGGCTCTCCACACCACTGGAGTCAAGCTATCCTGGCTGATGAAGGCTGATAGCCAGAAACCGGTCCTTGGATGCTTGATTCCGGTCTGGGAAAGACATGGCTTGGTAGTTCGGACTGGACTGTTCCCATGAGGCACAGGGTCAGAGCTGATTTGCATATAGCCAGTGTCTAACCCAGGGTGGTGTGGAGTGCAAACAAACGATGGATTTAGGCCCAGATCCTTGTACTGGGGTGAATGTATGACATTGTTCTACATTCTGTCCATCAACTGTGTTTTTTGTAATTTTCACCCCGAGTGGGCAGGGTATGCTCAGACGTGAGTCCCAGGCTCTCCACACCACTGGAGTCAAGCTATCCAGGCTGATGAAGGCTGATAGCCAGAAACCGGTCCTTGGATGCTTGATTCCGGTCTGGGAAAGACATGGCTTGGTAGTTCGGACTGGACTGTTCCCATGAGGCACAGGGTCAGAGCTGATTTGCATATAGCCAGTGTCTAACCCAGGGTGGTGTGGAGTGCAAAAAAACGATGGATTTAGGCCCAGATCCTTGTACTGGGGTGAATGTATGACATTGTTCTACATTCTGTCCATCAACTGTGTTTTTTGCAATTTTCACCCCGAGTGGGCTGGGTATGCTCAGACGTGAGTCCCAGGATCTCCACACCACTGGAGTCAAGCTATCCAGGCTGATGAAGGCTGATAGCCAGAAACCGGTCCTTGGATGCTTGATTCCGGTCTGGGAAAGACATGGCTTGGTAGTTCAGACTGGACTGTTCCCATGAGGCACAGGGTCAGAGCTGATTTGCATATAGCCAGTGTCTAACCCAGGGTGGTGTGGAGTGCAAAAAAAGGATGGATTTAGGCCCAGATCCTTGTACTGGGGTGAATGTATGACATTGTTCTACATTCTGTCCATCAACTGTGTTTTTTGCAATTTTCACCCCGAGTGGGCTGGGTATGCTCAGACGTGAGTCCCAGGCTCTCCACACCACTGGAGTCAAGCTATCCAGGCTTATGAAGGCTGATAGCCAGAAACCGGTCCTTGGATGCTTGATTCCGGTCTGGGAAAGACATGGCTTGGTAGTTCGGACTGGACTGTTCCCATGAGGCACAGGGTCAGAGCTGATTTGCATATAGCCAGTGTCTAACCCAGGGTGGTGTGGAATGCAAAAAAACGATGGATTTAGGCCCAGATCCTTGTACTGGGGTGAATGTATGACATTGTTCTACATTCTGTCCATCAACTGTGTTTTTTGCAATTTTCACCCCGAGTGGGCTGGGTATGCTCAGACGTGAGTCCCAGGCTCTCCACACCACTGGAGTCAAGCTATCCAGGCTGATGAAGGCTGATAGCCAGAAACCGGTCCTTGGATGCTTGATTCCGGTCTGGGAAAGACATGGCTTGGTAGTTCGGACTGGACTGTTCCCATGAGGCACAGGGTCAGAGCTGATTTGCATTTGGCAGTGTCTAACCCAGGGTGGTGTGGAGTGCAAAAAAACGATGGATTTAGGCCCAGAACCTTGTACTGGGGTGAATGTATGACATTGTTCTACATTCTGTCCATCAACTGTGTTTTTTGCAATTATCACCCCGAGTGGGCTGGGTATGCTCAGACGTGAGTCCCAGGCTCTCCACACCACTGGAGTCAAGCTATCCAGGCTGATGAAGGCTGATAGCCAGAAACCGGTCTTTGGATGCTTGATTCCGGTCTGGGAAAGACATGGCTTGGTAGTTCGGACTGGACTGTTCCCATGAGGCACAGGGTCAGAGCTGATTTGCATATAACCAGTGTCTAACCCAGGGTGGTGTGGAGTGCAAAAAAATGATGGATTTAGGCCCAGATCCTTGTACTGGGGTGAATGTATGACATTGTTCTACATTCTGTCCATCAACTGTGTTTTTTGCAATTTTCACCCCGAGTGGGCTGGGTATGCTCAGACGTGAGTCCCAGGCTCTCCACACCACTGGAGTCAAGCTATCCAGGCTGATGAAGGCTGATAGCCAGAAACCGGTCCTTGGATGCTTGATTCCGGTCTGGGAAAGACATGGCTTGGTAGTTCGGACTGGACTGTTCCCATGAGGCACAGGGTCAGAGCTGATTTGCATATAGTCAGTGTCTAACCCAGGGTGGTGTGGAGTGCAAAAAAACGATGGATTTAGGACCAGATCCTTGTACTGGGGTGAATGTATGACATTGCTCTACATTCTGTCCATCAACTGTGTTTTTTGCAATTTTCACCCCGAGTGGGCTGGGTATGCTCAGACGTGAGTCCCAGGCTCTCCACACCACTGGAGTCAAGCTATCCAGGCTGATGAAGGCTGATAGCCAGAAACCGGTCCTTGGATGCTTGATTCCGGTCTGGGAAAGACATAGCTTGGTAGTTCGGACTGGACTGTTCCCATGAGGCACAGGGTCAGAGCTGATTTGCATATAGCCAGTGTCTAACCCAGGGTGGTGTGGAGTGCAAAAAAACGATGGATTTAGGCCCAGATCCTTGTACTTCGGTGAATGTATGACATTGTTCTACACTCTGTCCATCAACTGTGTTTTTTGCAATTTTCACCCCGAGTGGGCTGGGTATGCTCAGACGTGAGTCCCAGGCTCTCCACACCACTGGAGTCAAGCTATCCAGGCTGATGAAGGCTGATAGCCAGAAACCGGTCCTTGGATGCTTGATTCCGGTCTGGGAAAGACATGGCTTGGTAGTTCGGACTGGACTGTTCCCATGAGGCACAGGGTCAGAGCTGATTTGCATATAGCCAGTGTCTAACCCAGGGTGGTGTGGAGTGCAAAAAAACGATGGATTTAGGCCCAGATCCTTGTACTGGGGTGAATGTATGACATTGTTCTACATTCTGTCCATCAACTGTGTTTTTTGCAATTTTCACCCCGAGTGGGCTGGGTATGCTCAGACGTGAGTCCCAGGCTCTCCACACCACTGGAGTCAAGCTATCCAGGCTGATGAAGGCTGATAGCCAGAAACCGGTCCTTGGATGCTTGATTCCGGTCTGGGAAAGACATGGCTTGGTAGTTCGGACTGGACTGTTCCCATGAGGCACAGGGTCAGAGCTGATTTGCATATAGCCAGTGTCTAACCCAGGGTGGTGTGGAGTGCAAAAAAACGATGGATTTAGGCCCAGATCCTTGTACTGGGGTGAATGTATGACATTGTTCTACATTCTGTCCATCAACTGTGTTTTTTGCAATTTTCACCCCGAGTGGGCTGGGTATGCTCAGACGTGAGTCCCAGGCTCTCCACACCACTGGAGTCAAGCTATCCAGGCTGATGAAGGCTGATAGCCAGAAACCGGTCCTTGGATGCTTGATTCCGGTCTGGGAAAGACATGGCTTGGTAGTTCGGACTGGACTGTTCCCATGAGGCACAGGGTCAGAGCTGATTTGCATATAGCCAGTGTCTAACCCAGGGTGGTGTGGAGTGCAAAAAAACGATGGATTTAGGCCCAGATCCTTGTACTGGGGTGAATGTATGACATTGTTCTACATTCTGTCCATCAACTGTGTTTTTTGCAATTTTCACCCCGAGTGGGCTGGGTATGCTCAGACGTGAGTCCCAGGCTCTCCACACCACTGGAGTCAAGCTATCCAGGCTGATGAAGGCTGATAGCCAGAAACCGGTCCTTGGATGCTTGATTCCGGTCTGGGAAAGACATGGCTTGGTAGTTCGGACTGGACTGTTCCCATGAGGCACAGGGTCAGAGCTGATTTGCATATAGCCAATGTCTAACCCAGGGTGGTGTGGAATGCAAAAAAACTATGGATTTAGGCCCAGATCCTTGTACTGGGGTGAATGTATGACATTGTTCTACATTCTGTCCATCAACTGTGTTTTTTGCAATTTTCACCCCGAGTGGGCTGGGTATGCTCAGACGTGAGTCCCAGGCTCTCCACACCACTGGAGTCAAGCTATCCAGGCTGATGAAGGCTGATAGCCAAAAACCGGTCCTTGGATGCTTGATTCCGGTCAGGGAAAGACATGGCTTGGTAGTTCGGACTGGACTGTTCCCATGAGGCACAGGGTCAGAGCTGATTTGCATATAGCCAGTGTCTAACCCAGGGTGGTGTGGAGTGCAAAAAAATGATGGATTTAGGCCCAGATCCTTGTACTGGGGTGAATGTATGACATTGTTCTACATTCTGTCCATCAACTGTGTTTTTTGCAATTTTCACCCCGAGTGGGCTGGGTATGCTCAGACGTGAGTCCCAGGCTCTCCACACCACTGGAGTCAAGCTATCCAGGCTGATGAAGGCTGATAGCCAGAAACCGGTCCTTGGATGCTTGATTCCGGTCTGGGAAAGACATGGCTTGGTAGTTTGGACTGGACTGTTCCCATGAGGCACAGGGTCAGAGCTGATTTGCATATAGCCAATGTCTAACCCAGGGTGGTGTGGAATGCAAAAAAACGATGGATTTAGGCCCAGATCCTTGTACTGGGGTGAATGTATGACATTGTTCTACATTCTGTCCATCAACTGTGTTTTTTGCAATTTTCACCCCGAGTGGGCTGGGTATGCTCAGACGTGAGTCCCAGGCTCTCCACACCACTGGAGTCAAGCTATCCAGGCTGATGAAGGCTGATAGCCAGAAACCGGTCCTTGGATGCTTGATTCCGGTCTGTGCAAGACATGGCTTGGTAGTTCGGACTGGACTGTTCCCATGAGGCACAGGGTCAGAGCTGATTTGCATATAGCCAGTGTCTAACCCAGGGTGGTGTGGAGTGCAAAAAAACGATGGATTTAGGCCCAGATCCTTGTACTGGGGTGAATGTATGACATTGTTCTACATTCTGTCCATCAACTGTTTTTTTTGCAATTTTTACCCCGAGTGGGCTGGGTATGCTCAGACGTGAGTCCCAGGCTCTCCACACCACTGGAGTCAAGCTATCCAGGCTGATGAAGGCTGATAGCCAGAAACCGGTCCTTGGATGCTTGATTCCGGTCTGGGAAAGACATGGCTTGGTAGTTCGGACTGGACTGTTCCCATGAGGCACAGGGTTAGAGCTGATTTGCATATAGCCAATGTCTAACCCAGGGTGGTGTGGAATGCAAAAAAACTATGGATTTAGGCCCAGATCCTTGTACTGGGGTGAATGTATGACATTGTTCTACATTCTGTCCATCAACTGTGTTTTTTGCAATTTTCACCCCGAGTGGGCTGGGTATGCTCAGACGTGAGTCCCAGGCTCTCCACACCACTGGAGTCAAGCTATCCAGGCTGATGAAGGCTGATAGCCAGAAACCGGTCCTTGGATGCTTGATTCCGGTCAGGGAAAGACATGGCTTGGTAGTTCGGACTGGACTGTTCCCATGAGGCACAGGGTCAGAGCTGATTTGCATATAGCCAGTGTCTAACCCAGGGTGGTGTGGAGTGCAAAAAAAGATGGATTTAGGCCCAGATCCTTGTACTGGGGTGAATGTATGACATTGTTCTACATTCTGTCCATCAACTGTGTTTTTTGCAATTTTCACCCCGAGTGGGCTGGGTATGCTCAGACGTGAGTCCCAGGCTCTCCACACCACTGGAGTCAAGCTATCCAGGCTGATAAAGGCTGATAGCCAGAAACCGGTCCTTGGATGCTTGATTCCGGTCTGGGAAAGACATGGCTTGGTAGTTCGGACTGGACTGTTCCCATGAGGCACAGGGTCAGAGCTGATTTGCATATAGCCAATGTCTAATCCAGGGTGGTGTGGAATGCAAAAAAACGATGGATTTAGGCCCAGATCCTTGTACTGGGGTGAATGTATGACATTGTTCTACATTCTGTCCATCAACTGTGTTTTTTGCAATTTTCACCCCGAGTGGGCTGGGTATGCTCAGACGTGAGTCCCAGGCTCTCCACACCACTGGAGTCAAGCTATCCAGGCTGATGAAGGCTGATAGCCAGAAACCGGTCCTTGGATGCTTGATTCCGGTCTGGGAAAGACATGGCTTGGTAGTTCGGACTGGACTGTTCCCATGAGGCACAGGGTCAGAGCTGATTTGCATATAGCCAGTGTCTAACCCAGGGTGGTGTGGAGTGCAAAAAAACGATGGATTTAGGCCCAGATCCTTGTACTGGGGTGAATGTATGACATTGTTCTACATTCTGTCCATCAACTGTGTTTTTTGCAATTTTCACCCCGAGTGGGCTGGGTATGCTCAGACGTGAGTCCCAGGCTCTCCACACCACTGGAGTCAAGCTATCCAGGCTGATGAAGGCTGATAGCCAGAAACCGGTCCTTGGATGCTTGATTCCGGTCTGTGCAAGACATGGCTTGGTAGTTCGGACTGGACTGTTCCCATGAGGCACAGGGTCAGAGCTGATTTGCATATAGCCAGTGTCTAACCCAGGGTGGTGTGGAGTGCAAAAAAACGATGGATTTAGGCCCAGATCCTTGTACTGGGGTGAATGTATGACATTGTTCTACATTCTGTCCATCAACTGTGTTTTTTACAATTTTCACCCCCCGAGTGGGCTGGGTATGCTCAGACGTGAGTCCCAGGCTCTCCACACCACTGGAGTCAAGCTATCCTGGCTGATGAAGACTGATAGCCAGAAACCGGTCCTTGGATGCTTGATTCCGGTCTGGGAAAGACATGGCTTGGTAGTTCGGACTGGACTGTTCCCATGAGGCACAGGGTCAGAGCTGATTTGCATATAGCCAGTGTCTAACCCAGGGTGGTGTGGAGTGCAAAAAAACGATGGATTTAGGCCCAGATCCTTGTACTGGGGTGAATGTATGACATTGTTCTACATTCTGTCCATCAACTGTGTTTTTTGCAATTTTCACCCCGAGTGGGCTGGGTATGCTCAGACGTGAGTCCCAGTCTCTCCACACCACTGGAGTCAAGCTATCCAGGCTGATGAAGGCTGATAGCCAGAAACCGGTCCTTGGATGCTTGATTCCGGTCTGGGAAAGACATGGCTTGGTAGTTCGGACTAGACTGTTCCCATGAGGCACAGGGTCAGAGCTGATTTGCATATAGCCAGTGTCTAACCCAGGGTGGTGTGGAGTGCAAAAAAACGATGGATTTAGGCCCAGATCCTTGTACTGGGGTGAATGTATGACATTGTTCTACATTCTGTCCATCAACTGTGTTTTTTGCAATTTTCACCCCGAGCGGGCAGGGTATGCTCAGACGTGAGTCCCAGGCTCTCCACACCACTGGAGTCAAGCTATCCAGGCTGATGAAGGCTGATAGCCAGAAACCGGTCCTTGGATGCTTGATTCCGGTCTGGGAAAGACATGGCTTGGTAGTTCGGACTGGACTGTTCCCATGAGGCACAGGGTCAGAGCTGATTTGCATATAGCCAGTGTCTAACCCAGGGTGGTGTGGAGTGCAAAAAAACGATGGATTTAGGCCCAGATCCTTGTACTGGGGTGAATGTATGACATTGTTCTACATTCTGTCCATCAACTGTGTTTTTTGCAATTTTCACCCCGAGTGGGCTGGGTATGCTCAGACGTGAGTCCCAGGCTCTCCACACCACTGGAGTCAAGCTATTCAGGCTGATGAAAGCTGTTAGCCAGAAACCGGTCCTTGGATGCTTGATTCCGGTCTGGGAAAGACATGGTTTGGTAGTTCAGACTGGACTGTTCCCATGAGGCACAGGGTCAGAGCTGATTTGCATATAGCCAGTGTCTAACCCAGGGTGGTGTGGAGTGCAAAAAAAGGATGGATTTAGGCCCAGATCCTTGTACTGGGGTGAATGTATGACATTGTTCTACATTCTGTCCATCAACTGTGTTTTTTGCAATTTTCACCCCGAGTGGGCTGGGTATGCTCAGACGTGAGTCCCAGGCTCTCCACACCACTGGAGTCAAGCTATCCAGGCTGATGAAGGCTGATAGCCAGAAACCGGTCCTTGGATGCTTGATTCCGGTCTGGGAAAGACATGGCTTGGTAGTTCGGACTGGACTGTTCCCATGAGGCACAGGGTCAGAGCTGATTTGCATATAGCCAGTGTCTAACCCAGGGTGGTGTGGAGTGCAAAAAAACGATGGATTTAGGACCAGATCCTTGTACTGGGGTGAATGTATGACATTGTTCTACATTCTGTCCATCAACTGTGTTTTTTGCAATTTTCACCCCGAGTGGGCTGGGTATGCTCAGACGTGAGTCCCAGGCTCTCCACACCACTGGAGTCAAGCTATCCAGGCTGATGAAGGCTGATAGCCAGAAACCGGTCCTTGGATGCTTGATTCCGGTCTGGGAAAGACATAGCTTGGTAGTTCGGACTGGACTGTTCCCATGAGGCACAGGGTCAGAGCTGATTTGCATATAGCCAGTGTCTAACCCAGGGTGGTGTGGAGTGCAAAAAAACGATGGATTTAGGCCCAGATCCTTGTACTTCGGTGAATGTATGACATTGTTCTACATTCTGTCCATCAACTGTGTTTTTTGCAATTTTCACCCCGAGTGGGCTGGGTATGCTCAGACGTGAGTCCCAGGCTCTCCACACCACTGGAGTCAAGCTATCCAGGCTGATGAAGGCTGATAGCCAGAAACCGGTCCTTGGATGCTTGATTCCGGTCTGGGAAAGACATGGCTTGGTAGTTCGGACTGGACTGTTCCCATGAGGCACAGGGTCAGAGCTGATTTGCATATAGCCAGTGTCTAACCCAGGGTGGTGTGGAGTGCAAAAAAACGATGGATTTAGGCCCAGATCCTTGTACTGGGGTGAATGTATGACATTGTTCTACATTCTGTCCATCAACTGTGTTTTTTGCAATTTTCACCCCGAGTGGGCTGGGTATGCTCAGACGTGAGTCCCAGGCTCTCCACACCACTGGAGTCAAGCTATCCAGGCTGATGAAGGCTGATAGCCAGAAACCGGTCCTTGGATGCTTGATTCCGGTCTGGGAAAGACATGGCTTGGTAGTTCGGACTGGACTGTTCCCATGAGGCACAGGGTCAGAGCTGATTTGCATATAGCCAGTGTCTAACCCAGGGTGGTGTGGAGTGCAAAAAAACGATGGATTTAGGCCCAGATCCTTGTACTGGGGTGAATGTATGACATTGTTCTACATTCTGTCCATCAACTGTGTTTTTTGCAATTTTCACCCCGAGTGGGCTGGGTATGCTCAGACGTTGGTCCCAGGCTCTCCACACCACTGGAGTCAAGCTATCCAGGCTGATGAAGGCTGATAGCCAGAAACCGGTCCTTGGATGCTTGATTCCGGTCTGGGAAAGACATGGCTTGGTAGTTCGGACTGGACTGTTCCCATGAGGCACAGGGTCAGAGCTGATTTGCATATAGCCAATGTCTAACCCAGGGTGGTGTGGAATGCAAAAAAACGATGGATTTAGGCCCAGATCCTTGTACTGGGGTGAATGTATGACATTGTTCTACATTCTGTCCATCAACTGTGTTTTTTGCAATTTTCACCCCGAGTGGGCTTGGTATGCTCAGACGTGAGTCCCAGGCTCTCCACACCACTGGAGTCAAGCTATCCAGGCTGATGAAGGCTGATAGCCAGAAACCGGTCCTTGGATGCTTGATTCCGGTCTGGGAAAGACATGGCTTTGTAGTTCGGACTGGACTGTTCCCATGAGGCACAGGGTCAGATCTGATTTGCATTTGGCAGTGTCTAACCCAGGGTGGTGTGGAGTGCAAAAAAGCGATGGATTTAGGCCCAGATCCTTGTACTGGGGTGAATGTATGACATTGTTCTGCATTCTGTCCATCAACTGTGTTTTTTGCAATTATCACCCCGAGTGGGCTGGGTATGCTCAGACGTGAGTCCCAGGCTCTCCACACCACTGGAGTCAAGCTATCCAGGCTGATGAAGGCTGATAGCCAGAAACCGGTCTTTGGATGCTTGATTCCGGTCTGGGAAAGACATGGCTTGGTAGTTCGGACTGGACTGTTCCCATGAGGCACAGGGTCAGAGCTGATTTGCATATAACCAGTGTCTAACCCAGGGTGGTGTGGAGTGCAAAAAAACGATGGATTTAGGCCCAGATCCTTGTACTGGGGTGAATGTATGACATTGTTCTACATTCTGTCCATCAACTGTGTTTTTTGCAATTTTCACCCCGAGTGGGCTGGGTATGCTCAGACGTGAGTCCCAGGCTCTCCACACCACTGGAGTCAAGCTATCCAGGCTGATGAAGGCTGATAGCCAGAAACCGGTCCTTGGATGCTTGATTCCGGTCTGGGAAAGACATGGCTTGGTAGTTCGGACTGGACTGTTCCCATGAGGCACAGGGTCAGAGCTGATTTGCATATAGCCAGTGTCTAACCCAGGGTGGTGTGGAGTGCAAAAAAACGATGGATTTAGGACCAGATCCTTGTACTGGGGTGAATGTATGACATTGTTCTACATTCTGTCCATCAACTGTGTTTTTTGCAATTTTCACCCCGAGTGGGCTGGGTATGCTCAGACGTGAGTCCCAGGCTCTCCACACCACTGGAGTCAAGCTATCCAGGCTGATGAAGGCTGATAGCCAGAAACCGGTCCTTGGATGCTTGATTCCGGTCTGGGAAAGACATAGCTTGGTAGTTCGGACTGGACTGTTCCCATGAGGCACAGGGTCAGAGCTGATTTGCATATAGCCAGTGTCTAACCCAGGGTGGTGTGGAGTGCAAAAAAACGATGGATTTAGGCCCAGATCCTTGTACTTCGGTGAATGTATGACATTGTTCTACATTCTGTCCATCAACTGTGTTTTTTGCAATTTTCACCCCGAGTGGGCTGGGTATGCTCAGACGTGAGTCCCAGGCTCTCCACACCACTGGAGTCAAGCTATCCAGGCTGATGAAGGCTGATAGCCAGAAACCGGTCCTTGGATGCTTGATTCCGGTCTGGGAAAGACATAGCTTGGTAGTTCGGACTGGACTGTTCCCATAAGGCACAGGGTCAGAGCTGATTTGCATATAGCCAGTGTCTAACCCAGGGTGGTGTGGAGTGCAAAAAAACAATGGATTTAGGCCCAGATCCTTGTACTTCGGTGAATGTATGACATTGTTCTACATTCTGTCCATCAACTGTGTTTTTTGCAATTTTCACCCCGAGTGGGCTGGGTATGCTCAGACGTGAGTCCCAGGCTCTCCACACCACTGGAGTCAAGCTATCCAGGCTGATGAAGGCTGATAGCCAGAAACCGGTCCTTGGATGCTTGATTCCGGTCTGGGAAAGACATGGCTTGGTAGTTCGGACTGGACTGTTCCCATGAGGCACAGGGTCAGAGCTGATTTGCATATAGCCAGTGTCTAACCCAGGGTGGTGTGGAGTGCAAAAAAACGATGGATTTAGGCCCAGATCCTTGTACTGGGGTGAATGTATGACATTGTTCTACATTCTGTCCATCAACTGTGTTTTTTGCAATTTTCACCCCGAGTGGGCTGGGTATGCTCAGACGTGAGTCCCAGGCTCTCCACACCACTGGAGTCAAGCTATCCAGGCTGATGAAGGCTGATAGCCAGAAACCGGTCCTTGGATGCTTGATTCCGGTCTGGGAAAGACATGGTTTGGTAGTTCAGACTGGACTGTTCCCATGAGGCACAGGGTCAGAGCTGATTTGCATATAGCCAGTGTCTAACCCAGGGTGGTGTGGAGTGCAAAAAAAGGATGGATTTAGGCCCAGATCCTTGTACTGGGGTGAATGTATGACATTGTTCTACATTCTGTCCATCAACTGTGTTTTTTGCAATTTTCACCCCGAGTGGGCTGGGTATGCTCAGACGTGAGTCCCAGGCTCTCCACACCACTGGAGTCAAGCTATCCAGGCTGATGAAGGCTGATAGCCAGAAACCGGTCCTTGGATGCTTGATTCCGGTCTGGGAAAGACATGGCTTGGTAGTTCGGACTGGACTGTTCCCATGAGGCACAGGGTCAGAGCTGATTTGCATATAGCCAGTGTCTAACCCAGGGTGGTGTGGAGTGCAAAAAAACGATGGATTTAGGACCAGATCCTTGTACTGGGGTGAATGTATGACATTGTTCTACATTCTGTCCATCAACTGTGTTTTTTGCAATTTTCACCCCGAGTGGGCTGGGTATGCTCAGACGTGAGTCCCAGGCTCTCCACACCACTGGAGTCAAGCTATCCAGGCTGATGAAGGCTGATAGCCAGAAACCGGTCCTTGGATGCTTGATTCCGGTCTGGGAAAGACATAGCTTGGTAGTTCGGACTGGACTGTTCCCATGAGGCACAGGGTCAGAGCTGATTTGCATATAGCCAGTGTCTAACCCAGGGTGGTGTGGAGTGCAAAAAAATGATGGATTTAGGCCCAGATCCTTGTACTTCGGTGAATGTATGACATTGTTCTACATTCTGTCCATCAACTGTGTTTTTTGCAATTTTCACCCCGAGTGGGCTGGGTATGCTCAGACGTGAGTCCCAGGCTCTCCACACCACTGGAGTCAAGCTATCCAGGCTGATGAAGGCTGATAGCCAGAAACCGGTCCTTGGATGCTTGATTCCGGTCTGGGAAAGACATGGCTTGGTAGTTCGGACTGGACTGTTCCCATGAGGCACAGGGTCAGAGCTGATTTGCATATAGCCAGTGTCTAACCCAGGGTGGTGTGGAGTGCAAAAAAACGATGGATTTAGGCCCAGATCCTTGTACTGGGGTGAATGTATGACATTGTTCTACATTCTGTCCATCAACTGTGTTTTTTGCAATTTTCACCCCGAGTGGGCTGGGTATGCTCAGACGTGAGTCCCAGGCTCTCCACACCACTGGAGTCAAGCTATCCAGGCTGATGAAGGCTGATAGCCAGAAACCGGTCCTTGGATGCTTGATTCCGGTCTGTGCAAGACATGGCTTGGTAGTTCGGACTGGACTGTTCCCATGAGGCACAGGGTCAGAGCTGATTTGCATATAGCCAGTGTCTAACCCAGGGTGGTGTGGAGTGCAAAAAAACGATGGATTTAGGCCCAGATCCTTGTACTGGGGTGAATGTATGACATTGTTCTACATTCTGTCCATCAACTGTGTTTTTTGCAATTTTCACCCCCCGAGTGGGCTGGGTATGCTCAGACGTGAGTCCCAGGCTCTCCACACCACTGGAGTCAAGCTATCCTGGCTGATGAAGACTGATAGCCAGAAACCGGTCCTTGGATGCTTGATTCCGGTCTGGGAAAGACATGGCTTGGTAGTTCGGACTGGACTGTTCCCATGAGGCACAGGGTCAGAGCTGATTTGCATATAGCCAGTGTCTAACCCAGGGTGGTGTGGAGTGCAAAAAAACGATGGATTTAGGCCCAGATCCTTGTACTGGGGTGAATGTATGACATTGTTCTACATTCTGTCCATCAACTGTGTTTTTTGCAATTTTCACCCCGAGTGGGCTGGGTATGCTCAGACGTGAGTCCCAGTCTCTCCACACCACTGGAGTCAAGCTATCCAGGCTGATGAAGGCTGATAGCCAGAAACCGGTCCTTGGATGCTTGATTCCGGTCTGGGAAAGACATGGCTTGGTAGTTCGGACTGGACTGTTCCCATGAGGCACAGGGTCAGAGCTGATTTGCATATAGCCAGTGTCTAACCCAGGGTGGTGTGGAGTGCAAAAAAACGATGGATTTAGGCCCAGATCCTTGTACTGGGGTGAATGTATGACATTGTTCTACATTCTGTCCATCAACTGTGTTTTTTGCAATTTTCACCCCGAGTGGGCAGGGTATGCTCAGACGTGAGTCCCAGGCTCTCCACACCACTGGAGTCAAGCTATCCAGGCTGATGAAGGCTGATAGCCAGAAACCGGTCCTTGGATGCTTGATTCCGGTCTGGGAAAGACATGGCATGGTAGTTCGGACTGGACTGTTCCCATGAGGCACAGGGTCAGAGCTGATTTGCATATAGCCAGTGTCTAACCCAGGGTGGTGTGGAGTGCAAAAAAACGATGGATTTAGGCCCAGATCCTTGTACTGGGGTGAATGTATGACATTGTTCTACATTCTGTCCATCAACTGTGTTTTTTGCAATTTTCACCCCGAGTGGGCTGGGTATGCTCAGACGTGAGTCCCAGGCTCTCCACACCACTGGAGTCAAGCTATTCAGGCTGATGAAGGCTGTTAGCCAGAAACCGGTCCTTGGATGCTTGATTCCGGTCTGGGAAAGACATGGTTTGGTAGTTCAGACTGGACTGTTCCCATGAGGCACAGGGTCAGAGCTGATTTGCATATAGCCAGTGTCTAACCCAGGGTGGTGTGGAGTGCAAAAAAAGGATGGATTTAGGCCCAGATCCTTGTACTGGGGTGAATGTATGACATTGTTCTACATTCTGTCCATCAACTGTGTTTTTTGCAATTTTCACCCCGAGTGGGCTGGGTATGCTCAGACGTGAGTCCCAGGCTCTCCACACCACTGGAGTCAAGCTATCCAGGCTGATGAAGGCTGATAGCCAGAAACCGGTCCTTGGATGCTTGATTCCGGTCTGGGAAAGACATGGCTTGGTAGTTCGGACTGGACTGTTCCCATGAGGCACAGGGTCAGAGCTGATTTGCATATAGCCAGTGTCTAACCCAGGGTGGTGTGGAGTGCAAAAAAACGATGGATTTAGGACCAGATCCTTGTACTGGGGTGAATGTATGACATTGTTCTACATTCTGTCCATCAACTGTGTTTTTTGCAATTTTCACCCCGAGTGGGCTGGGTATGCTCAGACGTGAGTCCCAGGCTCTCCACACCACTGGAGTCAAGCTATCCAGGCTGATGAAGGCTGATAGCCAGAAACCGGTCCTTGGATGCTTGATTCCGGTCTGGGAAAGACATAGCTTGGTAGTTCGGACTGGACTGTTCCCATGAGGCACAGGGTCAGAGCTGATTTGCATATAGCCAGTGTCTAACCCAGGGTGGTGTGGAGTGCAAAAAAACGATGGATTTAGGCCCAGATCCTTGTACTTCGGTGAATGTATGACATTGTTCTACATTCTGTCCATCAACTGTGTTTTTTGCAATTTTCACCCCGAGTGGGCTGGGTATGCTCAGACGTGAGTCCCAGGCTCTCCACACCACTGGAGTCAAGCTATCCAGGCTGATGAAGGCTGATAGCCAGAAACCGGTCCTTGGATGCTTGATTCCGGTCTGGGAAAGACATGGCTTGGTAGTTCGGACTGGACTGTTCCCATGAGGCACAGGGTCAGAGCTGATTTGCATATAGCCAGTGTCTAACCCAGGGTGGTGTGGAGTGCAAAAAAACGATGGATTTAGGCCCAGATCCTTGTACTGGGGTGAATGTATGACATTGTTCTACATTCTGTCCATCAACTGTGTTTTTTGCAATTTTCACCCCGAGTGGGCTGGGTATGCTCAGACGTGAGTCCCAGGCTCTCCACACCACTGGAGTCAAGCTATCCAGGCTGATGAAGGCTGATAGCCAGAAACCGGTCCTTGGATGCTTGATTCCGGTCTGGGAAAGACATGGCTTGGTAGTTCGGACTGGACTGTTCCCATGAGGCACAGGGTCAGAGCTGATTTGCATATAGCCAGTGTCTAACCCAGGGTGGTGTGGAGTGCAAAAAAACGATGGATTTAGGCCCAGATCCTTGTACTGGGGTGAATGTATGACATTGTTCTACATTCTGTCCATCAACTGTGTTTTTTGCAATTTTCACCCCGAGTGGGCTGGGTATGCTCAGACGTTGGTCCCAGGCTCTCCATACCACTGGAGTCAAGCTATCCAGGCTGATGAAGGCTGATAGCCAGAAACCGGTCCTTGGATGCTTGATTCCGGTCTGGGAAAGACATGGCTTGGTAGTTCGGACTGGACTGTTCCCATGAGGCACAGGGTCAGAGCTGATTTGCATATAGCCAATGTCTAACCCAGGGTGGTGTGGAATGCAAAAAAACGATGGATTTAGGCCCAGATCCTTGTACTGGGGTGAATGTATGACATTGTTCTACATTCTGTCCATCAACTGTGTTTTTTGCAATTTTCACCCCGAGTGGGCTTGGTATGCTCAGACGTGAGTCCCAGGCTCTCCACACCACTGGAGTCAAGCTATCCAGGCTGATGAAGGCTGATAGCCAGAAACCGGTCCTTGGATGCTTGATTCCGGTCTGGGAAAGACATGGCTTTGTAGTTCGGACTGGACTGTTCCCATGAGGCACAGGGTCAGAGCTGATTTGCATTTGGCAGTGTCTAACCCAGGGTGGTGTGGAGTGCAAAAAAGCGATGGATTTAGGCCCAGATCCTTGTACTGGGGTGAATGTATGACATTGTTCTGCATTCTGTCCATCAACTGTGTTTTTTGCAATTATCACCCCGAGTGGGCTGGGTATGCTCAGACGTGAGTCCCAGGCTCTTCACACCACTGGAGTCAAGCTATCCAGGCTGATGAAGGCTGATAGCCAGAAACCGGTCTTTGGATGCTTGATTCCGGTCTGGGAAAGACATGGCTTGGTAGTTCGGACTGGACTGTTCCCATGAGGCACAGGGTCAGAGCTGATTTGCATATAACCAGTGTCTAACCCAGGGTGGTGTGGAGTGCAAAAAAACGATGGATTTAGGCCCAGATCCTTGTACTGGGGTGAATGTATGACATTGTTCTACATTCTGTCCATCAACTGTGTTTTTTGCAATTTTCACCCCGAGTGGGCTGGGTATGCTCAGACGTGAGTCCCAGGCTCTCCACACCACTGGAGTCAAGCTATCCAGGCTGATGAAGGCTGATAGCCAGAAACCGGTCCTTGGATGCTTGATTCCGGTCTGGGAAAGACATGGCTTGGTAGTTCGGACTGGACTGTTCCCATGAGGCACAGGGTCAGAGCTGATTTGCATATAGCCAGTGTCTAACCCAGGGTGGTGTGGAGTGCAAAAAAACGATGGATTTAGGACCAGATCCTTGTACTGGGGTGAATGTATGACATTGTTCTACATTCTGTCCATCAACTGTGTTTTTTGCAATTTTCACCCCGAGTGGGCTGGGTATGCTCAGACGTGAGTCCCAGGCTCTCCACACCACTGGAGTCAAGCTATCCAGGCTGATGAAGGCTGATAGCCAGAAACCGGTCCTTGGATGCTTGATTCCGGTCTGGGAAAGACATAGCTTGGTAGTTCGGACTGGACTGTTCCCATGAGGCACAGGGTCAGAGCTGATTTGCATATAGCCAGTGTCTAACCCAGGGTGGTGTGGAGTGCAAAAAAACGATGGATTTAGGCCCAGATCCTTGTACTTCGGTGAATGTATGACATTGTTCTACATTCTGTCCATCAACTGTGTTTTTTGCAATTTTCACCCCGAGTGGGCTGGGTATGCTCAGACGTGAGTCCCAGGCTCTCCACACCACTGGAGTCAAGCTATCCAGGCTGATGAAGGCTGATAGCCAGAAACCGGTCCTTGGATGCTTGATTCCGGTCTGGGAAAGACATAGCTTGGTAGTTCGGACTGGACTGTTCCCATGAGGCACAGGGTCAGAGCTGATTTGCATATAGCCAGTGTCTAACCCAGGGTGGTGTGGAGTGCAAAAAAACAATGGATTTAGGCCCAGATCCTTGTACTTCGGTGAATGTATGACATTGTTCTACATTCTGTCCATCAACTGTGTTTTTTGCAATTTTCACCCCGAGTGGGCTGGGTATGCTCAGACGTGAGTCCCAGGCTCTCCACACCACTGGAGTCAAGCTATCCAGGCTGATGAAGGCTGATAGCCAGAAACCGGTCCTTGGATGCTTGATTCCGGTCTGGGAAAGACATGGCTTGGTAGTTCGGACTGGACTGTTCCCATGAGGCACAGGGTCAGAGCTGATTTGCATATAGCCAGTGTCTAACCCAGGGTGGTGTGGAGTGCAAAAAAACGATGGATTTAGGCCCAGATCCTTGTACTGGGGTGAATGTATGACATTGTTCTACATTCTGTCCATCAACTGTGTTTTTTGCAATTTTCACCCCGAGTGGGCTGGGTATGCTCAGACGTGAGTCCCAGGCTCTCCACACCACTGGAGTCAAGCTATCCAGGCTGATGAAGGCTGATAGCCAGAAACCGGTCCTTGGATGCTTGATTCCGGTCTGGGAAAGACATGGTTTGGTAGTTCAGACTGGACTGTTCCCATGAGGCACAGGGTCAGAGCTGATTTGCATATAGCCAGTGTCTAACCCAGGGTGGTGTGGAGTGCAAAAAAAGGATGGATTTAGGCCCAGATCCTTGTACTGGGGTGAATGTATGACATTGTTCTACATTCTGTCCATCAACTGTGTTTTTTGCAATTTTCACCCCGAGTGGGCTGGGTATGCTCAGACGTGAGTCCCAGGCTCTCCACACCACTGGAGTCAAGCTATCCAGGCTGATGAAGGCTGATAGCCAGAAACCGGTCCTTGGATGCTTGATTCCGGTCTGGGAAAGACATGGCTTGGTAGTTCGGACTGGACTGTTCCCATGAGGCACAGGGTCAGAGCTGATTTGCATATAGCCAGTGTCTAACCCAGGGTGGTGTGGAGTGCAAAAAAACGATGGATTTAGGACCAGATCCTTGTACTGGGGTGAATGTATGACATTGTTCTACATTCTGTCCATCAACTGTGTTTTTTGCAATTTTCACCCCGAGTGGGCTGGGTATGCTCAGACGTGAGTCCCAGGCTCTCCACACCACTGGAGTCAAGCTATCCAGGCTGATGAAGGCTGATAGCCAGAAACCGGTCCTTGGATGCTTGATTCCGGTCTGGGAAAGACATAGCTTGGTAGTTCGGACTGGACTGTTCCCATGAGGCACAGGGTCAGAGCTGATTTGCATATAGCCAGTGTCTAACCCAGGGTGGTGTGGAGTGCAAAAAAATGATGGATTTAGGCCCAGATCCTTGTACTTCGGTGAATGTATGACATTGTTCTACATTCTGTCCATCAACTGTGTTTTTTGCAATTTTCACCCCGAGTGGGCTGGGTATGCTCAGACGTGAGTCCCAGGCTCTCCACACCACTGGAGTCAAGCTATCCAGGCTGATGAAGGCTGATAGCCAGAAACCGGTCCTTGGATGCTTGATTCCGGTCTGGGAAAGACATGGCTTGGTAGTTCGGACTGGACTGTTCCCATGAGGCACAGGGTCAGAGCTGATTTGCATATAGCCAGTGTCTAACCCAGGGTGGTGTGGAGTGCAAAAAAACGATGGATTTAGGCCCAGATCCTTGTACTGGGGTGAATGTATGACATTGTTCTACATTCTGTCCATCAACTGTGTTTTTTGCAATTTTCACCCCGAGTGGGCTGGGTATGCTCAGACGTGAGTCCCAGGCTCTCCACACCACTGGAGTCAAGCTATCCAGGCTGATGAAGGCTGATAGCCAGAAACCGGTCCTTGGATGCTTGATTCCGGTCTGGGAAAGACATGGCTTGGTAGTTCGGACTGGACTGTTCCCATGAGGCACAGGGTCAGAGCTGATTTGCATATAGCCAGTGTCTAACCCAGGGTGGTGTGGAGTGCAAAAAAAGATGGATTTAGGCCCAGATCCTTGTACTGGGGTGAATGTATGACATTGTTCTACATTCTGTCCATCAACTGTGTTTTTTGCAATTTTCACCCCGAGTGGGCTGGGTATGCTCAGACGTTGGTCCCAGGCTCTCCACACCACTGGAGTCAAGCTATCCAGGCTGATGAAGGCTGATAGCCAGAAACCGGTCCTTGGATGCTTGATTCCGGTCTGGGAAAGACATGGCTTGGTAGTTCGGACTGGACTGTTCCCATGAGGCACAGGGTCAGAGCTGATTTGCATATAGCCAATGTCTAACCCAGGGTGGTGTGGAATGCAAAAAAACGATGGATTTAGGCCCAGATCCTTGTACTGGGGTGAATGTATGACATTGTTCTACATTCTGTCCATCAACTGTGTTTTTTGCAATTTTCACCCCGAGTGGGCTTGGTATGCTCAGACGTGAGTCCCAGGCTCTCCACACCACTGGAGTCAAGCTATCCAGGCTGATGAAGGCTGATAGCCAGAAACCGGTCCTTGGATGCTTGATTCCGGTCTGGGAAAGACATGGCTTTGTAGTTCGGACTGGACTGTTCCCATGAGGCACAGGGTCAGAGCTGATTTGCATTTGGCAGTGTCTAACCCAGGGTGGTGTGGAGTGCAAAAAAGCGATGGATTTAGGCCCAGATCCTTGTACTGGGGTGAATGTATGACATTGTTCTGCATTCTGTCCATCAACTGTGTTTTTTGCAATTATCACCCCGAGTGGGCTGGGTATGCTCAGACGTGAGTCCCAGGCTCTCCACACCACTGGAGTCAAGCTATCCAGGCTGATGAAGGCTGATAGCCAGAAACCGGTCTTTGGATGCTTGATTCCGGTCTGGGAAAGACATGGCTTGGTAGTTCGGACTGGACTGTTCCCATGAGGCACAGGGTCAGAGCTGATTTGCATATAACCAGTGTCTAACCCAGGGTGGTGTGGAGTGCAAAAAAACGATGGATTTAGGCCCAGATCCTTGTACTGGGGTGAATGTATGACATTGTTCTACATTCTGTCCATCAACTGTGTTTTTTGCAATTTTCACCCCGAGTGGGCTGGGTATGCTCAGACGTGAGTCCCAGGCTCTCCACACCACTGGAGTCAAGCTATCCAGGCTGATGAAGGCTGATAGCCAGAAACCGGTCCTTGGATGCTTGATTCCGGTCTGGGAAAGACATGGCTTGGTAGTTCGGACTGGACTGTTCCCATGAGGCACAGGGTCAGAGCTGATTTGCATATAGCCAGTGTCTAACCCAGGGTGGTGTGGAGTGCAAAAAAACGATGGATTTAGGACCAGATCCTTGTACTGGGGTGAATGTATGACATTGTTCTACATTCTGTCCATCAACTGTGTTTTTTGCAATTTTCACCCCGAGTGGGCTGGGTATGCTCAGACGTGAGTCCCAGGCTCTCCACACCACTGGAGTCAAGCTATCCAGGCTGATGAAGGCTGATAGCCAGAAACCGGTCCTTGGATGCTTGATTCCGGTCTGGGAAAGACATAGCTTGGTAGTTCGGACTGGACTGTTCCCATGAGGCACAGGGTCAGAGCTGATTTGCATATAGCCAGTGTCTAACCCAGGGTGGTGTGGAGTGCAAAAAAACGATGGATTTAGGCCCAGATCCTTGTACTTCGGTGAATGTATGACATTGTTCTACATTCTGTCCATCAACTGTGTTTTTTGCAATTTTCACCCCGAGTGGGCTGGGTATGCTCAGACGTGAGTCCCAGGCTCTCCACACCACTGGAGTCAAGCTATCCAGGCTGATGAAGGCTGATAGCCAGAAACCGGTCCTTGGATGCTTGATTCCGGTCTGGGAAAGACATAGCTTGGTAGTTCGGACTGGACTGTTCCCATGAGGCACAGGGTCAGAGCTGATTTGCATATAGCCAGTGTCTAACCCAGGGTGGTGTGGAGTGCAAAAAAACAATGGATTTAGGCCCAGATCCTTGTACTTCGGTGAATGTATGACATTGTTCTACATTCTGTCCATCAACTGTGTTTTTTGCAATTTTCACCCCGAGTGGGCTGGGTATGCTCAGACGTGAGTCCCAGGCTCTCCACACCACTGGAGTCAAGCTATCCAGGCTGATGAAGGCTGATAGCCAGAAACCGGTCCTTGGATGCTTGATTCCGGTCTGGGAAAGACATGGCTTGGTAGTTCGGACTGGACTGTTCCCATGAGGCACAGGGTCAGAGCTGATTTGCATATAGCCAGTGTCTAACCCAGGGTGGTGTGGAGTGCAAAAAAACGATGGATTTAGGCCCAGATCCTTGTACTGGGGTGAATGTATGACATTGTTCTACATTCTGTCCATCAACTGTGTTTTTTGCAATTTTCACCCCGAGTGGGCTGGGTATGCTCAGACGTGAGTCCCAGGCTCTCCACACCACTGGAGTCAAGCTATCCAGGCTGATGAAGGCTGATAGCCAGAAACCGGTCCTTGGATGCTTGATTCCGGTCTGGGAAAGACATGGCTTGGTAGTTCGGACTGGACTGTTCCCATGAGGCACAGGGTCAGAGCTGATTTGCATATAGCCAGTGTCTAACCCAGGGTGGTGTGGAGTGCAAAAAAACGATGGATTTAGGCCCAGATCCTTGTACTGGGGTGAATGTATGACATTGTTCTACATTCTGTCCATCAACTGTGTTTTTTGCAATTTTCACCCCGAGTGGGCTGGGTATGCTCAGACGTTGGTCCCAGGCTCTCCACACCACTGGAGTCAAGCTATCCAGGCTGATGAAGGCTGATAGCCAGAAACCGGTCCTTGGATGCTTGATTCCGGTCTGGGAAAGACATGGCTTGGTAGTTCGGACTGGACTGTTCCCATGAGGCACAGGGTCAGAGCTGATTTGCATATAGCCAATGTCTAACCCAGGGTGGTGTCGAATTCAAAAAAACGATGGATTTAGGCCCAGATCCTTGTACTGGGGTGAATGTATGACATTGTTCTACATTCTGTCCATCAACTGTGTTTTTTGCAATTTTCACACCGAGTGGGCTTGGTATGCTCAGACGTGAGTCCCAGGCTCTCCACACCACTGGAGTCAAGCTATCCAGGCTGATGAAGGCTGATAGCCAGAAACCGGTCTTTGGATGCTTGATTCCGGTCTGGGAAAGACATGGCTTGGTAGTTCGGACTGGACTGTTCCCATGAGGCACAGGGTCAGAGCTGATTTGCATATAACCAGTGTCTAACCCAGGGTGGTGTGGAGTGCAAAAAAACGATGGATTTAGGCCCAGATCCTTGTACTGGGGTGAATGTATGACATTGTTCTACATTCTGTCCATCAACTGTGTTTTTTGCAATTTTCACCCCGAGTGGGCTGGGTATGCTCAGACGTGAGTCCCAGGCTCTCCACACCACTGGAGTCAAGCTATCCAGGCTGATGAAGGCTGATAGCCAGAAACCGGTCCTTGGATGCTTGATTCCGGTCTGGGAAAGACATGGCTTGGTAGTTCGGACTGGACTGTTCCCATGAGGCACAGGGTCAGAGCTGATTTGCATATAGCCAGTGTCTAACCCAGGGTGGTGTGGAGTGCAAAAAAACGATGGATTTAGGACCAGATCCTTGTACTGGGGTGAATGTATGACATTGTTATACATTCTGTCCATCAACTGTGTTTTTTGCAATTTTCACCCTGAGTGGGCTGGGTATGCTCAGACGTGAGTCCCAGGCTCTCCACACCACTGGAGTCAAGCTATCCAGGCTGATGAAGGCTGATAGCCAGAAACCGGTCCTTGGATGCTTGATTCCGGTCTGGGAAAGACATAGCTTGGTAGTTCGGACTGGACTGTTCCCATGAGGCACAGGGTCAGAGCTGATTTGCATATAGCCAGTGTCTAACCCAGGGTGGTGTGGAGTGCAAAAAACCGATGGATTTAGGCCCAGATCCTTGTACTTCGGTGAATGTATGACATTGTTCTACATTCTGTCCATCAACTGTGTTTTTTGCAATTTTCACCCCGAGTGGGCTGGGTAGGCTCAGACGTGAGTCCCAGGCTCTCCACACCACTGGAGTCAAGCTATCCAGGCTGATGAAGGCTGATAGCCAGAAACCGGTCCTTGGATGCTTGATTCCGGTCTGGGAAAGACATGGCTTGGTAGTTCGGACTGGACTGTTCCCATGAGGCACAGGGTCAGAGCTGATTTGCATATAGCCAGTGTCTAACCCAGGGTGGTGTGGAGTGCAAAAAATACGATGGATTTAGGCCCAGATCCTTGTACTGGGGTGAATGTATGACATTGTTCTACATTCTGTCCATCAACTGTGTTTTTTGCAATTTTCACCCCGAGTGGGCTGGGTATGCTCAGACGTGAGTCCCAGGCTCTCCACACCACTGGAGTCAAGCTATCCAGGCTGATGAAGGCTGATAGCCAGAAACCGGTCCTTGGATGCTTGATTCCGGTCTGGGAAAGACATGGCTTGGTAGTTCGGACTGGACTGTTCCCATGAGGCACAGGGTCAGAGCTGATTTGCATATAGCCAATGTCTAACCCAGGGTGGTGTGGAATGCAAAAAAACGATGGATTTAGGCCCAGATCCTTGTACTGGGGTGAATGTATGACATTGTTCTACATTCTGTCCATCAACTGTGTTTTTTGCAATTTTCACCCCGAGTGGGCTGGGTATGCTCAGACGTGAGTCCCAGGCTCTCCACACCACTGGAGTCAAGCTATCCAGGCTGATGAAGGCTGATAGCCAGAAACCGGTCCTTGGATGCTTGATTCCGGTCTGGGAAAGACATGGCTTGGTAGTTCGGACTGGACTGTTCCCATGAGGCACAGGGTCAGAGCTGATTTGCATATAGCCAGTGTCTAACCCAGGGTGGTGTGGAGTGCAAAAAAACGATGGATTTAGGCCCAGATCCTTGTAATGGGGTGAATGTATGACATTGTTCTACATTCTGTCCATCAACTGTGTTTTTTGCAATTTTCACCCCGAGTGGGCTGGGTATGCTCAGACGTGAGTCCCAGGCTCTCCACACCACTGGAGTCAAGCTATCCAGGCTGATGAAGGCTGATAGCCAGAAACCGGTCCTTGGATGCTTGATTCCGGTCTGTGCAAGACATGGCTTGGTAGTTCGGACTGGACTGTTCCCATGAGGCACAGGGTCAGAGCTGATTTGCATATAGCCAGTGTCTAACCCAGGGTGGTGTGGAGTGCAAAAAAACGATGGATTTAGGCCCAGATCCTTGTACTGGGGTGAATGTATGACATTGTTCTACATTCTGTCCATCAACTGTGTTTTTTGCAATTTTCACCCCGAGTGGGCTGGGTATGCTCAGACGTGAGTCCCAGGCTCTCCACACCACTGGAGTCAAGCTATCCAGGCTGATGAAGGCTGATAGCCAGAAACCGGTACTTGGAGGCTTGATTCCGGTCTGGGAAAGACATGGCTTGGTAGTTCGGACTGGACTGTTCCCATGAGGCACAGGGTCAGAGCTGATTTGCATATAGCCAGTGTCTAACCCAGGGTGGTGTGGAGTGCAAAAAAACGATGGATTTAGGCCCAGATCCTTGTACTGGGGTGAATGTATGACATTGTTCTACATTCTGTCCATCAACTGTGTTTTTTGCAATTTTCACCCCGAGTGGGCTGGGTATGCTCAGACGTGAGTCCCAGGCTCACCACACCACTGGAGTCAAGCTATCCAGGCTGATAAAGGCTGATAGCCAGAAACCGGTCCTTGGATGCTTGATTCCGGTCTGGGAAAGACATGGCTTGGTAGTTCGGACTGGACTGTTCCCATGAGGCACAGGGTCAGAGCTGATTTGCATATAGCCAGTGTCTAACCCAGGGTGGTGTGGAGTGCAAAAAAACGATGGATTTAGGCCCAGATCCTTGTACTGGGGTGAATGTATGACATTGTTCTACATTCTGTCCATCAACTGTGTTTTTTTCAATTATCACCCCGAGTGGGCTGGGTATGCTCAGACGTGAGTCCCAGGCTCTCCACACCACTGGAGTCAAGCTATCCAGGCTGATGAAGGCTGATAGCCAGAAACCGGTCTTTGGATGCTTGATTCCGGTCTGGGAAAGACATGGCTTGGTAGTTCGGACTGGACTGTTCCCATGAGGCACAGGGTCAGAGCTGATTTGCATATAGCCAGTGTCTAACCCAGGGTGGTGTGGAGTGCAACGATGGATTTAGGCCCAGATCCTTGTACTGGGGTGAATGTATGACATTGTTCTACATTCTGTCCATCAACTGTGTTTTTTGCAATTTTCACCCCGAGTGGGCTGGGTATGCTCAGACGTGAGTCCCAGGCTCTCCACACCACTGGAGTCAAGCTATCCAGGCTGATGAAGGCTGATAGCCAGAAACCGGTCCTTGGGTGCTTGATTCCGGTCTGGGAAAGACATGGCTTGGTAGTTCGGACTGGACTGTTCCCATGAGGCACAGGGTCAGAGCTGATTTGCATATAACCAGTGTCTAACCCAGGGTGGTGTGGAGTGCAAAAAAACGATGGATTTAGGCCCAGATCCTTGTACTGGGGTGAATGTATGACATTGTTCTACATTCTGTCCATCAACTGTGTTTTTTGCAATTTTCACCCCGAGTGGGCTGGGTATGCTCAGACGTGAGTCCCAGGCTCTCCACACCACTGGAGTCAAGCTATCCAGGCTGATGAAGGCTGATAGCCAGAAACCGGTCCTTGGATGCTTGATTCCGGTCTGGGAAAGACATGGCTTGGTAGTTCGGACTGGACTGTTCCCATGAGGCACAGGGTCAGAGCTGATTTGCATATAGCCAGTGTCTAACCCAGGGTGGTGTGGAGTGCAAAAAAACGATGGATTGAGGACCAGATCCTTGTACTGGGGTGAATGTATGACATTGTTCTACATTCTGTCCATCAACTGTGTTTTTTGCAATTTTCACCCCGAATGGGCTGGGTATGCTCAGACGTGAGTCCCAGGCTCTCCACACCTCTGGAGTCAAGCTATCCAGGCTGATGAAGGCTGATAGCCAGAAACCGGTTCCTTGGATGCTTGATTCCGGTCTGTGAAAGACATGGCTTGGTAGTTCGGACTGGACTTTTCCCATGAGGCACAGGGTCAGAGCTGATTTGCATATAGCCAGTGTCTAACCCAGGGTGGTGTGGAGTGCAACGATGGATTTAGGCCCAGATCCTTGTACTGGGGTGAATGTATGACATTGTTCTACATTCTGTCCATCTACTGTGTTTTTTGCAATTTTCACCCCGAGTGGGCTGGGTATGCTCAGACCTGAGTACCAGGCTCTCCACACCACTGGAGTCAAGCTATCCAGGCTGATGAAGGCTGATAGCCAGAAACCGGTCCTTGGGTGCTTGATTCCGGTCTGGGAAAGACATGGCTTGGTAGTTCGGACTGGACTGTTCCCATGAGGCACAGGGTCAGAGCTGATTTGCATATAGCCAGTGTCTAACCCAGGGTGGTGTGGAGTGCAAAAAAACGATGGATTTAGGCCCAGATCCTTGTACTGGGGTGAATGTATGACATTGTTCTACATTCTGTCCATCAACTGTGTTTTTTGCAATTTTCACCCCGAGTGGGCTGGGTATGCTCAGACGTGAGTCCCAGGCTCTCCACACCACTGGAGTCAAGCTATCCAGGCTGATGAAGGCTGATAGCCAGTAACCGGTCCTTGGATGCTTGATTCCGGTCTGGGAAAGACATGGCTTGGTAGTTCGGACTGGACTGTTCCTATGAGGCACAGGGTCAGAGCTGATTTGCATATAGCCAGTGTCTAACCCAGGGTGGTGTGGAGTGCAAAAAAACTATGAATTTAGGACCAGATCCTTGTACTGGGGTGAATGTATGACATTGTTCTACATTCTGTCCATCAACTGTGTTTTTTGCAATTTTCACCCCGAGTGGGCTGGGTATGCTCAGACGTGAGTCCCAGGCTCTCCACACCTCTGGAGTCAAGCTATCCAGGCTGATGAAGGCTGATAGCCAGAAACCGGTCCTTGGATGCTTGATTCCAGTCTGGGAAAGACATGGCTTGGTAGTTCGGACTGGACTTTTCCCATGAGGCACAGGGTCAGAGCTGATTTGCATATAGCCAGTGTCTAACCCAGGGTGGTGTGGAGTGCAAAAAAACGATGGATTTAGGCCCAGATCCTTGTACTGGGGTGAATGTATGACATTGTTCTACATTCTGTCCATCAACTGTGTTTTTTGCAATTTTCACCCCGAGTGGGCTGGTATGCTCAGACGTGAGTCACAGGCTCTCCACACCACTGGAGTCAAGCTATCCAGGCTGATGAAGGCTGATAGCCAGAAACCGGTCCTTGGATGCTTGATTCCGGTCTGGGAAAGACATGACTTGGTAGTTCGGACTGGACTGTTCCCATGAGGCAGAGGGTCAGAGCTGATTTGCATATAGCCAGTGTCTAACCCAGGGTGGTGTGGAGTGCAAAAAAACGATGGATTTAGGCCCAGATCCTTCTACTGGGGTGAATGTATGACATTGTTCTACATTCTGTCCATCAACTGTGTTTTTTGCAATTATCACCCGAGTGGGCTGGGTATGCTCAGACATGAGTCCCAGGCTCTCCACACCACTGGAGTCAAGCTATCCAGGCTGATGAAGGCTGATAGCCAGAAACCGGTCCTTGGATGCTTGATTCCGGTCTGGGAAAGACATGGCTTGGTAGTTCGGACTGGACTGTTCCCATGAGGCACAGGGTCAGAGCTGATTTGCATATAGCCAGTGTCTAACCCAGGGTGGTGTGGAGTGCAAAAAAACGATGGATTTAGGCCCAGATCCTTGTACTTCGATGAATGTATGACATTGTTCTACATTCTGTCCATCAACTGTGTTTTTTGCAATTTTCACCCCGAGTGGGCTGGGTATGCTCATACGTGAGTCCCAGGCTCTCCACACCACTGGAGTCAAGCTATCCAGGCTGATGAAGGCTGATAGCCAGAAACCGGTCCTTGGATGCTTGATTCCGGTCTGGGAAAGACATGGCTTGGTAGTTCGGACTGGACTGTTCCCATGAGGCACAGGGTCAGAGCTGATTTGCATATAGCCAGTGTCTAACCCAGGGTGGTGTGGAGTGCAAAAAAACGATGGATTTAGGCCCAGATCCTTGTACTGGGGTGAATGTATGACATTGTTCTACATTCTGTCCATCAACTGTGTTTTTTGCAATTTTCACCCCGAGTGGGCTGGGTATGCTCACACGTGAGTCCCAGGCTCTCCACACCACTGGAGTCAAGCTATCCAGGCTGATGAAGGCTGATAGCCAGAAACCGGTCCTTGGATGCTTGATTCCGGTCTGGGAAAGACATGGCTTGGTAGTTCGGACTGGACTGTTCCCATGAGGCACAGGGTCAGAGCTGATTTGCATATAGCCAATGTCTAACCCAGGGTGGTGTGGAATGCAAAAAAACGATGGATTTAGGCCCAGATCCTTGTACTGGGGTGAATGTATGACATTGTTCTACATTCTGTCCATCAACTGTGTTTTTTGCAATTTTCACCCCGAGTGGGCTGGGTATGCTCAGACGTGAGTCCCAGGCTCTCCACACCACTGGAGTCAAGCTATCCAGGCTGATGAAGGCTGATAGCCAGAAACCGGTCCTTGGATGCTTGATTCCGGTCTGGGAAAGACATGGCTTGGTAGTTCGGACTGGACTGTTCCCATGAGGCACAGGGTCAGAGCTGATTTGCATTTGGCAGTGTCTAACCCAGGGTGGTGTGGAGTGCAAAAAACGATGGATTTAGGCCCAGATCCTTGTACTGGGGTGAATGTATGACATTGTTCTACATTCTGTCCATCAACTGTGTTTTTTGCAATTATCACCCCGAGTGGGCTGGGTATGCTCAGACGTGAGTCCCAGGCTCTCCACACCACTGGAGTCAAGCTATCCAGGCTGATGAAGGCTGATAGCCAGAAACCGGTCTTTGGATGCTTGATTCCGGTCTGGGAAAGACATGGCTTGGTAGTTCGGACTGGACTGTTCCCATGAGGCACAGGGTCAGAGCTGATTTGCATATAACCAGTGTCTAACCCAGGGTGGTGTGGAGTGCAAAAAAACGATGGATTTAGGCCCAGATCCTTGTACTGGGGTGAATGTATGACATTGTTCTACATTCTGTCCATCAACTGTGTTTTTTGCAATTTTCACCCCGAGTGGGCTGGGTATGCTCAGACGTGAGTCCCAGGCTCTCCACACCACTGGAGTCAAGCTATCCAGGCTGATGAAGGCTGATAGCCAGAAACCGGTCTTTGGATGCTTGATTCCGGTCTGGGAAAGACATGGCTTGGTAGTTCGGACTGGACTGTTCCCATGAGGCACAGGGTCAGAGCTGATTTGCATATAACCAGTGTCTAACCCAGGGTGGTGTGGAGTGCAAAAAAACGATGGATTTAGGCCCAGATCCTTGTACTGGGGTGAATGTATGACATTGTTCTACATTCTGTCCATCAACTGTGTTTTTTGCAATTTTCACCCCGAGTGGGCTGGGTATGCTCAGACGTGAGTCCCAGGCTCTCCACACCACTGGAGTCAAGCTATCCAGGCTGATGAAGGCTGATAGCCAGAAACCGGTCCTTGGATGCTTGATTCCGGTCTGGGAAAGACATGGCTTGGTAGTTCGGACTGGACTGTTCCCATGAGGCACAGGGTCAGAGCTGATTTGCATATAGCCAGTGTCTAACCCAGGGTGGTGTGGAGTGCAAAAAAACAATGGATTTAGGCCCAGATCCTTGTACTTCGGTGAATGTATGACATTGTTCTACATTCTGTCCATCAACTGTGTTTTTTGCAATTTTCACCCCGAGTGGGCTGGGTATGCTCAGACGTGAGTCCCAGGCTCTCCACACCACTGGAGTCAAGCTATCCAGGCTGATGAAGGCTGATAGCCAGAAACCGGTCCTTGGATGCTTGATTCCGGTCTGGGAAAGACATGGCTTGGTAGTTCGGACTGGACTGTTCCCATGAGGCACAGGGTCAGAGCTGATTTGCATATAGCCAGTGTCTAACCCAGGGTGGTGTGGAGTGCAAAAAAACAATGGATTTAGGCCCAGATCCTTGTACTGGGGTGAATGTATGACATTGTTCTACATTCTGTCCATCAACTGTGTTTTTTGCAATTTTCACCCCGAGTGGGCTGGGTATGCTCAGACATGAGTCCCAGGCTCTCCACACCACTGGAGTCAAGCTATCCAGGCTGATGAAGGCTGATAGCCAGAAACCGGTCCTTGGATGCTTGATTCCGGTCTGGGAAAGACATGGCTTGGTAGTTCGGACTGGACTGTTCCCATGAGGCACAGGGTCAGAGCTGATTTGCATACAGCCAATGTCTAACCCAGGGTGGTGTGGAATGCAAAAAAACTATGGATTTAGGCCCAGATCCTTGTACTGGGGTGAATGTATGACATTGTTCTACATTCTGTCCATCAACTGTGTTTTTTGCAATTTTCACCCCGAGTGGGCTGGGTATGCTCAGACGTGAGTCCCAGGCTCTCCACACCACTGGAGTCAAGCTATCCAGGCTGATGAAGGCTGATAGCCAGAAACCGGTCCTTGGATGCTTGATTCCGGTCTGGGAAAGACATGGCTTGGTAGTTCGGAACGGGACTGTTCCCATGAGGCACAGGGTCAGAGCTGATTTGCATATAGCCAGTGTCTAACCCAGGGTGGTGTGGAGTGCAAAAAAACGATGGATTTAGGCCCAGATCCTTGTACTGGGGTGAATGTATGACATTGTTCTACATTCTGTCCATCAACTGTGTTTTTTGCAATTTTCACCCCGAGTGGGCTGGGTATGCTCAGACGTGAGTCCCAGGCTCTCCACACCACTGGAGTCAAGCTATCCAGGCTGATGAAGGCTGATAGCCAGAAACCGGTCCTTGGATGCTTGATTCCGGTCTGGGAAAGACATGGCTTGGTAGTTCGGACTGGACTGTTCCCATGAGGCACAGGGTCAGAGCTGATTTGCATATAGCCAATGTCTAACCCAGGGTGGTGTGGAATGCAAAAAAACGATGGATTTAGGCCCAGATCCTTGTACTGGGGTGAATGTATGACATTGTTCTACATTCTGTCCATCAACTGTGTTTTTTGCAATTTTCACCCCGAGTGGGCTGGGTATGCTCAGACGTGAGTCCCAGGCTCTCCACACCACTGGAGTCAAGCTATCCAGGCTGATGAAGGCTGATAGCCAGAAACCGGTCCTTGGATGCTTGATTCCGGTCTGGGAAAGACATGGCTTGGTAGTTCGGACTGGACTGTTCCCATGAGGCACAGGGTCAGAGCTGATTTGCATATAGCCAGTGTCTAACCCAGGGTGGTGTGGAGTGCAAAAAAACGATGGATTTAGGCCCAGATCCTTGTAATGGGGTGAATGTATGACATTGTTCTACATTCTGTCCATCAACTGTGTTTTTTGCAATTTTCACCCCGAGTGGGCTGGGTATGCTCAGACGTGAGTCCCAGGCTCTCCACACCACTGGAGTCAAGCTATCCAGGCTGATGAAGGCTGATAGCCAGAAACCGGTCCTTGGATGCTTGATTCCGGTCGGTGCAAGACATGGCTTGGTAGTTCGGACTGGACTGTTCCCATGAGGCACAGGGTCAGAGCTGATTTGCATATAGCCAGTGTCTAACCCAGGGTGGTGTGGAGTGCAAAAAAATGATGGATTTAGGCCCAGATCCTTGTACTGGGGTGAATGTATGACATTGTTCTACATTCTGTCCATCAACTGTGTTTTTTGCAATTTTCACCCCGAGTGGGCTGGGTATGCTCAGACGTGAGTCCCAGGCTCTCCACACCACTGGAGTCAAGCTATCCAGGCTGATGAAGGCTGATAGCCAGAAACCGGTACTTGGATGCTTGATTCCGGTCTGGGAAAGACATGGCTTGGTAGTTCGGACTGGACTGTTCCCATGAGGCACAGGGTCAGAGCTGATTTCCATATAGCCAGTGTCTAACCCAGGGTGGTGTGGAGTGCAAAAAAACGATGGATTTAGGCCCAGATCCTTGTACTGGGGTGAATGTATGACATTGTTCTACATTCTGTCCATCAACTGTGTTTTTTGCAATTTTCACCCCGAGTGGGCTGGGTATGCTCAGACGTGAGTCCCAGGCTCTCCACACCACTGGAGTGAAGCTATCCAGGCTGATGAAGGCTGATAGCCAGAAACCGGTCCTTGGATGCTTGATTCCGGTCTGGGAAAGACATGGCTTGGTAGTTCAGACTGGACTGTTCCCATGAGGCTCAGGGTCAGAGCTGATTTGCATATAGCCAGTGTCTAACCCAGGGTGGTGTGGAGTGCAAAAAAACGATGGATTGAGGCCCAGATCCTTGTACTGGGGTGAATGTGTGACATTGTTCTACATTCTGTCCATCAACTTTGTTTTTTGCAATTTTCACCCCGAGTGGGCTGGGTATGCTCAGACGTGAGTCCCAGGCTCTCCACACCACTGGAGTCAAGCTATCCAGGCTGATAAAGGCTGATAGCCAGAAACCGGTCCTTGGATGCTTGATTCCGGTCTGGGAAAGACATGGCTTGGTAGTTCGGACTGGACTGTTCCCATGAGGCACAGGGTCAGAGCTGATTTGCATATAGCCAGTGTCTAACCCAGGGTGGTGTGGAGTGCAAAAAAACGATGGATTTAGGCCCAGATCCTTGTACTGGGGTGAATGTATGACATTGTTCTACATTCTGTCCATCAACTGTGTTTTTTGCAATTATCACCCGAGTGGGCTGGGTATGCTCAGACGTGAGTCCCAGGCTCTCCACACCACTGGAGTCAAGCTATCCAGGCTGATGAAGGCTGATAGCCAGAAACCGGTCTTTGGATGCTTGATTCCGGTCTGGGAAAGACATGGCTTGGTAGTTCGGACTGGACTGTTCCCATGAGGCACAGGGTCAGAGCTGATTTGCATATAGCCAGTGTCTAACCCAGGGTGGTGTGGAGTGCAACGATGGATTTAGGCCCAGATCCTTGTACTGGGGTGAATGTATGACACTGTTCTACATTCTGTCCATCAACTGTGTTTTTTGCAATTTTCACCCCGAGTGGGCTGGGTATGCTCAGACGTGAGTCCCAGGCTCTCCACACCACTGGAGTCAAGCTATCCAGGCTGATGAAGGCTGATAGCCAGAAACCGGTCCTTGGGTGCTTGATTCCGGTCTGGGAAAGACATGGCTTGGTAGTTCGGACTGGACTGTTCCCATGAGGCACAGGGTCAGAGCTGATTTGCATATAACCAGTGTCTAACCCAGGGTGGTGTGGAGTGCAAAAAAACGATGGATTTAGGCCCAGATCCTTGTACTGGGGTGAATGTATGACATTGTTCTACATTCTGTCCATCAACTGTGTTTTTTGCAATTTTCACCCCGAGTGGGCTGGGTATGCTCAGACGTGAGTCCCAGGCTCTCCACACCACTGGAGTCAAGCTATCCAGGCTGATGAAGGCTGATAGCCAGAAACCGGTCCTTGGATGCTTGATTCCGGTCTGGGAAAGACATGGCTTGGTAGTTCGGACTGGACTGTTCCCATGAGGCACAGGGTCAGAGCTGATTTGCATATAGCCAGTGTCTAACCCAGGGTGGTGTGGAGTGCAAAAAAACGATGGATTGAGGACCAGATCCTTGTATTGGGGTGAATGTATGACATTGTTCTACATTCTGTCCATCAACTGTGTTTTTTGCAATTTTCACCCCGAATGGGCTGGGTATGCTCAGACGTGAGTCCCAGGCTCTCCACACCTCTGGAGTCAAGCTATCCAGGCTGATAAAGGCTGATAGCCAGAAACCGGTCCTTGGATGCTTGATTCCGGTCTGGGAAAGACATGGCTTGGTAGTTCGGACTGGACTGTTCCCATGAGGCACAGGGTCAGAGCTGACTTGCATATAGCCAGTGTCTAACCCAGGGTGGTGTGGAGTGCAAAAAAACAATGGATTTAGGCCCAGATCCTTGTACTGGGGTGAATGTATGACATTGTTCTACATTCTGTCCATCAACTGTGTTTTTTGCAATTATCACCCCGAGTGGGCTGGGTATGCTCAGACGTGAGTCCCAGGCTCTCCACACCACTGGAGTCAAGCTATCCAGGCCGATGAAGGCTGATAGCCAGAAACCGGTCTTTGGATGCTTGATTCCGGTCTGGGAAAGACATGGCTTGGTAGTTCGGACTGGACTGTTCCCATGAGGCACAGGGTCAGAGCTGATTTGCATATAGCCAGTGTCTAACCCAGGGTGGTGTGGAGTGCAACGATGGATTTAGGCCCAGATCCTTGTACTGGGGTCAATGTATGACATTGTTCTACATTCTGTCCATCAACTGTGTTTTTTGCAATTTTCACCCCGAGTGGGCTGGGTATGCTCAGACGTGAGTCCCAGGCTCTCCACACCACTGGAGTCAAGCTATCCAGGCTGATGAAGGCTGATAGCCAGAAACCGGTCCTTGGGTGCTTGATTCCGGTCTGGGAAAGACATGGCTTGGTAGTTCGGACTGGACTGTTCCCATGAGGCACAGGGTCAGAGCTGATTTGCATATAACCAGTGTCTAACCCAGGGTGGTGTGGAGTGCAAAAAAACGATGGATTTAGGCCCAGATCCTTGTACTGGGGTGAATGTATGACATTGTTCTACATTCTGTCCATCAACTGTGTTTTTTGCAATTTTCACCCCGAGTGGGCTGGGTATGCTCAGACGTGAGTCCCAGGCTCTCCACACCACTGGAGTCAAGCTATCCAGGCTGATGAAGGCTGATAGCCAGAAACCGGTCCTTGGATGCTTGATTCCGGTCTGGGAAAGACATGGCTTGGTAGTTCGGACTGGACTGTTCCCATGAGGCACAGGGTCAGAGCTGATTTGCATATAGCCAGTGTCTAACCCAGGGTGGTGTGGAGTGCAAAAAAACGATGGATTTAGGACCAGATCCTTGTACTGGGGTGAATGTATGACATTGTTCTACATTCTGTCCATCAACTGTGTTTTTTGCAATTTTCACCCCGAGTGGGCTGGGTATGCTCAGACGTGAGTCCCAGGCTCTCCACACCACTGGAGTCAAGCTATCCAGGCTGATTAAGGCTGATAGCCAGAAACCGGTCCTTGGATGCTTGATTCCGGTCTGGGAAAGACATAGCTTGGTAGTTCGGACTGGACTGTTCCCATGAGGCACAGGGTCAGAGCTGATTTGCATATAGCCAGTGTCTAACCCAGGGTGGTGTGGAGTGCAAAAAAACGATGGATTTAGGCCCAGATCCTTGTACTTCGGTGAATGTATGACATTGTTCTACATTCTGTCCATCAACTGTGTTTTTTGCAATTTTCACCCCGAGTGGGCTGGGTATGCTCAGACGTGAGTCCCAGGCTCTCCACACCACTGGAGTCAAGCTATCCAGGCTGATGAAGGCTGATAGCCAGAAACCGGTCCTTGGATGCTTGATTCCGGTCTGGGAAAGACATGGCTTGGTAGTTCGGACTGGACTGTTCCCATGAGGCACAGGGTCAGAGCTGACTTGCATATAGCCAGTGTCTAACCCAGGGTGGTGTGGAGTGCAAAAAAACGATGGATTTAGGCCCAGATCCTTGTACTGGGGTGAATGTATGACATTGTTCTACATTCTGTCCATCAACTGTGTTTTTTGCAATTATCACCCCGAGTGGGCTGGGTATGCTCAGACGTGAGTCCCAGGCTCTCCACACCACTGGAGTCAAGCTATCCAGGCCGATGAAGGCTGATAGCCAGAAACCGGTCTTTGGATGCTTGATTCCGGTCTGGGAAAGACATGGCTTGGTAGTTCGGACTGGACTGTTCCCATGAGGCACAGGGTCAGAGCTGATTTGCATATAGCCAGTGTCTAACCCAGGGTGGTGTGGAGTGCAACGATGGATTTAGGCCCAGATCCTTGTACTGGGGTCAATGTATGACATTGTTCTACATTCTGTCCATCAACTGTGTTTTTTGCAATTTTCACCCCGAGTGGGCTGGGTATGCTCAGACGTGAGTCCCAGGCTCTCCACACCACTGGAGTCAAGCTATCCAGGCTGATGAAGGCTGATAGCCAGAAACCGGTCCTTGGGTGCTTGATTCCGGTCTGGGAAAGACATGGCTTGGTAGTTCGGACTGGACTGTTCCCATGAGGCACAGGGTCAGAGCTGATTTGCATATAACCAGTGTCTAACCCAGGGTGGTGTGGAGTGCAAAAAAACGATGGATTTAGGCCCAGATCCTTGTACTGGGGTGAATGTATGACATTGTTCTACATTCTGTCCATCAACTGTGTTTTTTGCAATTTTCACCCCGAGTGGGCTGGGTATGCTCAGACGTGAGTCCCAGGCTCTCCACACCACTGGAGTCAAGCTATCCAGGCTGATTAAGGCTGATAGCCAGAAACCGGTCCTTGGATGCTTGATTCCGGTCTGGGAAAGACATAGCTTGGTAGTTCGGACTGGACTGTTCCCATGAGGCACAGGGTCAGAGCTGATTTGCATATAGCCAGTGTCTAACCCAGGGTGGTGTGGAGTGCAAAAAAACGATGGATTTAGGCCCAGATCCTTGTACTTCGGTGAATGTATGACATTGTTCTACATTCTGTCCATCAACTGTGTTTTTTGCAATTTTCACCCCGAGTGGGCTGGGTATGCTCAGACGTGAGTCCCAGGCTCTCCACACCACTGGAGTCAAGCTATCCAGGCTGATGAAGGCTGATAGCCAGAAACCGGTCCTTGGATGCTTGATTCCGGTCTGGGAAAGACATGGCTTGGTAGTTCGGACTGGACTGTTCCCATGAGGCACAGGGTCAGAGCTGATTTGCATATAGCCAGTGTCTAACCCAGGGTGGTGTGGAGTGCAAAAAAATGATGGATTTAGGCCCAGATCCTTGTACTGGGGTGAATGTATGACATTGTTCTACATTCTGTCCATCAACTGTGTTTTTTGCAATTTTCACCCCGAGTGGGCTGGGTATGCTCAGACGTGAGTCCCAGGCTCTCCACACCACTGGAGTCAAGCTATCCAGGCTGATGAAGGCTGATAGCCAGAAACCGGTCCTTGGATGCTTGATTCCGGTCTGGGAAAGACATGGCTTGGTAGTTCGGACTGGACTGTTCCCATGAGGCACAGGGTCAGAGCTGATTTGCATATAGCCAGTGTCTAACCCAGGGTGGTGTGGAGTGCAAAAAAACGATGGATTTAGGCCCAGATCCTTGTACTGGGGTGAATGTATGACATTGTTCTACATTCTGTCCATCAACTGTGTTTTTTGCAATTTTCACCCCGAGTGGGCTGGGTATGCTCAGACGTGAGTCCCAGGCTCTCCACACCACTGGAGTCAAGCTATCCAGGCTGATGAAGGCTGATAGCCAGAAACCGGTCCTTGGATGCTTGATTCCGGTCTGGGAAAGACATGGCTTGGTAGTTCGGACTGGACTGTTCCCATGAGGCACAGGGTCAGAGCTGATTTGCATATAGCCAATGTCTAACCCAGGGTGGTGTGGAATGCAAAAAAACGATGGATTTAGGCCCAGATCCTTGTACTGGGGTGAATGTATGACATTGTTCTACATTCTGTCCATCAACTGTGTTTTTTGCAATTTTCACCCCGAGTGGGCTTGGTATGCTCAGACGTGAGTCCCAGGCTCTCCACACCACTGGAGTCAAGCTATCCAGGCTGATGAAGGCTGATAGCCAGAAACCGGTCCTTGGATGCTTGATTCCGGTCTGGGAAAGACATGGCTTGGTAGTTCGGACTGGACTGTTCCCATGAGGCACAGGGTCAGAGCTGATTTGCATTTGGCAGTGTCTAACCCAGGGTGGTGTGGAGTGCAAAAAAGCGATGGATTTAGGCCCAGATCCTTGTACTGGGGTGAATGTATGACATTGTTCTACATTCTGTCCATCAACTGTGTTTTTTGCAATTTTCACCCCGAGTGGGCTGGGTATGCTCAGACGTGAGTCCCAGGCTCTCCACACCACTGGAGTCAAGCTATCCAGGCAGATGAAGGCTGATAGCCAGAAACCGGTCCTTGGATGCTTGATTCCGGTCTGGGAAAGACATGGCTTGGTAGTTCGGACTGGACTGTTCCCATGAGGCACAGGGTCAGAGCTGATTTGCATATAGCCAGTGTCTAACCCAGGGTGGTGTGGAGTGCAAAAAAACGATGGATTTAGGACCAGATCCTTGTACTGGGGTGAATGTATGACATTGTTCTACATTCTGTCCATCAACTGTGTTTTTTGCAATTTTCACCCCGAGTGGGCTGGGTATGCTCAGACGTGAGTCCCAGGCTCTCCACACCACTGGAGTCAAGCTATCCAGGCTGATGAAGGCTGATATCCAGAAACCGGTCCTTGGATGCTTGATTCCGGTCTGGGAAAGACATAGCTTGGTAGTTCGGACTGGACTGTTCCCATGAGGCACAGGGTCAGAGCTGATTTGCATATAGCCAGTGTCTAACCCAGGGTGGTGTGGAGTGCAAAAAAACGATGGATTTAGGCCCAGATCCTTGTACTTCGGTGAATGTATGACATTGTTCTACATTCTGTCCATCAACTGTGTTTTTTGCAATTTTCACCCCGAGTGGGCTGGGTATGCTCAGACGTGAGTCCCAGGCTCTCCACACCACTGGAGTCAAGCTATCCAGGCTGATGAAGGCTGATAGCCAGAAACCGGTCCTTGGATGCTTGATTCCGGTCTGGGAAAGACATGGCTTGGTAGTTCGGACTGGACTGTTCCCATGAGGCACAGGGTCAGAGCTGATTTGCATATAGCCAGTGTCTAACCCAGGGTGGTGTGGAGTGCAAAAAAACAATGGATTTAGGTCCAGATCCTTGTACTGGGGTGAATGTATGACATTGTTCTACATTCTGTCCATCAACTGTGTTTTTTGCAATTTTCACCCCGAGTGGGCTGGGTATGCTCAGACGTGAGTCCCAGGCTCTCCACACCACTGGAGTCAAGCTATCCAAGCTGATGAAGGCTGATAGCCAGAAACCGGTCCTTGGATGCTTGATTCCGGTCTGGGAAAGACATGGCTTGGTAGTTCGGACTGGACTGTTCCCATGAGGCACAGGGTCAGAGCTGATTTGCATATAGCCAATGTCTAACCCAGGGTGGTGTGGAATGCAAAAAAACAATGGATTTAGGCCCAGATCCTTGTACTGGGGTGAATGTATGACATTGTTCTACATTCTGTCCATCAACTGTGTTTTTTGCAATTTTCACCCCGAGTGGGCTGGGTATGCTCAGACGTGAGTCCCAGGCTCTCCACACCACTGGAGTCAAGCTATCCAGGCTGATGAAGGCTGATAGCCAGAAACCGGTCCTTGGATGCTTGATTCCGGTCTGGGAAAGACATGGCTTGGTAGTTCGGACTGGACTGTTCCCATGAGGCACAGGGTCAGAGCTGATTTGCATATAGCCAGTGTCTAACCCAGGGTGGTGTGGAGTGCAAAAAATACGATGGATTTAGGCCCAGATCCTTGTACTGGGGTGAATGTATGACATTGTTCTACATTCTGTCCATCAACTGTGTTTTTTGCAATTTTCACCCCGAGTGGGCTGGGTATGCTCAGACGTGAGTCCCAGGCTCTCCACACCACTGGAGTCAAGCTATCCAGGCTGATGAAGGCTGATAGCCAGAAACCGGTCCTTGGATGCTTGATTCCGGTCTGGGAAAGACATGGCTTGGTAGTTCGGACTGGACTGTTCCCATGAGGCACAGGATCAGAGCTGATTTGCATATAGCCAATGTCTAACCCAGGGTGGTGTGGAATGCAAAAAAACGATGGATTTAGGCCCAGATCCTTGTACTGGGGTGAATGTATGACATTGTTCTACATTCTGTCCATCAACTGTGTTTTTTGCAATTTTCACCCCGAGTGGGCTGGGTATGCTCAGACGTGAGTCCCAGGCTCTCCACACCACTGGAGTCAAGCTATCCAGGCTGATGAAGGCTGATAGCCAGAAACCGGTCCTTGGATGCTTGATTCCGGTCTGGGAAAGACATGGCTTGGTAGTTCGGACTGGACTGTTCCCATGAGGCACAGGGTCAGAGCTGATTTGCATATAGCCAGTGTCTAACCCAGGGTGGTGTGGAGTGCAAAAAAACGATGGATTTAGGCCCAGATCCTTGTACTGGGGTGAATGTATGACATTGTTCTACATTCTGTCCATCAACTGTGTTTTTTGCAATTTTCACCCCGAGTGGGCTGGGTATGCTCAGACGTGAGTCCCAGGCTCTCCACACCACTGGAGTCAAGCTATCCAGGCTGATGAAGGCTGATAGCCAGAAACCGGTACTTGGATGCTTGATTCCGGTCTGGGAAAGACATGGCTTGGTAGTTCGGACTGGACTGTTCCCATGAGGCACAGGGTCAGAGCTGATTTGCATATAGCCAGTGTCTGACCCAGGGTGGTGTGGAGTGCAAAAAAACGATGGATTTAGGCCCAGATCCTTGTACTGGGGTGAATGTATGACATTGTTCTACATTCTGTCCATCAACTGTGTTTTTTGCAATTTTCACCCCGAGTGGGCTGGGTATGCTCAGACGTGAGTCCCAGGCTCTCCACACCACTGGAGTCAAGCTATCCAGGCTGATGAAGGCTGATAGCCAGAAACCGGTCCTTGGATGCTTGATTCCGGTCTGGGAAAGACATGGCTTGGTAGTTCAGACTGAACTGTTCCCATGAGGCACAGGCTCAGAGCTGATTTGCATATAGCCAGTGTCTAACCCAGGGTGGTGTGGAGTGCAAAAAAACGATGGATTGAGGCCCAGATCCTTGTACTGGGGTGAATGTATGACATTGTTCTACATTCTGTCCATCAACTGTGTTTTTTGCAATTTTCACCCCGAGTGGGCTGGGTATGCTCAGACGTGAGTCCCAGGCTCTCCACACCACTGGAGTCAAGCTATCCAGGCTGATGAAGGCTGATAGCCAGAAACCGGTACTTGGATGCTTGATTCCGGTCTGGGAAAGACATGGCTTGGTAGTTCGGACTGGACTGTTCCCATGAGGCACAGGGTCAGAGCTGATTTGCATATAGCCAGTGTCTGACCCAGGGTGGTGTGGAGTGCAAAAAAACGATGGATTTAGGCCCAGATCCTTGTACTGGGGTGAATGTATGACATTGTTCTACATTCTGTCCATCAACTGTGTTTTTTGCAATTTTCACCCCGAGTGGGCTGGGTATGCTCAGACGTGAGTCCCAGGCTCTCCACACCACTGGAGTCAAGCTATCCAGGCTGATGAAGGCTGATAGCCAGAAACCGGTCCTTGGATGCTTGATTCCGGTCTGGGAAAGACATGGCTTGGTAGTTCAGACTGAACTGTTCCCATGAGGCACAGGCTCAGAGCTGATTTGCATATAGCCAGTGTCTAACCCAGGGTGGTGTGGAGTGCAAAAAAACGATGGATTGAGGCCCAGATCCTTGCACTGGGGTGAATGTGTGACATTGTTCTACATTCTGTCCATCAACTGTGTTTTTTGCAATTTTCACCCCGAGTGGGCTGGGTATGCTCAGACGTGAGTCCCAAGCTCTCCACACCACTGGAGTCAAGCTATCCAGGCTGATGAAGGCTGATAGCCAGAAACCGGTCCTTGGATGCTTGATTCCGGTCTGGTAAAGACATGGCTTGGTAGTTCGGACTGGACTGTTCCCATGAGGCACAGGGTCAGAGCTGATTTGCATATAGCCAATGTCTAACCCAGGGTGGTGTCGAATGCAAAAAAACGATGGATTAAGGCCCAGATCCTTGTACTGGGGTGAATGTATGACATTGTTCTACATTCTGTCCATCAACTGTGTTTTTTGCAATTTTCACCCCGAGTGGGCTGGGTATGCTCAGACGTGAGTCCCAGGCTCTCCACACCACTGGAGTCAAGCTATCCAGGCTGATAAAGGCTGATAGCCAGAAACCGGTCCTTGGATGCTTGATTCCGGTCTGGGAAAGACATGGCTTGGTAGTTCGGACTGGACTGTTCCCATGAGGCACAGGGTCAGAGCTGATTTGCATATAGCCAGTGTCTAACCCAGGGTGGTGTGGAGTGCAAAAAAACGATGGATTTAGGCCCAGATCCTTGTACTGGGGTGAATGTATGACATTGTTCTACATTCTGTCCATCAACTGTGTTTTTTGCAATTATCACCCCGAGTGGGCTGGGTATGCTCAGACGTGAGTCCCAGGCTCTCCACACCACTGGAGTCAAGCTATCCAGGCTGATGAAGGCTGATAGCCAGAAACCGGTCTTTGGATGCTTGATTCCGGTCTGGGAAAGACATGGCTTGGTAGTTCGGACTGGACTGTTCCCATGAGGCACAGGGTCAGAGCTGATTTGCATATAGCCAGTGTCTAACCCAGGGTGGTGTGGAGTGCAACGATGGATTTAGGCCCAGATCCTTGTACTGGGGTGAATGTATGACATTGTTCTACATTCTGTCCATCAACTGTGTTTTTTGCAATTTTCACCCCGAGTGGGCTGGGTATGCTCAGACGTGAGTCCCAGGCTCTCCACACCACTGGAGTCAAGCTATCCAGGCTGATGAAGGCTGATAGCCAGAAACCGGTCCTTGGGTGCTTGATTCCGGTCTGGGAAAGACATGGCTTGGTAGTTCGGACTGGACTGTTCCCATGAGGCACAGGGTCAGAGCTGATTTGCATATAACCAGCGTCTAACCCAGGGTGGTGTGGAGTGCAAAAAAACGATGGATTTAGGCCCAGATCCTTGTACTGGGGTGAATGTATGACATTGTTCTACATTCTGTCCATCAACTGTGTTTTTTGCAATTTTCACCCCGAGTGGGCTGGGTATGCTCAGACGTGAGTCACAGGCTCTCCACACCACTGGAGTCAAGCTATCCAGGCTGATGAAGGCTGATAGCCAGAAACCGGTCCTTGGATGCTTGATTCCGGTCTGGGAAAGACATGGCTTGGTAGTTCGGACTGGACTGTTCCCATGAGGCACAGGGTCAGAGCTGATTTGCATATAGCCAGTGTCTAACCCAGGGTGGTGTGGAGTGCAAAAAAACGATGGATTGAGGACCAGATCCTTGTACTGGGGTGAATGTATGACATTGTTCTACATTCTGTCCATCAACTGTGTTTTTTGCAATTTTCACCCCGAATGGGCTGGGTATGCTCAGACGTGAGTCCCAGGCTCTCCACACCTCTGGAGTCAAGCTATCCAGGCTGATGAAGGCTGATAGCCAGAAACCGGTTCCTTGGATGCTTGATTCCGGTCTGTGAAAGACATGGCTTGGTAGTTCGGACTGGACTTTTCCCATGAGGCACAGGGTCAGAGCTGATTTGCATATAGCCAATGTCTAACCCAGGGTGGTGTGGAGTGCAAAAAAACGATGGATTTAGGCCCAGATCCTTGTACTGGGGTGAATGTATGACATTGTTCTACATTCTGTCCATCTACTGTGTTTTTTGCAATTTTCACCCCGAGTGGGCTGGGAATGCTCAGACCTGAGTACCAGGCTCTCCACACCACTGGAGTCAAGCTATCCAGGCTGATGAAGGCTGATAGCCAGAAACCGGTCCTTGGATGCTTGATTCCGGTCTGGGAAAGACATGGCTTGGTAGTTCGGACTGGACTGTTCCCACGAGGCACAGGGTCAGAGCTGATTTGCATATAGCCAGTGTCTAACCCAGGGTGGTATGGAGTGCAAAAAAACGATGGATTTAGGCCCAGATCCTTGTACTGGGGTGAATGTATGACATTGTTCTACATTCTGTCCATCAACTGTGTTTTTTGCAATTTTCACCCCGAGTGGGCTGGGTATGCTCAGACGTGAGTCCCAGGCTCTCCACACCACTGGAGTCAAGCTATCCAGGCTGATAAAGGCTGATAGCCAGAAACCGGTCCTTGGATGCTTGATTCCGGTCTGGGAAAGACATGGCTTGGTAGTTCGGACTGGACTGTTCCCATGAGGCACAGGGTCAGAGCTGATTTGCATATAGCCAGTGTCTAACCCAGGGTGGTGTGGAGTGCAAAAAAACGATGGATTTAGGCCCAGATCCTTGTACTGGGGTGAATGTATGACATTGTTCTACATTCTGTCCATCAACTGTGTTTTTTGCAATTATCACCCCCAGTGGGCTGGGAATGCTCAGACGTGAGTCCCAGGCTCTCCACACCACTGGAGTCAAGCTATCCAGGCTGATGAAGGCTGATAGCCAGAAACCGGTCTTTGGATGCTTGATTCCGGTCTGGGAAAGACATGGCTTGGTAGTTCGGACTGGACTGTTCCCATGAGGCACAGGGTCAGAGCTGATTTGCATATAGCCAGTGTCTAACCCAGGGTGGTGTGGAGTGCAACGATGGATTTAGGCCCAGATCCTTGTACTGGGGTGAATGTATGACATTGTTCTACATTCTGTCCATCAACTGTGTTTTTTGCAATTTTCACCCCGAGTGGGCTGGGTATGCTCAGACGTGAGTCCCAGGCTCTCCACACCACTGGAGTCAAGCTATCCAGGCTGATGAAGGCTGATAGCCAGAAACCGGTCCTTGGGTGCTTGATTCCGGTCTGGGAAAGACATGGCTTGGTAGTTCGGACTGGACTGTTCCCATGAGGCACAGGGTCAGAGCTGATTTGCATATAACCAGTGTCTAACCCAGGGTGGTGTGGAGTGCAAAAAAACAATGGATTTAGGCCCAGATCCTTGTACTGGGGTGAATGTATGACATTGTTCTACATTCTGTCCATCAACTGTGTTTTTTGCAATTTTCACCCCGAGTGGGCTGGGTATGCTCAGACGTGAGTCCCAGGCTCTCCACACCACTGGAGTCAAGCTATCCAGGCTGATGAAGGCTGATAGCCAGAAACCGGTCCTTGGATGCTTGATTCCGGTCTGGGAAAGACATGGCTTGGTAGTTCGGACTGGACTGTTCCCATGAGGCACAGGGTCAGAGCTGATTTGCATATAGCCAGTGTCTAACCCAGGGTGGTGTGGAGTGCAAAAAAACGATGGATTTAGGACCAGATCCTTGTACTGGGGTGAATGTATGACATTGTTCTACATTCTGTCCATCAACTGTGTTTTTTGCAATTTTCACCCCGAGTGGGCTGGGTATGCTCAGACGTGAGTCCCAGGCTCTCCACACCTCTGGAGTCAAGCTATCCAGGCTGATGAAGGCTGATAGCCAGAAACCGGTCCTTGGATGCTTGATTCCAGTCTGGGAAAGACATGGCTTGGTAGTTCGGACTGGACTTTTCCCATGAGGCACAGGGTCAGAGCTGATTTGCATATAGCCAGTGTCTAACCCAGGGTGGTGTGGAGTGCAAAAAAACGATGGATTTAGGCCCAGATCCTTGTACTGGGGTGAATGTATGACATTGTTCTACATTCTGTCCATCAACTGTGTTTTTTGCAATTTTCACCCCGAGTGGGCTGGTATGCTCAGACGTGAGTCACAGGCTCTCCACACCACTGGAGTCAAGCTATCCAGGCTGATAAAGGCTGATAGCCAGAAACCGGTCCTTGGATGCTTGATTCCGGTCTGGGAAAGACATGACTTGGTAGTTCGGACTGGACTGTTCCCATGAGGCACAGGGTCAGAGCTGATTTGCATATAGCCAGTGTCTAACCCAGGGTGGTGTGGAGTGCAAAAAAACGATGGATTTAGGCTTAGATCCTTCTACAGGGGTGAATGTATGACATTGTTCTACATTCTGTCCATCAACTGTGTTTTTTGCAATTATCACCCGAGTGGGCTGGGTATGCTCAGACGTGAGTCCCAGGCTCTCCACACCACTGGAGTCAAGCTATCCAGGCTGATGAAGGCTGATAGCCAGAAACCGGTCTTTGGATGCTTGATTCCGGTCTGGGAAAGACATGGCTTGGTAGTTCGGACTGGACTGTTCCTATGAGGCACAGGGTCAGAGCTGATTTGCATATAGCCAGTGTCTAACCCAGGGTGGTGTGGAGTGCAACGATGGATTTAGGCCCAGATCCTTGTACTGGGGTGAATGTATGACATTGTTCTACATTCTGTCCATCAACTGTGTTTTTTGCAATTTTCACCCCGAGTGGGCTGGGTATGCTCAGACGTGAGTCCCAGGCTCTCAACACCACTGGAGTCAAGCTATCCAGGCTGATGAAGGCTGATAGCCAGAAATCGGTCCTTGGGTGCTTGATTCCGGTCTGGGAAAGACATGGCTTGGTAGTTCGGACTGGACTGTTCCCATGAGGCACAGGGTCAGAGCTGATTTGCATATAACCAGTGTCTAACCCAGGGTGGTGTGGAGTGCAAAAAAACGATGGATTTAGGCCCAGATCCTTGTACTGGGGTGAATGTATGACATTGTTCTACATTCTGTCCATCAACTGGGTTTTTTGCAATTTTCACCCCGAGTGGGCTGGGTATGCTCAGACGTGAGTCCCAGGCTCTCCACACCACTGGAGTCAAGCTATCCAGGCTGATGAAGGCTGATAGCCAGAAACCGGTCCTTGGATGCTTGATTCCGGTCTGGGAAAGACATGGCTTGGTAGTTCGGACTGGACTGTTCCCATGAGGCACAGGGTCAGAGCTGATTTGCATATAGCAAGTGTCTAACCCAGGGTGGTGTGGAGTGCAAAGAAACGATGGATTTAGGACCAGATCCTTGTACTGGGGTGAATGTATGACATTGTTCTACATTCTGTCCATCAACTGTGTTTTTTGCAATTTTCACCCCGAGTGGGCTGGGTATGCTCAGACGTGAGTCCCAGGCTCTCCACACCACTGGAGTCAAGCTATCCAGGCTGATGAAGGCTGATAGCCAGAAACCGGTCCTTGGATGCTTGATTCCGGTCTGGGAAAGACATAGCTTGGTAGTTCGGACTGGACTGTTCCCATGAGGCACAGGGTCAGAGCTGATTTGCATATAGCCAGTGTCTAACCCAGGGTGGTGTGGAGTGCAAAAAAACGATGGATTTAGGCCCAGATCCTTGTACTTCGATGAATGTATGACATTGTTCTACATTCTGTCCATCAACTGTGTTTTTTGCAATTTTCACCCCGAGTGGGCTGGGTATGCTCAGACGTGAGTCCCAGGCTCTCCACACCACTGGAGTCAAGCTATCCAGGCTGATGAAGGCTGATAGCCAGAAACCGGTCCTTGGATGCTTGATTCCGGTCTGGGAAAGACATGGCTTGGTAGTTCGGACTGGACTGTTCCCATGAGGCACAGGGTCAGAGCTGATTTGCATATAGCCAGTGTCTAACCCAGGGTGGTGTGGAGTGCAAAAAAACGATGGATTTAGGCCCAGATCCTTGTACTGGGGTGAATGTATGACATTGTTCTACATTCTGTCCATCAACTGTGTTTTTTGCAATTTTCACCCCGAGTGGGCTGGGTATGCTCAGACGTGAGTCCCAGGCTCTCCACACCACTGGAGTCAAGCTATCCAGGCTGATGAAGGCTGATAGCCAGAAACCGGTCCTTGGATGCTTGATTCCGGTCTGGGAAAGACATGGCTTGGTAGTTCGGACTGGACTGTTCCCATGAGGCACAGGGTCAGAGCTGATTTGCATATAGCCAGTGTCTAACCCAGGGTGGTGTGGAGTGCAAAAAAACGATGGATTTAGGCCCAGATCCTTGTACTGGGGTGAATGTATGACATTGTTCTACATTCTGTCCATCAACTGTGTTTTTTGCAATTTTCACCCCGAGTGGGCTGGGTATGCTCAGACGTGAGTCCCAGGCTCTCCACACCACTGGAGTCAAGCTATCCAGGCTGATGAAGGCTGATAGCCAGAAACCGGTCCTTGGATGCTTGATTCCGGTCTGGGAAAGACATGGCTTGGTAGTTCGGACTGGACTGTTCCCATGAGGCACAGGGTCAGAGCTGATTTGCATATAGCCAATGTCTAACCCAGGGTGGTGTGGAATGCAAAAAAACGATGGATTTAGGCCCAGATCCTTGTACTGGGGTGAATGTATGACATTGTTCTACATTCTGTCCATCAACTGTGTTTTTTGCAATTTTCACCCCGAGTGGGCTGGGTATGCTCAGACGTGAGTCCCAGGCTCTCCACACCACTGGAGTCAAGCTATCCAGGCTGATGAAGGCTGATAGCCAGAAACCGGTCCTTGGATGCTTGATTCCGGTCTGGGAAAGACATGGCTTGGTAGTTCGGACTGGACTGTTCCCATGAGGCACAGGGTCAGAGCTGATTTGCATTTGGCAGTGTCTAACCCAGGGTGGTGTGGAGTGCAAAAAACGATGGATTTAGGCCCAGATCCTTGTACTGGGGTGAATGTATGACATTGTTCTACATTCTGTCCATCAACTGTGTTTTTTGCAATTATCACCCCGAGTGGGCTGGGTATGCTCAGACGTGAGTCCCAGGCTCTCCACACCACTGGAGTCAAGCTATCCAGGCTGATGAAGGCTGATAGCCAGAAACCTAGCTTTGGATGCTTGATTCCGGTCTGGGAAAGACATGGCTTGGTAGTTCGGACTGGACTGTTCCCATGAGGCACAGGGTCAGAGCTGATTTGCATATAACCAGTGTCTAACCCAGGGTGGTGTGGAGTGCAAAAAAACGATGGATTTAGGCCCAGATCCTTGTACTGGGGTGAATGTATGACATTGTTCTACATTCTGTCCATCAACTGTGTTTTTTGCAATTTTCACCCCGAGTGGGCTGGGTATGCTCAGACGTGAGTCCCAGGCTCTCCACACCACTGGAGTCAAGTCATCCAGGCTGATGAAGGCTGATAGCCAGAAACCGGTCCTTGGATGCTTGATTCCGGTCTGGGAAAGACATGGCTTGGTAGTTCGGACTGGACTGTTCCCATGAGGCACAGGGTCAGAGCTGATTTGCATATAGCCAGTGTCTAACCCAGGGTGGTGTGGAGTGCAAAAAAATGATGGATTTAGGACCAGATCCTTGTACTGGGGTGAATGTATGACATTGTTCTACATTCTGTCCATCAACTGTGTTTTTTGCAATTTTCACCCCGAATGGGCTGGGTATGCTCAGACGTGAGTCCCAGGCTCTCCACACCTCTGGAGTCAAGCTATCCAGGCTGATGAAGGCTGATAGCCAGAAACCGGTTCCTTGGATGCTTGATTCCGGTCTGTGAAAGACATGGCTTGGTAGTTCGGACTGGACTTTTCCCATGAGGCACAGGGTCAGAGCTGATTTGCATATAGCCAGTGTCTAACCCAGGGTGGTGTGGAGTGCAAAAAAACGATGGATTTAGGCCCAGATCCTTGTACTGGGGTGAATGTATGACATTGTTCTACATTCTGTCCATCAACTGTGTTTTTTGCAATTTTCACCCCGAGTGGGCTGGTATGCTCAGACGTGAGTCACAGGCTCTCCACACCACTGGAGTCAAGCTATCCAGGCTGATGAAGGCTGATAGCCAGAAACCGGTCCTTGGATGCTTGATTCCGGTCTGGGAAAAACATGGCTTGGTAGTTCGGACTGGACTGTTCCCATGAGGCACAGGGTCAGAGCTGATTTGCATATAGCCAGTGTCTAACCCAGGGTGGTGTGGAGTGCAAAAAAACGATGGATTTAGGCCCAGATCCTTGTACTGGGGTGAATGTATGACATTGTTCTACATTCTGTCCATCAACTGTGTTTTTTGCAATTATCACCCGAGTGGGCTGGGTATGCTCAGACGTGAGTCCCAGGCTCTCCACACCACTGGAGTCAAGCTATCCAGGCTGATGAAGGCTGATAGCCAGAAACCGGTCTTTGGATGCTTGATTCCGGTCTGGGAAAGACATGGCTTGGTAGTTCGGACTGGACTGTTCCTATGAGGCACAGGGTCAGAGCTGATTTGCATATAGCCAGTGTCTAACCCAGGGTGGTGTGGAGTGCAACGATGGATTTAGGCCCAGATCCTTGTACTGGGGTGAATGTATGACATTGTTCTACATTCTGTCCATCAACTGTGTTTTTTGCAATTTTCACCCCGAGTGGGCTGGGTATGCTCAGACGTGAGTCCCAGGCTCTCAACACCACTGGAGTCAAGCTATCCAGGCTGATGAAGGCTGATAGCCAGAAATCGGTCCTTGGGTGCTTGATTCCGGTCTGGGAAAGACATGGCTTGGTAGTTCGGACTGGACTGTTCCCATGAGGCACAGGGTCAGAGCTGATTTGCATATAACCAGTGTCTAACCCAGGGTGGTGTGGAGTGCAAAAAAACGATGGATTTAGGCCCAGATCCTTGTACTGGGGTGAATGTATGACATTGTTCTACATTCTGTCCATCAACTGTGTTTTTTGCAATTTTCACCCCGAGTGGGCTGGGTATGCTCAGACGTGAGTCCCAGGCTCTCCACACCACTGGAGTCAAGCTATCCAGGCTGATGAAGGCTGATAGCCAGAAACCGGTCCTTGGATGCTTGATTCCGGTCTGGGAAAGACATGGCTTGGTAGTTCGGACTGGACTGTTCCCATGAGGCACAGGGTCAGAGCTGATTTGCATATAGCCAGTGTCTAACCCAGGGTGGTGTGGAGTGCAAAAAAACGATGGATTTAGGCCCAGATCCTTGTACTTCGATGAATGTATGACATTGTTCTACATTCTGTCCATCAACTGTGTTTTTTGCAATTTTCACCCCGAGTGGGCTGGGTATGCTCAGACGTGAGTCCCAGGCTCTCCACACCACTGGAGTCAAGCTATCCAGGCTGATGAAGGCTGATAGCCAGAAACCGGTCCTTGGATGCTTGATTCCGGTCTGGGAAAGACATGGCTTGGTAGTTCGGACTGGACTGTTCCCATGAGGCACAGGGTCAGAGCTGATTTGCATATAGCCAGTGTCTAACCCAGGGTGGTGTGGAGTGCAAAAAAACGATGGATTTAGGCCCAGATCCTTGTACTGGGGTGAATGTATGACATTGTTCTACATTCTGTCCATCAACTGTGTTTTTTGCAATTTTCACCCCGAGTGGGCTGGGTATGCTCAGACGTGAGTCCCAGGCTCTCCACACCACTGGAGTCAAGCTATCCAGGCTGATGAAGGCTGATAGCCAGAAACCGGTCCTTGGATGCTTGATTCCGGTCTGGGAAAGACATGGCTTGGTAGTTCGGACTGGACTGTTCCCATGAGGCACAGGGTCAGAGCTGATTTGCATATAGCCAGTGTCTAACCCAGGGTGGTGTGGAGTGCAAAAAAACGATGGATTTAGGCCCAGATCCTTGTACTGGGGTGAATGTATGACATTGTTCTACATTCTGTCCATCAACTGTGTTTTTTGCAATTTTCACCCCGAGTGGGCTGGGTATGCTCAGACGTGAGTCCCAGGCTCTCCACACCACTGGAGTCAAGCTATCCAGGCTGATGAAGGCTGATAGCCAGAAACCGGTCCTTGGATGCTTGATTCCGGTCTGGGAAAGACATGGCTTGGTAGTTCGGACTGGACTGTTCCCATGAGGCACAGGGTCAGAGCTGATTTGCATATAGCCAATGTCTAACCCAGGGTGGTGTGGAATGCAAAAAAACGATGGATTTAGGCCCAGATCCTTGTACTGGGGTGAATGTATGACATTGTTCTACATTCTGTCCATCAACTGTGTTTTTTGCAATTTTCACCCCGAGTGGGCTGGGTATGCTCAGACGTGAGTCCCAGGCTCTCCACACCACTGGAGTCAAGCTATCCAGGCTGATGAAGGCTGATAGCCAGAAACCGGTCCTTGGATGCTTGATTCCGGTCTGGGAAAGACATGGCTTGGTAGTTCGGACTGGACTGTTCCCATGAGGCACAGGGTCAGAGCTGATTTGCATTTGGCAGTGTCTAACCCAGGGTGGTGTGGAGTGCAAAAAACGATGGATTTAGGCCCAGATCCTTGTACTGGGGTGAATGTATGACATTGTTCTACATTCTGTCCATCAACTGTGTTTTTTGCAATTATCACCCCGAGTGGGCTGGGTATGCTCAGACGTGAGTCCCAGGCTCTCCACACCACTGGAGTCAAGCTATCCAGGCTGATGAAGGCTGATAGCCAGAAACCTAGCTTTGGATGCTTGATTCCGGTCTGGGAAAGACATGGCTTGGTAGTTCGGACTGGACTGTTCCCATGAGGCACAGGGTCAGAGCTGATTTGCATATAACCAGTGTCTAACCCAGGGTGGTGTGGAGTGCAAAAAAACGATGGATTTAGGCCCAGATCCTTGTACTGGGGTGAATGTATGACATTGTTCTACATTCTGTCCATCAACTGTGTTTTTTGCAATTTTCACCCCGAGTGGGCTGGGTATGCTCAGACGTGAGTCCCAGGCTCTCCACACCACTGGAGTCAAGCTATCCAGGCTGATGAAGGCTGATAGCCAGAAACCGGTCCTTGGATGCTTGATTCCGGTCTGGGAAAGACATGGCTTGGTAGTTCGGACTGGACTGTTCCCATGAGGCACAGGGTCAGAGCTGATTTGCATATAGCCAGTGTCTAACCCAGGGTGGTGTGGAGTGCAAAAAAATGATGGATTTAGGACCAGATCCTTGTACTGGGGTGAATGTATGACATTGTTCTACATTCTGTCCATCAACTGTGTTTTTTGCAATTTTCACCCCGAATGGGCTGGGTATGCTCAGACGTGAGTCCCAGGCTCTCCACACCTCTGGAGTCAAGCTATCCAGGCTGATGAAGGCTGATAGCCAGAAACCGGTTCCTTGGATGCTTGATTCCGGTCTGTGAAAGACATGGCTTGGTAGTTCGGACTGGACTTTTCCCATGAGGCACAGGGTCAGAGCTGATTTGCATATAGCCAGTGTCTAACCCAGGGTGGTGTGGAGTGCAAAAAAACGATGGATTTAGGCCCAGATCCTTGTACTGGGGTGAATGTATGACATTGTTCTACATTCTGTCCATCAACTGTGTTTTTTGCAATTTTCACCCCGAGTGGGCTGGTATGCTCAGACGTGAGTCACAGGCTCTCCACACCACTGGAGTCAAGCTATCCAGGCTGATGAAGGCTGATAGCCAGAAACCGGTCCTTGGATGCTTGATTCCGGTCTGGGAAAAACATGGCTTGGTAGTTCGGACTGGACTGTTCCCATGAGGCACAGGGTCAGAGCTGATTTGCATATAGCCAGTGTCTAACCCAGGGTGGTGAGGAGTGCAAAAAAACGATGGATTTAGGCCCAGATCCTTGTACTGGGGTGAATGTATGACATTGTTCTACATTCTGTCCATCTACTGTGTTTTTTGCAATTTTCACCCCGAGTGGGCTGGGAATGCTCAGACCTGAGTACCAGGCTCTCCACACCACTGGAGTCAAGCTATCCAGGCTGATGAAGGCTGATAGCCAGAAACCGGTCCTTGGATGCTTGATTCCGGTCTGGGAAAGACATGGCTTGGTAGTTCGGACTGGACTGTTCCCACGAGGCACAGGGTCAGAGCTGATTTGCATATAGCCAGTGTCTAACCCAGGGTGGTATGGAGTGCAAAAAAACGATTGATTTAGGCCCAGATCCTTGTACTGGGGTGAATGTATGACATTGTTCTACATTCTGTCCATCAACTGTGTTTTTTGCAATTTTCACCCCGAGTGGGCTGGGTATGCTCAGACGTGAGTCCCAGGCTCTCCACACCACTGGAGTCAAGCTATCCAGGCTGATAAAGGCTGATAGCCAGAAACCGGTCCTTGGATGCTTGATTCCGGTCTGGGAAAGACATGGCTTGGTAGTTCGGACTGGACTGTTCCCATGAGGCACAGGGTCAGAGCTGATTTGCATATAGCCAGTGTCTAACCCAGGGTGGTGTGGAGTGCAAAAAAACGATGGATTTAGGCCCAGATCCTTGTACTGGGGTGAATGTATGACATTGTTCTACATTCTGTCCATCAACTGTGTTTTTTGCAATTATCACCCCGAGTGGGCTGGGAATGCTCAGACGTGAGTCCCAGGCTCTCCACACCACTGGAGTCAAGCTATCCAGGCTGATGAAGGCTGATAGCCAGAAACCGGTCTTTGGATGCTTGATTCCGGTCTGGGAAAGACATGGCTTGGTAGGTCGGACTGGACTGTTCCCATGAGGCACAGGGTCAGAGCTGATTTGCATATAGCCAGTGTCTAACCCAGGGTGGTGTGGAGTGCAACGATGGATTTAGGCCCAGATCCTTGTACTGGGGTGAATGTATGACATTGTTCTACATTCTGTCCATCAACTGTGTTTTTTGCAATTTTCACCCCGAGTGGGCTGGGTATGCTCAGACGTGAGTCCCAGGCTCTCCACACCACTGGAGTCAAGCTATCCAGGCTGATGAAGGCTGATAGCCAGAAACCGGTCCTTGGGTGCTTGATTCCGGTCTGGGAAAGACATGGCTTGGTAGTTCGGACTGGACTGTTCCCATGAGGCACAGGGTCAGAGCTGATTTGCATATAACCAGTGTCTAACCCAGGGTGGTGTGGAGTGCAAAAAAACAATGGATTTAGGCCCAGATCCTTGTACTGGGGTGAATGTATGACATTGTTCTACATTCTGTCCATCAACTGTGTTTTTTGCAATTTTCACCCCGAGTGGGCTGGGTATGCTCAGACGTGAGTCCCAGGCTCTCCACACCACTGGAGTCAAGCTATCCAGGCTGATGAAGGCTGATAGCCAGAAACCGGTCCTTGGATGCTTGATTCCGGTCTGGGAAAGACATGGCTTGGTAGTTCGGACTGGACTGTTCCCATGAGGCACAGGGTCAGAGCTGATTTGCATATAGCCAGTGTCTAACCCAGGGTGGTGTGGAGTGCAAAAAAACGATGGATTTAGGACCAGATCCTTGTACTGGGGTGAATGTATGACATTGTTCTACATTCTGTCCATCAACTGTGTTTTTTGCAATTTTCACCCCGAGTGGGCTGGGTATGCTCAGACGTGAGTCCCAGGCTCTCCACACCTCTGGAGTCAAGCTATCCAGGCTGATGAAGGCTGATAGCCAGAAACCGGTCCTTGGATGCTTGATTCCAGTCTGGGAAAGACATGGCTTGGTAGTTCGGACTGGACTTTTCCCATGAGGCACAGGGTCAGAGCTGATTTGCATATAGCCAGTGTCTAACCCAGGGTGGTGTGGAGTGCAAAAAAACGATGGATTTAGGCCCAGATCCTTGTACTGGGGTGAATGTATGACATTGTTCTACATTCTGTCCATCAACTGTGTTTTTTGCAATTTTCACCCCGAGTGGGCTGGTATGCTCAGACGTGAGTCACAGGCTCTCCACACCACTGGAGTCAAGCTATCCAGGCTGATGAAGGCTGATAGCCAGAAACCGGTCCTTGGATGCTTGATTCCGGTCTGGGAAAGACATGACTTGGTAGTTCGGACTGGACTGTTCCCATGAGGCACAGGGTCAGAGCTGATTTGCATATAGCCAGTGTCTAACCCAGGGTGGTGTGGAGTGCAAAAAAACGATGGATTTAGGCTTAGATCCTTCTACAGGGGTGAATGTATGACATTGTTCTACATTCTGTCCATCAACTGTGTTTTTTGCAATTATCACCCGAGTGGGCTGGGTATGCTCAGACGTGAGTCCCAGGCTCTCCACACCACTGGAGTCAAGCTATCCAGGCTGATGAAGGCTGATAGCCAGAAACCGGTCTTTGGATGCTTGATTCCGGTCTGGGAAAGACATGGCTTGGTAGTTCGGACTGGACTGTTCCTATGAGGCACAGGGTCAGAGCTGATTTGCATATAGCCAGTGTCTAACCCAGGGTGGTGTGGAGTGCAACGATGGATTTAGGCCCAGATCCTTGTACTGGGGTGAATGTATGACATTGTTCTACATTCTGTCCATCAACTGTGTTTTTTGCAATTTTCACCCCGAGTGGGCTGGGTATGCTCAGACGTGAGTCCCAGGCTCTCAACACCACTGGAGTCAAGCTATCCAGGCTGATGAAGGCTGATAGCCAGAAATCGGTCCTTGGGTGCTTGATTCCGGTCTGGGAAAGACATGGCTTGGTAGTTCGGACTGGACTGTTCCCATGAGGCACAGGGTCAGAGCTGATTTGCATATAACCAGTGTCTAACCCAGGGTGGTGTGGAGTGCAAAAAAACGATGGATTTAGGCCCAGATCCTTGTACTGGGGTGAATGTATGACATTGTTCTACATTCTGTCCATCAACTGTGTTTTTTGCAATTTTCACCCCGAGTGGGCTGGGTATGCTCAGACGTGAGTCCCAGGCTCTCCACACCACTGGAGTCAAGCTATCCAGGCTGATGAAGGCTGATAGCCAGAAACCGGTCCTTGGATGCTTGATTCCGGTCTGGGAAAGACATGGCTTGGTAGTTCGGACTGGACTGTTCCCATGAGGCACAGGGTCAGAGCTGATTTGCATATAGCCAGTGTCTAACCCAGGGTGGTGTGGAGTGCAAAAAAACGATGGATTTAGGACCAGATCCTTGTACTGGGGTGAATGTATGACATTGTTCTACATTCTGTCCATCAACTGTGTTTTTTGCAATTTTCACCCCGAGTGGGCTGGGTATGCTCAGACGTGAGTCCCAGGCTCTCCACACCACTGGAGTCAAGCTATCCAGGCTGATGAAGGCTGATAGCCAGAAACCGGTCCTTGGATGCTTGATTCCGGTCTGGGAAAGACATAGCTTGGTAGTTCGGACTGGACTGTTCCCATGAGGCACAGGGTCAGAGCTGATTTGCATATAGCCAGTGTCTAACCCAGGGTGGTGTGGAGTGCAAAAAAACGATGGATTTAGGCCCAGATCCTTGTACTTCGATGAATGTATGACATTGTTCTACATTCTGTCCATCAACTGTGTTTTTTGCAATTTTCACCCCGAGTGGGCTGGGTATGCTCAGACGTGAGTCCCAGGCTCTCCACACCACTGGAGTCAAGCTATCCAGGCTGATGAAGGCTGATAGCCAGAAACCGGTCCTTGGATGCTTGATTCCGGTCTGGGAAAGACATGGCTTGGTAGTTCGGACTGGACTGTTCCCATGAGGCACAGGGTCAGAGCTGATTTGCATATAGCCAGTGTCTAACCCAGGGTGGTGTGGAGTGCAAAAAAACGATGGATTTAGGCCCAGATCCTTGTACTGGGGTGAATGTATGACATTGTTCTACATTCTGTCCATCAACTGTGTTTTTTGCAATTTTCACCCCGAGTGGGCTGGGTATGCTCAGACGTGAGTCCCAGGCTCTCCACACCACTGGAGTCAAGCTATCCAGGCTGATGAAGGCTGATAGCCAGAAACCGGTCCTTGGATGCTTGATTCCGGTCTGGGAAAGACATGGCTTGGTAGTTCGGACTGGACTGTTCCCATGAGGCACAGGGTCAGAGCTGATTTGCATATAGCCAGTGTCTAACCCAGGGTGGTGTGGAGTGCAAAAAAACTATGGATTTAGGCCCAGATCCTTGTACTGGGGTGAATGTATGACATTGTTCTACATTCTGTCCATCAACTGTGTTTTTTGCAATTTTCACCCCGAGTGGGCTGGGTATGCTCAGACGTGAGTCCCAGGCTCTCCACACCACTGGAGTCAAGCTATCCAGGCTGATGAAGGCTGATAGCCAGAAACCGGTCCTTGGATGCTTGATTCCGGTCTGGGAAAGACATGGCTTGGTAGTTCGGACTGGACTGTTCCCATGAGGCACAGGGTCAGAGCTGATTTGCATTTGGCAGTGTCTAACCCAGGGTGGTGTGGAGTGCAAAAAACGATGGATTTAGGCCCAGATCCTTGTACTGGGGTGAATGTATGACATTGTTCTACATTCTGTCCATCAACTGTGTTTTTTGCAATTATCACCCCGAGTGGGCTGGGTATGCTCAGACGTGAGTCCCAGGCTCTCCACACCACTGGAGTCAAGCTATCCAGGCTGATGAAGGCTGATAGCCAGAAACCTAGCTTTGGATGCTTGATTCCGGTCTGGGAAAGACATGGCTTGGTAGTTCGGACTGGACTGTTCCCATGAGGCACAGGGTCAGAGCTGATTTGCATATAACCAGTGTCTAACCCAGGGTGGTGTGGAGTGCAAAAAAACGATGGATTTAGGCCCAGATCCTTGTACTGGGGTGAATGTATGACATTGTTCTACATTCTGTCCATCAACTGTGTTTTTTGCAATTTTCACCCCGAGTGGGCTGGGTATGCTCAGACGTGAGTCCCAGGCTCTCCACACCACTGGAGTCAAGCTATCCAGGCTGATGAAGGCTGATAGCCAGAAACCGGTCCTTGGATGCTTGATTCCGGTCTGGGAAAGACATGGCTTGGTAGTTCGGACTGGACTGTTCCCATGAGGCACAGGGTCAGAGCTGATTTGCATATAGCCAGTGTCTAACCCAGGGTGGTGTGGAGTGCAAAAAAATGATGGATTTAGGACCAGATCCTTGTACTGGGGTGAATGTATGACATTGTTCTACATTCTGTCCATCAACTGTGTTTTTTGCAATTTTCACCCCGAATGGGCTGGGTATGCTCAGACGTGAGTCCCAGGCTCTCCACACCTCTGGAGTCAAGCTATCCAGGCTGATGAAGGCTGATAGCCAGAAACCGGTTCCTTGGATGCTTGATTCCGGTCTGTGAAAGACATGGCTTGGTAGTTCGGACTGGACTTTTCCCATGAGGCACAGGGTCAGAGCTGATTTGCATATAGCCAGTGTCTAACCCAGGGTGGTGTGGAGTGCAAAAAAACGATGGATTTAGGCCCAGATCCTTGTACTGGGGTGAATGTATGACATTGTTCTACATTCTGTCCATCAACTGTGTTTTTTGCAATTTTCACCCCGAGTGGGCTGGTATGCTCAGACGTGAGTCACAGGCTCTCCACACCACTGGAGTCAAGCTATCCAGGCTGATGAAGGCTGATAGCCAGAAACCGGTCCTTGGATGCTTGATTCCGGTCTGGGAAAAACATGGCTTGGTAGTTCGGACTGGACTGTTCCCATGAGGCACAGGGTCAGAGCTGATTTGCATATAGCCAGTGTCTAACCCAGGGTGGTGTGGAGTGCAAAAAAACGATGGATTTAGGCCCAGATCCTTGTACTGGGGTGAATGTATGACATTGTTCTACATTCTGTCCATCTACTGTGTTTTTTGCAATTTTCACCCCGAGTGGGCTGGGAATGCTCAGACCTGAGTACCAGGCTCTCCACACCACTGGAGTCAAGCTATCCAGGCTGATGAAGGCTGATAGCCAGAAACCGGTCCTTGGATGCTTGATTCCGGTCTGGGAAAGACATGGCTTGGTAGTTCGGACTGGACTGTTCCCACGAGGCACAGGGTCAGAGCTGATTTGCATATAGCCAGTGTCTAACCCAGGGTGGTATGGAGTGCAAAAAAACGATGGATTTAGGCCCAGATCCTTGTACTGGGGTGAATGTATGACATTGTTCTACATTCTGTCCATCAACTGTGTTTTTTGCAATTTTCACCCCGAGTGGGCTGGGTATGCTCAGACGTGAGTCCCAGGCTCTCCACACCACTGGAGTCAAGCTATCCAGGCTGATAAAGGCTGATAGCCAGAAACCGGTCCTTGGATGCTTGATTCCGGTCTGGGAAAGACATGGCTTGGTAGTTCGGACTGGACTGTTCCCATGAGGCACAGGGTCAGAGCTGATTTGCATATAGCCAGTGTCTAACCCAGGGTGGTGTGGAGTGCAAAAAAACGATGGATTTAGGCCCAGATCCTTGTACTGGGGTGAATGTATGACATTGTTCTACATTCTGTCCATCAACTGTGTTTTTTGCAATTATCACCCCGAGTGGGCTGGGAATGCTCAGACGTGAGTCCCAGGCTCTCCACACCACTGGAGTCAAGCTATCCAGGCTGATGAAGGCTGATAGCCAGAAACCGGTCTTTGGATGCTTGATTCCGGTCTGGGAAAGACATGGCTTGGTAGTTCGGACTGGACTGTTCCCATGAGGCACAGGGTCAGAGCTGATTTGCATATAGCCAGTGTCTAACCCAGGGTGGTGTGGAGTGCAACGATGGATTTAGGCCCAGATCCTTGTACTGGGGTGAATGTATGACATTGTTCTACATTCTGTCCATCAACTGTGTTTTTTGCAATTTTCACCCCGAGTGGGCTGGGTATGCTCAGACGTGAGTCCCAGGCTCTCCACACCACTGGAGTCAAGCTATCCAGGCTGATGAAGGCTGATAGCCAGAAACCGGTCCTTGGGTGCTTGATTCCGGTCTGGGAAAGACATGGCTTGGTAGTTCGGACTGGACTGTTCCCATGAGGCACAGGGTCAGAGCTGATTTGCATATAACCAGTGTCTAACCCAGGGTGGTGTGGAGTGCAAAAAAACAATGGATTTAGGCCCAGATCCTTGTACTGGGGTGAATGTATGACATTGTTCTACATTCTGTCCATCAACTGTGTTTTTTGCAATTTTCACCCCGAGTGGGCTGGGTATGCTCAGACGTGAGTCCCAGGCTCTCCACACCACTGGAGTCAAGCTATCCAGGCTGATGAAGGCTGATAGCCAGAAACCGGTCCTTGGATGCTTGATTCCGGTCTGGGAAAGACATGGCTTGGTAGTTCGGACTGGACTGTTCCCATGAGGCACAGGGTCAGAGCTGATTTGCATATAGCCAGTGTCTAACCCAGGGTGGTGTGGAGTGAAACGATGGATTTAGGCCCAGATCCTTGTACTGGGGTGAATGTATGACATTGTTCTACATTCTGTCCATCAACTGTGTTTTTTGCAATTATCACCCCGAGTGGGCTGGGAATGCTCAGACGTGAGTCCCAGGCTCTCCACACCACTGGAGTCAAGCTATCCAGGCTGATGAAGGCTGATAGCCAGAAACCGGTCTTTGGATGCTTGATTCCGGTCTGGGAAAGACATGGCTTGGTAGTTCGGACTGGACTGTTCCCATGAGGCACAGGGTCAGAGCTGATTTGCATATAGCCAGTGTCTAACCCAGGGTGGTGTGGAGTGCAAAAAAACGATGGATTTAGGCCCAGATCCTTGTACTGGGGTGAATGTATGACATTGTTCTACATTCTGTCCATCAACTGTGTTTTTTGCAATTATCACCCCGAGTGGGCTGGGAATGCTCAGACGTGAGTCCCAGGCTCTCCACACCACTGGAGTCAAGCTATCCAGGCTGATGAAGGCTGATAGCCAGAAACCGGTCTTTGGATGCTTGATTCCGGTCTGGGAAAGACATGGCTTGGTAGTTCGGACTGGACTGTTCCCATGAGGCACAGGGTCAGAGCTGATTTGCATATAGCCAGTGTCTAACCCAGGGTGGTGTGGAGTGCAACGATGGATTTAGGCCCAGATCCTTGTACTGGGGTGAATGTATGACATTGTTCTACATTCTGTCCATCAACTGTGTTTTTTGCAATTTTCACCCCGAGTGGGCTGGGTATGCTCAGACGTGAGTCCCAGGCTCTCCACACCACTGGAGTCAAGCTATCCAGGCTGATGAAGGCTGATAGCCAGAAACCGGTCCTTGGGTGCTTGATTCCGGTCTGGGAAAGACATGGCTTGGTAGTTCGGACTGGACTGTTCCCATGAGGCACAGGGTCAGAGCTGATTTGCATATAACCAGTGTCTAACCCAGGGTGGTGTGGAGTGCAAAAAAACAATGGATTTAGGCCCAGATCCTTGTACTGGGGTGAATGTATGACATTGTTCTACATTCTGTCCATCAACTGTGTTTTTTGCAATTTTCACCCCGAGTGGGCTGGGTATGCTCAGACGTGAGTCCCAGGCTCTCCACACCACTGGAGTCAAGCTATCCAGGCTGATGAAGGCTGATAGCCAGAAACCGGTCCTTGGATGCTTGATTCCGGTCTGGGAAAGACATGGCTTGGTAGTTCGGACTGGACTGTTCCCATGAGGCACAGGGTCAGAGCTGATTTGCATATAGCCAGTGTCTAACCCAGGGTGGTGTGGAGTGCAAAAAAACGATGGATTTAGGACCAGATCCTTGTACTGGGGTGAATGTATGACATTGTTCTACATTCTGTCCATCAACTGTGTTTTTTGCAATTTTCACCCCGAGTGGGCTGGGTATGCTCAGACGTGAGTCCCAGGCTCTCCACACCTCTGGAGTCAAGCTATCCAGGCTGATGAAGGCTGATAGCCAGAAACCGGTCCTTGGATGCTTGATTCCAGTCTGGGAAAGACATGGCTTGGTAGTTCGGACTGGACTTTTCCCATGAGGCACAGGGTCAGAGCTGATTTGCATATAGCCAGTGTCTAACCCAGGGTGGTGTGGAGTGCAAAAAAACGATGGATTTAGGCCCAGATCCTTGTACTGGGGTGAATGTATGACATTGTTCTACATTCTGTCCATCAACTGTGTTTTTTGCAATTTTCACCCCGAGTGGGCTGGTATGCTCAGACGTGAGTCACAGGCTCTCCACACCACTGGAGTCAAGCTATCCAGGCTGATGAAGGCTGATAGCCAGAAACCGGTCCTTGGATGCTTGATTCCGGTCTGGGAAAGACATGACTTGGTAGTTCGGACTGGACTGTTCCCATGAGGCACAGGGTCAGAGCTGATTTGCATATAGCCAGTGTCTAACCCAGGGTGGTGTGGAGTGCAAAAAAACGATGGATTTAGGCTTAGATCCTTCTACAGGGGTGAATGTATGACATTGTTCTACATTCTGTCCATCAACTGTGTTTTTTGCAATTATCACCCGAGTGGGCTGGGTATGCTCAGACGTGAGTCCCAGGCTCTCCACACCACTGGAGTCAAGCTATCCAGGCTGATGAAGGCTGATAGCCAGAAACCGGTCTTTGGATGCTTGATTCCGGTCTGGGAAAGACATGGCTTGGTAGTTCGGACTGGACTGTTCCTATGAGGCACAGGGTCAGAGCTGATTTGCATATAGCCAGTGTCTAACCCAGGGTGGTGTGGAGTGCAACGATGGATTTAGGCCCAGATCCTTGTACTGGGGTGAATGTATGACATTGTTCTACATTCTGTCCATCAACTGTGTTTTTTGCAATTTTCACCCCGAGTGGGCTGGGTATGCTCAGACGTGAGTCCCAGGCTCTCAACACCACTGGAGTCAAGCTATCCAGGCTGATGAAGGCTGATAGCCAGAAATCGGTCCTTGGGTGCTTGATTCCGGTCTGGGAAAGACATGGCTTGGTAGTTCGGACTGGACTGTTCCCATGAGGCACAGGGTCAGAGCTGATTTGCATATAACCAGTGTCTAACCCAGGGTGGTGTGGAGTGCAAAAAAACGATGGATTTAGGCCCAGATCCTTGTACTGGGGTGAATGTATGACATTGTTCTACATTCTGTCCATCAACTGTGTTTTTTGCAATTTTCACCCCGAGTGGGCTGGGTATGCTCAGACGTGAGTCCCAGGCTCTCCACACCACTGGAGTCAAGCTATCCAGGCTGATGAAGGCTGATAGCCAGAAACCGGTCCTTGGATGCTTGATTCCGGTCTGGGAAAGACATGGCTTGGTAGTTCGGACTGGACTGTTCCCATGAGGCACAGGGTCAGAGCTGATTTGCATATAGCCAGTGTCTAACCCAGGGTGGTGTGGAGTGCAAAAAAACGATGGATTTAGGACCAGATCCTTGTACTGGGGTGAATGTATGACATTGTTCTACATTCTGTCCATCAACTGTGTTTTTTGCAATTTTCACCCCGAGTGGGCTGGGTATGCTCAGACGTGAGTCCCAGGCTCTCCACACCACTGGAGTCAAGCTATCCAGGCTGATGAAGGCTGATAGCCAGAAACCGGTCCTTGGATGCTTGATTCCGGTCTGGGAAAGACATAGCTTGGTAGTTCGGACTGGACTGTTCCCATGAGGCACAGGGTCAGAGCTGATTTGCATATAGCCAGTGTCTAACCCAGGGTGGTGTGGAGTGCAAAAAAACGATGGATTTAGGCCCAGATCCTTGTACTTCGATGAATGTATGACATTGTTCTACATTCTGTCCATCAACTGTGTTTTTTGCAATTTTCACCCCGAGTGGGCTGGGTATGCTCAGACGTGAGTCCCAGGCTCTCCACACCACTGGAGTCAAGCTATCCAGGCTGATGAAGGCTGATAGCCAGAAACCGGTCCTTGGATGCTTGATTCCGGTCTGGGAAAGACATGGCTTGGTAGTTCGGACTGGACTGTTCCCATGAGGCACAGGGTCAGAGCTGATTTGCATATAGCCAGTGTCTAACCCAGGGTGGTGTGGAGTGCAAAAAAACGATGGATTTAGGCCCAGATCCTTGTACTGGGGTGAATGTATGACATTGTTCTACATTCTGTCCATCAACTGTGTTTTTTGCAATTTTCACCCCGAGTGGGCTGGGTATGCTCAGACGTGAGTCCCAGGCTCTCCACACCACTGGAGTCAAGCTATCCAGGCTGATGAAGGCTGATAGCCAGAAACCGGTCTTTGGATGCTTGATTCCGGTCTGGGAAAGACATGGCTTGGTAGTTCGGACTGGACTGTTCCCATGAGGCACAGGGTCAGAGCTGATTTGCATATAGCCAGTGTCTAACCCAGGGTGGTGTGGAGTGCAAAAAAACGATGGATTTAGGCCCAGATCCTTGTACTGGGGTGAATGTATGACATTGTTCTACATTCTGTCCATCAACTGTGTTTTTTGCAATTTTCACCCCGAGTGGGCTGGGTATGCTCAGACGTGAGTCCCAGGCTCTCCACACCACTGGAGTCAAGCTATCCAGGCTGATGAAGGCTGATAGCCAGAAACCGGTCCTTGGATGCTTGATTCCGGTCTGGGAAAGACATGGCTTGGTAGTTCGGACTGGACTGTTCCCATGAGGCACAGGGTCAGAGCTGATTTGCATATAGCCAATGTCTAACCCAGGGTGGCGTGGAATGCAAAAAAACGATGGATTTAGGCCCAGATCCTTGTACTGGGGTGAATGTATGACATTGTTCTACATTCTGTCCATCAACTGTGTTTTTTGCAATTTTCACCCCGAGTGGGCTGGGTATGCTCAGACGTGAGTCCCAGGCTCTCCACACCACTGGAGTCAAGCTATCCAGGCTGATGAAGGCTGATAGCCAGAAACCGGTCCTTGGATGCTTGATTCCGGTCTGGGAAAGACATGGCTTGGTAGTTCGGACTGGACTGTTCCCATGAGGCACAGGGTCAGAGCTGATTTGCATTTGGCAGTGTCTAACCCAGGGTGGTGTGGAGTGCAAAAAACGATGGATTTAGGCCCAGATCCTTGTACTGGGGTGAATGTATGACATTGTTCTACATTCTGTCCATCAACTGTGTTTTTTGCAATTATCACCCCGAGTGGGCTGGGTATGCTCAGACGTGAGTCCCAGGCTCTCCACACCACTGGAGTCAAGCTATCCAGGCTGATGAAGGCTGATAGCCAGAAACCTAGCTTTGGATGCTTGATTCCGGTCTGGGAAAGACATGGCTTGGTAGTTCGGACTGGACTGTTCCCATGAGGCACAGGGTCAGAGCTGATTTGCATATAGCCAGTGTCTAACCCAGGGTGGTGTGGAGTGCAAAAAAACGATGGATTTAGGCCCAGATCCTTGTACTTCGATGAATGTATGACATTGTTCTACATTCTGTCCATTACTGTGTTTTTTGCAATTTTCACCCCGAGTGGGCTGGGTATGCTCAGACGTGAGTCCCAGGCTCTCCACACCACTGGAGTCAAGCTATCCAGGCTGATGAAGGCTGATAGCCAGAAACCGGTCCTTGGATGCTTGATTCCGGTCTGGGAAAGACATGGCTTGGTAGTTCGGACTGGACTGTTCCCATGAGGCACAGGGTCAGAGCTGATTTGCATATAGCCAGTGTCTAACCCAGGGTGGTGTGGAGTGCAAAAAAACGATGGATTTAGGCCCAGATCCTTGTACTGGGGTGAATGTATGACATTGTTCTACATTCTGTCCATCAACTGTGTTTTTTGCAATTTTCACCCCGAGTGGGCTGGGTATGCTCAGACGTGAGTCCCAGGCTCTCCACACCACTGGAGTCAAGCTATCCAGGCTGATGAAGGCTGATAGCCAGAAACCGGTCCTTGGATGCTTGATTCCGGTCTGGGAAAGACATGGCTTGGTAGTTCGGACTGGACTGTTCCCATGAGGCACAGGGTCAGAGCTGATTTGCATATAGCCAGTGTCTAACCCAGGGTGGTGTGGAGTGCAAAAAAACGATGGATTTAGGCCCAGATCCTTGTACTGGGGTGAATGTATGACATTGTTCTACATTCTGTCCATCAACAGTGTTTTTTGCAATTTTCACCCCGAGTGGGCTGGGTATGCTCAGACGTGAGTCCCAGGCTCTCCACACCACTGGAGTCAAGCTATCCAGGCTGATGAAGGCTGATAGCCAGAAACCGGTCCTTGGATGCTTGATTCCGGTCTGGGAAAGACATGGCTTGGTAGTTCGGACTGGACTGTTCCTATGAGGCACAGGGTCAGAGCTGATTTGCATATAGCCAGTGTCTAACCCAGGGTGGTGTGGAGTGCAACGATGGATTTAGGCCCAGATCCTTGTACTGGGGTGAATGTATGACATTGTTCTACATTCTGTCCATCAACTGTGTTTTTTGCAATTTTCACCCCGAGTGGGCTGGGTATGCTCAGACGTGAGTCCCAGGCTCTCAACACCACTGGAGTCAAGCTATCCAGGCTGATGAAGGCTGATAGCCAGAAATCGGTCCTTGGGTGCTTGATTCCGGTCTGGGAAAGACATGGCTTGGTAGTTCGGACTGGACTGTTCCCATGAGGCACAGGGTCAGAGCTGATTTGCATATAACCAGTGTCTAACCCAGGGTGGTGTGGAGTGCAAAAAAACGATGGATTTAGGCCCAGATCCTTGTACTGGGGTGAATGTATGACATTGTTCTACATTCTGTCCATCAACTGTGTTTTTTGCAATTTTCACCCCGAGTGGGCTGGGTATGCTCAGACGTGAGTCCCAGGCTCTCCACACCACTGGAGTCAAGCTATCCAGGCTGATGAAGGCTGATAGCCAGAAACCGGTCCTTGGATGCTTGATTCCGGTCTGGGAAAGACATGGCTTGGTAGTTCGGACTGGACTGTTCCCATGAGGCACAGGGTCAGAGCTGATTTGCATATAGCCAGTGTCTAACCCAGGGTGGTGTGGAGTGCAAAAAAACGATGGATTTAGGACCAGATCCTTGTACTGGGGTGAATGTATGACATTGTTCTACATTCTGTCCATCAACTGTGTTTTTTGCAATTTTCACCCCGAGTGGGCTGGGTATGCTCAGACGTGAGTCCCAGGCTCTCCACACCACTGGAGTCAAGCTATCCAGGCTGATGAAGGCTGATAGCCAGAAACCGGTCCTTGGATGCTTGATTCCGGTCTGGGAAAGACATAGCTTGGTAGTTCGGACTGGACTGTTCCCATGAGGCACAGGGTCAGAGCTGATTTGCATATAGCCAGTGTCTAACCCAGGGTGGTGTGGAGTGCAAAAAAACGATGGATTTAGGCCCAGATCCTTGTACTTCGATGAATGTATGACATTGTTCTACATTCTGTCCATCAACTGTGTTTTTTGCAATTTTCACCCCGAGTGGGCTGGGTATGCTCAGACGTGAGTCCCAGGCTCTCCACACCACTGGAGTCAAGCTATCCAGGCTGATGAAGGCTGATAGCCAGAAACCGGTCCTTGGATGCTTGATTCCGGTCTGGGAAAGACATGGCTTGGTAGTTCGGACTGGACTGTTCCCATGAGGCACAGGGTCAGAGCTGATTTGCATATAGCCAGTGTCTAACCCAGGGTGGTGTGGAGTGCAAAAAAACGATGGATTTAGGCCCAGATCCTTGTACTGGGGTGAATGTATGACATTGTTCTACATTCTGTCCATCAACTGTGTTTTTTGCAATTTTCACCCCGAGTGGGCTGGGTATGCTCAGACGTGAGTCCCAGGCTCTCCACACCACTGGAGTCAAGCTATCCAGGCTGATGAAGGCTGATAGCCAGAAACCGGTCTTTGGATGCTTGATTCCGGTCTGGGAAAGACATGGCTTGGTAGTTCGGACTGGACTGTTCCCATGAGGCACAGGGTCAGAGCTGATTTGCATATAGCCAGTGTCTAACCCAGGGTGGTGTGGAGTGCAAAAAAACGATGGATTTAGGCCCAGATCCTTGTACTGGGGTGAATGTATGACATTGTTCTACATTCTGTCCATCAACTGTGTTTTTTGCAATTTTCACCCCGAGTGGGCTGGGTATGCTCAGACGTGAGTCCCAGGCTCTCCACACCACTGGAGTCAAGCTATCCAGGCTGATGAAGGCTGATAGCCAGAAACCGGTCCTTGGATGCTTGATTCCGGTCTGGGAAAGACATGGCTTGGTAGTTCGGACTGGACTGTTCCCATGAGGCACAGGGTCAGAGCTGATTTGCATATAGCCAATGTCTAACCCAGGGTGGTGTGGAATGCAAAAAAACGATGGATTTAGGCCCAGATCCTTGTACTGGGGTGAATGTATGACATTGTTCTACATTCTGTCCATCAACTGTGTTTTTTGCAATTTTCACCCCGAGTGGGCTGGGTATGCTCAGACGTGAGTCCCAGGCTCTCCACACCACTGGAGTCAAGCTATCCAGGCTGATGAAGGCTGATAGCCAGAAACCGGTCCTTGGATGCTTGATTCCGGTCTGGGAAAGACATGGCTTGGTAGTTCGGACTGGACTGTTCCCATGAGGCACAGGGTCAGAGCTGATTTGCATTTGGCAGTGTCTAACCCAGGGTGGTGTGGAGTGCAAAAAACGATGGATTTAGGCCCAGATCCTTGTACTGGGGTGAATGTATGACATTGTTCTACATTCTGTCCATCAACTGTGTTTTTTGCAATTATCACCCCGAGTGGGCTGGGTATGCTCAGACGTGAGTCCCAGGCTCTCCACACCACTGGAGTCAAGCTATCCAGGCTGATGAAGGCTGATAGCCAGAAACCTAGCTTTGGATGCTTGATTCCGGTCTGGGAAAGACATGGCTTGGTAGTTCGGACTGGACTGTTCCCATGAGGCACAGGGTCAGAGCTGATTTGCATATAGCCAGTGTCTAACCCAGGGTGGTGTGGAGTGCAAAAAAACGATGGATTTAGGCCCAGATCCTTGTACTTCGATGAATGTATGACATTGTTCTACATTCTGTCCATTACTGTGTTTTTTGCAATTTTCACCCCGAGTGGGCTGGGTATGCTCAGACGTGAGTCCCAGGCTCTCCACACCACTGGAGTCAAGCTATCCAGGCTGATGAAGGCTGATAGCCAGAAACCGGTCCTTGGATGCTTGATTCCGGTCTGGGAAAGACATGGCTTGGTAGTTCGGACTGGACTGTTCCCATGAGGCACAGGGTCAGAGCTGATTTGCATATAGCCAGTGTCTAACCCAGGGTGGTGTGGAGTGCAAAAAAACGATGGATTTAGGCCCAGATCCTTGTACTGGGGTGAATGTATGACATTGTTCTACATTCTGTCCATCAACTGTGTTTTTTGCAATTTTCACCCCGAGTGGGCTGGGTATGCTCAGACGTGAGTCCCAGGCTCTCCACACCACTGGAGTCAAGCTATCCAGGCTGATGAAGGCTGATAGCCAGAAACCGGTCCTTGGATGCTTGATTCCGGTCTGGGAAAGACATGGCTTGGTAGTTCGGACTGGACTGTTCCCATGAGGCACAGGGTCAGAGCTGATTTGCATATAGCCAGTGTCTAACCCAGGGTGGTGTGGAGTGCAAAAAAACGATGGATTTAGGCCCAGATCCTTGTACTGGGGTGAATGTATGACATTGTTCTACATTCTGTCCATCAACAGTGTTTTTTGCAATTTTCACCCCGAGTGGGCTGGGTATGCTCAGACGTGAGTCCCAGGCTCTCCACACCACTGGAGTCAAGCTATCCAGGCTGATGAAGGCTGATAGCCAGAAACCGGTCCTTGGATGCTTGATTCCGGTCTGGGAAAGACATGGCTTGGTAGTTCGGACTGGACTGTTCCCATGAGGCACAGGGTCAGAGCTGATTTGCATATAGCCAATGTCTAACCCAGGGTGGTGTTGAATGCAAAAAAACGATGGATTTAGGCCCAGATCCTTGTACTGGGGTGAATGTATGACATTGTTCTACATTCTGTCCATCAACTGTGTTTTTTGCAATTTTCACCCCGAGTGGGCTGGGTATGCTCAGACGTGAGTCCCAGGCTCTCCACACCACTGGAGTCAAGCTATCCAGGCTGATGAAGGCTGATAGCCAGAAACCGGTCCTTGGATGCTTGATTCCGGTCTGGGAAAGACATGGCTTGGTAGTTCAGACTGGACTTTTCCCATGAGGCACAGGGTCAGAGCTGATTTGCATATAGCCAGTGTCTAACCCAGGGTGGTGTGGAGTGCAAAAAAACGATGGATTTAGGCCCAGATCCTTGTACTGGGGTGAATGTATGACATTGTTCTACATTCTGTCCATCAACTGTGTTTTTTGCAATTTTCACCCCAAGTGGGCTGGTATGCTCAGACGTGAGTCACAGGCTCTCCACACCACTGGAGTCAAGCTATCCAGGCTGATGAAGGCTGATAGCCAGAAACCGGTCCTTGGATGCTTGATTCCGGTCTGGGAAAGACATGACTTGGTAGTTCGGACTGGACTGTTTCCATGAGGCACAGGGTCAGAGCTGATTTGCATATAGCCAGTGTCTAACCCAGGGTGGTGTGGAGTGCAAAAAAACGATGGATTTAGGCTTAGATCCTTCTACAGGGGTGAATGTATGACATTGTTCTACATTCTGTCCATCAACTGTGTTTTTTGCAATTATCACCCGAGTGGGCTGGGTATGCTCAGACGTGAGTCCCAGGCTCTCCACACCACTGGAGTCAAGCTATCCAGGCTGATGAAGGCTGATAGCCAGAAACCGGTCTTTGGATGCTTGATTCCGGTCTGGGAAAGACATGGCTTGGTAGTTCGGACTGGACTGTTCCTATGAGGCACAGGGTCAGAGCTGATTTGCATATAGCCAGTGTCTAACCCAGGGTGGTGTGGAGTGCAACGATGGATTTAGGCCCAGATCCTTGTACTGGGGTGAATGTATGACATTGTTCTACATTCTGTCCATCAACTGTGTTTTTTGCAATTTTCACCCCGAGTGGGCTGGGTATGCTCAGACGTGAGTCCCAGGCTCTCAACACCACTGGAGTCAAGCTATCCAGGCTGATGAAGGCTGATAGCCAGAAATCGGTCCTTGGGTGCTTGATTCCGGTCTGGGAAAGACATGGCTTGGTAGTTCGGACTGGACTGTTCCCATGAGGCACAGGGTCAGAGCTGATTTGCATATAACCAGTGTCTAACCCAGGGTGGTGTGGAGTGCAAAAAAACGATGGATTTAGGCCCAGATCCTTGTACTGGGGTGAATGTATGACATTGTTCTACATTCTGTCCATCAACTGTGTTTTTTGCAATTTTCACCCCGAGTGGGCTGGGTATGCTCAGACGTGAGTCCCAGGCTCTCCACACCACTGGAGTCAAGCTATCCAGGCTGATGAAGGCTGATAGCCAGAAACCGGTCCTTGGATGCTTGATTCCGGTCTGGGAAAGACATGGCTTGGTAGTTCGGACTGGACTGTTCCCATGAGGCACAGGGTCAGAGCTGATTTGCATATAGCCAGTGTCTAACCCAGGGTGGTGTGGAGTGCAAAAAAACGATGGATTTAGGACCAGATCCTTGTACTGGGGTGAATGTATGACATTGTTCTACATTCTGTCCATCAACTGTGTTTTTTGCAATTTTCACCCCGAGTGGGCTGGGTATGCTCAGACGTGAGTCCCAGGCTCTCCACACCACTGGAGTCAAGCTATCCAGGCTGATGAAGGCTGATAGCCAGAAACCGGTCCTTGGATGCTTGATTCCGGTCTGGGAAAGACATAGCTTGGTAGTTCGGACTGGACTGTTCCCATGAGGCACAGGGTCAGAGCTGATTTGCATATAGCCAGTGTCTAACCCAGGGTGGTGTGGAGTGCAAAAAAACGATGGATTTAGGCCCAGATCCTTGTACTTCGATGAATGTATGACATTGTTCTACATTCTGTCCATCAACTGTGTTTTTTGCAATTTTCACCCCGAGTGGGCTGGGTATGCTCAGACGTGAGTCCCAGGCTCTCCACACCACTGGAGTCAAGCTATCCAGGCTGATGAAGGCTGATAGCCAGAAACCGGTCCTTGGATGCTTGATTCCGGTCTGGGAAAGACATGGCTTGGTAGTTCGGACTGGACTGTTCCCATGAGGCACAGGGTCAGAGCTGATTTGCATATAGCCAGTGTCTAACCCAGGGTGGTGTGGAGTGCAAAAAAACGATGGATTTAGGCCCAGATCCTTGTACTGGGGTGAATGTATGACATTGTTCTACATTCTGTCCATCAACTGTGTTTTTTGCAATTTTCACCCCGAGTGGGCTGGGTATGCTCAGACGTGAGTCCCAGGCTCTCCACACCACTGGAGTCAAGCTATCCAGGCTGATGAAGGCTGATAGCCAGAAACCGGTCTTTGGATGCTTGATTCCGGTCTGGGAAAGACATGGCTTGGTAGTTCGGACTGGACTGTTCCCATGAGGCACAGGGTCAGAGCTGATTTGCATATAGCCAGTGTCTAACCCAGGGTGGTGTGGAGTGCAAAAAAACGATGGATTTAGGCCCAGATCCTTGTACTGGGGTGAATGTATGACATTGTTCTACATTCTGTCCATCAACTGTGTTTTTTGCAATTTTCACCCCGAGTGGGCTGGGTATGCTCAGACGTGAGTCCCAGGCTCTCCACACCACTGGAGTCAAGCTATCCAGGCTGATGAAGGCTGATAGCCAGAAACCGGTCCTTGGATGCTTGATTCCGGTCTGGGAAAGACATGGCTTGGTAGTTCGGACTGGACTGTTCCCATGAGGCACAGGGTCAGAGCTGATTTGCATATAGCCAATGTCTAACCCAGGGTGGTGTGGAATGCAAAAAAACGATGGATTTAGGCCCAGATCCTTGTACTGGGGTGAATGTATGACATTGTTCTACATTCTGTCCATCAACTGTGTTTTTTGCAATTTTCACCCCGAGTGGGCTGGGTATGCTCAGACGTGAGTCCCAGGCTCTCCACACCACTGGAGTCAAGCTATCCAGGCTGATGAAGGCTGATAGCCAGAAACCGGTCCTTGGATGCTTGATTCCGGTCTGGGAAAGACATGGCTTGGTAGTTCGGACTGGACTGTTCCCATGAGGCACAGGGTCAGAGCTGATTTGCATATAGCCAATGTCTAACCCAGGGTGGTGTGGAATGCAAAAAAACGATGGATTTAGGCCCAGATCCTTGTACTGGGGTGAATGTATGACATTGTTCTACATTCTGTCCATCAACTGTGTTTTTTGCAATTTTCACCCCGAGTGGGCTGGGTATGCTCAGACGTGAGTCCCAGGCTCTCCACACCACTGGAGTCAAGCTATCCAGGCTGATGAAGGCTGATAGCCAGAAACCGGTCCTTGGATGCTTGATTCCGGTCTGGGAAAGACATGGCTTGGTAGTTCGGACTGGACTGTTCCCATGAGGCACAGGGTCAGAGCTGATTTGCATTTGGCAGTGTCTAACCCAGGGTGGTGTGGAGTGCAAAAAACGATGGATTTAGGCCCAGATCCTTGTACTGGGGTGAATGTATGACATTGTTCTACATTCTGTCCATCAACTGTGTTTTTTGCAATTATCACCCCGAGTGGGCTGGGTATGCTCAGACGTGAGTCCCAGGCTCTCCACACCACTGGAGTCAAGCTATCCAGGCTGATGAAGGCTGATAGCCAGAAACCTAGCTTTGGATGCTTGATTCCGGTCTGGGAAAGACATGGCTTGGTAGTTCGGACTGGACTGTTCCCATGAGGCACAGGGTCAGAGCTGATTTGCATATAGCCAGTGTCTAACCCAGGGTGGTGTGGAGTGCAAAAAAACGATGGATTTAGGCCCAGATCCTTGTACTTCGATGAATGTATGACATTGTTCTACATTCTGTCCATTACTGTGTTTTTTGCAATTTTCACCCCGAGTGGGCTGGGTATGCTCAGACGTGAGTCCCAGGCTCTCCACACCACTGGAGTCAAGCTATCCAGGCTGATGAAGGCTGATAGCCAGAAACCGGTCCTTGGATGCTTGATTCCGGTCTGGGAAAGACATGGCTTGGTAGTTCGGACTGGACTGTTCCCATGAGGCACAGGGTCAGAGCTGATTTGCATATAGCCAGTGTCTAACCCAGGGTGGTGTGGAGTGCAAAAAAACGATGGATTTAGGCCCAGATCCTTGTACTGGGGTGAATGTATGACATTGTTCTACATTCTGTCCATCAACTGTGTTTTTTGCAATTTTCACCCCGAGTGGGCTGGGTATGCTCAGACGTGAGTCCCAGGCTCTCCACACCACTGGAGTCAAGCTATCCAGGCTGATGAAGGCTGATAGCCAGAAACCGGTCCTTGGATGCTTGATTCCGGTCTGGGAAAGACATGGCTTGGTAGTTCGGACTGGACTGTTCCCATGAGGCACAGGGTCAGAGCTGATTTGCATATAGCCAGTGTCTAACCCAGGGTGGTGTGGAGTGCAAAAAAACGATGGATTTAGGCCCAGATCCTTGTACTGGGGTGAATGTATGACATTGTTCTACATTCTGTCCATCAACAGTGTTTTTTGCAATTTTCACCCCGAGTGGGCTGGGTATGCTCAGACGTGAGTCCCAGGCTCTCCACACCACTGGAGTCAAGCTATCCAGGCTGATGAAGGCTGATAGCCAGAAACCGGTCCTTGGATGCTTGATTCCGGTCTGGGAAAGACATGGCTTGGTAGTTCGGACTGGACTGTTCCCATGAGGCACAGGGTCAGAGCTGATTTGCATATAGCCAATGTCTAACCCAGGGTGGTGTTGAATGCAAAAAAACGATGGATTTAGGCCCAGATCCTTGTACTGGGGTGAATGTATGACATTGTTCTACATTCTGTCCATCAACTGTGTTTTTTGCAATTTTCACCCCGAGTGGGCTGGGTATGCTCAGACGTGAGTCCCAGGCTCTCCACACCACTGGAGTCAAGCTATCCAGGCTGATGAAGGCTGATAGCCAGAAACCGGTCCTTGGATGCTTGATTCCGGTCTGGGAAAGACATGGCTTGGTAGTTCGGACTGGACTGTTCCCATGAGGCACAGGGTCAGAGCTGATTTGCATTTGGCAGTGTCTAACCCAGGGTGGTGTGGAGTGCAAAAAACGATGGATTTAGGCCCAGATCCTTGTACTGGGGTGAATGTATGACATTGTTCTACATTCTGTCCATCAACTGTGTTTTTTGCAATTATCACCCCGAGTGGGCTGGGTATGCTCAGACGTGAGTCCCAGGCTCTCCACACCACTGGAGTCAAGCTATCCAGGCTGATGAAGGCTGATAGCCAGAAACCTAGCTTTGGATGCTTGATTCCGGTCTGGGAAAGACATGGCTTGGTAGTTCGGACTGGACTGTTCCCATGAGGCACAGGGTCAGAGCTGATTTGCATATAACCAGTGTCTAACCCAGGGTGGTGTGGAGTGCAAAAAAACGATGGATTTAGGCCCAGATCCTTGTACTGGGGTGAATGTATGACATTGTTCTACATTCTGTCCATCAACTGTGTTTTTTGCAATTTTCACCCCGAGTGGGCTGGGTATGCTCAGACGTGAGTCCCAGGCTCTACACACCACTGGAGTCAAGCTATCCAGGCTGATGAAGGTTGATAGCCAGAAACCGGTCCTTGGATGCTTGATTCCGGTCTGGGAAAGACATGGCTTGGTAGTTCGGACTGGACTGTTCCCATGAGGCACAGGGTCAGAGCTGATTTGCATATAGCCAGTGTCTAACCCAGGGTGGTGTGGAGTGCAAAAAAATGATGGATTTAGGACCAGATCCTTGTACTGGGGTGAATGTATGACATTGTTCTACATTCTGTCCATCAACTGTGTTTTTTGCAATTTTCACCCCGAGTGGGCTGGGTATGCTCAGACGTGAGTCCCAGGCTCTCCACACCACTGGAGTCAAGCTATCCAGGCTGATGAAGGCTGATATCCAGAAACCGGTCCTTGGATGCTTGATTCCGGTCTGGGAAAGACATAGCTTGGTAGTTCGGACTGGACTGTTCCCATGAGGCACAGGGTCAGAGCTGATTTGCATATAGCCAGTGTCTAACCCAGGGTGGTGTGGAGTGCAAAAAAACGATGGATTTAGGCCCAGATCCTTGTACTTCGGTGAATGTATGACATTGTTCTACATTCTGTCCATCAACTGTGTTTTTTGCAATTTTCACCCCGAGTGGGCTGGGTATGCTCAGACGTGAGTCCCAGGCTCTCCACACCACTGGAGTCAAGCTATCCAGGCTGATGAAGGCTGATAGCCAGAAACCGGTCCTTGGATGCTTGATTTCGGTCTGGGAAAGACATGGCTTGGTAGTTCGGACTGGACTGTTCCCATGAGGCACAGGGTCAGAGCTGATTTGCATATAGCCAGTGTCTAACCCAGGGTGGTGTGGAGTGCAAAAAAACAATGGATTTAGGCCCAGATCCTTGTACTGGGGTGAATGTATGACATTGTTCTACATTCTGTCCATCAACTGTGTTTTTTGCAATTTTCACCCCGAGTGGGCTGGGTATGCTCAGACGTGAGTCCCAGGCTCTCCACACCACTGGAGTCAAGCTATCCAGGCTGATGAAGGCTGATAGCCAGAAACCGGTCCTTGGATGCTTGATTCCGGTCTGGGAAAGACATGGCTTGGTAGTTCGGACTGGACTGTTCCCATGAGGCACAGGGTCAGAGCTGATTTGTATATAGCCAATGTCTAACCCAGGGTGGTGTGGAATGCAAAAAAACGATGGATTTAGGCCCAGATCCTTGTACTGGGGTGAATGTATGACATTGTTCTACATTCTGTCCATCAACTGTGTTTTTTGCAATTTTCACCCCGAGTGGGCTGGGTATGCTCAGACGTGAGTCCCAGGCTCTCCACACCACTGGAGTCAAGCTATCCAGGCTGATGAAGGCTGATAGCCAGAAACCGGTCCTTGGATGCTTGATTCCGGTCTGGGAAAGACATGGCTTGGTAGTTCGGAACGGGACTGTTCCCATGAGGCACAGGGTCAGAGCTGATTTGCATATAGCCAGTGTCTAACCCAGGGTGGTGTGGAGTGCAAAAAAACGATGGATTTAGGCCCAGATCCTTGTACTGGGGTGAATGTATGACATTGTTCTACATTCTGTCCATCAACTGTGTTTTTTGCAATTTTCACCCCGAGTGGGCTGGGTATGCTCAGACGTGAGTCCCAGGCTCTCCACACCACTGGAGTCAAGCTATCCAGGCTGATGAAGGCTGATAGCCAGAAACCGGTCCTTGGATGCTTGATTCCGGTCTGGGAAAGACATGGCTTGGTAGTTCGGACTGGACTGTTCCCATGAGGCACAGGGTCAGAGCTGATTTGCATATAGCCAATGTCTAACCCAGGGTGGTGTGGAATGCAAAAAAACGATGGATTTAGGCCCTGATCCTTGTACTGGGGTGAATGTATGACATTGTTCTACATTCTGTCCATCAACTGTGTTTTTTGCAATTTTCACCCCGAGTGGGCTGGGTATGCTCAGACGTGAGTCCCAGGCTCTCCACACCACTGGAGTCAAGCTATCCAGGCTGATGAAGGCTGATAGCCAGAAACCGGTCCTTGGATGCTTGATTCCGGTCTGGGAAAGACATGGCTTGGTAGTTCGGACTGGACTGTTCCCATGAGGCACAGGGTCAGAGCTGATTTGCAAATAGCCAGTGTCTAACCCAGGGTTGTGTGGAGTGCAAAAAAACGATGGATTTAGGCCCAGATCCTTGTAATGGGGTGAATGTATGACATTGTTCTACATTCTGTCCATCAACTGTGTTTTTTGCAATTTTCACCCCGAGTGGGCTGGGTATGCTCAGACGTGAGTCCCAGGCTCTCCACACCACTGGAGTCAAGCTATCCAGGCTGATGAAGGCTGATAGCCAGAAACCTGTCCTTGGATGCTTGATTCCGGTCTGTGCAAGACATGGCTTGGTAGTTCGGACTGGACTGTTCCCATGAGGCACAGGGTCAGAGCTGATTTGCATATAGCCAGTGTCTAACCCAGGGTGGTGTGGAGTGCAAAAAAACGATGGATTTAGGCCCAGATCCTTGTACTGGGGTGAATGTATGACATTGTTCTACATTCTGTCCATCAACTGTGTTTTTTGCAATTTTCACCCCGAGTGGGCTGGGTATGCTCAGACGTGAGTCCCAGGCTCTCCACACCACTGGAGTCAAGCTATCCAGGCTGATGAAGGCTGATAGCCAGAAACCGGTACTTGGATGCTTGATTCCGGTCTGGGAAAGACATGGCTTGGTAGTTCGGACTGGACTGTTCCCATGAGGCACAGGGTCAGAGCTGATTTCCATATAGCCAGTGTCTAACCCAGGGTGGTGTGGAGTGCAAAAAAACGATGGATTTAGGCCCAGATCCTTGTACTGGGGTGAATGTATGACATTGTTCTACATTCTGTCCATCAACTGTGTTTTTTGCAATTTTCACCCCGAGTGGGCTGGGTATGCTCAGACGTGAGTCCCAGGCTCTCCACACCACTGGAGTCAAGCTATCCAGGCTGATGAAGGCTGATAGCCAGAAACCGGTCCTTGGATGCTTGATTCCGGTCTGGGAAAGACATGGCTTGGTAGTTCAGACTGGACTGTTCCCATGAGGCTCAGGGTCAGAGCTGATTTGCATATAGCCAGTGTCTAACCCAGGGTGGTGTGGAGTGCAAAAAAACGATGGATTGAGGCCCAGATCCTTGTACTGGGGTGAATGTGTGACATTGTTCTACATTCTGTCCATCAACTGTGTTTTTTGCAATTTTCACCCCGAGTGGGCTGGGTATGCTCAGACGTGAGTCCCAGGCTCTCCACACCACTGGAGTCAAGCTATCCAGGCTGATGAAGGCTGATAGCCAGAAACCGGTCCATGGATGCTTGATTCCGGTCTGGGAAAGACATGGCTTGGTAGTTCGGACTGGACTGTTCCCATGAGGCACAGGGTCAGAGCTGATTTGCATATAGCCAATGTCTAACCCAGGGTGGTGTGGAATGCAAAAAAAACGATGGATTAAGGCCCAGATCCTTGTACTGGGGTGAATGTATGACATTGTTCTACATTCTGTCCATCAACTGTGTTTTTTGCAATTTTCACCCCGAGTGGGCTGGGTATGCTCAGACGTGAGTCCCAGGCTCTCCACACCACTGGAGTCAAGCTATCCAGGCTGATAAAGGCTGATAGCCAGAAACCGGTCCTTGGATGCTTGATTCCGGTCTGGGAAAGACATGGCTTGGTAGTTCGGACTGGACTGTTCCCATGAGGCACAGGGTCAGAGCTGATTTGCATATAGCCAGTGTCTAACCCAGGGTGGTGTGGAGTGCAAAAAAACGATGGATTTAGGCCCAGATCCTTGTACTGGGGTGAATGTATGACATTGTTCTACATTCTGTCCATCAACTGTGTTTTTTGCAATTATCACCCCGAGTGGGCTGGGTATGCTCAGACGTGAGTCCCAGGCTCTCCACACCACTGGAGTCAAGCTATCCAGGCTGATGAAGGCTGATAGCCAGAAACCGGTCTTTGGATGCTTGATTCCGGTCTGGGAAAGACATGGCTTGGTAGTTCGGACTGGACTGTTCCCATGAGGCACAGGGTCAGAGCTGATTTGCATATAGTCAGTGTCTAACCCAGGGTGGTGTGGAGTGCAACGATGGATTTAGGCCCAGATCCTTGTACTGGGGTGAATGTATGACATTGTTCTACATTCTGTCCATCAACTGTGTTTTTTGCAATTTTCACCCCGAGTGGGCTGGGTATGCTCAGACGTGAGTCCCAGGCTCTCCACACCACTGGAGTCAAGCTATCCAGGCTGATGAAGGCTGATAGCCAGAAACCGGTCCTTGGGTGCTTGATTCCGGTCTGGGAAAGACATGGCTTGGTAGTTCGGACTGGACTGTTCCCATGAGGCACAGGGTCAGAGCTGATTTGCATATAACCAGTGTCTAACCCAGGGTGGTGTGGAGTGCAAAAAAACGATGGATTTAGGCCCAGATCCTTGTACTGGGGTGAATGTATGACATTGTTCTACATTCTGTCCATCAACTGTGTTTTTTGCAATTTTCACCCCGAGTGGGCTGGTATGCTCAGACGTGAGTCCCAGGCTCTCCACACCACTGGAGTCAAGCTATCCAGGCTGATGAAGGCTGATAGCCAGAAACCGGTCCTTGGATGCTTGATTCCGGTCTGGGAAAGACATGGCTTGGTAGTTCGGACTGGACTGTTCCCATGAGGCACAGGGTCAGAGCTGATTTGCATATAGCCAGTGTCTAACCCAGGGTGGTGTGGAGTGCAAAAAAACGATGGATTGAGGACCAGATCCTTGTACTGGGGTGAATGTATGACATTATTCTACATTCTGTCCATCAACTGTGTTTTTTGCAATTTTCACCCCGAATGGGCTGGGTATGCTCAGACGTGAGTCCCAGGCTCTCCACACCTCTGGAGTCAAGCTATCCAGGCTGATAAAGGCTGATAGCCAGAAACCGGTCCTTGGATGCTTGATTCCGGTCTGGGAAAGACATGGCTTGGTAGTTCGGACTGGACTGTTCCCATGAGGCACAGGGTCAGAGCTGATTTGCATATAGCCAGTGTCTAACCCAGGGTGGTGTGGAGTGCAAAAAAACGATGGATTTAGGCCCAGATCCTTGTACTGGGGTGAATGTATGACATTGTTCTACATTCTGTCCATCAACTGTGTTTTTTGCAATTATCACCCTGAGTGGGCTGGGTATGCTCAGACGTGAGTCCCAGGCTCTCCACACCACTGGAGTCAAGCTATCCAGGCTGATGAAGGCTGATAGCCAGAAACCGGTCTTTGGATGCTTGATTCCGGTCTGGGAAAGACATGGCTTGGTAGATCGGACTGGACTGTTCCCATGAGGCACAGGGTCAGAGCTGATTTGCATATAGCCAGTGTCTAACCCAGGGTGGTGTGGAGTGCAACGATGGATTTAGGCCCAGATCCTTGTACTGGGGTGAATGTATGACATTGTTCTACATTCTGTCCATCAACTGTGTTTTTTGCAATTTTCACCCCGAGTGGGCTGGGTATGCTCAGACGTGAGTCCCAGGCTCTCCACACCACTGGAGTCAAGCTATCCAGGCTGATGAAGGCTGATAGCCAGAAACCGGTCCTTGGGTGCTTGATTCCGGTCTGGGAAAGACATGGCTTGGTAGTTCGGACTGGACTGTTCCCATGAGGCACAGGGTCAGAGCTGATTTGCATATAACCAGTGTCTAACCCAGGGTGGTGTGGAGTGCAAAAAAACGATGGATTTAGGCCCAGATCCTTGTACTGGGGTGAATGTATGACATTGTTCTACATTCTGTCCATCAACTGTGTTTTTTGCAATTTTCACCCCGAGTGGGCTGGGTATGCTCAGACGTGAGTCCCAGGCTCTCCACACCACTGGAGTCAAGCTATCCAGGCTGATGAAGGCTGATAGCCAGAAACCGGTCCTTGGATGCTTGATTCCGGTCTGGGAAAGACATGGCTTGGTAGTTCGGACTGGACTGTTCCCATGAGGCACAGGGTCAGAGCTGATTTGCATATAGCCAGTGTCTAACCCAGGGTGGTGTGGAGTGCAAAAAAATGATGGATTGAGGACCAGATCCTTGTACTGGGGTGAATGTATGACATTGTTCTACATTCTGTCCATCAACTGTGTTTTTTGCAATTTTCACCCCGAATGGGCTGGGTATGCTCAGACGTGAGTCCCAGGCTCTCCACACCTCTGGAGTCAAGCTATCCAGGCTGATGAAGGCTGATAGCCAGAAACCGGTTCCTTGGATGCTTGATTCCGGTCTGTGAAAGACATGGCTTGGTAGTTCGGACTGGACTTTTCCCATGAGGCACAGGGTCAGAGCTGATTTGCATATAGCCAGTGTCTAACCCAGGGTGGTGTGGAGTGCAAAAAAACGATGGATTTAGGCCCAGATCCTTGTACTGGGGTGAATGTATGACATTGTTCTACATTCTGTCCATCAACTGTGTTTTTTGCAATTTTCACCCCGAGTGGGCTGGTATGCTCAGACGTGAGTCACAGGCTCTCCACACCACTGGAGTCAAGCTATCCAGGCTGATGAAGGCTGATAGCCAGAAACCGGTCCTTGGATGCTTGATTCCGGTCTGGGAAAAACATGGCTTGGTAGTTCGGACTGGACTGTTCCCATGAGGCACAGGGTCAGAGCTGATTTGCATATAGCCAGTGTCTAACCCAGGGTGGTGTGGAGTGCAAAAAAACGATGGATTTAGGCCCAGATCCTTGTACTGGGGTGAATGTATGACATTGTTCTACATTCTGTCCATCTACTGTGTTTTTTGCAATTTTCACCCCGAGTGGGCTGGGTATGCTCAGACCTGAGTACCAGGCTCTCCACACCACTGGAGTCAAGCTATCCAGGCTGATGAAGACTGATAGCCAGAAACCGGTCCTTGGATGCTTGATTCCGGTCTGGGAAAGACATGGCTTGGTAGTTCGGACTGGACTGTTCCCACGAGGCACAGGGTCAGAGCTGATTTGCATATAGCCAGTGTCTAACCCAGGGTGGTGTGGAGTGCAAAAAAACGATGGATTTAGGCCCAGATCCTTGTACTGGGGTGAATGTATGACATTGTTCTACATTCTGTCCATCAACTGTGTTTTTTGCAATTTTCACCCCGAGTGGGCTGGGTATGCTCAGACGTGAGTCCCAGACTCTCCACACCACTGGAGTCAAGCTATCCAGGCTGATAAAGGCTGATAGCCAGAAACCGGTCCTTGGATGCTTGATTCCGGTCTGGGAAAGACATGGCTTGGTAGTTCGGACTGGACTGTTCCCATGAGGCACAGGGTCAGAGCTGATTTGCATATAGCCAGTGTCTAACCCAGGGTGGTGTGGAGTGCAAAAAAACGATGGATTTAGGCCCAGATCCTTGTACTGGGGTGAATGTATGACATTGTTCTACATTCTGTCCATCAACTGTGTTTTTTGCAATTATCACCCCGAGTGGGCTGGGTATGCTCAGACGTGAGTCCCAGGCTCTCCACACCACTGGAGTCAAGCTATCCAGGCTGATGAAGGCTGGTAGCCAGAAACCGGTCTTTGGATGCTTGATTCCGGTCTGGGAAAGACATGGCTTGGTAGTTCGGACTGGACTGTTCCCATGAGGCACAGGGTCAGAGCTGATTTGCATATAGCCAGTGTCTAACCCAGGGTGGTGTGGAGTGCAACGATGGATTTAGGCCCAGATCCTTGTACTGGGGTGAATGTATGACATTGTTCTACATTCTGTCCATCAACTGTGTTTTTTGCAATTTTCACCCCGAGTGGGCTGGGTATGCTCAGACGTGAGTCCCAGGCTCTCCACACCACTGGAGTCAAGCTATCCAGGCTGATGAAGGCTGATAGCCAGAAACCGGTCCTTGGATGCTTGATTCCGGTCTGGGAAAGACATGGCTTGGTAGTTCGGACTGGACTGTTCCCATGAGGCACAGGGTCAGAGCTGATTTGCATATAGCCAGTGTCTAACCCAGGGTGGTGTGGAGTGCAAAAAAACGATGGATTTAGGACCAGATCCTTGTACTGGGGTGAATGTATGACATTGTTCTACATTCTGTCCATCAACTGTGTTTTTTGCAATTTTCACCCCGAGTGGGCTGGGTATGCTCAGACGTGAGTCCCAGGCTCTCCACACCTCTGGAGTCAAGCTATCCAGGCTGATGAAGGCTGATAGCCAGAAACCGGTCCTTGGATGCTTGATTCCAGTCTGGGAAAGACATGGCTTGGTAGTTCGGACTGGACTTTTCCCATGAGGCACAGGGTCAGAGCTGATTTGCATATAGCCAGTGTCTAACCCAGGGTGGTGTGGAGTGCAAAAAAACGATGGATTTAGGCCCAGATCCTTGTACTGGGGTGAATGTATGACATTGTTCTACATTCTGTCCATCAACTGTGTTTTTTGCAATTTTCACCCCGAGTGGGCTGGTATGCTCAGACGTGAGTCACAGGCTCTCCACACCACTGGAGTCAAGCTATCCAGGCTGATGAAGGCTGATAGCCAGAAACCGGTCCTTGGATGCTTGATTCCGGTCTGGGAAAGACATGACTTGGTAGTTTGGACTGGACTGTTCCCATGAGGCACAGGGTCAGAGCTGATTTGCATATAGCCAGTGTCTAACCCAGGGTGGTGTGGAGTGCAAAAAAACGATGGATTTAGGCCCAGATCCTTCTACTGGGGTGAATGTATGACATTGTTCTACATTCTGTCCATCAACTGTGTTTTTTGCAATTATCACCCCGAGTGGGCTGGGTATGCTCAGACGTGAGTCCCAGGCTCTCCACACCACTGGAGTCAAGCTATCCAGGCTGATGAAGGCTGATAGCCAGAAACCGGTCTTTGGATGCTTGATTCCGGTCTGGGAAAGACATTGCTTGGTAGTTCGGACTGGACTGTTACTATGAGGCACAGGGTCAGAGCTGATTTGCATATAGCCAGTGTCTAACCCAGGGTGGTGTGGAGTGCAACGATGGATTTAGGCCCAGATCCTTGTACTGGGGTGAATGTATGACATTGTTCTACATTCTGTCCATCAACTGTGTTTTTTGCAAATTTTCACCCCGAGTGGGCTGGGTATGCTCAGACGTGAGTCCCAGGCTCTCAACACCACTGGAGTCCAGCTATCCAGGCTGATGAAGGCTGATAGCCAGAAACCGGTCCTTGGGTGCTTGATTCCGGTCTGGGAAAGACATGGCTTGGTAGTTCGGACTGGACTGTTCCCATGAGGCACAGGGTCAGAGCTGATTTGCATATAACCAGTGTCTAACCCAGGGTGGTGTGGAGTGCAAAAAAACGATGGATTTAGGCCCAGATCCTTGTACTGGGGTGAATGTATGACATTGTTCTACATTCTGTCCATCAACTGTGTTTTTTGCAATTTTCACCCCGAGTGGGCTGGGTATGCTCAGACGTGAGTCCCAGGCTCTCCACACCACTGGAGTCAAGCTATCCAGGCTGATGAAGGCTGATAGCCAGAAACCGGTCCTTGGATGCTTGATTCCGGTCTGGGAAAGACATGGCTTGGTAGTTCGGACTGGACTGTTCCCATGAGGCACAGGGTCAGAGCTGATTTGCATATAGCCAGTGTCTAACCCAGGGTGGTGTGGAGTGCAAAAAAACGATGGATTTAGGACCAGATCCTTGTACTGGGGTGAATGTATGACATTGTTCTACATTCTGTCCATCAACTGTGTTTTTTGCAATTTTCACCTCGAGTGGGCTGGGTATGCTCAGACGTGAGTCCCAGGCTCTCCACACCTCTGGAGTCAAGCTATCCAGGCTGATGAAGGCTGATAGCCAGAAACCGGTCCTTGGATGCTTGATTTCGGTCTGGGAAAGACATGGCTTGGTAGTTCGGACTGGACTTTTCCCATGAGGCACAGGGTCAGAGCTGATTTGCATATAGCCAGTGTCTAACCCAGGGTGGTGTGGAGTGCAGAAAAACGATGGATTTAGGCCCAGATCCTTGTACTGGGGTGAATGTATGACATTGTTCTACATTCTGTCCATGAACTGTGTTTTTTGCAATTTTCACCCCGAGTGGGCTGGTATGCTCAGACGTGAGTCACAGGCTCTCCACACCACTGGAGTCAAGCTATCCAGGCTGATGAAGGCTGATAGCCAGAAACCGGTCCTTGGATGCTTGATTCCGGTCTGGGAAAAACATGGCTTGGTAGTTCGGACTGGACTGTTCCCATGAGGCACAGGGTCAGAGCTGATTTGCATATAGCCAGTGTCTAACCCAGGGTGGTGTGGAGTGCACAAAAACGATGGATTTAGGCCCAGATCCTTGTACTGGGGTGAATGTATGACATTGTTCTACATTCTGTCCATCTACTGTGTTTTTTGCAATTTTCACCCTGAGTGGGCTGGGTATGCTCAGACCTGAGTCCCAGGCTCTCCACACCACTGGAGTTAAGCTATCCAGGCTGATGAAGGCTGATAGCCAGAAACCGGTCCTTGGATGCTTGATTCCGGTCTGGGAAAGACATGGCTTGGTAGTTCGGACTGGACTGTTCCCACGAGGCACAGGGTCAGAGCTGATTTGCATATAGCCAGTGTCTAACCCAGGGTGGTGTGGAGTGCAAAAAAACAATGGATTTAGTCCCAGATCCTTGTACTGGGGTGAATGTATGACATTGTTCTACATTCTGTCCATCAACTGTGTTTTTTGCAATTTTCACCCCAAGTGGGCTGGGTATGCTCAGACGTGAGTCCCAGGCTCTCCACACCACTGGAGTCAAGCTATCCAGGCTGATGAAGGCTGATAGCCAGAAACCGGTCCTTGGATGCTTGATTCCGGTCTGGGAAAGACATGGCTTGGTAGTTTGGACTGGACTTTTCCCATGAGGCACAGGGTCAGAGCTGATTTGCATATAGCCAGTGTCTAACCCAGGGTGGTGTGGAGTGCAAAAACAACGATGGATTTAGGCCCAGATCCTTGTACTGGGGTGAATGTATGACATTGTTCTACATTCTGTCCATCAACTGTGTTTTTTGCAATTTTCACCCCGAGTGGGCTGGGTATGCTCAGACGTGAGTCACAGGCTCTCCACACCACTGGAGTCAAGCTATCCAGGCTGATGAAGGCTTATAGCCAGAAACCGGTCCTTGGATGCTTGATTCCGGTCTGGGAAAGACATGGCTTGGTAGTTCGGACTGGACTGTTCCCATGAGGCACAGGGTCAGAGCTGATTTGCATATAGCCAGTGTCTAACCCAGGGTGGTGTGGAGTGCAAAAAAACGATGGATTAAGGCCCAGATCCTTGTACTGGGGTGAATGTATGACATTGTTATACATTCTGTCCATCAACTGTGTTTTTTGCAATTTTCACCCCGAGTGGGCTGGGTATGCTCAGACCTGAGTCCCAGGCTCTCCACACCACTGTAGTCAAGCTATCCAGGCTGATGAAGGCTGATAGCCAGAAACCGTTCTTGGATGCTTAATTCCGGTCTGGGAAAGACCTGGCTTGGTAGTTCGGACTGGACTGTTCCCATGAGGCACAGGGTCAGAGCTGATTAGCATATAGCCAGAGTCTAACCCAGGGTGGTGTGGAGTGCAAAAAAATGATGGATTTAGGCCCAGATCCTTGTACTCTGGTGAATGTATGACAATGTTCTACATTCTGTCCATCAACTGTGTTTTTTGCAATTTTCACCCCGAGTGGGCTGGGTATGCTCAGACGTGAGTCCCAGGCTCTCCACACCACTGGAGTCAAGCTATCCAGGCTGATGAAGGCTGATAGCCAGAAACCGGTCCTTGGATGCTTGATTCCGGTCTGGGAAAGACATGGCTTGGTAGTTCGGACTGGACTGTTCCCATGAGGCACAGGGTCAGAGCTGATTTGCATATAGCCAGTGTCTAACCCAGGGTGGTGTGGAGTGCAAAAAAACGATGGATTTAGGCCCAGATCCTTGTACTTCGGTGAATGTATGACATTGTTCTACATTCTGTCCATCAACTGTGTTTTTTGCAATTTTCACACCGAGTGGGCTGGGTATGCTCAGACGTGAGTCCCAGGCTCTCCACACCACTGGAGTCAAGCTATCCAGGCTGATGAAGGCTGATAGCCAGAAACCGGTCCTTGGATGCTTGATTCCGGTCTGGGAAAGACATGGCTTGGTAGTTCGGACTGGACTGTTCCTATGAGGCACAGGGTCAGAGCTGATTTGCATATAGCCAGTGTCTAACCCAGGGTGGTGTGGAGTGCAACGATGGATTTAGGCCCAGATCCTTGTACTGGGGTGAATGTATGACATTGTTCTACATTCTGTCCATCAACTGTGTTTTTTGCAATTTTCACCCCGAGTGGGCTGGGTATGCTCAGACGTGAGTCCCAGGCTCTCAACACCACTGGAGTCCAGCTATCCAGGCTGATGAAGACTGATAGCCAGAAACCGGTCCTTGGGTGCTTGATTCCGGTCTGGGAAAGACATGGCTTGGTAGTTCGGACTGGACTGTTCCCATGAGGCACAGGGTCAGAGCTGATTTGCATATAACCAGTGTCTAACCCAGGGTGGTGTGGAGTGCAAAAAAACGATGGATTTAGGCCCAGATCCTTGTACTGGGGTGAATGCATGACATTGTTCTACATTCTGTCCATCAACTGTGTTTTTTGCAATTTTCACCCCGAGTGGGCTGGGTATGCTCAGACGTGAGTCCCAGGCTCTCCACACCACTGGAGTCAAGCTATCCAGGCTGATGAAGGCTGATAGCCAGAAACCGGTCCTTGGATGCTTGATTCCGGTCTGGGAAAGACATGGCTTGGTAGTTCGGACTGGACTGTTCCCATGAGGCACAGGGTCAGAGCTGATTTGCATATAGCCAGTGTCTAACCCAGGGTGGTGTGGAGTGCAAAAAAACGATGGATTTAGGACCAGATCCTTGTACTGGGGTGAATGTATGACATTGTTCTACATTCTGTCCATCAACTGTGTTTTTTGCAATTTTCACCCCGAGTGGGCTGGGTATGCTCAGACGTGAGTACCAGGCTCTCCACACCTCTGGAGTCAAGCTATCCAGGCTGATGAAGGCTGATAGCCAGAAACCGGTCCTTGGATGCTTGATTTCGGTCTGGGAAAGACATGGCTTGGTAGTTCGGACTGGACTTTTCCCATGAGGCACAGGGTCAGAGCTGATTTGCATATAGCCAGTGTCTAACCCAGGGTGGTGTGGAGTGCAGAAAAACGATGGATTTAGGCCCAGATCCTTGTACTGGGGTGAATGTATGACATTGTTCTACATTCTGTCCATCAACTGTGTTTTTTGCAATTTTCACCCCGAGTGGGCTGGTATGCTCAGACGTGAGTCACAGGCTCTCCACACCACTGGAGTCAAGCTATCCAGGCTGATGAAGGCTGATAGCCAGAAACCGGTCCTTGGATGCTTGATTCCGGTCTGGGAAAAACATAGCTTGGTAGTTCGGACTGGACTGTTCCCATGAGGCACAGGGTCAGAGCTGATTTGCATATAGCCAGTGTCTAACCCAGGGTGGTGTGGAGTGCACAAAAACAATGGATTTAGGCCCAGATCCTTGTACTGGGGTGAATGTATGACATTGTTCTACATTCTGTCCATCTACTGTGTTTTTTGCAATTTTCACCCCGAGTGGGCTGGGTATGCTCAGACCTGAGTCCCAGGCTCTCCACACCACTGGAGTCAAGCTATCCAGGCTGATGAAGGCTGATAGCCAGAAACCGGTCCTTGGATGCTTGATTCCGGTCTGGGAAAGACATGGCTTGGTAGTTCGGACTGGACTGTTCCCACGAGGCACAGGGTCAGAGCTGATTTGCATATAGCCAGTGTCTAACCCAGGGTGGTGTGGAGTGCAAAAAAACAATGGATTTAGGCCCAGATCCTTGTACTGGGGTGAATGTATGACATTGTTCTACATTCTGTCCATCAACTGTGTTTTTTGCAATTTTCACCCCGAGTGGGCTGGGTATGCTCAGACGTGAGTCCCAGGCTCTCCACACCACTGGAGTCAAGCTATCCAGGCTGATGAAGGCTGATAGCCAGAAACCGGTCCTTGGATGCTTGATTCCGGTCTGGGAAAGACATGGCTTGGTAGTTCGGACTGGACTGTTCCCATGAGGCACAGGGTCAGAGCTGATTTGCATATAGCCAGTGTCTAACCCAGGGTGGTGTGGAGTGCAAAAAAACGATGGATTAAGGCCCAGATCCTTGTACTGGGGTGAATGTATGACATTGTTATACATTCTGTCCATCAACTGTGTTTTTTGCAATTTTCACCCCGAGTGGGCTGGGTATGCTCAGACCTGAGTCCCAGGCTCTCCACACCACTGTAGTCAAGCTATCCAGGCTGATGAAGGCTGATAGCCAGAAACCGTTCTTGGATGCTTAATTCCGGTCTGGGAAAGACCTGGCTTGGTAGTTCGGACTGGACTGTTCCCATGAGGCACAGGGTCAGAGCTGATTAGCATATAGCCAGTGTCTAACCCAGGGTGGTGTGGAGTGCAAAAAAATGATGGATTTAGGCCCAGATCCTTGTACTCTGGTGAATGTATGACAATGTTCTACATTCTGTCCATCAACTGTGTTTTTTGCAATTTTCACCCCGAGTGGGCTGGGTATGCTCAGACGTGAGTCCCAGGCTCTCCACACCACTGGAGTCAAGCTATCCAGGCTGATGAAGGCTGATAGCCAGAAACTGGTCCTTGGATGCTTGATTCCGGTCTGGGAAAGACATGGCTTGGTAGTTCGGACTGGACTGTTCCCATGAGGCACAGGGTCAGAGCTGATTTGCATATAGCCAGTGTCTAACCCAGGGTGGTGTGGAGTGCAAAAAAACGATGGATTTAGGCCCAGATCCTTGTACTTCGGTGAATGTATGACATTGTTCTACATTCTGTCCATCAACTGTGTTTTTTTGCAATTTTCACACCGAGTGGGCTGGGTATGCTCAGACGTGAGTCCCAGGCTCTCCACACCACTGGAGTCAAGCTATCCAGGCTGATGAAGGCTGATAGCCAGAAACCGGTCCTTGGGTGCTTGATTCCGGTCTGGGAAAGACATGGCTTGGTAGTTCGGACTGGACTGTTCCCATGAGGCACAGGGTCAGAGCTGATTTGCATATAACCAGTGTCTAACCCAGGGTGGTGTGGAGTGCAAAAAAATGATGGATTTAGGCCCAGATCCTTGTACTGGGGTGAATGTATGACATTGTTCTACATTCTGTCCATCAACTGTGTTTTTTGCAATTTTCACCCCGAGTGGGCTGGGTATGCTCAGACGTGAGTCCCAGGCTCTCCACACCACTGGAGTCAAGCTATCCAGGCTGATGAAGGCTGATAGCCAGAAACCGGTCCTTGGATGCTTGATTCCGGTCTGGGAAAGACATGGCTTGGTAGTTCGGACTGGACTGTTCCCATGAGGCACAGGGTCAGAGCTGATTTGCATATAGCCAGTGTCTAACCCAGGGTGGTGTGGAGTGCAAAAAAAGGATGGATTTAGGACCAGATCCTTGTACTGGGGTGAATGTATGACATTGTTCTACATTCTGTCCATCTACTGTGTTTTTTGCAATTTTCACCCCGAGTGGGCTGGGTATGCTCAGACCTGAGTCCCAGGCTCTCCACACCACTGGAGTCAAGCTATCCAGGCTGATGAAGGCTGATAGCCAGAAACCGGTCCTTGGATGCTTGATTCCGGTCTGGGAAAGACATGGCTTGGTAGTTCGGACTGGACTGTTCCCACGAGGCACAGGGTCAGAGCTGATTTGCATATAGCCAGTGTCTAACCCAGGGTGGTGTGGAGTGCAAAAAAACAATGGATTTAGGCCCAGATCCTTGTACTGGGGTGAATGTATGACATTGTTCTACATTCTGTCCATCAACTGTGTTTTTTGCAATTTTCACCCCGAGTGGGCTGGGTATGCTCAGACGTGAGTCCCAGGCTCTCCACACCACTGGAGTCAAGCTATCCAGGCTGATGAAGGCTGATAGCCAGAAACCGGTCCTTGGATGCTTGATTCCGGTCTGGGAAAGACATGGCTTGGTAGTTCGGACTGGACTGTTCCCATGAGGCACAGGGTCAGAGCTGATTTGCATATAGCCAGTGTCTAACCCAGGGTGGTGTGGAGTGCAAAAAAACGATGGATTAAGGCCCAGATCCTTGTACTGGGGTGAATGTATGACATTGTTATACATTCTGTCCATCAACTGTGTTTTTTGCAATTTTCACCCCGAGTGGGCTGGGTATGCTCAGACCTGAGTCCCAGGCTCTCCACACCACTGTAGTCAAGCTATCCAGGCTGATGAAGGCTGATAGCCAGAAACCGTTCTTGGATGCTTAATTCCGGTCTGGGAAAGACCTGGCTTGGTAGTTCGGACTGGACTGTTCCCATGAGGCACAGGGTCAGAGCTGATTAGCATATAGCCAGTGTCTAACCCAGGGTGGTGTGGAGTGCAAAAAAATGATGGATTTAGGCCCAGATCCTTGTACTCTGGTGAATGTATGACAATGTTCTACATTCTGTCCATCAACTGTGTTTTTTGCAATTTTCACCCCGAGTGGGCTGGGTATGCTCAGACGTGAGTCCCAGGCTCTCCACACCACTGGAGTCAAGCTATCCAGGCTGATGAAGGCTGATAGCCAGAAACTGGTCCTTGGATGCTTGATTCCGGTCTGGGAAAGACATGGCTTGGTAGTTCGGACTGGACTGTTCCCATGAGGCACAGGGTCAGAGCTGATTTGCATATAGCCAGTGTCTAACCCAGGGTGGTGTGGAGTGCAAAAAAACGATGGATTTAGGCCCAGATCCTTGTACTTCGGTGAATGTATGACATTGTTCTACATTCTGTCCATCAACTGTGTTTTTTTGCAATTTTCACACCGAGTGGGCTGGGTATGCTCAGACGTGAGTCCCAGGCTCTCCACACCACTGGAGTCAAGCTATCCAGGCTGATGAAGGCTGATAGCCAGAAACCGGTCCTTGGGTGCTTGATTCCGGTCTGGGAAAGACATGGCTTGGTAGTTCGGACTGGACTGTTCCCATGAGGCACAGGGTCAGAGCTGATTTGCATATAACCAGTGTCTAACCCAGGGTGGTGTGGAGTGCAAAAAAACGATGGATTTAGGCCCAGATCCTTGTACTGGGGTGAATGTATGACATTGTTCTACATTCTGTCCATCAACTGTGTTTTTTGCAATTTTCACCCCGAGTGGGCTGGGTATGCTCAGACGTGAGTCCCAGGCTCTCCACACCACTGGAGTCAAGCTATCCAGGCTGATGAAGGCTGATAGCCAGAAACCGGTCCTTGGATGCTTGATTCCGGTCTGGGAAAGACATGGCTTGGTAGTTCGGACTGGACTGTTCCCATGAGGCACAGGGTCAGAGCTGATTTGCATATAGCCAGTGTCTAACCCAGGGTGGTGTGGAGTGCAAAAAAAGGATGGATTTAGGACCAGATCCTTGTACTGGGGTGAATGTATGACATTGTTCTACATTCTGTCCATCAACTGTGTTTTTTGCAATTTTCACCCCGAGTGGGCTGGGTATGCTCAGACGTGAGTCCCAGGCTCTCCACACCTCTGGAGTCAAGCTATCCAGGCTGATGAAGGCTGATAGCCAGAAACCGGTCCTTGGATGCTTGATTCCAGTCTGGGAAAGACATGGCTTGGTAGTTCGGACTGGACTTTTCCCATGAGCACAGGGTCAGAGCTGATTTGCATATAGCCAGTGTCTAACCCAGGGTGGTGTGGAGTGCAAAAAAACGATGGATTTAGGCCCAGATCCTTGTACTGGGGTGAATGTATGACATTGTTCTACATTCTGTCCATCAACTGTGTTTTTTGCAATTTTCACCCCGAGTGGGCTGGTATGCTCAGACGTGAGTCACAGGCTCTCCACACCACTGGAGTCAAGCTATCCAGGCTGATGAAGGCTGATAGCCAGAAACCGGTCCTTGGATGCTTGATTCCGGTCTGGGAAAGACATGACTTGGTAGTTCGGACTGGACTGTTCCCATGAGGCACAGGGTCAGAGCTGATTTGCATATAGCCAGTGTCTAACCCAGGGTCGTGTGGAGTGCAAAAAAACGATGGATTTAGGCCCAGATCCTTCTACTGGGGTGAATGTATGACATTGTTCTACATTCTGTCCATCAACTGTGTTTTTTGCAATTATCACCCCGAGTGGGCTGGGTATGCTCAGACGTGAGTCCCAGGCTCTCCACACCACTGGAGTCAAGCTATCCAGGCTGATGAAGGCTGATAGCCAGAAACCGGTCTTTGGATGCTTGATTCCGGTCTGGGAAAGACATTGCTTGGTAGTTCGGACTGGACTGTTACTATGAGGCACAGGGTCAGAGCTGATTTGCATATAGCCAGTGTCTAACCCAGGGTGGTGTGGAGTGCAACGATGGATTTAGGCCCAGATCCTTGTACTGGGGTGAATGTATGACATTGTTCTACATTCTGTCCATCAACTGTGTTTTTTGCAAATTTTCACCCCGAGTGGGCTGGGTATGCTCAGACGTGAGTCCCAGGCTCTCAACACCACTGGAGTCCAGCTATCCAGGCTGATGAAGGCTGATAGCCAGAAACCGGTCCTTGGGTGCTTGATTCCGGTCTGGGAAAGACATGGCTTGGTAGTTCGGACTGGACTGTTCCCATGAGGCACAGGGTCAGAGCTGATTTGCATATAACCAGTGTCTAACCCAGGGTGGTGTGGAGTGCAAAAAAACGATGGATTTAGGCCCAGATCCTTGTACTGGGGTGAATGTATGACATTGTTCTACATTCTGTCCATCAACTGTGTTTTTTGCAATTTTCACCCCGAGTGGGCTGGGTATGCTCAGACGTGAGTCCCAGGCTCTCCACACCACTGGAGTCAAGCTATCCAGGCTGATGAAGGCTGATAGCCAGAAACCGGTCCTTGGATGCTTGATTCCGGTCTGGGAAAGACATGGCTTGGTAGTTCGGACTGAACTGTTCCCATGAGGCACATGGTCAGAGCTGATTTGCATATAGCCAGTGTCTAACCCAGGGTGGTGTGGAGTGCAAAAAAACGATGGATTAAGGCTCAGATCCTTGTACTGGGGTGAATGTATGACATTGTTCTACATTCTGTCCATCAACTGTGTTTTTTGCAATTTTCACCCCGAGTGGGCTGGTATGCTCAGACGTGAGTCACAGGCTCTCCACACCACTGGAGTCAAGCTATCCAGGCTGATGAAGGCTGATAGCCAGAAACCGGTCCTTGGATGCTTGATTCCGGTCTGGGAAAAACATGGCTTGGTAGTTCGGACTGGACTGTTCCCATGAGGCACAGGGTCAGAGCTGATTTGCATATAGCCAGTGTCTAACCCAGGGTGGTGTGGAGTGCAAAAAAACGATGGATTTAGGCCCAGATCCTTGTACTGGGGTGAATGTATGACATTGTTCTACATTCTGTCCATCTACTGTGTTTTTTGCAATTTTCACCCCGAGTGGGCTGGGTATGCTCAGACCTGAGTACCAGGCTCTCCACACCACTGGAGTCAAGCTATCCAGGCTGATGAAGACTGATAGCCAGAAACCGGTCCTTGGATGCTTGATTCCGGTCTGGGAAAGACATGGCTTGGTAGTTCGGACTGGACTGTTCCCACGAGGCACAGGGTCAGAGCTGATTTGCATATAGCCAGTGTCTAACCCAGGGTGGTGTGGAGTGCAAAAAAACGATGGATTTAGGCCCAGATCCTTGTACTGGGGTGAATGTATGACATTGTTCTACATTCTGTCCATCAACTGTGTTTTTTGCAATTTTCACCCCGAGTGGGCTGGGTATGCTCAGACGTGAGTCCCAGACTCTCCACACCACTGGAGTCAAGCTATCCAGGCTGATAAAGGCTGATAGCCAGAAACCGGTCCTTGGATGCTTGATTCCGGTCTGGGAAAGACATGGCTTGGTAGTTCGGACTGGACTGTTCCCATGAGGCACAGGGTCAGAGCTGATTTGCATATAGCCAGTGTCTAACCCAGGGTGGTGTGGAGTGCAAAAAAACGATGGATTTAGGCCCAGATCCTTGTACTGGGGTGAATGTATGACATTGTTCTACATTCTGTCCATCAACTGTGTTTTTTGCAATTATCACCCCGAGTGGGCTGGGTATGCTCAGACGTGAGTCCCAGGCTCTCCACACCACTGGAGTCAAGCTATCCAGGCTGATGAAGGCTGGTAGCCAGAAACCGGTCTTTGGATGCTTGATTCCGGTCTGGGAAAGACATGGCTTGGTAGTTCGGACTGGACTGTTCCCATGAGGCACAGGGTCAGAGCTGATTTGCATATAGCCAGTGTCTAACCCAGGGTGGTGTGGAGTGCAACGATGGATTTAGGCCCAGATCCTTGTACTGGGGTGAATGTATGACATTGTTCTACATTCTGTCCATCAACTGTGTTTTTTGCAATTTTCACCCCGAGTGGGCTGGGTATGCTCAGACGTGAGTCCCAGGCTCTCCACACCACTGGAGTCAAGCTATCCAGGCTGATGAAGGCTGATAGCCAGAAACCGGTCCTTGGATGCTTGATTCCGGTCTGGGAAAGACATGGCTTGGTAGTTCGGACTGGACTGTTCCCATGAGGCACAGGGTCAGAGCTGATTTGCATATAGCCAGTGTCTAACCCAGGGTGGTGTGGAGTGCAAAAAAACGATGGATTTAGGACCAGATCCTTGTACTGGGGTGAATGTATGACATTGTTCTACATTCTGTCCATCAACTGTGTTTTTTGCAATTTTCACCCCGAGTGGGCTGGGTATGCTCAGACGTGAGTCCCAGGCTCTCCACACCTCTGGAGTCAAGCTATCCAGGCTGATGAAGGCTGATAGCCAGAAACCGGTCCTTGGATGCTTGATTCCAGTCTGGGAAAGACATGGCTTGGTAGTTCGGACTGGACTTTTCCCATGAGGCACAGGGTCAGAGCTGATTTGCATATAGCCAGTGTCTAACCCAGGGTGGTGTGGAGTGCAAAAAAACGATGGATTTAGGCCCAGATCCTTGTACTGGGGTGAATGTATGACATTGTTCTACATTCTGTCCATCAACTGTGTTTTTTGCAATTTTCACCCCGAGTGGGCTGGTATGCTCAGACGTGAGTCACAGGCTCTCCACACCACTGGAGTCAAGCTATCCAGGCTGATGAAGGCTGATAGCCAGAAACCGGTCCTTGGATGCTTGATTCCGGTCTGGGAAAGACATGACTTGGTAGTTTGGACTGGACTGTTCCCATGAGGCACAGGGTCAGAGCTGATTTGCATATAGCCAGTGTCTAACCCAGGGTGGTGTGGAGTGCAAAAAAACGATGGATTTAGGCCCAGATCCTTCTACTGGGGTGAATGTATGACATTGTTCTACATTCTGTCCATCAACTGTGTTTTTTGCAATTATCACCCCGAGTGGGCTGGGTATGCTCAGACGTGAGTCCCAGGCTCTCCACACCACTGGAGTCAAGCTATCCAGGCTGATGAAGGCTGATAGCCAGAAACCGGTCTTTGGATGCTTGATTCCGGTCTGGGAAAGACATTGCTTGGTAGTTCGGACTGGACTGTTACTATGAGGCACAGGGTCAGAGCTGATTTGCATATAGCCAGTGTCTAACCCAGGGTGGTGTGGAGTGCAACGATGGATTTAGGCCCAGATCCTTGTACTGGGGTGAATGTATGACATTGTTCTACATTCTGTCCATCAACTGTGTTTTTTGCAAATTTTCACCCCGAGTGGGCTGGGTATGCTCAGACGTGAGTCCCAGGCTCTCAACACCACTGGAGTCCAGCTATCCAGGCTGATGAAGGCTGATAGCCAGAAACCGGTCCTTGGGTGCTTGATTCCGGTCTGGGAAAGACATGGCTTGGTAGTTCGGACTGGACTGTTCCCATGAGGCACAGGGTCAGAGCTGATTTGCATATAACCAGTGTCTAACCCAGGGTGGTGTGGAGTGCAAAAAAACGATGGATTTAGGCCCAGATCCTTGTACTGGGGTGAATGTATGACATTGTTCTACATTCTGTCCATCAACTGTGTTTTTTGCAATTTTCACCCCGAGTGGGCTGGGTATGCTCAGACGTGAGTCCCAGGCTCTCCACACCACTGGAGTCAAGCTATCCAGGCTGATGAAGGCTGATAGCCAGAAACCGGTCCTTGGATGCTTGATTCCGGTCTGGGAAAGACATGGCTTGGTAGTTCGGACTGGACTGTTCCCATGAGGCACAGGGTCAGAGCTGATTTGCATATAGCCAGTGTCTAACCCAGGGTGGTGTGGAGTGCAAAAAAACGATGGATTTAGGACCAGATCCTTGTACTGGGGTGAATGTATGACATTGTTCTACATTCTGTCCATCAACTGTGTTTTTTGCAATTTTCACCTCGAGTGGGCTGGGTATGCTCAGACGTGAGTCCCAGGCTCTCCACACCTCTGGAGTCAAGCTATCCAGGCTGATGAAGGCTGATAGCCAGAAACCGGTCCTTGGATGCTTGATTTCGGTCTGGGAAAGACATGGCTTGGTAGTTCGGACTGGACTTTTCCCATGAGGCACAGGGTCAGAGCTGATTTGCATATAGCCAGTGTCTAACCCAGGGTGGTGTGGAGTGCAGAAAAACGATGGATTTAGGCCCAGATCCTTGTACTGGGGTGAATGTATGACATTGTTCTACATTCTGTCCATGAACTGTGTTTTTTGCAATTTTCACCCCGAGTGGGCTGGTATGCTCAGACGTGAGTCACAGGCTCTCCACACCACTGGAGTCAAGCTATCCAGGCTGATGAAGGCTGATAGCCAGAAACCGGTCCTTGGATGCTTGATTCCGGTCTGGGAAAAACATGGCTTGGTAGTTCGGACTGGACTGTTCCCATGAGGCACAGGGTCAGAGCTGATTTGCATATAGCCAGTGTCTAACCCAGGGTGGTGTGGAGTGCACAAAAACGATGGATTTAGGCCCAGATCCTTGTACTGGGGTGAATGTATGACATTGTTCTACATTCTGTCCATCTACTGTGTTTTTTGCAATTTTCACCCTGAGTGGGCTGGGTATGCTCAGACCTGAGTCCCAGGCTCTCCACACCACTGGAGTTAAGCTATCCAGGCTGATGAAGGCTGATAGCCAGAAACCGGTCCTTGGATGCTTGATTCCGGTCTGGGAAAGACATGGCTTGGTAGTTCGGACTGGACTGTTCCCACGAGGCACAGGGTCAGAGCTGATTTGCATATAGCCAGTGTCTAACCCAGGGTGGTGTGGAGTGCAAAAAAACAATGGATTTAGTCCCAGATCCTTGTACTGGGGTGAATGTATGACATTGTTCTACATTCTGTCCATCAACTGTGTTTTTTGCAATTTTCACCCCAAGTGGGCTGGGTATGCTCAGACGTGAGTCCCAGGCTCTCCACACCACTGGAGTCAAGCTATCCAGGCTGATGAAGGCTGATAGCCAGAAACCGGTCCTTGGATGCTTGATTCCGGTCTGGGAAAGACATGGCTTGGTAGTTTGGACTGGACTTTTCCCATGAGGCACAGGGTCAGAGCTGATTTGCATATAGCCAGTGTCTAACCCAGGGTGGTGTGGAGTGCAAAAACAACGATGGATTTAGGCCCAGATCCTTGTACTGGGGTGAATGTATGACATTGTTCTACATTCTGTCCATCAACTGTGTTTTTTGCAATTTTCACCCCGAGTGGGCTGGGTATGCTCAGACGTGAGTCACAGGCTCTCCACACCACTGGAGTCAAGCTATCCAGGCTGATGAAGGCTTATAGCCAGAAACCGGTCCTTGGATGCTTGATTCCGGTCTGGGAAAGACATGGCTTGGTAGTTCGGACTGGACTGTTCCCATGAGGCACAGGGTCAGAGCTGATTTGCATATAGCCAGTGTCTAACCCAGGGTGGTGTGGAGTGCAAAAAAACGATGGATTAAGGCCCAGATCCTTGTACTGGGGTGAATGTATGACATTGTTATACATTCTGTCCATCAACTGTGTTTTTTGCAATTTTCACCCCGAGTGGGCTGGGTATGCTCAGACCTGAGTCCCAGGCTCTCCACACCACTGTAGTCAAGCTATCCAGGCTGATGAAGGCTGATAGCCAGAAACCGTTCTTGGATGCTTAATTCCGGTCTGGGAAAGACCTGGCTTGGTAGTTCGGACTGGACTGTTCCCATGAGGCACAGGGTCAGAGCTGATTAGCATATAGCCAGAGTCTAACCCAGGGTGGTGTGGAGTGCAAAAAAATGATGGATTTAGGCCCAGATCCTTGTACTCTGGTGAATGTATGACAATGTTCTACATTCTGTCCATCAACTGTGTTTTTTGCAATTTTCACCCCGAGTGGGCTGGGTATGCTCAGACGTGAGTCCCAGGCTCTCCACACCACTGGAGTCAAGCTATCCAGGCTGATGAAGGCTGATAGCCAGAAACCGGTCCTTGGATGCTTGATTCCGGTCTGGGAAAGACATGGCTTGGTAGTTCGGACTGGACTGTTCCCATGAGGCACAGGGTCAGAGCTGATTTGCATATAGCCAGTGTCTAACCCAGGGTGGTGTGGAGTGCAAAAAAACGATGGATTTAGGCCCAGATCCTTGTACTTCGGTGAATGTATGACATTGTTCTACATTCTGTCCATCAACTGTGTTTTTTTGCAATTTTCACACCGAGTGGGCTGGGTATGCTCAGACGTGAGTCCCAGGCTCTCCACACCACTGGAGTCAAGCTATCCAGGCTGATGAAGGCTGATAGCCAGAAACCGGTCCTTGGGTGCTTGATTCCGGTCTGGGAAAGACATGGCTTGGTAGTTCGGACTGGACTGTTCCCATGAGGCACAGGGTCAGAGCTGATTTGCATATAACCAGTGTCTAACCCAGGGTGGTGTGGAGTGCAAAAAAACGATGGATTTAGGCCCAGATCCTTGTACTGGGGTGAATGTATGACATTGTTCTACATTCTGTCCATCAACTGTGTTTTTTGCAATTTTCACCCCGAGTGGGCTGGGTATGCTCAGACGTGAGTCCCAGGCTCTCCACACCACTGGAGTCAAGCTATCCAGGCTGATGAAGGCTGATAGCCAGAAACCGGTCCTTGGATGCTTGATTCCGGTCTGGGAAAGACATGGCTTGGTAGTTCGGACTGGACTGTTCCCATGAGGCACAGGGTCAGAGCTGATTTGCATATAGCCAGTGTCTAACCCAGGGTGGTGTGGAGTGCAAAAAAAGGATGGATTTAGGACCAGATCCTTGTACTGGGGTGAATGTATGACATTGTTCTACATTCTGTCCATCAACTGTGTTTTTTGCAATTTTCACCCCGAGTGGGCTGGGTATGCTCAGACGTGAGTCCCAGGCTCTCCACACCTCTGGAGTCAAGCTATCCAGGCTGATGAAGGCTGATAGCCAGAAACCGGTCCTTGGATGCTTGATTCCAGTCTGGGAAAGACATGGCTTGGTAGTTCGGACTGGACTTTTCCCATGAGCACAGGGTCAGAGCTGATTTGCATATAGCCAGTGTCTAACCCAGGGTGGTGTGGAGTGCAAAAAAACGATGGATTTAGGCCCAGATCCTTGTACTGGGGTGAATGTATGACATTGTTCTACATTCTGTCCATCAACTGTGTTTTTTGCAATTTTCACCCCGAGTGGGCTGGTATGCTCAGACGTGAGTCACAGGCTCTCCACACCACTGGAGTCAAGCTATCCAGGCTGATGAAGGCTGATAGCCAGAAACCGGTCCTTGGATGCTTGATTCCGGTCTGGGAAAGACATGACTTGGTAGTTCGGACTGGACTGTTCCCATGAGGCACAGGGTCAGAGCTGATTTGCATATAGCCAGTGTCTAACCCAGGGTCGTGTGGAGTGCAAAAAAACGATGGATTTAGGCCCAGATCCTTCTACTGGGGTGAATGTATGACATTGTTCTACATTCTGTCCATCAACTGTGTTTTTTGCAATTATCACCCCGAGTGGGCTGGGTATGCTCAGACGTGAGTCCCAGGCTCTCCACACCACTGGAGTCAAGCTATCCAGGCTGATGAAGGCTGATAGCCAGAAACCGGTCTTTGGATGCTTGATTCCGGTCTGGGAAAGACATTGCTTGGTAGTTCGGACTGGACTGTTACTATGAGGCACAGGGTCAGAGCTGATTTGCATATAGCCAGTGTCTAACCCAGGGTGGTGTGGAGTGCAACGATGGATTTAGGCCCAGATCCTTGTACTGGGGTGAATGTATGACATTGTTCTACATTCTGTCCATCAACTGTGTTTTTTGCAAATTTTCACCCCGAGTGGGCTGGGTATGCTCAGACGTGAGTCCCAGGCTCTCAACACCACTGGAGTCCAGCTATCCAGGCTGATGAAGGCTGATAGCCAGAAACCGGTCCTTGGGTGCTTGATTCCGGTCTGGGAAAGACATGGCTTGGTAGTTCGGACTGGACTGTTCCCATGAGGCACAGGGTCAGAGCTGATTTGCATATAACCAGTGTCTAACCCAGGGTGGTGTGGAGTGCAAAAAAACGATGGATTTAGGCCCAGATCCTTGTACTGGGGTGAATGTATGACATTGTTCTACATTCTGTCCATCAACTGTGTTTTTTGCAATTTTCACCCCGAGTGGGCTGGGTATGCTCAGACGTGAGTCCCAGGCTCTCCACACCACTGGAGTCAAGCTATCCAGGCTGATGAAGGCTGATAGCCAGAAACCGGTCCTTGGATGCTTGATTCCGGTCTGGGAAAGACATGGCTTGGTAGTTCGGACTGAACTGTTCCCATGAGGCACATGGTCAGAGCTGATTTGCATATAGCCAGTGTCTAACCCAGGGTGGTGTGGAGTGCAAAAAAACGATGGATTAAGGCTCAGATCCTTGTACTGGGGTGAATGTATGACATTGTTATACATTCTGTCCATCAACTGTGTTTTTTGCAATTTTCACCCCGAGTGGGCTGGGTATGCTCAGACCTGAGTCCCAGGCTCTCCACACCACTGTAGTCAAGCTATCCAGGCTGATGAAGGCTGATAGCCAGAAACCGTTCTTGGATGCTTAATTCCGGTCTGGGAAAGACCTGGCTTGGTAGTTCCGACTGGACTTTTCCCATGAGGCACAGGGTCAGAGCTGATTTGCATATAGCCAGTGTCTAACCCAGGGTGGTGTGGAGTGCAGAAAAACGATGGATTTAGGCCCAGATCCTTGTACTGGGGTGAATGTATGACATTGTTCTACATTCTGTCCATGAACTGTGTTTTTTGCAATTTTCACCCCGAGTGGGCTGGTATGCTCAGACGTGAGTCACAGGCTCTCCACACCACTGGAGTCAAGCTATCCAGGCTGATGAAGGCTGATAGCCAGAAACCGGTCCTTGGATGCTTGATTCCGGTCTGGGAAAAACATGGCTTGGTAGTTCGGACTGGACTGTTCCCATGAGGCACAGGGTCAGAGCTGATTTGCATATAGCCAGTGTCTAACCCAGGGTGGTGTGGAGTGCACAAAAACGATGGATTTAGGCCCAGATCCTTGTACTGGGGTGAATGTATGACATTGTTCTACATTCTGTCCATCTACTGTGTTTTTTGCAATTTTCACCCTGAGTGGGCTGGGTATGCTCAGACCTGAGTCCCAGGCTCTCCACACCACTGGAGTCAAGCTATCCAGGCTGATGAAGGCTGATAGCCAGAAACCAGTCCTTGGATGCTTGATTCCGGTCTGGGAAAGACATGGCTTGGTAGTTCGGACTGGACTGTTCCCACGAGGCACAGGGTCAGAGCTGATTTGCATATAGCCAGTGTCTAACCCAGGGTGGTGTGGAGTGCAAAAAAACAATGGATTTAGGCCCAGATCCTTGTACTGGGGTGAATGTATGACATTGTTCTACATTCTGTCCATCAACTGTGTTTTTTGCAATTTTCACCCCGAGTGGGCTGGGTATGCTCAGACGTGAGTCCCAGGCTCTCCACACCACTGGAGTCAAGCTATCCAGGCTGATGAAGGCTGACAGCCAGAAACCGGTCCTTGGATGCTTAATTCCGGTCTGGGAAAGACATGGCTTGGTAGTTCGGACTGGACTTTTCCCATGAGGCACAGGGTCAGAGCTGATTTGCATATAGCCAGTGTCTAACCCAGGGTGGTGTGGAGTGCAAAAAAACGATGGATTAAGGCCCAGATCCTTGTACTGGGGTGAATGTATGACAATGTTCTACATTCTGTCCATCAACTGTGTTTTTTGCAATTTTCACCCCGAGTGGGCTGGGTATGCTCAGACGTGAGTCCCAGGCTCTCCACACCACTGGAGTCAAGCTATCCAGGCTGATGAAGGCTGATAGCCAGAAACCGGTCCTTGGATGCTTGATTCCGGTCTGGGAAAGACATGGCTTGGTAGTTCGGACTGGACTGTTCCCATGAGGCACAGGGTCAGAGCTGATTTGCATATAGCCAGTGTCTAACCCAGGGTGGTGTGGAGTGCAAAAAAACGATGGATTTAGGCCCAGATCCTTGTACTTCGGTGAATGTATGACATTGTTCTACATTCTGTCCATCAACTGTGTTTTTTGCAATTTTCACACCGAGTGGGCTGGGTTTGCTCAGACGTGAGTCCCAGGCTCTCCACACCACTGGAGTCAAGCTATCCAGGCTGATGAAGGCTGATAGCCAGAAACCGGTCCTTGGATGCTTGATTCCGGTCTGGGAAAGACATGGCTTGGTAGTTCGGACTGGACTGTTCCTATGAGGCACAGGGTCAGAGCTGATTTGCATATAGCCAGTGTCTAACCCAGGGTGGTGTGGAGTGCAACGATGGATTTAGGCCCAGATCCTTGTACTGGGGTGAATGTATGACATTGTTCTACATTCTGTCCATCAACTGTGTTTTTTGCAATTTTCACCCCGAGTGGGCTGGGTATGCTCAGACGTGAGTCCCAGGCTCTCAACACCACTGGAGTCCAGCTATCCAGGCTGATGAAGGCTGATAGCCAGAAACCGGTCCTTGGGTGCTTGATTCCGGTCTGGGAAAGACATGGCTTGGTAGTTCGGACTGGACTGTTCCCATGAGGCACAGGGTCAGAGCTGATTTGCATATAACCAGTGTCTAACCCAGGGTGGTGTGGAGTGCAAAAAAACGATGGATTTAGGCCCAGATCCTTGTACTGGGGTGAATGTATGACATTGTTCTACATTCTGTCCATCAACTGTGTTTTTTGCAATTTTCACCCCGAGTGGGCTGGGTATGCTCAGACGTGAGTCCCAGGCTCTCCACACCACTGGAGTCAAGCTATCCAGGCTGATGAAGGCTGATAGCCAGAAACCGGTCCTTGGATGCTTGATTCCGGTCTGGGAAAGACATGGCTTGGTAGTTCGGACTGGACTGTTCCCATGAGGCACAGGGTCAGAGCTGATTTGCATATAGCCAGTGTCTAACCCAGGGTGGTGTGGAGTGCAAAAAAACGATGGATTTAGGCCCAGATCCTTGTACTGGGGTGAATGTATGACATTGTTCTACATTCTGTCCATCAACTGTGTTTTTTGCAATTTTCACCCCGAGTGGGCTGGGTATGCTCAGACGTGAGTCCCAGGCTCTCCACACCACTGGAGTCAAGCTATCCAGGCTGATGAAGGCTGATAGCCAGAAACCGGTCCTTGGATGCTTGATTCCGGTCTGGGAAAGACATGGCTTGGTAGTTCGGACTGAACTGTTCCCATGAGGCACATGGTCAGAGCTGATTTGCATATAGCCAGTGTCTAACCCAGGGTGGTGTGGAGTGCAAAAAAACGATGGATTAAGGCTCAGATCCTTGTACTGGGGTGAATGTATGACATTGTTCTACATTCTGTCCATCAACTGTGTTTTTTGCAATTTTCACCCCGAGTGGGCTGGTATGCTCAGACGTGAGTCACAGGCTCTCCACACCACTGGAGTCAAGCTATCCAGGCTGATGAAGGCTGATAGCCAGAAACCGGTCCTTGGATGCTTGATTCCGGTCTGGGAAAAACATGGCTTGGTAGTTCGGACTGGACTGTTCCCATGAGGCACAGGGTCAGAGCTGATTTGCATATAGCCAGTGTCTAACCCAGGGTGGTGTGGAGTGCAAAAAAACGATGGATTTAGGCCCAGATCCTTGTACTGGGGTGAATGTATGACATTGTTCTACATTCTGTCCATCTACTGTGTTTTTTGCAATTTTCACCCCGAGTGGGCTGGGTATGCTCAGACCTGAGTACCAGGCTCTCCACACCACTGGAGTCAAGCTATCCAGGCTGATGAAGACTGATAGCCAGAAACCGGTCCTTGGATGCTTGATTCCGGTCTGGGAAAGACATGGCTTGGTAGTTCGGACTGGACTGTTCCCACGAGGCACAGGGTCAGAGCTGATTTGCATATAGCCAGTGTCTAACCCAGGGTGGTGTGGAGTGCAAAAAAACGATGGATTTAGGCCCAGATCCTTGTACTGGGGTGAATGTATGACATTGTTCTACATTCTGTCCATCAACTGTGTTTTTTGCAATTTTCACCCCGAGTGGGCTGGGTATGCTCAGACGTGAGTCCCAGACTCTCCACACCACTGGAGTCAAGCTATCCAGGCTGATAAAGGCTGATAGCCAGAAACCGGTCCTTGGATGCTTGATTCCGGTCTGGGAAAGACATGGCTTGGTAGTTCGGACTGGACTGTTCCCATGAGGCACAGGGTCAGAGCTGATTTGCATATAGCCAGTGTCTAACCCAGGGTGGTGTGGAGTGCAAAAAAACGATGGATTTAGGCCCAGATCCTTGTACTGGGGTGAATGTATGACATTGTTCTACATTCTGTCCATCAACTGTGTTTTTTGCAATTATCACCCCGAGTGGGCTGGGTATGCTCAGACGTGAGTCCCAGGCTCTCCACACCACTGGAGTCAAGCTATCCAGGCTGATGAAGGCTGGTAGCCAGAAACCGGTCTTTGGATGCTTGATTCCGGTCTGGGAAAGACATGGCTTGGTAGTTCGGACTGGACTGTTCCCATGAGGCACAGGGTCAGAGCTGATTTGCATATAGCCAGTGTCTAACCCAGGGTGGTGTGGAGTGCAACGATGGATTTAGGCCCAGATCCTTGTACTGGGGTGAATGTATGACATTGTTCTACATTCTGTCCATCAACTGTGTTTTTTGCAATTTTCACCCCGAGTGGGCTGGGTATGCTCAGACGTGAGTCCCAGGCTCTCCACACCACTGGAGTCAAGCTATCCAGGCTGATGAAGGCTGATAGCCAGAAACCGGTCCTTGGATGCTTGATTCCGGTCTGGGAAAGACATGGCTTGGTAGTTCGGACTGGACTGTTCCCATGAGGCACAGGGTCAGAGCTGATTTGCATATAGCCAGTGTCTAACCCAGGGTGGTGTGGAGTGCAAAAAAACGATGGATTTAGGACCAGATCCTTGTACTGGGGTGAATGTATGACATTGTTCTACATTCTGTCCATCAACTGTGTTTTTTGCAATTTTCACCCCGAGTGGGCTGGGTATGCTCAGACGTGAGTCCCAGGCTCTCCACACCTCTGGAGTCAAGCTATCCAGGCTGATGAAGGCTGATAGCCAGAAACCGGTCCTTGGATGCTTGATTCCAGTCTGGGAAAGACATGGCTTGGTAGTTCGGACTGGACTTTTCCCATGAGGCACAGGGTCAGAGCTGATTTGCATATAGCCAGTGTCTAACCCAGGGTGGTGTGGAGTGCAAAAAAACGATGGATTTAGGCCCAGATCCTTGTACTGGGGTGAATGTATGACATTGTTCTACATTCTGTCCATCAACTGTGTTTTTTGCAATTTTCACCCCGAGTGGGCTGGTATGCTCAGACGTGAGTCACAGGCTCTCCACACCACTGGAGTCAAGCTATCCAGGCTGATGAAGGCTGATAGCCAGAAACCGGTCCTTGGATGCTTGATTCCGGTCTGGGAAAGACATGACTTGGTAGTTTGGACTGGACTGTTCCCATGAGGCACAGGGTCAGAGCTGATTTGCATATAGCCAGTGTCTAACCCAGGGTGGTGTGGAGTGCAAAAAAACGATGGATTTAGGCCCAGATCCTTCTACTGGGGTGAATGTATGACATTGTTCTACATTCTGTCCATCAACTGTGTTTTTTGCAATTATCACCCCGAGTGGGCTGGGTATGCTCAGACGTGAGTCCCAGGCTCTCCACACCACTGGAGTCAAGCTATCCAGGCTGATGAAGGCTGATAGCCAGAAACCGGTCTTTGGATGCTTGATTCCGGTCTGGGAAAGACATTGCTTGGTAGTTCGGACTGGACTGTTACTATGAGGCACAGGGTCAGAGCTGATTTGCATATAGCCAGTGTCTAACCCAGGGTGGTGTGGAGTGCAACGATGGATTTAGGCCCAGATCCTTGTACTGGGGTGAATGTATGACATTGTTCTACATTCTGTCCATCAACTGTGTTTTTTGCAAATTTTCACCCCGAGTGGGCTGGGTATGCTCAGACGTGAGTCCCAGGCTCTCAACACCACTGGAGTCCAGCTATCCAGGCTGATGAAGGCTGATAGCCAGAAACCGGTCCTTGGGTGCTTGATTCCGGTCTGGGAAAGACATGGCTTGGTAGTTCGGACTGGACTGTTCCCATGAGGCACAGGGTCAGAGCTGATTTGCATATAACCAGTGTCTAACCCAGGGTGGTGTGGAGTGCAAAAAAACGATGGATTTAGGCCCAGATCCTTGTACTGGGGTGAATGTATGACATTGTTCTACATTCTGTCCATCAACTGTGTTTTTTGCAATTTTCACCCCGAGTGGGCTGGGTATGCTCAGACGTGAGTCCCAGGCTCTCCACACCACTGGAGTCAAGCTATCCAGGCTGATGAAGGCTGATAGCCAGAAACCGGTCCTTGGATGCTTGATTCCGGTCTGGGAAAGACATGGCTTGGTAGTTCGGACTGGACTGTTCCCATGAGGCACAGGGTCAGAGCTGATTTGCATATAGCCAGTGTCTAACCCAGGGTGGTGTGGAGTGCAAAAAAACGATGGATTTAGGACCAGATCCTTGTACTGGGGTGAATGTATGACATTGTTCTACATTCTGTCCATCAACTGTGTTTTTTGCAATTTTCACCTCGAGTGGGCTGGGTATGCTCAGACGTGAGTCCCAGGCTCTCCACACCTCTGGAGTCAAGCTATCCAGGCTGATGAAGGCTGATAGCCAGAAACCGGTCCTTGGATGCTTGATTTCGGTCTGGGAAAGACATGGCTTGGTAGTTCGGACTGGACTTTTCCCATGAGGCACAGGGTCAGAGCTGATTTGCATATAGCCAGTGTCTAACCCAGGGTGGTGTGGAGTGCAGAAAAACGATGGATTTAGGCCCAGATCCTTGTACTGGGGTGAATGTATGACATTGTTCTACATTCTGTCCATGAACTGTGTTTTTTGCAATTTTCACCCCGAGTGGGCTGGTATGCTCAGACGTGAGTCACAGGCTCTCCACACCACTGGAGTCAAGCTATCCAGGCTGATGAAGGCTGATAGCCAGAAACCGGTCCTTGGATGCTTGATTCCGGTCTGGGAAAAACATGGCTTGGTAGTTCGGACTGGACTGTTCCCATGAGGCACAGGGTCAGAGCTGATTTGCATATAGCCAGTGTCTAACCCAGGGTGGTGTGGAGTGCACAAAAACGATGGATTTAGGCCCAGATCCTTGTACTGGGGTGAATGTATGACATTGTTCTACATTCTGTCCATCTACTGTGTTTTTTGCAATTTTCACCCTGAGTGGGCTGGGTATGCTCAGACCTGAGTCCCAGGCTCTCCACACCACTGGAGTTAAGCTATCCAGGCTGATGAAGGCTGATAGCCAGAAACCGGTCCTTGGATGCTTGATTCCGGTCTGGGAAAGACATGGCTTGGTAGTTCGGACTGGACTGTTCCCACGAGGCACAGGGTCAGAGCTGATTTGCATATAGCCAGTGTCTAACCCAGGGTGGTGTGGAGTGCAAAAAAACAATGGATTTAGTCCCAGATCCTTGTACTGGGGTGAATGTATGACATTGTTCTACATTCTGTCCATCAACTGTGTTTTTTGCAATTTTCACCCCAAGTGGGCTGGGTATGCTCAGACGTGAGTCCCAGGCTCTCCACACCACTGGAGTCAAGCTATCCAGGCTGATGAAGGCTGATAGCCAGAAACCGGTCCTTGGATGCTTGATTCCGGTCTGGGAAAGACATGGCTTGGTAGTTTGGACTGGACTTTTCCCATGAGGCACAGGGTCAGAGCTGATTTGCATATAGCCAGTGTCTAACCCAGGGTGGTGTGGAGTGCAAAAACAACGATGGATTTAGGCCCAGATCCTTGTACTGGGGTGAATGTATGACATTGTTCTACATTCTGTCCATCAACTGTGTTTTTTGCAATTTTCACCCCGAGTGGGCTGGGTATGCTCAGACGTGAGTCACAGGCTCTCCACACCACTGGAGTCAAGCTATCCAGGCTGATGAAGGCTTATAGCCAGAAACCGGTCCTTGGATGCTTGATTCCGGTCTGGGAAAGACATGGCTTGGTAGTTCGGACTGGACTGTTCCCATGAGGCACAGGGTCAGAGCTGATTTGCATATAGCCAGTGTCTAACCCAGGGTGGTGTGGAGTGCAAAAAAACGATGGATTAAGGCCCAGATCCTTGTACTGGGGTGAATGTATGACATTGTTATACATTCTGTCCATCAACTGTGTTTTTTGCAATTTTCACCCCGAGTGGGCTGGGTATGCTCAGACCTGAGTCCCAGGCTCTCCACACCACTGTAGTCAAGCTATCCAGGCTGATGAAGGCTGATAGCCAGAAACCGTTCTTGGATGCTTAATTCCGGTCTGGGAAAGACCTGGCTTGGTAGTTCGGACTGGACTGTTCCCATGAGGCACAGGGTCAGAGCTGATTAGCATATAGCCAGAGTCTAACCCAGGGTGGTGTGGAGTGCAAAAAAATGATGGATTTAGGCCCAGATCCTTGTACTCTGGTGAATGTATGACAATGTTCTACATTCTGTCCATCAACTGTGTTTTTTGCAATTTTCACCCCGAGTGGGCTGGGTATGCTCAGACGTGAGTCCCAGGCTCTCCACACCACTGGAGTCAAGCTATCCAGGCTGATGAAGGCTGATAGCCAGAAACCGGTCCTTGGATGCTTGATTCCGGTCTGGGAAAGACATGGCTTGGTAGTTCGGACTGGACTGTTCCCATGAGGCACAGGGTCAGAGCTGATTTGCATATAGCCAGTGTCTAACCCAGGGTGGTGTGGAGTGCAAAAAAACGATGGATTTAGGCCCAGATCCTTGTACTTCGGTGAATGTATGACATTGTTCTACATTCTGTCCATCAACTGTGTTTTTTTGCAATTTTCACACCGAGTGGGCTGGGTATGCTCAGACGTGAGTCCCAGGCTCTCCACACCACTGGAGTCAAGCTATCCAGGCTGATGAAGGCTGATAGCCAGAAACCGGTCCTTGGGTGCTTGATTCCGGTCTGGGAAAGACATGGCTTGGTAGTTCGGACTGGACTGTTCCCATGAGGCACAGGGTCAGAGCTGATTTGCATATAACCAGTGTCTAACCCAGGGTGGTGTGGAGTGCAAAAAAACGATGGATTTAGGCCCAGATCCTTGTACTGGGGTGAATGTATGACATTGTTCTACATTCTGTCCATCAACTGTGTTTTTTGCAATTTTCACCCCGAGTGGGCTGGGTATGCTCAGACGTGAGTCCCAGGCTCTCCACACCACTGGAGTCAAGCTATCCAGGCTGATGAAGGCTGATAGCCAGAAACCGGTCCTTGGATGCTTGATTCCGGTCTGGGAAAGACATGGCTTGGTAGTTCGGACTGGACTGTTCCCATGAGGCACAGGGTCAGAGCTGATTTGCATATAGCCAGTGTCTAACCCAGGGTGGTGTGGAGTGCAAAAAAAGGATGGATTTAGGACCAGATCCTTGTACTGGGGTGAATGTATGACATTGTTATACATTCTGTCCATCAACTGTGTTTTTTGCAATTTTCACCCCGAGTGGGCTGGGTATGCTCAGACCTGAGTCCCAGGCTCTCCACACCACTGTAGTCAAGCTATCCAGGCTGATGAAGGCTGATAGCCAGAAACCGTTCTTGGATGCTTAATTCCGGTCTGGGAAAGACCTGGCTTGGTAGTTCGGACTGGACTGTTCCCATGAGGCACAGGGTCAGAGCTGATTAGCATATAGCCAGTGTCTAACCCAGGGTGGTGTGGAGTGCAAAAAAATGATGGATTTAGGCCCAGATCCTTGTACTCTGGTGAATGTATGACAATGTTCTACATTCTGTCCATCAACTGTGTTTTTTGCAATTTTCACCCCGAGTGGGCTGGGTATGCTCAGACGTGAGTCCCAGGCTCTCCACACCACTGGAGTCAAGCTATCCAGGCTGATGAAGGCTGATAGCCAGAAACCGGTCCTTGGATGCTTGATTCCGGTCTGGGAAAGACATGGCTTGGTAGTTCGGACTGGACTGTTCCCATGAGGCACAGGGTCAGAGCTCATTTGCATATAGCCAATGTCTAACCCAGGGTGGTGTGGAATGCAAAAAAATGATGGATTTAGGCCCAGATCCTTGTACTGGGGTGAATGTATGACATTGTTCTACATTTTGTCCATCAACTGTGTTTTTTGCAATTTTCACCCCGAGTGGGCTGGGTATGCTAAGACGTGAGTCCCAGGCTCTCCACACCACTGGAGTCAAGCTATCCAGGCTGATGAAGGCTGATAGCAGGAAACCGGTCCTTGGATGCTTGATTCCGGTCTGGGATAGACATGGCTTGGTAGTTCGGACTGGACTGTTCCCATGAGGCACAGGGTCATAGCTGATTTGCATATATCCAGTGTCTAACCCAGGGTGGTGTGGAGTGCAAAAAAACGATGGATTTAGGCCCAGATCCTTGTACTGGGGTGAATGTATGACATTGTTCTACATTCTGTCCATCAACTGTGTTTTTTGCAATTATCACCCCGAGTGGGCTGGGTATGCTCAGACGTGAGTCCCAGGCTCTCCACACCACTGGAGTCAAGCTATCCAGGCTGATGAAGGCTGATAGCCAGAAACCGGTCTTTGGATGCTTGATTCCGGTCTGGGAAAGACATGGCTTGGTAGTTCGGACTGGACTGTTCCCATGAGGCACAGGGTCAGAGCAGATTTGCATATAGCCAGTGTCTAACCCAGGGTGGTGTGGAGTGCAAAAAAACGATGGATTTAGGCCCAGATCCTTGTACTGGGGTGAATGTATGACATTCTTCTACATTCTGTCCATCAACTGTGTTTTTTGCAATTTTCACCCCGAGTGGGCTGGGTATGCTCAGACGTGAGTCCCAGGCTCTCCACACCACTGGAGTCAAGCTATCCAGGCTGATGAAGGCTGATAGCCAGAAACCGGTCCTTGGATGCTTGATTCCGGTCTGGGAAAGACATGGCTTGGTAGTTCGGACTGGACTGTTCTCATGAGGCACAGGGTCAGAGCTGATTTGCATATAGCCAGTGTCTAACCCAGGGTGGTGTGGAGTGCAAAAAAACGATGGATTTAGGCCCAGATCCTTGTACTGGGGTGAATGTATGACATTGTTCTACATTCTGTCCATCAACTGTGTTTTTTGCAATTTTCACCCCGAGTGGGCTGGGTATGCTCAGACGTGAGTCCCAGGCTCTCCACACCACTGGAGTCAAGCTATCCAGGCTGATGAAGGCTGATAGCCAGAAACCAGTCCTTGGATGCTTGATTCCGGTCTGGGAAAGACATGGCTTGGTAGTTCGGACTGGACTGTTCCCATGAGGCACAGGGTCAGAGCTGATTTGCATATAGCCAGTGTCTAACCCAGGGTGGTGTGGAGTGCAAAAAAACGATGGATTTAGGACCAGATCCTTGTACTGGGGTGAATGTATGACATTGTTCTACATTCTGTCCATCAACTGTGTTTTTTGCAATTTTCACCCCGAGTCGGCTGGGTATGCTCAGACGTGAGTCACAGGCTCTCCACACCACTGGAGTCAAGCTATCCAGGCTGATGAAGGCTGATAGCCAGAAACCGGTCCTTGGATGCTTGATTCCGGTCTGGGGAAGACATGGCTTGGTAGTTCGGACTGGACTGTTCCCATGAGGCACAGGGTCAGAGCTGATTTGCATATAGCCAGTGTCTAACCCAGGGTGGTGTGGAGTGCAAAAAAACGATGGATTTAGGCCCAGATCCTTGTACTGGGGTGAATGTATGACATTGTTCTACATTCTGTCTATCTACTGTGTTTTTTGCAATTTTCACCCCGAGTGGGCTGAGTATGCTCAGACCTGAGTCCCAGGCTCTCCACACCACTGGAGTCAAGCTATCCAGGCTGATGAAGGCTGAATGCCAGAAACCGGTCCTTGGATGCTTGATTCCGGTCTGGGAAAGACATGGCTTGGTAGTTCGGACTGGACTGTTCCCATGAGGCACAGGGTCAGAGCTGATTTGCATATAGCCAGTGTCTAACCCAGGGTGGTGTGGAGTGCAAAAAAACGATGGATTTAGGCCCAGATCCTTGTACTGGGGTGAATGTATGACATTGTTCTACATTCTGTCCATCAACTGTGTTTTTTGCAATTTTCACCCCGAGTGGGCTGGGTATGCTCAGACGTGAGTCCCAGGCTCTCCACACCACTGGAGTCAAGCTATCCAGGCTGATGAAGGCTGATAGCCAGAAACCGGTCCTTGGATGCTTGATTCCGGTCTGGGAAAGACATGGCTTGGTAGTTCGGACTGGACTGTTCCCATGAGGCACAGGGTCAGAGCTGATTTGCATATAGCCAGTGTCTAACCCAGGGTGGTGTGGAGTGCAAAAAAACGATGGATTTAGGCCCAGATCCTTGTACTGGGGTGAATGTATGATATTGTTCTACATTCTGTCCATCAACTGTGTTTTTTGCAATTTTCACCCCGAGTGGGCTGGGTATGCTCAGACGTGAGTCACAGGCTCTCCACACCACTGGAGTCAAGCTATCCAGGCTGATGAAGGCTGATAGCCAGAAACCGGTCCTTGGATGCTTGATTCCGGTCTGGGAAAGACATGGCTTGGTAGTTCGGACTGGACTGTTCTCATGAGGCACAGGGTCAGAGCTGATTTGCATATAGCCAGTGTCTAACCCAGGGTGGTGTGGAGTGCAAAAAAACGATGAATTTAGGCCCAGATCCTTGTACTGGGGTGAATGTATGACATTGTTCTACATTCTGTCCATCAACTGTGTTTTTTGCAATTTTCACCCCGAGTGGGCTGGGTATGCTCAGACGTGAGTCCCAGGCTCTCCACACCACTGGAGTCAAGCTATCCAGGCTGATGAAGGCTGATAGCCAGAAACCAGTCCTTGGATGCTTGATTCCGGTCTGGGAAAGACATGGCTTGGTAGTTCGGACTGGACTGTTCCCATGAGGCACAGGGTCAGAGCTGATTTGCATATAGCCAGTGTCTAACCCAGGGTGGTGTGGAGTGCAAAAAAACGATGGATTTAGGACCAGATCCTTGTACTGGGGTGAATGTATGACATTGTTCTACATTCTGTCCATCAACTGTGTTTTTTGCAATTTTCACCCCGAGTCGGCTGGGTATGCTCAGACGTGAGTCCCAGGCTCTCCACACCACTGGAGTCAAGCTATCCAGGCTGATGAAGGCTGATAGCCAGAAACCAGTCCTTGGATGCTTGATTCCGGTCTGGGAAAGACATGGCTTGGTAGTTCGGACTGGACTGTTCCCATGAGGCACAGGGTCAGAGCTGATTTGCATATAGCCAGTGTCTAACCCAGGGTGGTGTGGAGTGCAAAAAAACGATGGATTTAGGACCAGATCCTTGTACTGGGGTGAATGTATGACATTGTTCTACATTCTGTCCATCAACTGTGTTTTTTGCAATTTTCACCCCGAGTCGGCTGGGTATGCTCAGACGTGAGTCACAGGCTCTCCACACCACTGGAGTCAAGCTATCCAGGCTGATGAAGGCTGATAGCCAGAAACCGGTCCTTGGATGCTTGATTCCGGTCTGGGGAAGACATGGCTTGGTAGTTCGGACTGGACTGTTCCCATGAGGCACAGGGTCAGAGCTGATTTGCATATAGCCAGTGTCTAACCCAGGGTGGTGTGGAGTGCAAAAAAACGATGGATTTAGGCCCAGATCCTTGTACTGGGGTGAATGTATGACATTGTTCTACATTCTGTCTATCTACTGTGTTTTTTGCAATTTTCACCCCGAGTGGGCTGAGTATGCTCAGACCTGAGTCCCAGGCTCTCCACACCACTGGAGTCAAGCTATCCAGGCTGATGAAGGCTGAATGCCAGAAACCGGTCCTTGGATGCTTGATTCCGGTCTGGGAAAGACATGGCTTGGTAGTTCGGACTGGACTGTTCCCATGAGGCACAGGGTCAGAGCTGATTTGCATATAGCCAGTGTCTAACCCAGGGTGGTGTGGAGTGCAAAAAAACGATGGATTTAGGCCCAGATCCTTGTACTGGGGTGAATGTATGACATTGTTCTACATTCTGTCCATCAACTGTGTTTTTTGCAATTTTCACCCCGAGTGGGCTGGGTATGCTCAGACGTGAGTCCCAGGCTCTCCACACCACTGGAGTCAAGCTATCCAGGCTGATGAAGGCTGATAGCCAGAAACCGGTCCTTGGATGCTTGATTCCGGTCTGGGAAAGACATGGCTTGGTAGTTCGGACTGGACTGTTCCCATGAGGCACAGGGTCAGAGCTGATTTGCATATAGCCAGTGTCTAACCCAGGGTGGTGTGGAGTGCAAAAAAACGATGGATTTAGGCCCAGATCCTTGTACTGGGGTGAATGTATGATATTGTTCTACATTCTGTCCATCAACTGTGTTTTTTGCAATTTTCACCCCGAGTGGGCTGGGTATGCTCAGACGTGAGTCACAGGCTCTCCACACCACTGGAGTCAAGCTATCCAGGCTGATGAAGGCTGATAGCCAGAAACCGGTCCTTGGATGCTTGATTCCGGTCTGGGAAAGACATGGCTTGGTAGTTCGGACTGGACTGTTCTCATGAGGCACAGGGTCAGAGCTGATTTGCATATAGCCAGTGTCTAACCCAGGGTGGTGTGGAGTGCAAAAAAACGATGAATTTAGGCCCAGATCCTTGTACTGGGGTGAATGTATGACATTGTTCTACATTCTGTCCATCAACTGTGTTTTTTGCAATTTTCACCCCGAGTGGGCTGGGTATGCTCAGACGTGAGTCCCAGGCTCTCCACACCACTGGAGTCAAGCTATCCAGGCTGATGAAGGCTGATAGCCAGAAACCAGTCCTTGGATGCTTGATTCCGGTCTGGGAAAGACATGGCTTGGTAGTTCGGACTGGACTGTTCCCATGAGGCACAGGGTCAGAGCTGATTTGCATATAGCCAGTGTCTAACCCAGGGTGGTGTGGAGTGCAAAAAAACGATGGATTTAGGACCAGATCCTTGTACTGGGGTGAATGTATGACATTGTTCTACATTCTGTCCATCAACTGTGTTTTTTGCAATTTTCACCCCGAGTCGGCTGGGTATGCTCAGACGTGAGTCACAGGCTCTCCACACCACTGGAGTCAAGCTATCCAGGCTGATGAAGGCTGATAGCCAGAAACCGGTCCTTGGATGCTTGATTCCGGTCTGGGGAAGACATGGCTTGGTAGTTCGGACTGGACTGTTCCCATGAGGCACAGGGTCAGAGCTGATTTGCATATAGCCAGTGTCTAACCCAGGGTGGTGTGGAGTGAAAAAAAACGATGGATTTAGGCCCAGATCCTTGTACTGGGGTGAATGTATGACATTGTTCTACATTCTGTCCATCAACTGTGTTTTTTGCAATTTTCACCCCGAGTGGGCTGGGTATGCTCAGACGTGAGTCCCAGGCTCTCCACACCACTGGAGTCAAGCTATCCAGGCTGATGAAGGCTGATAGCCAGAAACCGGTCCTTGGATGCTTGATTCCGGTCTGGGAAAGACATGGCTTGGTAGTTCGGACTGGACTGTTCCCATGAGGCACAGGGTCAGAGCTGATTTGCATATAGCCAGTGTCTAACCCAGGGTGGTGTGGAGTGCAAAAAAACGATGGATTTAGGCCCAGATCCTTGTACTGGGGTGAATGTATGATATTGTTCTACATTCTGTCCATCAACTGTGTTTTTTGCAATTTTCACCCCGAGTGGGCTGGGTATGCTCAGACGTGAGTCACAGGCTCTCCACACCACTGGAGTCAAGCTATCCAGGCTGATGAAGGCTGATAGCCAGAAACCGGTCCTTGGATGCTTGATTCCGGTCTGGGAAAGACATGGCTTGGTAGTTCGGACTGGACTGTTCCCATGAGGCACAGGGTCAGAGCTGATTTGCATATAGCCAGTGTCTAACCCAGGGTGGTGTGGAGTGCAAAAAAACGATGGATTTAGGCCCAGATCCTTGTACTGGGGTGAATGTATGACATTGTTCTACATTCTGTCCATCAACTGTGTTTTTTGCAATTTTCACCCCGAGTGGGCTGGGTATGCTCAGACGTGAGTCCCAGGCTCTCCACACCACTGGAGTTAAGCTATCCAGGCTGATGAAGGCTGATAGCCAGAAACCGGTCCTTGGATGCTTGATTCCGGTCTGGGAAAGACATGGCTTGGTAGTTCGGACTGGACTGTTCCCATGAGGCACAGGGTCAGAGCTGATTTGCATATAGCCAGTGTCCAACCCAGGGTGGTGTGGAGTGCAAAAAAACGATGGATTTAGGCCCAGATCCTTGTACTGGGGTGAATGTATGACATTGTTCTACATTCTGTCCATCAACTGTGTTTTTTGCAATTTTCACCCCGAGTGGGCTGGGTATGCTCAGACGTGAGTCCCAGGCTCTCCACACCACTGGAGTCAAGCTATCCAGGCTGATGAAGGCTGATAGCCAGAAACCGGTCCTTGGATGCTTGATTCCGGTCTGGGAAAGACATGGCTTGGTAGTTCAGACTGGTCTGTTCCCATGAGGCACAGGGTCAGAGCTGATTTGCATATAGCCAGTGTCTAACCCAGGGTGGTGTGGAGTGCAAAAAAACGATGGATTTAGGCCCAGATCCTTGTACTGGGGTGAATGTCTGACATTGTTCTACATTCTGTCCATCAACTGTGTTTTTTGCAATTTTCACCCCGAGTGGGCTGGGTATGCTCAGACGTGAGTCCCAGGCTCTCCACACCACTGGAGTCAAGCTATCCAGGCTGATGAAGGCTGATAGCCAGAAACCGGTCCTTGGATGCTTGATTCCGGTCTGGGAAAGACATGGCTTGGTAGTTCGGACTGGACTGTTCCCATGAGGCACAGGGTCAGAGCTCATTTGCATATAGCCAATGTCTAACCCAGGGTGGTGTGGAATGCAAAAAAATGATGGATTTAGGCCCAGATCCTTGTACTGGGGTGAATGTATGACATTGTTCTACATTTTGTCCATCAACTGTGTTTTTTGCAATTTTCACCCCGAGTGGGCTGGGTATGCTAAGACGTGAGTCCCAGGCTCTCCACACCACTGGAGTCAAGCTATCCAGGCTGATGAAGGCTGATAGCAGGAAACCGGTCCTTGGATGCTTGATTCCGGTCTGGGAAAGACATGGCTTGGTAGTTCGGACTGGACTGTTCCCATGAGGCACAGGGTCATAGCTGATTTGCATATATCCAGTGTCTAACCCAGGGTGGTGTGGAGTGCAAAAAAACGATGGATTTAGGCCCAGATCCTTGTACTGGGGTGAATGTATGACATTGTTCTACATTCTGTCCATCAACTGTGTTTTTTGCAATTATCACCCCGAGTGGGCTGGGTATGCTCAGACGTGAGTCCCAGGCTCTCCACACCACTGGAGTCAAGCTATCCAGGCTGATGAAGGCTGATAGCCAGAAACCGGTCTTTGGATGCTTGATTCCGGTCTGGGAAAGACATGGCTTGGTAGTTCGGACTGGACTGTTCCCATGAGGCACAGGGTCAGAGCAGATTTGCATATAGCCAGTGTCTAACCCAGGGTGGTGTGGAGTGCAAAAAAACGATGGATTTAGGCCCAGATCCTTGTACTGGGGTGAATGTATGACATTCTTCTACATTCTGTCCATCAACTGTGTTTTTTGCAATTTTCACCCCGAGTGGGCTGGGTATGCTCAGACGTGAGTCCCAGGCTCTCCACACCACTGGAGTCAAGCTATCCAGGCTGATGAAGGCTGATAGCCAGAAACCGGTCCTTGGATGCTTGATTCCGGTCTGGGAAAGACATGGCTTGGTAGTTCGGACTGGACTGTTCTCATGAGGCACAGGGTCAGAGCTGATTTGCATATAGCCAGTGTCTAACCCAGGGTGGTGTGGAGTGCAAAAAAACGATGGATTTAGGCCCAGATCCTTGTACTGGGGTGAATGTATGACATTGTTCTACATTCTGTCCATCAACTGTGTTTTTTGCAATTTTCACCCCGAGTGGGCTGGGTATGCTCAGACGTGAGTCCCAGGCTCTCCACACCACTGGAGTCAAGCTATCCAGGCTGATGAAGGCTGATAGCCAGAAACCAGTCCTTGGATGCTTGATTCCGGTCTGGGAAAGACATGGCTTGGTAGTTCGGACTGGACTGTTCCCATGAGGCACAGGGTCAGAGCTGATTTGCATATAGCCAGTGTCTAACCCAGGGTGGTGTGGAGTGCAAAAAAACGATGGATTTAGGACCAGATCCTTGTACTGGGGTGAATGTATGACATTGTTCTACATTCTGTCCATCAACTGTGTTTTTTGCAATTTTCACCCCGAGTCGGCTGGGTATGCTCAGACGTGAGTCACAGGCTCTCCACACCACTGGAGTCAAGCTATCCAGGCTGATGAAGGCTGATAGCCAGAAACCGGTCCTTGGATGCTTGATTCCGGTCTGGGGAAGACATGGCTTGGTAGTTCGGACTGGACTGTTCCCATGAGGCACAGGGTCAGAGCTGATTTGCATATAGCCAGTGTCTAACCCAGGGTGGTGTGGAGTGCAAAAAAACGATGGATTTAGGCCCAGATCCTTGTACTGGGGTGAATGTATGACATTGTTCTACATTCTGTCTATCTACTGTGTTTTTTGCAATTTTCACCCCGAGTGGGCTGAGTATGCTCAGACCTGAGTCCCAGGCTCTCCACACCACTGGAGTCAAGCTATCCAGGCTGATGAAGGCTGAATGCCAGAAACCGGTCCTTGGATGCTTGATTCCGGTCTGGGAAAGACATGGCTTGGTAGTTCGGACTGGACTGTTCCCATGAGGCACAGGGTCAGAGCTGATTTGCATATAGCCAGTGTCTAACCCAGGGTGGTGTGGAGTGCAAAAAAACGATGGATTTAGGCCCAGATCCTTGTACTGGGGTGAATGTATGACATTGTTCTACATTCTGTCCATCAACTGTGTTTTTTGCAATTTTCACCCCGAGTGGGCTGGGTATGCTCAGACGTGAGTCCCAGGCTCTCCACACCACTGGAGTCAAGCTATCCAGGCTGATGAAGGCTGATAGCCAGAAACCGGTCCTTGGATGCTTGATTCCGGTCTGGGAAAGACATGGCTTGGTAGTTCGGACTGGACTGTTCCCATGAGGCACAGGGTCAGAGCTGATTTGCATATAGCCAGTGTCTAACCCAGGGTGGTGTGGAGTGCAAAAAAACGATGGATTTAGGCCCAGATCCTTGTACTGGGGTGAATGTATGATATTGTTCTACATTCTGTCCATCAACTGTGTTTTTTGCAATTTTCACCCCGAGTGGGCTGGGTATGCTCAGACGTGAGTCACAGGCTCTCCACACCACTGGAGTCAAGCTATCCAGGCTGATGAAGGCTGATAGCCAGAAACCGGTCCTTGGATGCTTGATTCCGGTCTGGGAAAGACATGGCTTGGTAGTTCGGACTGGACTGTTCTCATGAGGCACAGGGTCAGAGCTGATTTGCATATAGCCAGTGTCTAACCCAGGGTGGTGTGGAGTGCAAAAAAACGATGAATTTAGGCCCAGATCCTTGTACTGGGGTGAATGTATGACATTGTTCTACATTCTGTCCATCAACTGTGTTTTTTGCAATTTTCACCCCGAGTGGGCTGGGTATGCTCAGACGTGAGTCCCAGGCTCTCCACACCACTGGAGTCAAGCTATCCAGGCTGATGAAGGCTGATAGCCAGAAACCAGTCCTTGGATGCTTGATTCCGGTCTGGGAAAGACATGGCTTGGTAGTTCGGACTGGACTGTTCCCATGAGGCACAGGGTCAGAGCTGATTTGCATATAGCCAGTGTCTAACCCAGGGTGGTGTGGAGTGCAAAAAAACGATGGATTTAGGACCAGATCCTTGTACTGGGGTGAATGTATGACATTGTTCTACATTCTGTCCATCAACTGTGTTTTTTGCAATTTTCACCCCGAGTCGGCTGGGTATGCTCAGACGTGAGTCACAGGCTCTCCACACCACTGGAGTCAAGCTATCCAGGCTGATGAAGGCTGATAGCCAGAAACCGGTCCTTGGATGCTTGATTCCGGTCTGGGGAAGACATGGCTTGGTAGTTCGGACTGGACTGTTCCCATGAGGCACAGGGTCAGAGCTGATTTGCATATAGCCAGTGTCTAACCCAGGGTGGTGTGGAGTGCAAAAAAACGATGGATTTAGGCCCAGATCCTTGTACTGGGGTGAATGTATGACATTGTTCTACATTCTGTCTATCTACTGTGTTTTTTGCAATTTTCACCCCGAGTGGGCTGAGTATGCTCAGACCTGAGTCCCAGGCTCTCCACACCACTGGAGTCAAGCTATCCAGGCTGATGAAGGCTGAATGCCAGAAACCGGTCCTTGGATGCTTGATTCCGGTCTGGGAAAGACATGGCTTGGTAGTTCGGACTGGACTGTTCCCATGAGGCACAGGGTCAGAGCTGATTTGCATATAGCCAGTGTCTAACCCAGGGTGGTGTGGAGTGCAAAAAAACGATGGATTTAGGCCCAGATCCTTGTACTGGGGTGAATGTATGACATTGTTCTACATTCTGTCCATCAACTGTGTTTTTTGCAATTTTCACCCCGAGTGGGCTGGGTATGCTCAGACGTGAGTCCCAGGCTCTCCACACCACTGGAGTCAAGCTATCCAGGCTGATGAAGGCTGATAGCCAGAAACCGGTCCTTGGATGCTTGATTCCGGTCTGGGAAAGACATGGCTTGGTAGTTCGGACTGGACTGTTCCCATGAGGCACAGGGTCAGAGCTGATTTGCATATAGCCAGTGTCTAACCCAGGGTGGTGTGGAGTGCAAAAAAACGATGGATTTAGGCCCAGATCCTTGTACTGGGGTGAATGTATGATATTGTTCTACATTCTGTCCATCAACTGTGTTTTTTGCAATTTTCACCCCGAGTGGGCTGGGTATGCTCAGACGTGAGTCACAGGCTCTCCACACCACTGGAGTCAAGCTATCCAGGCTGATGAAGGCTGATAGCCAGAAACCGGTCCTTGGATGCTTGATTCCGGTCTGGGAAAGACATGGCTTGGTAGTTCGGACTGGACTGTTCCCATGAGGCACAGGGTCAGAGCTGATTTGCATATAGCCAGTGTCTAACCCAGGGTGGTGTGGAGTGCAAAAAAACGATGGATTTAGGCCCAGATCCTTGTACTGGGGTGAATGTATGACATTGTTCTACATTCTGTCCATCAACTGTGTTTTTTTTGCAATTTTCACCCCGAGTGGGCTGGGTATGCTCAGACGTGAGTCCCAGGCTCTCCACACCACTGGAGTCAAGCTATCCAGGCTGATGAAGGCTGATAGCCAGAAACCGGTCCTTGGATGCTTGATTCCGGTCTGGGAAAGACATGGCTTGGTAGTTCGGACTGGACTGTTCCCATGAGGCACAGGGTCAGAGCTGATTTGCATATAGCCAGTGTCTAACCCAGGGTGGTGTGGAGTGCAAAAAAACGATGGATTTAGGCCCAGATCCTTGTACTGGGGTGAATGTATGACATTGTTCTACATTCTGTCCATCAACTGTGTTTTTTGCAATTTTCACCCCGAGTGGGCTGGGTATGCTCAGACGTGAGTCCCAGGCTCTCCACACCACTGGAGTCAAGCTATCCAGGCTGATGAAGGCTGATAGCCAGAAACCGGTCCTTGGATGCTTGATTCCGGTCTGGGAAAGACAAGGCTTGGTAGTTCAGACTGGACTGTTTCCATGAGGCACAGGGTCAGAGCTGATTTGCATATAGCCAGTGTCTAACCCAGGGTGGTGTGGAGTGCAAAAAAACGATGGATTTAGGCCCAGATCCTTGTACTGGGGGGAATGTATGACATTGTTCTACATTCTGTCCATCAACTGTGTTTTTTGCACTTTTCACCCCGAGTGGGCTGGGTATGCTCAGACGTGAGTCCCAGGCTCTCCACACCACTGGAGTCAAGCTATCCAGGCTGATGAAGGCTGATAGCCAGAAACCGGTCCTTGGATGCTTGATTCCGGTCTGGGAAAGACATGGCTTGGTAGTTCGGACTGGACTGTTCCCATGAGGCACAGGGTCAGAGCTGATTTGCATATAGCCAGTGTCTAACCCAGGGTGGTGTGGAGTGCAAAAAAACGATGGATTTAGGCCTAGATCCTTGTACTGGGGTGAATGTATGACATTGTTCTACATTCTGTCCATCAACTGTGTTTTTTGAAATTTTCACCCCGAGTGGGCTGGGTATGCTCAGACGTGAGTCCCAGGCTCTCCACACCACTGGAGTCAAGCTATCCAGGCTGATGAAGGCTGATAGCCAGAAACCGGTCCTTGGATGCTTGATTCCGGTCTGGGAAAGACATGGCTTGGTAGTTCGGACTGGACTGTTCCCATGAGGCACAGGGTCAGAGCTGATTTGCATATAGCCAGTGTCTAACCCAGGGTGGTGTGGAGTGCAAAAAAACGATGGATTTAGGCCCAGATCCTTGTACTGGGGTGAATGTATGACATTGTTCTACATTCTGTCCATCAACTGTGTTTTTTGCAATTTTCACCCCGAGTGGGCTGGGTATGCTCAGACGTGAGTCCCAGGCTCTCCACACCACTGGAGTCAAGCTATCCAGGCTGATGAAGGCTGATAGCCAGAAACCGGTCCTTGGATGCTTGATTCCGGTCTGGGAAAGACAAGGCTTGGTAGTTCAGACTGGACTGTTTCCATGAGGCACAGGGTCAGAGCTGATTTGCATATAGCCAGTGTCTAACCCAGGGTGGTGTGGAGTGCAAAAAAACGATGGATTTAGGCCCAGATCCTTGTACTGGGGGGAATGTATGACATTGTTCTACATTCTGTCCATCAACTGTGTTTTTTGCACTTTTCACCCCGAGTGGGCTGGGTATGCTCAGACGTGAGTCCCAGGCTCTCCACACCACTGGAGTCAAGCTATCCAGGCTGATGAAGGCTGATAGCCAGAAACCGGTCCTTGGATGCTTGATTCCGGTCTGGGAAAGACATGGCTTGGTAGTTCGGACTGGACTGTTCCCATGAGGCACAGGGTCAGAGCTGATTTGCATATAGCCAGTGTCTAACCCAGGGTGGTGTGGAGTGCAAAAAAACGATGGATTTAGGCCCAGATCCTTGTACTGGGGGGAATGTATGACATTGTTCTACATTCTGTCCATCAACTGTGTTTTTTGAAATTTTCACCCCGAGTGGGCTGGGTATGCTCAGACGTGAGTCCCAGGCTCTCCACACCACTGGAGTCAAGCTATCCAGGCTGATGAAGGCTGATAGCCAGAAACCGGTCCTTGGATGCTTGATTCCGGTCTGGGAAAGACATGGCTTGGTAGTTCGGACTGGACTGTTCCCATGAGGCACAGGGTCAGAGCTGATTTGCATATAGCCAGTGTCTAACCCAGGGTGGTGTGGAGTGCAAAAAAACGATGGATTAAGGCCCAGATCCTTGTACTGGGGTGAATGTATGACATTGTTCTACATTCTGTCCATCAACTGTGTTTTTTGCAATTTTCACCCCGAGTGGGCTGGGTATGCTCAGACGTGAGTCCCAGGCTCTCCACACCACTGGAGTCAAGCTATCCAGGCTGATGAAGGCTGATAGCCAGAAACCGGTCTTTGGATGCTTGATTCCGGTCTGGGAAAGACATGGCTTGGTAGTTCGGACTGGACTGTTCCCATGAGGCACAGGGTCAGAGCTGATTTGCATATAGCCAGTGTCTAACCCAGGGTGGTGTGGAGTGCAAAAAAATGATGGATTTAGGCCCAGATCCTTGTACTCGGGTGAATGTATGACAATGTTCTACATTCTGTCCATCAACTGTGTTTTTTGCAATTTTCACCCCGAGTGGGCTGGGTATGCTCAGACGTGAGTCCCAGGCTCTCCACACCACTGGAGTCAAGCTATCCAGGCTGATGAAGGCTGATAGCCAGAAACCTGTCTTTGGATGCTTGATTCCGGTCTGGGAAAGACATGGCTTGGTAGTTCGGACTGGACTGTTCCCATGAGGCACAGGGTCAGAGCTGATTTGCATATAACCAGTGTCTAACCCAGGGTGGTGTGGAGTGCAAAAAAACGATGGATTTAGGCCCAGATCCTTGTACTGGGGTGAATGTATGACATTGTTCTACATTCTGTCCATCAACTGTGTTTTTTGCAATTTTCACACCGAGTGGGCTGGGTATGCTCAGACGTGAGTCCCAGGCTCTCCACACCACTGGAGTCAAGCTATCCAGGCTGATGAAGGCTGATAGCCAGAAACCGGTCCTTGGATGCTTGATTCCGGTCTGGGAAAGACATGGCTTGGTAGTTCGGACTGGACTGTTCCCATGAGGCACAGGGTCAGAGCTGATTTGCATATAGCCAGTGTCTAACCCAGGGTGGTGTGGAGTGCAAAAAAACGATGGATTTAGGCCCAGATCCTTGTACTGGGGTGAATGTATGATATTGTTCTACATTCTGTCCATCAACTGTGTTTTTTGCAATTTTCACCCCGAGTGGGCTGGGTATGCTCAGACGTGAGTCACAGGCTCTCCACACCACTGGAGTCAAGCTATCCAGGCTGATGAAGGCTGATAGCCAGAAACCGGTCCTTGGATGCTTGATTCCGGTCTGGGAAAGACATGGCTTGGTAGTTCGGACTGGACTGTTCCCATGAGGCACAGGGTCAGAGCTGATTTGCATATAGCCAGTGTCTAACCCAGGGTGGTGTGGAGTGCAAAAAAACGATGGATTTAGGCCCAGATCCTTGTACTGGGGTGAATGTATGACATTGTTCTACATTCTGTCCATCAACTGTGTTTTTTGCAATTTTCACCCCGAGTGGGCTGGGTATGCTCAGACGTGAGTCCCAGGCTCTCCACACCACTGGAGTCAAGCTATCCAGGCTGATGAAGGCTGATAGCCAGAAACCGGTCCTTGGATGCTTGATTCCGGTCTGGGAAAGACATGGCTTGGTAGTTCGGACTGGACTGTTCCCATGAGGCACAGGGTCAGAGCTGATTTGCATATAGCCAGTGTCTAACCCAGGGTGGTGTGGAGTGCAAAAAAACGATGGATTTAGGCCCAGATCCTTGTACTGGGGTGAATGTATGACATTGTTCTACATTCTGTCCATCAACTGTGTTTTTTGCAATTATCACCCCGAGTGGGCTGGGTATGCTCAGACGTGAGTCCCAGGCTCTCCACACCACTGGAGTCAAGCTATCCAGGCTGATGAAGGCTGATAGCCAGAAACCGGTCTTTGGATGCTTGATTCCGGTCTGGGAAAGACATGGCTTGGTAGTTCGGACTGGACTGTTCCCATGAGGCACAGGGTCAGAGCAGATTTGCATATAGCCAGTGTCTAACCCAGGGTGGTGTGGAGTGCAAAAAACGATGGATTTAGGCCCGGATCCTTGTACTGGGGTGAATGTATGACATTCTTCTACATTCTGTCCATCAACTGTGTTTTTTGCAATTTTCACCCCGAGTGGGCTGGGTATGCTCAGACGTGAGTCCCAGGCTCTCCACACCACTGGAGTCAAGCTATCCAGGCTGATGAAGACTGATAGCCAGAAACCGGTCCTTGGATGCTTGATTCCGGTCTGGGAAAGACATGGCTTGGTAGTTCGGACTGGACTGTTCTCATGAGGCACAGGGTCAGAGCTGATTTGCATATAGCCAGTGTCTAACCCAGGGTGGTGTGGAGTGCAAAAAAACGATGAATTTAGGCCCAGATCCTTGTACTGGGGTGAATGTATGACATTGTTCTACATTCTGTCCATCAACTGTGTTTTTTGCAATTTTCACCCCGAGTGGGCTGGGTATGCTCAGACGTGAGTCCCAGGCTCTCCACACCACTGGAGTCAAGCTATCCAGGCTGATGAAGGCTGATAGCCAGAAACCAGTCCTTGGATGCTTGATTCCGGTCTGGGAAAGACATGGCTTGGTAGTTCGGACTGGACTGTTCCCATGAGGCACAGGGTCAGAGCTGATTTGCATATAGCCAGTGTCTAACCCAGGGTGGTGTGGAGTGCAAAAAAACGATGGATTTAGGACCAGATCCTTGTACTGGGGTGAATGTATGACATTGTTCTACATTCTGTCCATCAACTGTGTTTTTTGCAATTTTCACCCCGAGTCGGCTGGGTATGCTCAGACGTGAGTCACAGGCTCTCCACACCACTGGAGTCAAGCTATCCAGGCTGATGAAGGCTGATAGCCAGAAACCGGTCCTTGGATGCTTGATTCCGGTCTGGGGAAGACATGGCTTGGTAGTTCGGACTGGACTGTTCCCATGAGGCACAGGGTCAGAGCTGATTTGCATATAGCCAGTGTCTAACCCAGGGTGGTGTGGAGTGCAAAAAAACGATGGATTTAGGCCCAGATCCTTGTACTGGGGTGAATGTATGACATTGTTCTACATTCTGTCTATCTACTGTGTTTTTTGCAATTTTCACCCCGAGTGGGCTGAGTATGCTCAGACCTGAGTCCCAGGCTCTCCACACCACTGGAGTCAAGCTATCCAGGCTGATGAAGGCTGAATGCCAGAAACCGGTCCTTGGATGCTTGATTCCGGTCTGGGAAAGACATGGCTTGGTAGTTCGGACTGGACTGTTCCCATGAGGCACAGGGTCAGAGCTGATTTGCATATAGCCAGTGTCTAACCCAGGGTGGTGTGGAGTGCAAAAAAACGATGGATTTAGGCCCAGATCCTTGTACTGGGGTGAATGTATGACATTGTTCTACATTCTGTCCATCAACTGTGTTTTTTGCAATTTTCACCCCGAGTGGGCTGGGTATGCTCAGACGTGAGTCCCAGGCTCTCCACACCACTGGAGTCAAGCTATCCAGGCTGATGAAGGCTGATAGCCAGAAACCGGTCCTTGGATGCTTGATTCCGGTCTGGGAAAGACATGGCTTGGTAGTTCGGACTGGACTGTTCCCATGAGGCACAGGGTCAGAGCTGATTTGCATATAGCCAGTGTCTAACCCAGGGTGGTGTGGAGTGCAAAAAAACGATGGATTTAGGCCCAGATCCTTGTACTGGGGTGAATGTATGATATTGTTCTACATTCTGTCCATCAACTGTGTTTTTTGCAATTTTCACCCCGAGTGGGCTGGGTATGCTCAGACGTGAGTCACAGGCTCTCCACACCACTGGAGTCAAGCTATCCAGGCTGATGAAGGCTGATAGCCAGAAACCGGTCCTTGGATGCTTGATTCCGGTCTGGGAAAGACATGGCTTGGTAGTTCGGACTGGACTGTTCCCATGAGGCACAGGGTCAGAGCTGATTTGCATATAGCCAGTGTCTAACCCAGGGTGGTGTGGAGTGCAAAAAAACGATGGATTTAGGCCCAGATCCTTGTACTGGGGTGAATGTATGACATTGTTCTACATTCTGTCCATCAACTGTGTTTTTTTTGCAATTTTCACCCCGAGTGGGCTGGGTATGCTCAGACGTGAGTCCCAGGCTCTCCACACCACTGGAGTCAAGCTATCCAGGCTGATGAAGGCTGATAGCCAGAAACCGGTCCTTGGATGCTTGATTCCGGTCTGGGAAAGACATGGCTTGGTAGTTCGGACTGGACTGTTCCCATGAGGCACAGGGTCAGAGCTGATTTGCATATAGCCAGTGTCTAACCCAGGGTGGTGTGGAGTGCAAAAAAACGATGGATTTAGGCCCAGATCCTTGTACTGGGGTGAATGTATGACATTGTTCTACATTCTGTCCATCAACTGTGTTTTTTGCAATTTTCACCCCGAGTGGGCTGGGTATGCTCAGACGTGAGTCCCAGGCTCTCCACACCACTGGAGTCAAGCTATCCAGGCTGATGAAGGCTGATAGCCAGAAACCGGTCCTTGGATGCTTGATTCCGGTCTGGGAAAGACAAGGCTTGGTAGTTCAGACTGGACTGTTTCCATGAGGCACAGGGTCAGAGCTGATTTGCATATAGCCAGTGTCTAACCCAGGGTGGTGTGGAGTGCAAAAAAACGATGGATTTAGGCCCAGATCCTTGTACTGGGGGGAATGTATGACATTGTTCTACATTCTGTCCATCAACTGTGTTTTTTGCACTTTTCACCCCGAGTGGGCTGGGTATGCTCAGACGTGAGTCCCAGGCTCTCCACACCACTGGAGTCAAGCTATCCAGGCTGATGAAGGCTGATAGCCAGAAACCGGTCCTTGGATGCTTGATTCCGGTCTGGGAAAGACATGGCTTGGTAGTTCGGACTGGACTGTTCCCATGAGGCACAGGGTCAGAGCTGATTTGCATATAGCCAGTGTCTAACCCAGGGTGGTGTGGAGTGCAAAAAAACGATGGATTTAGGCCTAGATCCTTGTACTGGGGTGAATGTATGACATTGTTCTACATTCTGTCCATCAACTGTGTTTTTTGAAATTTTCACCCCGAGTGGGCTGGGTATGCTCAGACGTGAGTCCCAGGCTCTCCACACCACTGGAGTCAAGCTATCCAGGCTGATGAAGGCTGATAGCCAGAAACCGGTCCTTGGATGCTTGATTCCGGTCTGGGAAAGACATGGCTTGGTAGTTCGGACTGGACTGTTCCCATGAGGCACAGGGTCAGAGCTGATTTGCATATAGCCAGTGTCTAACCCAGGGTGGTGTGGAGTGCAAAAAAACGATGGATTAAGGCCCAGATCCTTGTACTGGGGTGAATGTATGACATTGTTCTACATTCTGTCCATCAACTGTGTTTTTTGCAATTTTCACCCCGAGTGGGCTGGGTATGCTCAGACGTGAGTCCCAGGCTCTCCACACCACTGGAGTCAAGCTATCCAGGCTGATGAAGGCTGATAGCCAGAAACCGGTCTTTGGATGCTTGATTCCGGTCTGGGAAAGACATGGCTTGGTAGTTCGGACTGGACTGTTCCCATGAGGCACAGGGTCAGAGCTGATTTGCATATAGCCAGTGTCTAACCCAGGGTGGTGTGGAGTGCAAAAAAATGATGGATTAAGGCCCAGATCCTTGTACTCGGGTGAATGTATGACAATGTTCTACATTCTGTCCATCAACTGTGTTTTTTGCAATTTTCACCCCGAGTGGGCTGGGTATGCTCAGACGTGAGTCCCAGGCTCTCCACACCACTGGAGTCAAGCTATCCAGGCTGATGAAGGCTGATAGCCAGAAACCTGTCTTTGGATGCTTGATTCCGGTCTGGGAAAGACATGGCTTGGTAGTTCGGACTGGACTGTTCCCATGAGGCACAGGGTCAGAGCTGATTTGCATATAACCAGTGTCTAACCCAGGGTGGTGTGGAGTGCAAAAAAACGATGGATTTAGGCCCAGATCCTTGTACTGGGGTGAATGTATGACATTGTTCTACATTCTGTCCATCAACTGTGTTTTTTGCAATTTTCACACCGAGTGGGCTGGGTATGCTCAGACGTGAGTCCCAGGCTCTCCACACCACTGGAGTCAAGCTATCCAGGCTGATGAAGGCTGATAGCCAGAAACCGGTCCTTGGATGCTTGATTCCGGTCTGGGAAAGACATGGCTTGGTAGTTCGGACTGGACTGTTCCCATGAGGCACAGGGTCAGAGCTGATTTGCATATAGCCAGTGTCTAACCCAGGGTGGTGTGGAGTGCAAAAAAACGATGGATTTAGGCCCAGATCCTTGTACTGGGGTGAATGTATGATATTGTTCTACATTCTGTCCATCAACTGTGTTTTTTGCAATTTTCACCCCGAGTGGGCTGGGTATGCTCAGACGTGAGTCACAGGCTCTCCACACCACTGGAGTCAAGCTATCCAGGCTGATGAAGGCTGATAGCCAGAAACCGGTCCTTGGATGCTTGATTCCGGTCTGGGAAAGACATGGCTTGGTAGTTCGGACTGGACTGTTCCCATGAGGCACAGGGTCAGAGCTGATTTGCATATAGCCAGTGTCTAACCCAGGGTGGTGTGGAGTGCAAAAAAACGATGGATTTAGGCCCAGATCCTTGTACTGGGGTGAATGTATGACATTGTTCTACATTCTGTCCATCAACTGTGTTTTTTGCAATTTTCACACCGAGTGGGCTGGGTATGCTCAGACGGGAGTCACAGGCTCTCCACACCACTGGAGTCAAGCTATCCAGGCTGATGAAGGCTGATAGCCAGAAACCGGTCCTTGGATGCTTGATTCCGGTCTGGGAAAGACAAGGCTTGGTAGTTCAGACTGGACTGTTTCCATGAGGCACAGGGTCAGAGCTGATTTGCATATAGCCAGTGTCTAACCCAGGGTGGTGTGGAGTGCAAAAAAACGATGGATTTAGGCCCAGATCCTTGTACTGGGGGGAATGTATGACATTGTTCTACATTCTGTCCATCAACTGTGTTTTTTGCACTTTTCACCCCGAGTGGGCTGGGTATGCTCAGACGTGAGTCCCAGGCTCTCCACACCACTGGAGTCAAGCTATCCAGGCTGATGAAGGCTGATAGCCAGAAACCGGTCCTTGGATGCTTGATTCCGGTCTGGGAAAGACATGGCTTGGTAGTTCGGACTGGACTGTTCCCATGAGGCACAGGGTCAGAGCTGATTTGCATATAGCCAGTGTCTAACCCAGGGTGGTGTGGAGTGCAAAAAAACGATGGATTTAGGCCTAGATCCTTGTACTGGGGTGAATGTATGACATTGTTCTACATTCTGTCCATCAACTGTGTTTTTTGAAATTTTCACCCCGAGTGGGCTGGGTATGCTCAGACGTGAGTCCCAGGCTCTCCACACCACTGGAGTCAAGCTATCCAGGCTGATGAAGGCTGATAGCCAGAAACCGGTCCTTGGATGCTTGATTCCGGTCTGGGAAAGACATGGCTTGGTAGTTCGGACTGGACTGTTCCCATGAGGCACAGGGTCAGAGCTGATTTGCATATAGCCAGTGTCTAACCCAGGGTGGTGTGGAGTGCAAAAAAACGATGGATTAAGGCCCAGATCCTTGTACTGGGGTGAATGTATGACATTGTTCTACATTCTGTCCATCAACTGTGTTTTTTGCAATTTTCACCCCGAGTGGGCTGGGTATGCTCAGACGTGAGTCCCAGGCTCTCCACACCACTGGAGTCAAGCTATCCAGGCTGATGAAGGCTGATAGCCAGAAACCGGTCTTTGGATGCTTGATTCCGGTCTGGGAAAGACATGGCTTGGTAGTTCGGACTGGACTGTTCCCATGAGGCACAGGGTCAGAGCTGATTTGCATATAGCCAGTGTCTAACCCAGGGTGGTGTGGAGTGCAAAAAAATGATGGATTTAGGCCCAGATCCTTGTACTCGGGTGAATGTATGACAATGTTCTACATTCTGTCCATCAACTGTGTTTTTTGCAATTTTCACCCCGAGTGGGCTGGGTATGCTCAGACGTGAGTCCCAGGCTCTCCACACCACTGGAGTCAAGCTATCCAGGCTGATGAAGGCTGATAGCCAGAAACCTGTCTTTGGATGCTTGATTCCGGTCTGGGAAAGACATGGCTTGGTAGTTCGGACTGGACTGTTCCCATGAGGCACAGGGTCAGAGCTGATTTGCATATAACCAGTGTCTAACCCAGGGTGGTGTGGAGTGCAAAAAAACGATGGATTTAGGCCCAGATCCTTGTACTGGGGTGAATGTATGACATTGTTCTACATTCTGTCCATCAACTGTGTTTTTTGCAATTTTCACACCGAGTGGGCTGGGTATGCTCAGACGTGAGTCCCAGGCTCTCCACACCACTGGAGTCAAGCTATCCAGGCTGATGAAGGCTGATAGCCAGAAACCGGTCCTTGGATGCTTGATTCCGGTCTGGGAAAGACATGGCTTGGTAGTTCGGACTGGACTGTTCCCATGAGGCACAGGGTCAGAGCTGATTTGCATATAGCCAGTGTCTAACCCAGGGTGGTGTGGAGTGCAAAAAAACGATGGATTTAGGCCCAGATCCTTGTACTGGGGTGAATGTATGATATTGTTCTACATTCTGTCCATCAACTGTGTTTTTTGCAATTTTCACCCCGAGTGGGCTGGGTATGCTCAGACGTGAGTCACAGGCTCTCCACACCACTGGAGTCAAGCTATCCAGGCTGATGAAGGCTGATAGCCAGAAACCGGTCCTTGGATGCTTGATTTCGGTCTGGGAAAGACATGGCTTGGTAGTTCGGACTGGACTGTTCCCATGAGGCACAGGGTCAGAGCTGATTTGCATATAGCCAGTGTCTAACCCAGGGTGGTGTGGAGTGCAAAAAAACGATGGATTTAGGCCCAGATCCTTGTACTGGGGTGAATGTATGACATTGTTCTACATTCTGTCCATCAACTGTGTTTTTTGCAATTTTCACCCCGAGTGGGCTGGGTATGCTCAGACGTGAGTCCCAGGCTCTCCACACCACTGGAGTCAAGCTATCCAGGCTGATGAAGGCTGATAGCCAGAAACCGGTCCTTGGATGCTTGATTCCGGTCTGGGAAAGACATGGCTTGGTAGTTCGGACTGGACTGTTCCCATGAGGCACAGGGTCAGAGCTGATTTGCATATAGCCAGTGTCTAACCCAGGGTGGTGTGGAGTGCAAAAAAACGATGGATTTAGGCCCAGATCCTTGTACTGGGGTGAATGTATGACATTGTACTACATTCTGTCCATCAACTATGTTTTTTGCAATTTTCACCCCGAGTGGGCTGGGTATGCTCAGACGTGAGTCCCAGGCTCTCCACACCACTGGAGTCAAGCTATCCAGGCTGATGAAGGCTGATAGCCAGAAACCGGTCCTTGGATGCTTGATTCCGGTCTGGGAAAGACATGGCTTGGTAGTTCAGACTGGACTGTTCCCATGAGGCACAGGGTCAGAGCTGATTTGCATATAGCCAGTGTCTAACCCAGGGTGGTGTGGAGTGCAAAAAAACGATGGATTTAGGACCAGATCCTTGTACTGGGGTGAATGTATGACATTGTTCTACATTCTGTCCATCAACTGTGTTTTTTGCAATTTTCACCCCGAGTCGGCTGGGTATGCTCAGACGTGAGTCACAGGCTCTCCACACCACTGGAGTCAAGCTATCCAGGCTGATGAAGGCTGATAGCCAGAAACCGGTCCTTGGATGCTTGATTCCGGTCTGGGGAAGACATGGCTTGGTAGTTCGGACTGGACTGTTCCCATGAGGCACAGGGTCAGAGCTGATTTGCATATAGCCAGTGTCTAACCCAGGGTGGTGTGGAGTGCAAAAAAACGATGGATTTAGGCCCAGATCCTTGTACTGGGGTGAATGTATGACATTGTTCTACATTCTGTCTATCTACTGTGTTTTTTGCAATTTTCACCCCGAGTGGGCTGAGTATGCTCAGACCTGAGTCCCAGGCTCTCCACACCACTGGAGTCAAGCTATCCAGGCTGATGAAGGCTGAATGCCAGAAACCGGTCCTTGGATGCTTGATTCCGGTCTGGGAAAGACATGGCTTGGTAGTTCGGACTGGACTGTTCCCATGAGGCACAGGGTCAGAGCTGATTTGCATATAGCCAGTGTCTAACCCAGGGTGGTGTGGAGTGCAAAAAAACGATGGATTTAGGCCCAGATCCTTGTACTGGGGTGAATGTATGACATTGTTCTACATTCTGTCCATCAACTGTGTTTTTTGCAATTTTCACCCCGAGTGGGCTGGGTATGCTCAGACGTGAGTCCCAGGCTCTCCACACCACTGGAGTCAAGCTATCCAGGCTGATGAAGGCTGATAGCCAGAAACCGGTCCTTGGATGCTTGATTCCGGTCTGGGAAAGACATGGCTTGGTAGTTCGGACTGGACTGTTCCCATGAGGCACAGGGTCAGAGCTGATTTGCATATAGCCAGTGTCTAACCCAGGGTGGTGTGGAGTGCAAAAAAACGATGGATTTAGGCCCAGATCCTTGTACTGGGGTGAATGTATGATATTGTTCTACATTCTGTCCATCAACTGTGTTTTTTGCAATTTTCACCCCGAGTGGGCTGGGTATGCTCAGACGTGTGTCACAGGCTCTCCACACCACTGGAGTCAAGCTATCCAGGCTGATGGAGGCTGATAGCCAGAAACCGGTCCTTGGATGCTTGATTCCGGTCTGGGAAAGACATGGCTTGGTAGTTCGGACTGGACTGTTCCCATGAGGCACAGGGTCAGAGCTGATTTGCATATAGCCAGTGTCTAACCCAGGGTGGTGTGGAGTGCAAAAAAACGATGGATTTAGGCCCAGATCCTTGTACTGGGGTGAATGTATGACATTGTTCTACATTCTGTCCATCAACTGTGTTTTTTTTGCAATTTTCACCCCGAGTGGGCTGGGTATGCTCAGACGTGAGTCCCAGGCTCTCCACACCACTGGAGTCAAGCTATCCAGGCTGATGAAGGCTGATAGCCAGAAACCGGTCCTTGGATGCTTGATTCCGGTCTGGGAAAGACATGGCTTGGTAGTTCGGACTGGACTGTTCCCATGAGGCACAGGGTCAGAGCTGATTTGCATATAGCCAGTGTCTAACCCAGGGTGGTGTGGAGTGCAAAAAAACGATGGATTTAGGCCCAGATCCTTGTACTGGGGTGAATGTATGACATTGTTCTACATTCTGTCCATCAACTGTGTTTTTTGCAATTTTCACCCCGAGTGGGCTGGGTATGCTCAGACGTGAGTCCCAGGCTCTCCACACCACTGGAGTCAAGCTATCCAGGCTGATGAAGGCTGATAGCCAGAAACCGGTCCTTGGATGCTTGATTCCGGTCTGGGAAAGACAAGGCTTGGTAGTTCAGACTGGACTGTTTCCATGAGGCACAGGGTCAGAGCTGATTTGCATATAGCCAGTGTCTAACCCAGGGTGGTGTGGAGTGCAAAAAAACGATGGATTTAGGCCCAGATCCTTGTACTGGGGGGAATGTATGACATTGTTCTACATTCTGTCCATCAACTGTGTTTTTTGCACTTTTCACCCCGAGTGGGCTGGGTATGCTCAGACGTGAGTCCCAGGCTCTCCACACCACTGGAGTCAAGCTATCCAGGCTGATGAAGGCTGATAGCCAGAAACCGGTCCTTGGATGCTTGATTCCGGTCTGGGAAAGACATGGCTTGGTAGTTCGGACTGGACTGTTCCCATGAGGCACAGGGTCAGAGCTGATTTGCATATAGCCAGTGTCTAACCCAGGGTGGTGTGGAGTGCAAAAAAACGATGGATTTAGGCCTAGATCCTTGTACTGGGGTGAATGTATGACATTGTTCTACATTCTGTCCATCAACTGTGTTTTTTGAAATTTTCACCCCGAGTGGGCTGGGTATGCTCAGACGTGAGTCCCAGGCTCTCCACACCACTGGAGTCAAGCTATCCAGGCTGATGAAGGCTGATAGCCAGAAACCGGTCCTTGGATGCTTGATTCCGGTCTGGGAAAGACATGGCTTGGTAGTTCGGACTGGACTGTTCCCATGAGGCACAGGGTCAGAGCTGATTTGCATATAGCCAGTGTCTAACCCAGGGTGGTGTGGAGTGCAAAAAAACGATGGATTAAGGCCCAGATCCTTGTACTGGGGTGAATGTATGACATTGTTCTACATTCTGTCCATCAACTGTGTTTTTTGCAATTTTCACCCCGAGTGGGCTGGGTATGCTCAGACGTGAGTCCCAGGCTCTCCACACCACTGGAGTCAAGCTATCCAGGCTGATGAAGGCTGATAGCCAGAAACCGGTCTTTGGATGCTTGATTCCGGTCTGGGAAAGACATGGCTTGGTAGTTCGGACTGGACTGTTCCCATGAGGCACAGGGTCAGAGCTGATTTGCATATAGCCAGTGTCTAACCCAGGGTGGTGTGGAGTGCAAAAAAATGATGGATTTAGGCCCAGATCCTTGTACTCGGGTGAATGTATGACAATGTTCTACATTCTGTCCATCAACTGTGTTTTTTGCAATTTTCACCCCGAGTGGGCTGGGTATGCTCAGACGTGAGTCCCAGGCTCTCCACACCACTGGAGTCAAGCTATCCAGGCTGATGAAGGCTGATAGCCAGAAACCTGTCTTTGGATGCTTGATTCCGGTCTGGGAAAGACATGGCTTGGTAGTTCGGACTGGACTGTTCCCATGAGGCACAGGGTCAGAGCTGATTTGCATATAACCAGTGTCTAACCCAGGGTGGTGTGGAGTGCAAAAAAATGATGGATTTAGGCCCAGATCCTTGTACTGGGGTGAATGTATGACATTGTTCTACATTCTGTCCATCAACTGTGTTTTTTGCAATTTTCACACCGAGTGGGCTGGGTATGCTCAGACGTGAGTCCCAGGCTCTCCACACCACTGGAGTCAAGCTATCCAGGCTGATGAAGGCTGATAGCCAGAAACCGGTCCTTGGATGCTTGATTCCGGTCTGGGAAAGACATGGCTTGGTAGTTCGGACTGGACTGTTCCCATGAGGCACAGGGTCAGAGCTGATTTGCATATAGCCAGTGTCTAACCCAGGGTGGTGTGGAGTGCAAAAAAACGATGGATTTAGGCCCAGATCCTTGTACTGGGGTGAATGTATGATATTGTTCTACATTCTGTCCATCAACTGTGTTTTTTGCAATTTTCACCCCGAGTGGGCTGGGTATGCTCAGACGTGAGTCACAGGCTCTCCACACCACTGGAGTCAAGCTATCCAGGCTGATGAAGGCTGATAGCCAGAAACCGGTCCTTGGATGCTTGATTCCGGTCTGGGAAAGACATGGCTTGGTAGTTCGGACTGGACTGTTCCCATGAGGCACAGGGTCAGAGCTGATTTGCATATAGCCAGTGTCTAACCCAGGGTGGTGTGGAGTGCAAAAAAACGATGGATTTAGGCCCAGATCCTTGTACTGGGGTGAATGTATGACATTGTTCTACATTCTGTCCATCAACTGTGTTTTTTGCAATTTTCACACCGAGTGGGCTGGGTATGCTCAGACGTGAGTCACAGGCTCTCCACACCACTGGAGTCAAGCTATCCAGGCTGATGAAGGCTGATAGCCAGAAACCGGTCCTTGGATGCTTGATTCCGGTCTGGGAAAGACAAGGCTTGGTAGTTCAGACTGGACTGTTTCCATGAGGCACAGGGTCAGAGCTGATTTGCATATAGCCAGTGTCTAACCCAGGGTGGTGTGGAGTGCAAAAAAACGATGGATTTAGGCCCAGATCCTTGTACTGGGGGGAATGTATGACATTGTTCTACATTCTGTCCATCAACTGTGTTTTTTGCACTTTTCACCCCGAGTGGGCTGGGTATGCTCAGACGTGAGTCCCAGGCTCTCCACACCACTGGAGTCAAGCTATCCAGGCTGATGAAGGCTGATAGCCAGAAACCGGTCCTTGGATGCTTGATTCCGGTCTGGGAAAGACATGGCTTGGTAGTTCGGACTGGACTGTTCCCATGAGGCACAGGGTCAGAGCTGATTTGCATATAGCCAGTGTCTAACCCAGGGTGGTGTGGAGTGCAAAAAAACGATGGATTTAGGCCTAGATCCTTGTACTGGGGTGAATGTATGACATTGTTCTACATTCTGTCCATCAACTGTGTTTTTTGAAATTTTCACCCCGAGTGGGCTGGGTATGCTCAGACGTGAGTCCCAGGCTCTCCACACCACTGGAGTCAAGCTATCCAGGCTGATGAAGGCTGATAGCCAGAAACCGGTCCTTGGATGCTTGATTCCGGTCTGGGAAAGACATGGCTTGGTAGTTCGGACTGGACTGTTCCCATGAGGCACAGGGTCAGAGCTGATTTGCATATAGCCAGTGTCTAACCCAGGGTGGTGTGGAGTGCAAAAAAACGATGGATTAAGGCCCAGATCCTTGTACTGGGGTGAATGTATGACATTGTTCTACATTCTGTCCATCAACTGTGTTTTTTGCAATTTTCACCCCGAGTGGGCTGGGTATGCTCAGACGTGAGTCCCAGGCTCTCCACACCACTGGAGTCAAGCTATCCAGGCTGATGAAGGCTGATAGCCAGAAACCGGTCTTTGGATGCTTGATTCCGGTCTGGGAAAGACATGGCTTGGTAGTTCGGACTGGACTGTTCCCATGAGGCACAGGGTCAGAGCTGATTTGCATATAGCCAGTGTCTAACCCAGGGTGGTGTGGAGTGCAAAAAAATGATGGATTTAGGCCCAGATCCTTGTACTCGGGTGAATGTATGACAATGTTCTACATTCTGTCCATCAACTGTGTTTTTTGCAATTTTCACCCCGAGTGGGCTGGGTATGCTCAGACGTGAGTCCCAGGCTCTCCACACCACTGGAGTCAAGCTATCCAGGCTGATGAAGGCTGATAGCCAGAAACCTGTCTTTGGATGCTTGATTCCGGTCTGGGAAAGACATGGCTTGGTAGTTCGGACTGGACTGTTCCCATGAGGCACAGGGTCAGAGCTGATTTGCATATAACCAGTGTTTAACCCAGGGTGGTGTGGAGTGCAAAAAAACGATGGATTTAGGCCCAGATCCTTGTACTGGGGTGAATGTATGACATTGTTCTACATTCTGTCCATCAACTGTGTTTTTTGCAATTTTCACACCGAGTGGGCTGGGTATGCTCAGACGTGAGTCCCAGGCTCTCCACACCACTGGAGTCAAGCTATCCAGGCTGATGAAGGCTGATAGCCAGAAACCGGTCCTTGGATGCTTGATTCCGGTCTGGGAAAGACATGGCTTGGTAGTTCGGACTGGACTGTTCCCATGAGGCACAGGGTCAGAGCTGATTTGCATATAGCCAGTGTCTAACCCAGGGTGGTGTGGAGTGCAAAAAAACGATGGATTTAGGCCCAGATCCTTGTACTGGGGTGAATGTATGATATTGTTCTACATTCTGTCCATCAACTGTGTTTTTTGCAATTTTCACCCCGAGTGGGCTGGGTATGCTCAGACGTGAGTCACAGGCTCTCCACACCACTGGAGTCAAGCTATCCAGGCTGATGAAGGCTGATAGCCAGAAACCGGTCCTTGGATGCTTGATTCCGGTCTGGGAAAGACATGGCTTGGTAGTTCGGACTGGACTGTTCCCATGAGGCACAGGGTCAGAGCTGATTTGCATATAGCCAGTGTCTAACCCAGGGTGGTGTGGAGTGCAAAAAAACGATGGATTTAGGCCCAGATCCTTGTACTGGGGTGAATGTATGACATTGTTCTACATTCTGTCCATCAACTGTGTTTTTTGCAATTTTCACCCCGAGTGGGCTGGGTATGCTCAGACGTGAGTCCCAGGCTCTCCACACCACTGGAGTCAAGCTATCCAGGCTGATGAAGGCTGATAGCCAGAAACCGGTCCTTGGATGCTTGATTCCGGTCTGGGAAAGACATGGCTTGGTAGTTCGGACTGGACTGTTCCCATGAGGCACAGGGTCAGAGCTGATTTGCATATAGCCAGTGTCTAACCCAGGGTGGTGTGGAGTGCAAAAAAACGATGGATTTAGGCCCAGATCCTTGTACTGGGGTGAATGTATGACATTGTACTACATTCTGTCCATCAACTATGTTTTTTGCAATTTTCACCCCGAGTGGGCTGGGTATGCTCAGACGTGAGTCCCAGGCTCTCCACACCACTGGAGTCAAGCTATCCAGGCTGATGAAGGCTGATAGCCAGAAACCGGTCCTTGGATGCTTGATTCCGGTCTGGGAAAGACATGGCTTGGTAGTTCAGACTGGACTGTTCCCATGAGGCACAGGGTCAGAGCTGATTTGCATATAGCCAGTGTCTAACCCAGGGTGGTGTGGAGTGCAAAAAAACGATGGATTTAGGCCCAGATCCTTGTACTGGGGTGAATGTATGACATTGTTCTACATTCTGTCCATCAACTGTGTTTTTTGCACTTTTCACCCCGAGTGGGCTGGGTATGCTCAGACGTGAGTCCCAGGCTCTGCACACCACTGGAGTCAAGCTATCCAGGCTGATGAAGGCTGATAGCCAGAAACCGGTCCTTGGGTGCTTGATTCCGGTCTGGGAAAGACATGGCTTGGTAGTTCGGACTGGACTGTTCCCATGAGGCACAGGGTCAGAGCTGATTTGCATATAACCAGTGTCTAACTCAGGGTGGTGTGGAGTGCAAAAAAACGATGGATTTAGGCCCAGATCCTTGTACTGGGGTGAATGTATGACATTGTTCTACATTCTGTCCATCAACTGTGTTTTTTGCAATTTTCACACCGAGTGGGCTGGGTATGCTCAGACGTGAGTCCCAGGCTCTCCACACCACTGGAGTCAAGCTATCCAGGCTGATGAAGGCTGATAGCCAGAAACCGGTCCTTGGATGCTTGATTCCGGTCTGGGAAAGACATGGCTTGGTAGTTCGGACTGGACTGTTCCCATGAGGCACAGGGTCAGAGCTGATTTGCATATAGCCAGTGTCTAACCCAGGGTGGTGTGGAGTGCAAAAAAACGATGGATTTAGGCCCAGATCCTTGTACTGGGGTGAATGTATGACATTGTTCTACATTCTGTCCATCAACTGTGTTTTTTGCAATTTTCACCCCGAGTGGGCTGGGTATGCTCAGACGTGAGTCCCAGGCTCTCCACACCACTGGAGTCAAGCTATCCAGGCTGATGAAGGCTGATAGCCAGAAACCGGTCCTTGGATGCTTGATTCCGGTCTGGGAAAGACATGGCTTGGTAGTTCGGACTGGACTGTTCCCATGAGGCACAGGGTCAGAGCTGATTTGCATATAGCCAGTGTCTAACCCAGGGTGGTGTGGAGTGCAAAAAAACGATGGATTTAGGCCCAGATCCTTGTACTGGGGTGAATGTATGACATTGTTCTACATTCTGTCCATCAACTGTGTTTTTTGCAATTTTCACCCCGAGTGGGCTGGGTATGCTCAGACGTGAGTCCCAGGCTCTCCACACCACTGGAGTCAAGCTATCCAGGCTGATGAAGGCTGATAGCCAGAAACCGGTCCTTGGATGCTTGATTCCGGTCTGGGAAAGACATGGCTTGGTAGTTCGGACTGGACTGTTCCCATGAGGCACAGGGACAGAGCTGATTTGCATATAGCCAGTGTCTAACCCAGGGTGGTGTGGAGTGCAAAAAAACGATGGATTTAGGCCCAGATCCTTGTACTGGGGTGAATGTATGATATTGTTCTACATTCTGTCCATCAACTGTGTTTTTTGCAATTTTCACCCCGAGTGGGCTGGGTATGCTCAGACGTGAGTCACAGGCTCTCCACACCACTGGAGTCAAGCTATCCAGGCTGATGAAGGCTGATAGCCAGAAACCGGTCCTTGGATGCTTGATTCCGGTCTGGGAAAGACATGGCTTGGTAGTTCGGACTGGACTGTTCCCATGAGGCACAGGGTCAGAGCTGATTTGCATATAACCAGTGTCTAACCCAGGGTGGTGTGGAGTGCAAAAAAACGATGGATTTAGGCCCAGATCCTTGTACTGGGGTGAATGTATGACATTGTTCTACATTCTGTCCATCAACTGTGTTTTTTGCAATTTTCACCCCGAGTGGGCTGGGTATGCTCAGACGTGAGTCCCAGGCTCTCCACACCACTGGAGTCAAGCTATCCAGGCTGATGAAGGCTGATAGCCAGAAACCGGTCCTTGGATGCTTGATTCCGGTCTGGGAAAGACATGGCTTGGTAGTTCGGACTGGACTGTTCCCATGAGGCACAGGGTCAGAGCTGATTTGCATATAGCCAGTGTCTAACCCAGGGTGGTGTGGAGTGCAAAAAAACGATGGATTTAGGCCCAGATCCTTGTACTGGGGTGAATGTATGACATTGTTCTACATTCTGTCCATCAACTGTGTTTTTTGCAATTTTCACCCCGAGTGGGCTGGGTATGCTCAGACGTGAGTCCCAGGCTCTCCACACCACTGGAGTCAAGCTATCCAGGCTGATGAAGGCTGATAGCCAGAAACCGGTCCTTGGATGCTTGATTCCGGTCTGGGAAAGACATGGCTTGGTAGTTCAGACTGGACTGTTCCCATGAGGCACAGGGTCAGAGCTGATTTGCATATAGCCAGTGTCTAACCCAGGGTGGTGTGGAGTGCAAAAAAACGATGGATTTAGGCCCAGATCCTTGTACTGGGGTGAATGTATGACATTGTTCTACATTCTGTCCATCAACTGTGTTTTTTGCACTTTTCACCCCGAGTGGGCTGGGTATGCTCAGACGTGAGTCCCAGGCTCTCCACACCACTGGAGTCAAGCTATCCAGGCTGATGAAGGCTGATAGCCAAAAATCGGTCCTTGGATGCTTGATTCCGGTCTGGGAAAGACATGGCTTGGTAGTTCGGACTGGACTGTTCCCATGAGGCACAGGGTCAGAGCTGATTTGCATATAGCCAGTGTCTAACCCAGGGTGGTGTGGAGTGCAAAAAAACGATGGATTTAGGCCCAGATCCTTGTACTGGGGTGAATGTATGACATTGTTCTACATTCTGTCCATCAACTGTGTTTTTTGCAATTTTCACCCCGAGTGGGCTGGGTATGCTCAGACGTGAGTCACAGGCTCTCCACACCACTGGAGTCAAGCTATCCAGGCTGATGAAGGCTGATAGCCAGAAACCGGTCCTTGGATGCTTGATTCCGGTCTGGGAAAGACATGGCTTGGTAGTTCGACTGGACTGTTCCCATGAGGCACAGGGTCAAAGCTGATTTGCATATAGCCAGTGTCTAACCCAGGGTGGTGTGGAGTGCAAAAAAACGATGGATTTAGGCCCAGATCCTTGTACTGGGGTGAATGTATGACATTGTTCTACATTCTGTCCATCAACTGTGTTTTTTGCAATTTTCACCCCGAGTGGGCTGGGTATACTCAGACCTGAGTCCCAGGCTCTCCACACCACTGGAGTCAAGCTATCCAGGCTGATGAAGGCTGATAGCCAGAAACCGTTCTTGGATGCTTGATTCCGGTCTGGGAAAGACCTGGCTTGGTAGTTCGGACTGGACTGTTCCCATGAGGCACAGGGTCAGAGCTGATTAGCATATAGCCAGTGTCTAACCCAGGGTGGTGTGGAGTGCAAAAAAATGATGGATTTAGGCCCAGATCCTTGTACTTCGGTGAATGTATGACAATGTTCTACATTCTGTCCATCAACTGTGTTTTTTGCAATTTTCACCCCGAGTGGGCTGGGTATGCTCAGACGTGAGTCCCAGGCTCTCCACACCACTGGAGTCAAGCTATCCAGGCTGATGAAGGCTGATAGCCAGAAACCGGTCCTTGGATGCTTGATTCCGGTCTGGGAAAGACATGGCTTGGTAGTTCGGACTGGACTGTTCCCATGAGGCACAGGGTCAGAGCTGATTTGCATATAGCCAGTGTCTAACCCAGGGTGGTGTGGAGTGCAAAAAAACGATGGATTTAGGCCCAGATCCTTGTACTTCGGTGAATGTATGACATTGTTCTACATTCTGTCCATCAACTGTGTTTTTTGCAATTTTCACACCGAGTTGGCTGGGTATGCTCAGACGTGAGTCCCAGGCTCTCCACACCACTGGAGTCAAGCTATCCAGGCTGATGAAGGCTGATAGCCAGAAACCGGTCCTTGGATGCTTGATTCCGGTCTGGGAAAGACATGGCTTGGTAGTTCGGACTGGACTGTTCCCATGAGGCACAGGGTCAGAGCTGATTTGCATATAGCCAGTGTCTAACCCAGGGTGGTGTGGAGTGCAAAAAAACGATGGATTTAGGCCCAGATCCCTGTACTGGGGTGAATGTATGACATTGTTCTACATTCTGTCCATCAACTGTGTTTTTTGCAATTTTCACCCCGAGTGGGCTGGGTATGCTCAGACCTGAGTCCCAGGCTCTCCACACCACTGGAGTCAAGCTATCCAGGCTGATGAAGGCTGATAGCCAGAAACCGTTCTTGGATGCTTGATTCCGGTCTGGGAAAGACCTGGCTTGGTAGTTCGGACTGGACTGTTCCCATGAGGCACAGGGTCAGAGCTGATTAGCATATAGCCAGTGTCTAACCCAGGGTGGTGTGGAGTGCAAAAAAATGATGGATTTAGGCCCAGATCCTTGTACTTCGGTGAATGTATGACAATGTTCTACATTCTGTCCATCAACTGTGTTTTTTGCAATTTTCACCCCGAGTGGGCTGGGTATGCTCAGACGTGAGTCCCAGGCTCTCCACACCACTGGAGTCAAGCTATCCAGGCTGATGAAGGCTGATAGCCAGAAACCGGTCCTTGGATGCTTGATTCCGGTCTGGGAAAGACATGGCTTGGTAGTTCGGACTGGACTGTTCCCATGAGGCACAGGGTCAGAGCTGATTTGCATATAGCCAGTGTCTAACCCAGGGTGGTGTGGAGTGCAAAAAAACGATGGATTTAGGCCCAGATCCTTGTACTTGGGTGAATGTATGACATTGTTCTACATTCTGTCCATCAACTGTGTTTTTTGCAATTTTCACACCGAGTTGGCTGGGTATGCTCAGACGTGAGTCCCAGGCTCTCCACACCACTGGAGTCAAGCTATCCAGGCTGATGAAGGCTGATAGCCAGAAACCGGTCCTTGGATGCTTGATTCCGGTCTGGGAAAGACATGGCTTGGTAGTTCGGACTGGACTGTTCCCATGAGGCACAGGGTCAGAGCTGATTTGCATATAGCCAGTGTCTAACCCAGGGTGGTGTGGAGTGCAAAAAAACGATGGATTTAGGCCCAGATCCTTGTACTGGGGTGAATGTATGACATTGTTCTACATTCTGTCCATCAACTGTGTTTTTTGCAATTTTCACCCGAGTGGGCTGGGTATGCTCAGACGTGAGTCCCAGGCTCTCCACACCACTGGAGTCAAGCTATCCAGGCTGATGAAGGCTGATAGCCAGAAACCGGTCCTTGGATGCTTGATTCCGGTCTGGGAAAGACATGGCTTGGTAGTTCGGACTGGACTGTTCCCATGAGGCACAGGGTCAGAGCTGATTTGCATATAGCCAGTGTCTAACCCAGAGTGGTGTGGAGTGCAAAAAAACGATGGATTTAGGCCCAGATCCTTGTACTGGGGTGAATGTATGATATTGTTCTACATTCTGTCCATCAACTGTGTTTTTTGCAATTTTCACCCCGAGTGGGCTGGGTATGCTCAGACGCGAGTCACAGGCTCTCCACACCACTGGAGTCAAGCTATCCAGGCTGATGAAGGCTGATAGCCAGAAACCGGTCCATGGATGCTTGATTCCGGTCTGGGAAAGACATGGCTTGGTAGTTCGGACTGGACTGTTCCCACGAGGCACAGGGTCAGAGCTGATTTGCATATAGCCAGTGTCTAACCCAGGGTGGTGTGGAATGCAAAAAAACAATGGATTTAGGCCCAGATCCTTGTACTGGAGTGAATGTATGACATTGTTCTACATTCTGTCCATCAACTGTGTTTTTTGCAATTTTCACCCCGAGTGGGCTGGGTATGCTCAGACGTGAGTCCCAGGCTCTCCACACCACTGGAGTCAAGCTATCCAGGCTGATGAAGGCTGATAGCCAGAAACCAGTCCTTGGATGCTTGATTCCGGTCTGGGAAAGACATGGCTTGGTAGTTCAGACTGGACTGTTCCCATGAGGCACAGGGTCAGAGCTGATTTGCATATAGCCAGTGTCTAACCCAGGGTGGTGTGGAGTGCAAAAAAACGATGGATTTAGGCCCAGATCCTTGTACTGGGGTGAATGTATGACATTGTTCTACATTCTGTCCATCAACTGTGTTTTTTGCAATTTTCACCCCGAGTGGGCTGGGTATGCTCAGACGTGAGTCCCAGGCTCTCCACACCACTGGAGTCAAGCTATCCAGGCTGATGAAGGCTGATAGCCAGAAACCGGTCCTTGGATGCTTGATTCCGGTCTGGGAAAGACATGGCTTGGTAGTTCGGACTGGACTGTTCCCATGAGGCACAGGGTCAGAGCTGATTTGCATATAACCAGTGTCTAACCCAGGGTGGTGTGGAGTGCAAAAAAACGATGGATTAAGGCCCAGATCCTTGTACTGGGGTGAATGTATGACATTGTTCTACATTCTGTCCATCAATTGTGCTTTTTGCAATTTTCACCCCGAGTGGGCTGGGTATGCTCAGACCTGAGTCCCAGGCTCTCCACACCACTGGAGTCAAGCTATCCAGGCTGATGAACGCTGATAGCCAGAAACCGTTCTTGGATGCTTGATTCCGGTCTGGGAAAGACCTGGCTTGGTAGTTCGGACTGGACTGTTCCCATGAGGCACAGGGTCAGAGCTGATTAGCATATAGCCAGTGTCTAACCCAGGGTGGTGTGGAGTGCAACAAAATGATGGATTTAGGCCCAGATCCTTGTACTCGGGTGAATGTATGACAATGTTCTACATTCTGTCCATCAACTGTGTTTTTTGCAATTTTCACCCCGAGTGGGCTGGGTATGCTCAGACGTGAGTCCCAGGCTCTCCACACCACTGGAGTCAAGCTATCCAGGCTGATGAAGGCTGATAGCCAGAAACCGGTCCTTGGATGCTTGATTCCGGTCTGGGAAAGACATGGCTTGGTAGTTCGGACTGGACTGTTCCCATGAGGCACAGGGTCAGAGCTGATTTGCATATAGCCAGTGTCTAACCCAGGGTAGTGTGAAGTGCAAAAAAACGATGGATTTAGGCCCAGATCCTTGTACTGGGGTGAATGTATGACATTGTTCTACATTCTGTCCATCAACTGTGTTTTTTGCAATTTTCACACCGAGTGGGCTGGGTATGCTCAGACGTGAGTCACAGGCTCTCCACACCACTGGAGTCAAGCTATCCAGGCTGATGAAGGCTGATAGCCAGAAACCGGTCCTTGGATGCTTGATTCCGGTCTGGGAAAGACATGGCTTGGTAGTTCGGACTGGACTGTTCCCATGAGGCACAGGGTCAGAGCTGATTTGCATATAGCCAGTGTCTAACCCAGGGTGGTGTGGAGTGCAAAAAAATGATGGATTTAGGCCCAGATCCTTGTACTCGGGTGAATGTATGACAATGTTCTACATTCTGTCCATCAACTGTGTTTTTTGCAATTTTCACCCCGAGTGGGCTGGGTATGCTCAGACGTGAGTCCCAGGCTCTCCACACCACTGGAGTCAAGCTATCCAGGCTGATGAAGGCTGATAGCCAGAAACCGGTCCTTGGATGCTTGATTCCGGTCTGGGAAAGACATGGCTTGGTAGTTCGGACTGGACTGTTCCCATGAGGCACAGGGTCAGAGCTGATTTGCATATAGCCAGTGTCTAACCCAGGGTGGTGTGGAGTGCAAAAAAACGATGGATTTAGGCCCAGATCCTTGTACTTCGGTGAATGTATGACATTGTTCTACATTCTGTCCATCAACTGTGTTTTTTGCAATTTTCACACCGAGTGGGCTGGGTATGCTCAGACGTGAGTCACAGGCTCTCCACACCACTGGAGTCAAGCTATCCAGGCTGATGAAGGCTGATAGCCAGAAACCGGTCCTTGGATGCTTGATTCCGGTCTGGGAAAGACATGGCTTGGTAGTTCGGACTGGACTGTTCCCATGAGGCACAGGGTCAGAGCTGATTTGCATATAGCCAGTGTCTAACCCAGGGTGGTGTGGAGTGCAAAAAAACGATGGATTAAGGCCCAGATCCTTGTACTGGGGTGAATGTATGACATTGTTCTACATTCTGTCCATCAACTGTGTTTTTTGCAATTTTCACCCCGAGTGGGCTGGGTATGCTCGGACCTGAGTCCCAGGCTCTCCACACCACTGGAGTCAAGCTATCCAGGCTGATGAAGGCTGATAGCCAGAAACCGTTCTTGGATGCTTGATTCCGGTCTGGGAAAGACCTGGCTTGGTAGTTCGGACTGGACTGTTCCCATGAGGCACAGGGTCAGAGCTGATTAGCATATAGCCAGTGTCTAACCCAGGGTGGTGTGGAGTGCAAAAAAATGATGGATTTAGGCCCAGTTCCTTGTACTCGGGTGAATGTATGACAATGTTCTACATTCTGTCCATCAACTGTGTTTTTTGCAATTTTCACCCCGAGTGGGCTGGGTATGCTCAGACGTGAGTCCCAGGCTCTCCACACCACTGGAGTCAAGCTATTCAGGCTGATGAAGGCTGATAGCCAGAAACCGGTCCTTGGATGCTTGATTCCGGTCTGGGAAAGACATGGCTTGGTAGTTCGGACTGGACTGTTCCCATGAGGCACAGGGTCAGAGCTGATTTGCATATAGCCAGTGTCTAACCCAGGGTGGTGTGGAGTGCAAAAAAACGATTGATTAAGGCCCAGATCCTTGTACTGGGGTGAATGTATGACATTGTTCTACATTCTGTCCATCAACTGTGTTTTTTGCAATTTTCACCCCGAGTGGGCTGGGTATGCTCAGACCTGAGTCCCAGGCTCTCCACACCACTGGAGTCAAGCTATCCAGGCTGATGAAGGCTGATAGCCAGAAACCGTTCTTGGATGCTTGATTCCGGTCTGGGAAAGACCTGGCTTGGTAGTTCGGACTGGACTGTTCCCATGAGGCACAGGGTCAGAGCTGATTAGCATATAGCCAGTGTCTAACCCAGGGTGGTGTGGAGTGCAAAAAAATGATGGATTTAGGCCCAGATCCTTGTACTCGGGTGAATCTATGACAATGTTCTACATTCTGTCCATCAACTGTGTTTTTTGCAATTTTCACCCCGAGTGGGCTGGGTATGCTCAGACGTGAGTCCCAGGCTCTCCACACCACTGGAGTCAAGCTATTCAGGCTGATGAAGGCTGATAGCCAGAAACCGGTCCTTGGATGCTTGATTCCGGTCTGGGAAAGACATGGCTTGGTAGTTCGGACTGGACTGTTCCCATGAGGCACAGGGTCAGAGCTGATTTGCATATAGCCAGTGTCTAACCCAGGGTGATGTGGAGTGCAAAAAAACGATGGATTTAGGCCCAGATCCTTGTACTGGGGTGAATGTATGACATTGTTCTACATTCTGTCCATCAACTGTGTTTTTTGCAATTTTCACCCCGAGTGGGCTGGGTATGCTCAGACGTGAGTCACAGGCTCTCCACACCACTGGAGTCAAGCTATCCAGGCTGATGAAGGCTGATAGCCAGAAACCGGTCCTTGGATGCTTGATTCCGGTCTGGGAAAGACATGGCTTGGTAGTTCGGACTGGACTGTTCCCATGAGGCACAGGGTCAAAGCTGATTTGCATATAGCCAGTGTCTAACCCAGGGTGGTGTGGAGTGCAAAAAAACGATGGATTTAGGCCCAGATCCTTGTACTGGGGTGAATGTATGACATTGTTCTACATTCTGTCCATCAACTGTGTTTTTTGCAATTTTCACCCCGAGTGGGCTGGGTATGCTCAGACGTGAGTCCCAGGCTCTCCACACCACTGGAGTCAAGCTATCCAGGCTGATGAAGGCTGATAGCCAGAAACCAGTCCTTGGATGCTTGATTCCGGTCTGGGAAAGACATGGCTTGGTAGTTCAGACTGGACTGTTCCCATGAGGCACAGGGTCAGAGCTGATTTGCATATAGCCAGTGTCTAACCCAGGGTGGTGTGAAGTGCAAAAAAAAGATGGATTTAGGCCCAGATCCTTGTACTGGGGTGAATGTATGACATTGTTCTACATTCTGTCCATCAACTGTGTTTTTTGCAATTTTCACCCCGAGTGGGCTGGGTATGCTCAGACGTGAGTCCCAGGCTCTCCACACCACTGGAGTCAAGCTATCCAGGCTGATGAAGGCTGATAGCCAGAAACCGGTCCTTGGATGCTTGATTCCGGTCTGGGAAAGACATGGCTTGGTAGTTCGGACTGGACTGTTCCCATGAGGCACAGGGTCAGAGCTGATTTGCATATAACCAGTGTCTAACCCAGGGTGGTGTGGAGTGCAAAAAAACGATGGATTAAGGCCCAGATCCTTGTACTGGGGTGAATGTATGACATTGTTCTACATTCTGTCCATCAACTGTGCTTTTTGCAATTTTCACCCCGAGTGGGCTGGGTATGCTCAGACCTGAGTCCCAGGCTCTCCACACCACTGGAGTCAAGCTATCCAGGCTGATGAAGGCTGATAGCCAGAAACCGGTCCTTGGATGCTTGATTCCGGTCTGGGAAAGACATGGCTTGGTAGTTCGGACTGGACTGTTCCCATGAGGCACAGGGTCAGAGCTGATTTGCATATAGCCAGTGTCTAACCCAGGGTGGTGTGGAGTGCAAAAAAATGATGGATTTAGGCCCAGATCCTTGTACTCGGGTGAATGTATGACAATGTTCTACATTCTGTCCATCAACTGTGTTTTTTGCAATTTTCACCCCGAGTGGGCTGGGTATGCTCAGACGTGAGTCCCAGGCTCTCCACACCACTGGAGTCAAGCTATCCAGGCTGATGAAGGCTGATAGCCAGAAACCGGTCCTTGGATGCTTGATTCCGGTCTGGGAAAGACATGGCTTGGTAGTTCGGACTGGACTGTTCCCATGAGGCACAGGGTCAGAGCTGATTTGCATATAGCCAGTGTCTAACCCAGGGTGGTGTGGAGTGCAAAAAAACGATGGATTTAGGCCCAGATCCTTGTACTTCGGTGAATGTATGACATTGTTCTACATTCTGTCCATCAACTGTGTTTTTTGCAATTTTCACACCGAGTGGGCTGGGTCTGCTCAGACGTGAGTCACAGGCTCTCCACACCACTGGAGTCAAGCTATCCAGGCTGATGAAGGCTGATAGCCAGAAACCGGTCCTTGGATGCTTGATTCCGGTCTGGGAAAGACATGGCTTGGTAGTTCGGACTGGACTGTTCCCATGAGGCACAGGGTCAGAGCTGATTTGCATATAGCCAGTGTCTAACCCAGGGTGGTGTGGAGTGCAAAAAAACGATGGATTAAGGCCCAGATCCTTGTACTGGGGTGAATGTATGACATTGTTCTACATTCTGTCCATCAACTGTGTTTTTTGCAATTTTCACCCCGAGTGGGCTGGGTATGCTCAGACCTGAGTCCCAGGCTCTCCACACCACTGGAGTCAAGCTATCCAGGCTGATGAAGGCTGATAGCCAGAAACCGTTCTTGGATGCTTGATTCCGGTCTGGGAAAGACCTGGCTTGGTAGTTCGGACTGGACTGTTCCCATGAGGCACAGGGTCAGAGCTGATTAGCATATAGCCAGTGTCTAACCCAGGGTGGTGTGGAGTGCAAAAAAATGATGGATTTAGGCCCAGTTCCTTGTACTCGGGTGAATGTATGACAATGTTCTACATTCTGTCCATCAACTGTGTTTTTTGCAATTTTCACCCCGAGTGGGCTGGGTATGCTCAGACGTGAGTCCCAGGCTCTCCACACCACTGGAGTCAAGCTATTCATGCTGATGAAGGCTGATAGCCAGAAACCGGTCCTTGGATGCTTGATTCCGGTCTGGGAAAGACATGGCTTGGTAGTTCGGACTGGACTGTTCCCATGAGGCACAGGGTCAGAGCTGATTTGCATATAGCCAGTGTCTAACCCAGGGTGATGTGGAGTGCAAAAAAACGATGGATTTAGGCCCAGATCCTTGTACTGGGGTGAATGTATGACATTGTTCTACATTCTGTCCATCAACTGTGTTTTTTGCAATTTGCACCCCGAGTGGGCTGGGTATGCTCAGACCTGAGTCCCAGGCTCTCCACACCACTGGAGTCAAGCTATCCAGGCTGATGAAGGCTGATAGCCAGAAACCGTTCTTGGATGCTTGATTCCGGTCTGGGAAAGACCTGGCTTGGTAGTTCGGACTGGACTGTTCCCATGAGGCACAGGGTCAGAGCTGATTAGCATATAGCCAGTGTCTAACCCAGGGTGGTGTGGAGTGCAAAAAAATGATGGATTTAGGCCCAGATCCTTGTACTCGGGTGAATGTATGACAATGTTCTACATTCTGTCCATCAACTGTGTTTTTTGCAATTTTCACCCCGAGTGGGCTGGGTATGCTCAGACGTGAGTCCCAGGCTCTCCACACCACTGGAGTCAAGCTATTCAGGCTGATGAAGGCTGATAGCCAGAAACCGGTCCTTGGATGCTTGATTCCGGTCTGGGAAAGACATGGCTTGGTAGTTCGGACTGGACTGTTCCCATGAGGCACAGGGTCAGAGCTGATTTGCATATAGCCAGTGTCTAACCCAGGGTGATGTGGAGTGCAAAAAAACGATGGATTTAGGCCCAGATCCTTGTACTGGGGTGAATGTATGACATTGTTCTACATTCTGTCCATCAACTGTGTTTTTTGCACTTTTCACCCCGAGTGGGCTGGGTATGCTCAGACGTGAGTCCCAGGCTCTCCACACCACTGGAGTCAAGCTATCCAGGCTGATGAAGGCTGATAGCCAGAAACCGGTCCTTGGATGCTTGATTCCGGTCTGGGAAAGACATGGCTTGGTAGTTCGGACTGGACTGTTCCCATGAGGCACAGGGTCAGAGCTGATTTGCATATAGCCAGTGTCTAACCCAGGGTGGTGTGGAGTGCAAAAAAACGATGGATTTAGGCCCAGATCCTTGTACTGGGGTGAATGTATGACATTGTTCTACATTCTGTCCATCAACTGTGTTTTTTGCAATTTTCACCCCGAGTGGGCTGGGTATGCTCAGACGTGAGTCCCAGGCTCTCCACACCACTGGAGTCAAGCTATCCAGGCTGATGAAGGCTGATAGCCAGAAACCGGTCCTTGGATGCTTGATTCCGGTCTGGGAAAGACATGGCTTGGTAGTTCGGAATGGACTTTTCCCATGAGGCACAGGGTCAGAGCTGATTTGCATATAGCCAGTTTCTAACCCAGGGTGGTGTGGAGTGCAAAAAAACGATGGATTTAGGCCCAGATCCTTGTACTGGGGTGAATGTATGATATTGTTCTACATTCTGTCCATCAACTGTGTTTTTTGCAATTTTCACCCCGAGTGGGCTGGGTATGCTCAGACGTGAGTCACAGGCTCTCCACACCACTGGAGTCAAGCTATCCAGGCTGATGAAGGCTGATAGCCAGAAACCGGTCCTTGGATGCTTGATTCCGGTCTGGGAAAGACATGGCTTGGTAGTTCGGACTGGACTGTTCCCATGAGGCACAGGGTCAGAGCTGATTTGCATATAGCCAGTGTCTAACCCAGGGTGGTGTGGAGTGCAAAAAAACGATGGATTTAGGCCCAGATCCTTGTACAGGGGTGAATGTATGACATTGTTCTACATTCTGTCCATCAACTGTGTTTTTTGCAATTTTCACCCCGAGTGGGCTGGGTATGCTCAGACCTGAGTCCCAGGCTCTCCACACCACTGGAGTCAAGCTATCCAGGCTGATGAAGGATGATAGCCAGAAACCGGTCCTTGGATGCTTGATTCCGGTCTGGGAAAGACCTGGCTTGGTAGTTCGGACTGGACTGTTCCCATGAGGCACAAGGTCAGAGCTGATTAGCATATAGCCAGTGTCTAACCCAGGGTGGTGTGGAGTGCAAAAAAATGATGGATTGAGGCCCAGATCCTTGTACTCGGGTGAATGTATGACAATGTTCTACATTCTGTCCATCAACTGTGTTTTTTGCAATTTTCACCCCGAGTGGGCTGGGTATGCTCAGAGGTGAGTCCCAGGCTCCCCACACCACTGGAGTCAAGCTATCCAGGCTGATGAAGGCTGATAGCCAGAAACCGGTCCTTGGATGCTTGATTCCGGTCTGGGAAAGACATGGCTTGGTAGTTCGGACTGGACTGTTCCCATGAGGCACAGGGTCAGAGCTGATTTGCATATAGCCAGTGTCTAACCCAGGGTGGTGTGGAGTGCAAAGAAACGATGGATTTAGGCCCAGATCCTTGTACTGGGGTGAATGTATGACATTGTTCTACATTCTGTCCATCAACTGTGTTTTTTGCAATTTTCACCCCGAGTGGGCTGGGTATGCTCAGACGTGAGTCCCAGGCTCTCCACACCACTGGAGTCAAGCTATCCAGACTGATGAAGGCTGATAGCCAGAAACCGGTCCTTGGATGCTTGATTCTGGTCTGGGAAAGACATGGCTTGGTAGTTCGGAATGGACTGTTCCCATGAGGCATAGGGTCAGTGCTGATTTGCATATAGCCAGTGTCTAACCCAGGGTGGTGTGGAGTGCAAAAAAACGATGGATTTAGGCCCAGATCCTTGTACTGGGGTGAATGTATGACATTGTTCTACATTCTGTCCATCAACTGTGTTTTTTGCAATTTTCACCCCGAGTGGGCTGGGTATGCCCAGACGTGAGTCCCAGGCTCTCCACACCACTGGAATCAAGCTATCCAGGCTGATGAAGGCTGATAGCCAGAAACCGGTCCTTGGATGCTTGATTCCGGTCTGGGAAAGACATGGCTTGGTAGTTCGGACAGGACTGTTCCCATGAGGCACAGGGTCAGAGCTGATTTGCATATAGCCAGTGTCTAACCCAGGGTGGTGTGGAGTGCAAAAAAACGATGGATTTAGGCCCGGATCCTTGTACTGGGGTGAATGTATGACATTGTTCTACATTCCGTCCATCAACTGTGTTTTTTGCAATTTTCACCCCGAGTGGGCTGGGTATGCTCAGACCTGAGTCCCAGGCTCTCCACACCACTGGAGTCAAGCTATCCAGGCTGATGAAGGCTGATAGCCAGAAACCGGTCCTTGGATGCTTGATTCCGGTCTGGGAAAGACCTGGCTTGGTAGTTCGGACTGGACTGTTCCCATGAGGCACAAGGTCAGAGCTGATTAGCATATAGCCAGTGTCTAACCCAGGGTGGTGTGGAGTGCAAAAAAATGATGGATTTAGGCCCAGATCCTTGTACTCGGGTGAATGTATGACAATGTTCTACATTCTGTCCATCAACTGTGTTTTTTGCATTTTTCACCCCGAGTGGGCTGGGTATGCTCAGAGGTGAGTCCCAGGCTCTCCACACCACTGGAGTCAAGCTATCCAGGCTGATGAAGGCTGATAGCCAGAAACCGGTCCTTGGATGCTTGATTCCGGTCTGGGAAAGACATGGCTTGGTAGTTCGGACTGGACTGTTCCCATGAGGCACAGGGTCAGAACTGATTTGCATATAGCCAGTGTCTAACCCAGGGTGGTGTGGAGTGCAAAAAAACGATGGATTTAGGCCCGGATCCTTGTACTGGGGTGAATGTATTCTGTCCATCAACTGTGTTTTTTGCAATTTTCACCCCGAGTGGGCTGGGTATGCTCAGACGTGAGTCCCAGGCTCTCCACACCACTGGAGTCAAGCTATCCAGACTGATGAAGGATGATAGCCAGAAACCGGTCCTTGGATGCTTGATTCTGGTCCCATGAGGCACAGGGTCAGAGCTGATTTGCATATAGCCAGTGTCTAACCCAGGGCGGTGTGGAGTGCAAAAAAACGATGGATTTATGCCCAGATCCTTGTACTGGGGTGAATGTATGACATTGTTCTACATTTTGTCCATCAACTGTGTTTTTTGCAATTTTCACCCCGAGTGGGCTGGGTATGCCCGGACGTGAGTCCCAGGCTCTCCACACCACTGGAATCAAGCTATCCAGGCTGATGAAGGCTGATAGCCAGAAACCGGTCCTTGGATGCTTGATTCCGGTCTGGGAAAGACATGGCTTGGTAGTTCGGACAGGACTGTTCCCATGAGGCACAGGGTCAGAGCTGATTTGCATATAGCCAGTGTCTAACCCAGGGTGGTGTGGAGTGCAAAAAAACGATGGATTTAGGCCCGGATCCTTGTACTGGGGTGAATGTATGACATTGTTCTACATTCTGTCCATCTACTGTGTTTTTTGCAATTTTCACCCCGAGTGGGCTGGGTATGCTCAGACCTGAGTCCCAGGCTCTCCACACCACTGGAGTCAAGCTATCCAGGCTGATGAAGGCTGATAGCCAGAAACCGGTCCTTGGATGCTTGATTCCGGTCTGGGAAAGACATGGCTTGGTAGTTCGGACTGGACTGTTCCCATGAGGCACAGGGTCAGAGCTGATTTGCATATAGCCAGTGTCTAACCCAGGGTGGTGTGGAGTGCAAAAAAACGATGGATTTAGGCCCAGATCCTTGTACTGGGGTGAATGTATGACATTGTTCTACATTCTGTCCATCAACTGTGTTTTTTGCACTTTTCACCCCGAGTGGGCTGGGTATGCTCAGACGTGAGTCCCAGGCTCTCCACACCACTGGAGTCAAGCTATCCAGGCTGATGAAGGCTGATAGCCAGAAACCGGTCCTTGGATGCTTGATTCCGGTCTGGGAAAGACATGGCTTGGTAGTTCGGACTGGACTGTTCCCATGAGGCACAGGGTCAGAGCTGATTTGCATATAGCCAGTGTCTAACCCAGGGTGGTGTGGAGTGCAAAAAAACGATGGATTTAGGCCCAGATCCTTGTACTGGGGTGAATGTATGACATTGTTCTACATTCTGTCCATCAACTGTGTTTTTTGCAATTTTCACCCCGAGTGGGCTGGGTATGCTCAGACGTGAGTCCCAGGCTCTCCACACCACTGGAGTCAAGCTATCCAGGCTGATGAAGGCTGATAGCCAGAAACCGGTCCTTGGATGCTTGATTCCGGTCTGGGAAAGACATGGCTTGGTAGTTCGGAATGGACTTTTCCCATGAGGCACAGGGTCAGAGCTGATTTGCATATAGCCAGTTTCTAACCCAGGGTGGTGTGGAGTGCAAAAAAACGATGGATTTAGGCCCAGATCCTTGTACTGGGGTGAATGTATGATATTGTTCTACATTCTGTCCATCAACTGTGTTTTTTGCAATTTTCACCCCGAGTGGGCTGGGTATGCTCAGACGTGAGTCACAGGCTCTCCACACCACTGGAGTCAAGCTATCCAGGCTGATGAAGGCTGATAGCCAGAAACCGGTCCTTGGATGCTTGATTCCGGTCTGGGAAAGACATGGCTTGGTAGTTCGGACTGGACTGTTCCCATGAGGCACAGGGTCAGAGCTGATTTGCATATAGCCAGTGTCTAACCCAGGGTGGTGTGGAGTGCAAAAAAACGATGGATTTAGGCCCAGATCCTTGTACAGGGGTGAATGTATGACATTGTTCTACATTCTGTCCATCAACTGTGTTTTTTGCAATTTTCACCCCGAGTGGGCTGGGTATGCTCAGACCTGAGTCCCAGGCTCTCCACACCACTGGAGTCAAGCTATCCAGGCTGATGAAGGATGATAGCCAGAATCCGGTCCTTGGATGCTTGATTCCGGTCTGGGAAAGACCTGGCTTGGTAGTTCGGACTGGACTGTTCCCATGAGGCACAAGGTCAGAGCTGATTAGCATATAGCCAGTGTCTAACCCAGGGTGGTGTGGAGTGCAAAAAAATGATGGATTGAGGCCCAGATCCTTGTACTCGGGTGAATGTATGACAATGTTCTACATTCTGTCCATCAACTGTGTTTTTTGCAATTTTCACCCCGAGTGGGCTGGGTATGCTCAGAGGTGAGTCCCAGGCTCCCCACACCACTGGAGTCAAGCTATACAGGCTGATGAAGGCTGATAGCCAGAAACCGGTCCTTGGATGCTTGATTCCGGTCTGGGAAAGACATGGCTTGGTAGTTCGGACTGGACTGTTCCCATGAGGCACAGGGTCAGAGCTGATTTGCATATAGCCAGTGTCTAACCCAGGGTGGTGTGGAGTGCAAAGAAACGATGGATTTAGGCCCAGATCCTTGTACTGGGGTGAATGTATGACATTGTTCTACATTCTGTCCATCAACTGTGTTTTTTGCAATTTTCACCCCGAGTGGGCTGGGTATGCTCAGACGTGAGTCCCAGGCTCTCCACACCACTGGAGTCAAGCTATCCAGACTGATGAAGGCTGATAGCCAGAAACCGGTCCTTGGATGCTTGATTCTGGTCTGGGAAAGACATGGCTTGGTAGTTCGGACTGGACTGTTCCCATGAGGCATAGGGTCAGTGCTGATTTGCATATAGCCAGTGTCTAACCCAGGGTGGTGTGGAGTGCAAAAAAACGATGGATTTAGGCCCAGATCCTTGTACTGGGGTGAATGTATGACATTGTTCTACATTCTGTCCATCAACTGTGTTTTTTGCAATTTTCACCCCGAGTGGGCTGGGTATGCCCAGACGTGAGTCCCAGGCTCTCCACACCACTGGAATCAAGCTATCCAGGCTGATGAAGGCTGATAGCCAGAAACCGGTCCTTGGATGCTTGATTCCGGTCTGGGAAAGACATGGCTTGGTAGTTCGGACAGGACTGTTCCCATGAGGCACAGGGTCAGAGCTGATTTGCATATAGCCAGTGTCTAACCCAGGGTGGTGTGGAGTGCAAAAAAACGATGGATTTAGGCCCGGATCCTTGTACTGGGGTGAATGTATGACATTGTTCTACATTCCGTCCATCAACTGTGTTTTTTGCAATTTTCACCCCGAGTGGGCTGGGTATGCTCAGACCTGAGTCCCAGGCTCTCCACACCACTGGAGTCAAGCTATCCAGGCTGATGAAGGCTGATAGCCAGAAACCGGTCCTTGGATGCTTGATTCCGGTCTGGGAAAGACCTGGCTTGGTAGTTCGGACTGGACTGTTCCCATGAGGCACAAGGTCAGAGCTGATTAGCATATAGCCAGTGTCTAACCCAGGGTGGTGTGGAGTGCAAAAAAATGATGGATTTAGGCCCAGATCCTTGTACTCGGGTGAATGTATGACAATGTTCTACATTCTGTCCATCAACTGTGTTTTTTGCATTTTTCACCCCGAGTGGGCTGGGTATGCTCAGAGGTGAGTCCCAGGCTCTCCACACCACTGGAGTCAAGCTATCCAGGCTGATGAAGGCTGATAGCCAGAAACCGGTCCTTGGATGCTTGATTCCGGTCTGGGAAAGACATGGCTTGGTAGTTCGGACTGGACTGTTCCCATGAGGCACAGGGTCAGAACTGATTTGCATATAGCCAGTGTCTAACCCAGGGTGGTGTGGAGTGCAAAAAAACGATGGATTTAGGCCCAGATCCTTGTACTGGGGTGAATGCATGACATTGTTCTACATTCTGTCCATCAACTGTGTTTTTTGCAATTTTCACCCCGAGTGGGCTGGGTATGCTCAGACGTGAGTCCCAGGCTCTCCACACCACTGGAGTCAAGCTATCCAGACTGATGAAGGATGATAGCCAGAAACCGGTCCTTGGATGCTTGATTCTGGTCTGGGAAAGACATGGCTTGGTAGTTCGGACTGGACTGTTCCCATGAGGCACAGGGTCAGAGCTGATTTGCATATAGCCAGTGTCTAACCCAGGGCGGTGTGGAGTGCAAAAAAACGATGGATTTATGCCCAGATCCTTGTACTGGGGTGAATGTATGACATTGTTCTACATTTTGTCCATCAACTGTGTTTTTTGCAATTTTCACCCCGAGTGGGCTGGGTATGCCCGGACGTGAGTCCCAGGCTCTCCACACCACTGGAATCAAGCTATCCAGGCTGATGAAGGCTGATAGCCAGAAACCGGTCCTTGGATGCTTGATTCCGGTCTGGGAAAGACATGGCTTGGTAGTTCGGACAGGACTGTTCCCATGAGGCACAGGGTCAGAGCTGATTTGCATATAGCCAGTGTCTAACCCAGGGTGGTGTGGAGTGCAAAAAAACGATGGATTTAGGCCCGGATCCTTGTACTGGGGTGAATGTATGACATTGTTCTACATTCTGTCCATCTACTGTGTTTTTTGCAATTTTCACCCCGAGTGGGCTGGGTATGCTCAGACCTGAGTCCCAGGCTCTCCACACCACTGGAGTCAAGCTATCCAGGCTGATGAAGGCTGATAGCCAGAAACCGGTCCTTGGATGCTTGATTCCGGTCTGGGAAAGACATGGCTTGGTAGTTCGGACTGGACTGTTCCCATGAGGCACAGGGTCAGAGCTGATTTGCATATAGCCAGTGTCTAACCCAGGGTGGTGTGGAGTGCAAAAAAACGATGGATTTAGGCCCAGATCCTTGTACTGGGGTGAATGTATGACATTGTTCTACATTCTGTCCATCAACTGTGTTTTTTGCAATTTTCACCCCGAGTGGGCTGGGTATGCTCAGACGTGAGTCCCAGGCTCTCCACACCACTGGAGTCAAGCTATCCAGGCTGATGAAGGCTGATAGCCAGAAACCGGTTCTTGGATGCTTGATTCCGGTCTCGGAAAGACATGGCTTGGTAGTTCGGACTGGACTGTTCCCATGAGGCACAGGGTCAGAGCTGATTTGCATATAGCCAGTGTCTAACCCAGGGTGGTGTGGAGTGCAAAAAAACGATGGATTTAGGCCCAGATCCTTGTACTGGGGTGAATGTATGACATTGTTCTACATTCTGTCCATCAACTGTGTTTTTTGCAATTTTCACCCCGAGTGGGCTGGGTATGCTCAGACGTGAGTCCCAGGCTCTCCACACCACTGGAGTCAAGCTATCCAGGCTGATGAAGGCTGATAGCCAGAAACCGGTCCTTGGATGCTTGATTCCGGTCTGGGAAAGACCTGGCTTGGTAGTTTGGACTGGACTGTTCCCATGAGGCACAGGGTCAGAGCTGATTAGCATATAGACAGTGTCTAACCCAGGGTGGTGTGGAGTGCAAAAAAATGATGGATTTAGGCCCAGATCCTTGTACTCGGGTGAATGTATGACAATGTTCTACATTCTGTCCATCAACTGTGTTTTTTGCAATTTTCACCCCGAGTGGGCTGGGTATGCTCAGACGTGAGTCCCAGGCTCTCCACACCACTGGAGTCAAGCTATCCAGGCTGAAGAAAGGCTGATAGCCAGAAACCGGTCCTTGGATGCTTGATTCCGGTCTGGGAAAGACATGGCTTGGTAATTCGGACTGGAGTGTTCCCATGAGGCACAGGGTCAGAGCTGATTTGCATATAGCCAGTGTCTAACCCAGGGTGGTGTGGAGTGCAAAAAAACGATGGATTTAGGCCCAGATCCTTGTACTTCGGTGAATGTATGACACTGTTCTACATTCCGTCCATCAACTGTGTTTTTTGCAATTTTCACCCCGAGTGGGCTGGGTATGCTCAGACGTGAGTCCCAGGCTCTCCACACCACTGGAGTCAAGCTATCCAGGCTGATGAAGGCTGATAGCCAGAAACCGGTCCTTGGATGCTTGATTCCGGTCTGGGAAAGACATGGCTTGGTAGTTCGGACTGGACTGTTCCCATGAGGCACAGGGCCAGAGCTGATTTGCATATAGCCAGTGTCTAACCCAGGGTGGTGTGGAGTGCAAAAAAATGATGGATTTAGGCCCAGATCCTTGTACTGGGGTGAATGTATGACATTGTTCTACATTCTGTCCATCAACTGTGTTTTTTGCAATTTTCACCCCGAGTGGGCTGGGTATGCTCAGACGTGAGTCCCAGGCTCTCCACACCACTGGAGTCAAGCTATCCAGGCTGATGAAGGCTGATAGCCAGAAACCGGTCCTTGGATGCTTGATTCCGGTCTGGGAAAGACATGGCTTGGTAGTTCGGACTGGACTGTTCCCATGAGGCACAGGGTCAGAGCTGATTTGCATATAGCCAGTGTCTAACCCAGGGTGGTGTGGAGTGCAAAAAAACGATGGATTTAGGCCCAGATCCTTGTACTGGGGTGAATGTATGACATTGTTCTACATTCTGTCCATCAACTGTGTTTTTTGCAATTTTCACCCCGAGTGGGCTGGGTATGCTCAGAGGTGAGTCCCAGGCTCTCCACACCACTGGAGTCAAGCTATCCAGGCTGATGAAGGCTGATAGCCAGAAACCGGTCCTTGGATGCTTGATTCCGGTCTGGGAAAGACATGGCTTGGTAGTTCGGACTGGACTGTTCCCATGAGGCACAGGGTCAGAGCTGATTTGCATATAGCCAGTGTCTAACCCAGGGTGGTGTGGAGTGCAAAAAAACGATGGATTTAGGCCCAGATCCTTGTACTGGGGTGAATGTATGACATTGTTCTACATTCTGTCCATCAACTGTGTTTTTTGCAATTTTCACCCCGAGTGGGCTGGGTATGCTCAGAGGTGAGTCCCAGGCTCTCCACACCACTGGAGTCAAGCTATCCAGGCTGATGAAGGCTGATAGCCAGAAACCGGTCCTTGGATGCTTGATTCCGGTCTGGGAAAGACATGGCTTGGTAGTTCGGACTGGACTGTTCCCATGAGGCACAGGGTCAGAGCTGATTTGCATATAGCCAGTGTCTAACCCAGGGTGGTGTGGAGTGCAAAGAAACGATGGATTTAGGCCCAGATCCTTGTACTGGAGTGAATGTATGACATTGTTCTACATTCTGTCCATCAACTGTGTTTTTTGCAATTTTCACCCCGAATGGGCTGGGTATGCTCAGACGTGAGTCCCAGGCTCTCCACACCACTGGAGTCAAGCTATCCAGACTGATGAAGGCTGATAGCCAGAAACCGGTCCTTGGATGCTTGATTCTGGTCTGGGAAAGACATGGCTTGGTAGTTCGGACTGGACTGTTCCCATGAGGCATAGGGTCAGTGCTGATTTGCATATAGCCAGTGTCTAACCCAGGGTGGTGTGGAGTGCAAAAAAACGATTGATTTAGGCCCAGATCCTTGTACTGGGGTGAATGTATGACATTGTTCTACATTCTGTCCATCAACTGTGTTTTTTGCAATTTTCACCCCGAGTGGGCTGGGTATGCCCAGACGTGAGTCCCAGGCTCTCCACACCACTGGAATCAAGCTATCCAGGCTGATGAAGGCTGATAGCCAGAAACCGGTCCTTGGATGCTTGATTCCGGTCTGGGAAAGACATGGCTTGGTAGTTCGGACAGGACTGTTCCCATGAGGCACAGGGTCAGAGCTGATTTGCATATAGCCAGTGTCTAACCCAGGGTGGTGTGGAGTGCAAAAAAACGATGGATTTAGGCCCGGATCCTTGTACTGGGGTGAATGTATGACATTGTTCTACATTCCGTCCATCAACTGTGTTTTTTGCAATTTTCACCCCGAGTGGGCTGGGTATGCTCAGACCTGAGTCCCAGGCTCTCCACACCACTGGAGTCAAGCTATCCAGGCTGATGAAGGCTGATAGCCAGAAACCGGTCCTTGGATGCTTGATTCCGGTCTGGGAAAGACCTGGCTTGGTAGTTCGGACTGGACTGTTCCCATGAGGCACAAGGTCAGAGCTGATTAGCATATAGCCAGTGTCTAACCCAGGGTGGTGTGGAGTGCAAAAAAATGATGGATTTAGGCCCAGATCCTTGTACTCGGGTGAATGTATGACAATGTTCTACATTCTGTCCATCAACTGTGTTTTTTGCATTTTTCACCCCGAGTGGGCTGGGTATGCTCAGAGGTGAGTCCCAGGCTCTCCACACCACTGGAGTCAAGCTATCCAGGCTGATGAAGGCTGATAGCCAGAAACCGGTCCTTGGATGCTTGATTCCGGTCTGGGAAAGACATGGCTTGGTAGTTCGGACTGGACTGTTCCCATGAGGCACAGGGTCAGAACTGATTTGCATATAGCCAGTGTCTAACCCAGGGTGGTGTGGAGTGCAAAAAAACGATGGATTTAGGCCCAGATCCTTGTACTGGGGTGAATGTATGACATTGTTCTACATTCTGTCCATCAACTGTGTTTTTTGCAATTTTCACCCCGATTGGGCTGGGTATGCTCAGACGTGAGTCCCAGGCTCTCCACACCACTGGAGTCAAGCTATCCAGACTGATGAAGGATGATAGCCAGAAACCGGTCCTTGGATGCTTGATTCTGGTCTGGGAAAGACATGGCTTGGTAGTTCGGACTGGACTGTTCCCATGAGGCACAGGGTCAGAGCTGATTTGCATATAGCCAGTGTCTAACCCAGGGCGGTGTGGAGTGCAAAAAAACGATGGATTTATGCCCAGATCCTTGTACTGGGGTGAATGTATGACATTGTTCTACATTTTGTCCATCAACTGTGTTTTTTGCAATTTTCACCCCGAGTGGGCTGGGTATGCCCAGACGTGAGTCCCAGGCTCTCCACACCACTGGAATCAAGCTATCCAGGCTGATGAAGGCTGATAGCCAGAAACCGGTCCTTGGATGCTTGATTCCGGTCTGGGAAAGACATGGCTTGGTAGTTCGGACAGGACTGTTCCCATGAGGCACAGGGTCAGAGCTGATTTGCATATAGCCAGTGTCTAACCCAGGGTGGTGTGGAGTGCAAAAAAACGATGGATTTAGGCCCGGATCCTTGTACTGGGGTGAATGTATGACATTGTTCTACATTCTGTCCATCTACTGTGTTTTTTGCAATTTTCACCCCGAGTGGGCTGGGTATGCTCAGACCTGAGTCCCAGGCTCTCCACACCACTGGAGTCAAGCTATCCAGGCTGATGAAGGCTGATAGCCAGAAACCGGTCCTTGGATGCTTGATTCCGGTCTGGGAAAGACATGGCTTGGTAGTTCGGACTGGACTGTTCCCATGAGGCACAGGGTCAGAGCTGATTTGCATATAGCCAGTGTCTAACCCAGGGTGGTGTGGAGTGCAAAAAAACGATGGATTTAGGCCCAGATCCTTGTACTGGGGTGAATGTATGACATTGTTCTACATTCTGTCCATCAACTGTGTTTTTTGCAATTTTCACCCCGAGTGGGCTGGGTATGCTCAGACGTGAGTCCCAGGCTCTCCACACCACTGGAGTCAAGCTATCCAGGCTGATGAAGGCTGATAGCCAGAAACCGGTTCTTGGATGCTTGATTCCGGTCTCGGAAAGACATGGCTTGGTAGTTCGGACTGGACTGTTCCCATGAGGCACAGGGTCAGAGCTGATTTGCATATAGCCAGTGTCTAACCCAGGGTGGTGTGGAGTGCAAAAAAACGATGGATTTAGGCCCAGATCCTTGTACTGGGGTGAATGTATGACATTGTTCTACATTCTGTCCATCAACTGTGTTTTTTGCAATTTTCACCCCGAGTGGGCTGGGTATGCTCAGACGTGAGTCCCAGGCTCTCCACACCACTGGAGTCAAGCTATCCAGGCTGATGAAGGCTGATAGCCAGAAACCGGTCCTTGGATGCTTGATTCCGGTCTGGGAAAGACCTGGCTTGGTAGTTTGGACTGGACTGTTCCCATGAGGCACAGGGTCAGAGCTGATTAGCATATAGACAGTGTCTAACCCAGGGTGGTGTGGAGTGCAAAAAAATGATGGATTTAGGCCCAGATCCTTGTACTCGGGTGAATGTATGACAATGTTCTACATTCTGTCCATCAACTGTGTTTTTTGCAATTTTCACCCCGAGTGGGCTGGGTATGCTCAGACGTGAGTCCCAGGCTCTCCACACCACTGGAGTCAAGCTATCCAGGCTGAAGAAAGGCTGATAGCCAGAAACCGGTCCTTGGATGCTTGATTCCGGTCTGGGAAAGACATGGCTTGGTAATTCGGACTGGAGTGTTCCCATGAGGCACAGGGTCAGAGCTGATTTGCATATAGCCAGTGTCTAACCCAGGGTGGTGTGGAGTGCAAAAAAACGATGGATTTAGGCCCAGATCCTTGTACTGGGGTGAATGTATGACATTGTTCTACATTCTGTCCATCAACTGTGTTTTTTGCAATTTTCACCCCGAGTGGGCTGGGTATGCTCAGACGTGAGTCCCAGGCTCTCCACACCACTGGAGTCAAGCTATCCAGGCTGATGAAGGCTGATAGCCAGAAACCGGTCCTTGGATGCTTGATTCCGGTCTGGGAAAGACATGGCTTGGTAGTTCGGACTGGACTGTTCCCATGAGGCACAGGGTCAGAGCTGATTTGCATATAGCCAGTGTCTAACCCAGGGTGGTGTGGAGTGCAAAAAAATGATGGATTTAGGCCCAGATCCTTGTACTGGGGTGAATGTATGACATTGTTCTACATTCTGTCCATCAACTGTGTTTTTTGCAATTTTCACCCCGAGTGGGCTGGGTATGCTCAGACGTGAGTCCCAGGCTCTCCACACCACTGGAGTCAAGCTATCCAGGCTGATGAAGGCTGATAGCCAGAAACCGGTCCTTGGATGCTTGATTCCGGTCTGGGAAAGACATGGCTTGGTAGTTCGGACTGGACTGTTCCCATGAGGCACAGGGTCAGAGCTGATTTGCATATAGCCAGTGTCTAACCCAGGGTGGTGTGGAGTGCAAAAAAACGATGGATTTAGGCCCAGATCCTTGTACTGGGGTGAATGTATGACATTGTTCTACATTCTGTCCATCAACTGTGTTTTTTGCAATTTTCACCCCGAGTGGGCTGGGTATGCTCAGAGGTGAGTCCCAGGCTCTCCACACCACTGGAGTCAAGCTATCCAGGCTGATGAAGGCTGATAGCCAGAAACCGGTCCTTGGATGCTTGATTCAGGTCTGGGAAAGACATGGCTTGGTAGTTCGGACTGGACTGTTCCCATGAGGCACAGGGTCAGAGCTGATTTGCATATAGCCAGTGTCTAACCCAGGGTGGTGTGGAGTGCAAAAAAACGATGGATTTAGGCCCAGATCCTTGTACTGGGGTGAATGTATGACATTGTTCTACATTCTGTCCATCAACTGTGTTTTTTGCAATTTTCACCCCGAGTGGGCTGGGTATGCTCAGAGGTGAGTCCCAGGCTCTCCACACCACTGGAGTCAAGCTATCCAGGCTGATGAAGGCTGATAGCCAGAAACCGGTCCTTGGATGCTTGATTCCGGTCTGGGAAAGACATGGCTTGGTAGTTCGGACTGGACTGTTCCCATGAGGCACAGGGTCAGAGCTGATTTGCATATAGCCAGTGTCTAACCCAGGGTGGTGTGGAGTGCAAAAAAACGATGGATTTAGGCCCAGATCCTTGTACTGGGGTGAATGTATGACATTGTTCTACATTCTGTCCATCAACTGTGTTTTTTGCAATTTTCACCCCAGGTGGGCTGGGTATGCTCAGACATGAGTCCCAGGCTCTCCACACCACTGGAGTCAAGCTATCCAGACTGATGAAGGCTGATAGCCAGAAACCGGTCCTTGGATGCTTGATTCCGGTCTGGGAAAGACATGGCTTGGTAGTTCAGACTGGACTGTTCCCATGAGGCACAGGGTCAGAGCTGATTTGCATATAGCCAGTGTCTAACCCAGGGTGGTGTGGAGTGCAAAAAAACGATGGATTTAGGCCCAGATCCTTGTACTGGGGTGAATGTATGACATTGTTCTACATTCTGTCCATCAACTGTGTTTTTTGCAATTTTCACCCCGAGTGGGCTGGGTATGTCCAGACGTGAGTCCCAGGCTCTCCACACCACTGGAGTCAAGCTATCCAGGCTGATGAAGGCTGATAGCCAGAAACCGGTCCTTGGATGCTTGATTCCGGTCTGGGAAAGACATGGCTTGGTAGTTCGGACAGGACTGTTCCCATGAGGCACAGGGTCAGAGCTGATTTGCATATAGCCAGTGTCTAACCCAGGGTGGTGTGGAGTGCAAAAAAATATGGGTTTAGGCCCAGATCCTTGTACTGGGGTGAATGTATGACATTGTTCTACATTCTGTCCATCAACTGTGTTTTTTGCAATTTTTACCCCGAGTGGGCTGGGTATGCTCAGACGTGAGTCCCAGGCTCTCCACACCACTGGAGTCCAGCTATCCAGGCTGATGAAGGTTGATAGCCAGAAACCGGTCCTTGGATGCTTGATTCCGGTCTGGGAAAGACATGGCTTGGTAGTTCGGACTGGACTGTTCCCATGAGGCACAGGGTCAGAGCTGATTTGCATATAGCCAGTGTCTAACCCAGGGTGGTGTGGAGTGCGCAAAAACAATGGATTTAGGCCCAGATCCTTGTACTGGGGTGAATGTATAACATTGTTCTACATTCTGTCCATCAACTGTGTTTTTTGCAATTTTCACCCCGAGTGGGCTGGGTATGCTCAGACGTGAGTCCCAGGCTCTCCACACCACTGGAGTCAAGCTATCCAGGCTGATGAAGGCTGATAGCCAGAAACCGGTCCTTGGATGCTTGATTCCGGTCTGGGAAAGACATGGCTTGGTAGTTCGGACTGGACTGTTCCCATGAGGCACAGGGTCAGAGCTGATTTGCATATAGCCAGTGTCTAACCCAGGGTGGTGTGGAGTGCAAACAAACAATGGATTTAGGCCCAGATCCTTGTACTTGGGTGAATGTATGACATTGTTCTACATTCTGTCCATCAACTGTGTTTTTTGCAATTTTCACCCCGAGTGGGCTGGGTATGCTCAGACGTGTGTCCCAGGCTCTCCACACCACTGGAGTCAAGCTATCCAGGCTGATAAAGGCTGATAGCCAGAAACCCGTCCTTGGATGCTTAATTCCGGTCTGGGAAAGACATGGCTTGGTAGTTCGGACTGGACTGTTCCCATGAGGCACAGGGTCAGAGCTGATTTGCATATAGCCAGTGTCTAACCCAGGGTGGTGTGGAGTGCAAAAAAACGATGGATTTAGGCCCAGATCCTTGTTCTGGCGTGAATGTATGACATTGTTCTACATTCTATCCATCAACTGTGTTTTTTGCAATTTTCACCCCGAGTGGGCTGGGTATGCTCAGACGTCAGTCCCAGGCTCTCCACACCACTGGAGTCAAGCTATCCAGGCTGATGAAGGCTGATAGCCAGAAACCGGTCCTTGGATGCTTGATTCCGGTCTGGGAAAGACATGGCTTGGTAGTTTGGACTGGACTTTTCCCATGAGGCACAGGGTCAGAGCTGATTTGCATATAGCCAGTGTCTAACCCAGGGTGGTGTGGAGTGCAAAAAAACGATGGATTTAGGCCCAGATCCTTGTACTGGGGTGAATGTATGATATTGTTCTACATTCTGTCCATCAACTGTGTTTTTTGCAATTTTCACCCCGAGTGGGCTGGGTATGCTCAGACGTGAGTCACAGGCTCTCCACACCACTGGAGTCAAGCTATCCAGGCTGATGAAGGCTGATAGCCAGAAACCGGTCCTTGGATGCTTGATTCCGGTCTGGGAAAGACATGGCTTGGTAGTTCGGACTGGACTGTTCCCATGAGGCACAGGGTCAGAGCTGATTTGCATATAGCCAGTGTCTAACCCAGGGTGGTGTGGAGTGCAAAAAAACGATGGATTTAGGCCCAGATCCTTGTACTGGGGTGAATGTATGACATTGTTCTACATTCTGTCCATCAACTGTGTTTTTTGCAATTTTCACCCCGAGTGGGCTGGGTATGCTCAGACCTGAGTCCCAGGCTCTCCACACCACTGGAGTCAAGCTATCCAGGCTGATGAAGGCTGATAGCCAGAAACCGGTCCTTGGATGCTTGATTCCGGTCTGGGAAAGACCTGGCTTGGTAGTTCGGACTGGACTGTTCCCATGAGGCACAGGGTCAGAGCTGATTAGCATATAGCCAGTGTCTAACCCAGGGGGGTGTGGAGTGCAAAAAAATGATGGATTTAGGCCCAGATCCTTGTACTCGGGTGAATGTATGACAATGTTCTACATTCTGTCCATCAACTGTGTTTTTTGCAATTTTCACCCCGAGTGGGCTGGGTATGCTCAGACGTGAGTCCCAGGCTCTCCACACCACTGGAGTCAAGCTATCCAGGCTGATGAAGGCTGATAGCCAGAAACCGGTCCTTGGATGCTTGATTCCGGTCTGGGAAAGACATGGCTTGGTAGTTCGGACTGGACTGTTCCCATGAGGCACAGGGTCAGAGCTGATTTGCATATAGCCAGTGTCTAACCCAGGGTGGTGTGGAGTGCAAAAAAACGATGGATTTAGGCCCAGATCCTTGTACTGGCGTGAATGTATGACATTGTTCTACATTCTATCCATCAACTGTGTTTTTTGCAATTTTCACCCCGAGTGGGCTGGGTATGCTCAGACGTGAGTCCCAGGCTCTCCACACCACTGGAGTCAAGCTATCCAGGCTGATGAAGGCTGATAGCCAGAAACCGGTCCTTGGATGCTTGATTCCGGTCTGGGAAAGACATGGCTTGGTAGTTTGGACTGGACTTTTCCCATGAGGCACAGGGTCAGAGCTGATTTGCATATAGCCAGTGTCTAACCCAGGGTGGTGTGGAGTGCAAAAAAACGATGGATTTAGGCCCAGATCCTTGTACTGGGGTGAATGTATGATATTGTTCTACATTCTGTCCATCAACTGTGTTTTTTGCAATTTTCACCCCGAGTGGGCTGGGTATGCTCAGACGTGAGTCACAGGCTCTCCACACCACTGGAGTCAAGCTATCCAGGCTGATGAAGGCTGATAGCCAGAAACCGGTCCTTGGATGCTTGATTCCGGTCTGGGAAAGACATGGCTTGGTAGTTCGGACTGGACTGTTCCCATGAGGCACAGGGTCAGAGCTGATTTGCATATAGCCAGTGTCTAACCCAGGGTGGTGTGGAGTGCAAAAAAACGATGGATTTAGGCCCAGATCCTTGTACTGGGGTGAATGTATGACATTGTTCTACATTCTGTCCATCAACTGTGTTTTTTGCAATTTTCACCCCGAGTGGGCTGGGTATGCTCAGACCTGAGTCCCAGGCTCTCCACACCACTGGAGTCAAGCTATCCAGGCTGATGAAGGCTGATAGCCAGAAACCGGTCCTTGGATGCTTGATTCCGGTCTGGGAAAGACCTGGCTTGGTAGTTCGGACTGGACTGTTCCCATGAGGCACAGGGTCAGAGCTGATTAGCATATAGCCAGTGTCTAACCCAGGGTGGTGTGGAGTGCAAAAAAATGATGGATTTAGGCCCAGATCCTTGTACTCGGGTGAATGTATGACAATGTTCTACATTCTGTCCATCAACTGTGTTTTTTGCAATTTTCACCCCGAGTGGGCTGGGTATGCTCAGACGTGAGTCCCAGGCTCTCCACACCACTGGAGTCAAGCTATCCAGGCTGATGAAGGCTGATAGCCAGAAACCGGTCCTTGGATGCTTGATTCCGGTCTGGGAAAGACATGGCTTGGTAGTTCGGACTGGACTGTTCCCATGAGGCACAGGGTCAGAGCTGATTTGCATATAGCCAGTGTCTAACCCAGGGTGGTGTGGAGTGCAAAAAAACGATGGATTTAGGCCCAGATCCTTGTACTTCGGTGAATGTATGACATTGTTCTACATTCCGTCCATCAACTGTGTTTTTTGCAATTTTCACCCCGAGTGGGCTGGGTATGCTCAGACGTGAGTCCCAGGCTCTCCACACCACTGGAGTCAAGCTATCCAGGCTGATGAAGGCTGATAGCCAGAAACCGGTCCTTGGATGCTTGATTCCGGTCTGGGAAAGACATGGCTTGGTAGTTCGGACTGGACTGTTCCCATGAGGCACAGGGTCAGAGCTGATTTGCATATAGCCAGTGTCTAACCCAGGGTGGTGTGGAGTGCAAAAAAACGATGGATTTAGGCCCAGATCCTTGTACTGGAGTGAATGTATGACATTGTTCTACATTCTGTCCATCAACTGTGTTTTTTGCAATTTTCACCCCGAGTGGGCTGGGTATGCTCAGACGTGAGTCCCAGGCTCTCCACACCACTGGAGTCAAGCTATCCAGGCTGATGAAGGCTGACAGCCAGAAACCGGTCCTTGGATGCTTGATTCCGGTCTGGGAAAGACATGGCTTGGTAGTTCGGACTGGACTGTTCCCATGAGGCACAGGGTCAGAGCTGATTAGCATATAGCCAGTGTCTAACCCAGGGTGGTGTGGAGTGCAAAAAAATGATGGATTTAGGCCCAGATCCTTGTACTCGGGTGAATGTATGACAATATTCTACATTCTGTCCATCAACTGTGTTTTTTGCAATTTTCACCCCGAGTGGGCTGGGTATGCTCAGACGTGAGTCCCAGGCTCTCCACACCACTGGAGTCAAGCTATCCAGGCTGATGAAGGCTGATAGCCAGAAACCGGTCCTTGGATGCTTGATTCCGGTCTGGGAAAGACATGGCTTGGTAGTTCGGACTGGACTGTTCCCATGAGGCACAGGGTCAGAGCTGATTTGCATATAGCCAGTGTCTAACCCAGGGTGGCGTGGAGTGCAAAAAAACGATGGATTTAGGCCCAGATCCTTGTACTGGCGTGAATGTATGACATTGTTCTACATTCTATCCATCAACTGTGTTTTTTGCAATTTTCACCCCGAGTGGGCTGGGTATGCTCAGACGTGAGTCCCAGGCTCTCCACACCACTGGAGTCAAGCTATCCAGGCTGATGAAGGCTGATAGCCAGAAACCGGTCCTTGGATGCTTGATTCCGGTCTGGGAAAGACATGGCTTGGTAGTTTGGACTGGACTTTTCCCATGAGGCACAGGGTCAGAGCTGATTTGCATATAGCCAGTGTCTAACCCAGGGTGGTGTGGAGTGCAAAAAAACGATGGATTTAGGCCCAGATCCTTGTACTGGGGTGAATGTATGATATTGTTCTACATTCTGTCCATCAACTGTGTTTTTTGCAATTTTCACCCCGAGTGGGCTGGGTATGCTCAGACGTGAGTCACAGGCTCTCCACACCACTGGAGTCAAGCTATCCAGGCTGATGAAGGCTGATAGCCAGAAACCGGTCCTTGGATGCTTGATTCCGGTCTGGGAAAGACATGGCTTGGTAGTTCGGACTGGACTGTTCCCATGAGGCACAGGGTCAGAGCTGATTTGCATATAGCCAGTGTCTAACCCAGGGTGGTGTGGAGTGCAAAAAAACGATGGATTTAGGCCCAGATCCTTGTACTTCGGTGAATGTATGACATTGTTCTACATTCCGTCCATCAACTGTGTTTTTTGCAATTTTCACCCCGAGTGGGCTGGGTATGCTCACACGTGAGTCCCAGGCTCTCCACACCACTGGAGTCAAGCTATCCAGGCTGATGAAGGCTGATAGCCAGAAACCGGTCCTTGGATGCTTGATTCCGGTCTGGGAAAGACATGGCTTGGTAGTTCGGACTGGACTGTTCCCATGAGGCACAGGGTCAGAGCTGATTTGCATATAGCCAGTGTCTAACCCAGGGTGGTGTGGAGTGCAAAAAAACGATGGATTTAGGCCCAGATCCTTGTACTGGAGTGAATGTATGACATTGTTCTACATTCTGTCCATCAACTGTGTTTTTTGCAATTTTCACCCCGAGTGGGCTGGGTATGCTCAGACCTGAGTCCCAGGCTCTCCACACCACTGGAGTCAAGCTATCCAGGCTGATGAAGGCTGATAGCCAGAAACCGGTCCTTGGATGCTTGATTCCGGTCTGGGAAAGACATGGCTTGGTAGTTCGGACTGGACTGTTCCCATGAGGCACAGGGTCAGAGCTGATTTGCATATAGCCAGTGTCTAACCCAGGGTGGTGTGGAGTGCAAAAAAACGATGGATTGAAGACCAGATCCTTGTACTGGGGTGAATGTATGACATTGTTCTACATTCTGTCCATCAACTGTGTTTTTTGCAATTTTCACCCCGAATGGGCTGGGTATGCTCAGACGTGAGTCCCAGGCTCTCCACACCTCTGGAGTCAAGCTATCCAGGCTGATGAAGGCTGATAGCCAGAAACCGGTTCCTTGGATGCTTGATTCCGGTCTGTGAAAGACATGGCTTGGTAGTTCGGACTGGACTTTTCCCATGAGGCACAGGGTCAGAGCTGATTTGCATATAGCCAGTGTCTAACCCAGGGTGGTGTGGAGTGCAAAAAAACGATGGATTTAGGCCCAGATCCTTGTACTGGGGTGAATGTATGACATTGTTCTACATTCTGTCCATCAACTGTGTTTTTTGCAATTTTCACCCCGAGTGGGCTGGTATGCTCAGACGTGAGTCACAGGCTCTCCACACCACTGGAGTCAAGCTATCCAGGCTGATGAAGGCTGATAGCCAGAAACCGGTCCTTGGATGCTTGATTCCGGTCTGGGAAAAACATGGCTTGGTAGTTCGGACTGGACTGTTCCCATGAGGCACAGGGTCAGAGCTGATTTGCATATAGCCAGTGTCTAACCCAGGGTGGTGTGGAGTGCAAAAAAACGATGGATTTAGGCCCAGATCCTTGTACTGGGGTGAATGTATGACATCGTTCCACATTCTGTCCATCTACTGTGTTTTTTGCAATTTTCACCCCGAGTGGGCTGGGTATGCTCAGACCTGAGTACCAGGCTCTCCACACCACTGGAGTCAAGCTATCCAGGCTGATGAAGGCTGATAGCCAGAAACCGGTCCTTGGATGCTTGATTCCGGTCTGGGAAAGACATGGCTTGGTAGTTCGGACTGGACTGTTCCCACGAGGCACAGGGTCAGAGCTGATTTGCATATAGCCAGTGTCTAACCCAGGGTGGTGTGGAGTGCAAAAAAACGATGGATTTAGGCCCAGATCCTTGTACTGGGGTGAATGTATGACATTGTTCTACATTCTGTCCATCAACTGTGTTTTTTGCAATTTTCACCCCGAGTGGGCTGGGTATGCTCAGACGTGAGTCCCAGGCTCTCCACACCACTGGAGTCAAGCTATCCAGGCTGATAAAGGCTGATAGCCAGAAACCGGTCCTTGGATGCTTGATTCCGGTCTGGGAAAGACATGGCTTGGTAGTTCGGACTGGACTGTTCCCATGAGGCACAGGGTCAGAGCTGATTTGCATATAGCCAGTGTCTAACCCAGGGTGGTGTGGAGTGCAAAAAAACGATGGATTTAGGCCCAGATCCTTGTACTGGGGTGAATGTATGACATTGTTCTACATTCTGTCCATCAACTGTGTTTTTTGCAATTATCACCCCGAGTGGGCTGGGTATGCTCAGACGTGAGTCCCAGGCTCTCCACACCACTGGAGTCAAGCTATCCAGGCTGATGAAGGCTGATAGCCAGAAACCGGTCTTTGGATGCTTGATTCCGGTCTGGGAAAGACATGGCTTGGTAGTTCGGACTGGACTGTTCCCATGAGGCACAGGGTCAGAGCTGATTTGCATATAGCCAGTGTCTAACCCAGGGTGGTGTGGAGTGCAACGATGGATTTAGGCCCAGATCCTTGTACTGGGGTGAATGTATGACATTGTTCTACATTCTGTCCATCAACTGTGTTTTTTGCAATTTTCACCCCGAGTGGGCTGGGTATGCTCAGACGTGAGTCCCAGGCTCTCCACACCACTGGAGTCAAGCTATCCAGGCTGATGAAGGCTGATAGCCAGAAACCGGTCCTTGGGTGCTTGATTCCGGTCTGGGAAAGACATGGCTTGGTAGTTCGGACTGGACTGTTCCCATGAGGCACAGGGTCAGAGCTGATTTGCATATAACCAGTGTCTAACCCAGGGTGGTGTGGAGTGCAAAAAAACGATGGATTTAGGCCCAGATCCTTGTACTGGGGTGAATGTATGACATTGTTCTACATTCTGTCCATCAACTGTGTTTTTTGCAATTTTCACCCCGAGTGGGCTGGGTATGCTCAGACGTGAGTCCCAGGCTCTCCACACCACTGGAGTCAAGCTATCCAGGCTGATGAAGGCTGATAGCCAGAAACCGGTCCTTGGATGCTTGATTCCGGTCTGGGAAAGACATGGCTTGGTAGTTCGGACTGGACTGTTCCCATGAGGCACAGGGTCAGAGCTGATTTGCATATAGCCAGTGTCTAACCCAGGGTGGTGTGGAGTGCAAAAAACGATGGATTTAGGACCAGATCCTTGTACTGGGGTGAATGTATGACATTGTTCTACATTCTGTCCATCAACTGTGTTTTTTGCAATTTTCACCCCGAGTGGGCTGGGTATGCTCAGACGTGAGTCCCAGGCTCTCCACACTTCTGGAGTCAAGCTATCCAGGCTGATGAAGGCTGATAGCCAGAAACCGGTCCTTGGATGCTTGATTCCAGTCTGGGAAAGACATGGCTTGGTAGTTCGGACTGGACTTTTCCCATGAGGCACAGGGTCAGAGCTGATTTGCATATAGCCAGTGTCTAAACCAGGGTGGTGTGGAGTGCAAAAAACGATGGATTTAGGCCCAGATCCTTGTACTGGGGTGAATGTATGACATTGTTCTACATTCTGTCCATCAACTGTGTTTTTTGCAATTTTCACCCCGAGTGGGCTGGTATGCTCAGACGTGAGTCACAGGCTCTCCACACCACTGGAATCAAGCTATCCAGGCTGATGAAGGCTGATAGCCAGAAACCGGTCCTTGGATGCTTGATTCCGGTCTGGGAAAGACATGACTTGGTAGTTCGGACTGGACTGTTCCCATGAGGCACAGGGTCAGAGCTGATTTGCATATAGCCAGTGTCTAACCCAGGGTGGTGTGGAGTGCAAAAAAACGATGGATTTAGGCCCAGATCCTTCTACTGGGGTGAATGTATGACATTGTTCTACATTCTGTCCATCAACTGTGTTTTTTGCAATTATCACCCCGAGTGGGCTGGGTATGCTCAGACGTGAGTCCCAGGCTCTCCACACCACTGGAGTCAAGCTATCCAGGCTGATGAAGGCTGATAGCCAGAAACCGGTCTTTGGATGCTTGATTCCGGTCTGGGAAAGACATTGCTTGGTAGTTCGGACTGGACTGTTACTATGAGGCACAGGGTCAGAGCTGATTTGCATATAGCCAGTGTCTAACCCAGGGTGGTGTGGAGTGCAACGATGGATTTAGGCCCAGATCCTTGTACTGGGGTGAATGTATGACATTGTTCTACATTCTGTCCATCAACTGTGTTTTTTGCAAATTTTCACCCCGAGTGGGCTGGGTATGCTCAGACGTGAGTCCCAGGCTCTCAACACCACTGGAGTCCAGCTATCCAGGCTGATGAAGGCTGATAGCCAGAAACCGGTCCTTGGGTGCTTGATTCCGGTCTGGGAAAGACATGGCTTGGTAGTTCGGACTGGACTGTTCCCATGAGGCACAGGGTCAGAGCTGATTTGCATATAACCAGTGTCTAACCCAGGGTGGTGTGGAGTGCAAAAAAACGATGGATTTAGGCCCAGATCCTTGTACTGGGGTGAATGTATGACATTGTTCTACATTCTGTCCATCAACTGTGTTTTTTGCAATTTTCACCCCGAGTGGGCTGGGTATGCTCAGACGTGAGTCCCAGGCTCTCCACACCACTGGAGTCAAGCTATCCAGGCTGATGAAGGCTGATAGCCAGAAACCGGTCCTTGGATGCTTGATTCCGGTCTGGGAAAGACATGGCTTGGTAGTTCGGACTGGACTGTTCCCATGAGGCACAGGGTCAGAGCTGATTTGCATATAGCCAGTGTCTAACCCAGGGTGGTGTGGAGTGCAAAAAAACGATGGATTTAGGACCAGATCCTTGTACTGGGGTGAATGTATGACATTGTTCTACATTCTGTCCATCAACTGTGTTTTTTGCAATTTTCACCCCGAGTGGGCTGGGTATGCTCAGACGTGAGTCCCAGGCTCTCCACACCTCTGGAGTCAAGCTATCCAGGCTGATGAAGGCTGATAGCCAGAAACCGGTCCTTGGAAGCTTGATTTCGGTCTGGGAAAGACATGGCTTGGTAGTTCGGACTGGACTTTTCCCATGAGGCACAGGGTCAGAGCTGATTTGCATATAGCCAGTGTCTAACCCAGGGTGGTGTGGAGTGCAGAAAAACGATGGATTTAGGCCCAGATCCTTGTACTGGGGTGAATGTATGACATTGTTCTACATTCTGTCCATGAACTGTGTTTTTTGCAATTTTCACCCCGAGTGGGCTGGTATGCTCAGACGTGAGTCACAGGCTCTCCACACCACTGGAGTCAAGCTATCCAGGCTGATGAAGGCTGATAGCCAGAAACCGGTCCTTGGATGCTTGATTCCGGTCTGGGAAAAACATGGCTTGGTAGTTCGGACTGGACTGTTCCCATGAGGCACAGGGTCAGAGCTGATTTGCATATAGCCAGTGTCTAACCCAGGGTGGTGTGGAGTGCACAAAAACGATGGATTTAGGCCCAGATCCTTGTACTGGGGTGAATGTATGACATTGTTCTACATTCTGTCCATCTAATGTGTTTTTTGCAATTTTCACCCTGAGTGGGCTGGGTATGCTCAGACCTGAGTCCCAGGCTCTCCACACCACTGGAGTCAAGCTATCCAGGCTGATGAAGGCTGATAGCCAGAAACCGGTCCTTGGATGCTTGATTCCGGTCTGGGAAAGACATGGCTTGGTAGTTCGGACTGGACTGTTCCCACGAGGCACAGGGTCAGAGCTGATTTGCATATAGCCAGTGTCTAACCCAGGGTGGTGTGGAGTGCAAAAAAACAATGGATTTAGGCCCAGATCCTTGTACTGGGGTGAATGTATGACATTGTTCTACATTCTGTCCATCAACTGTGTTTTTTGCAATTTTCACCCCGAGTGGGCTGGGTATGCTCAGACGTGAGTCCCAGGCTCTCCACACCACTGGAGTCAAGCTATCCAGGCTGATGAAGGCTGATAGCCAGAAACCGGTCCTTGGATGCTTGATTCCGGTCTGGGAAAGACATGGCTTGGTAGTTCGGACTGGACTTTTCCCATGAGGCACAGGGTCAGAGCTGATTTGCATATAGCCAGTGTCTAACCCAGGGTGGTGTGGAGTGCAAAAACAACGATGGATTTAGGCCCAGATCCTTGTACTGGGGTGAATGTATGACATTGTTCTACATTCTGTCCATCAACTGTGTTTTTTGCAATTTTCACCCCGAGTGGGCTGGGTATGCTCAGACGTGAGTCACAGGCTCTCCACACCACTGGAGTCAAGCTATCCAGGCTGATGAAGGCTTATAGCCAGAAACCGGTCCTTGGATGCTTGATTCCGGTCTGGGAAAGACATGGCTTGGTAGTTCGGACTGGACTGTTCCCATGAGGCACAGGGTCAGAGCTGATTTGCATATAGCCAGTGTCTAACCCAGGGTGGTGTGGAGTGCAAAAAAACGATGGATTAAGGCCCAGATCCTTGTACTGGGGTGAATGTATGACATTGTTATACATTCTGTCCATCAACTGTGTTTTTTGCAATTTTCACCCCGAGTGGGCTGGGTATGCTCAGACCTGAGTCCCAGGCTCTCCACACCACTGTAGTCAAGCTATCCAGGCTGATGAAGGCTGATAGCCAGAAACCGTTCTTGGATGCTTAATTCCAGTCTGGGAAAGACCTGGCTTGGTAGTTCGGACTGGACTGTTCCCATGAGGCACAGGGTCAGAGCTGATTAGCATATAGCCAGTGTCTAACCCAGGGTGGTGTGGAGTGCAAAAAAATGATGGATTTAGGCCCAGATCCTTGTACTCTGGTGAATGTATGACAATGTTCTACATTCTGTCCATCAACTGTGTTTTTTGAAATTTTCACCCCGAGTGGGCTGGGTATGCTCAGACGTGAGTCCCAGGCTCTCCACACCACTGGAGTCAAGCTATCCAGGCTGATGAAGGCTGATAGCCAGAAACCGGTCCTTGGATGCTTGATTCCGGTCTGGGAAAGACATGGCTTGGTAGTTCGGACTGGACTGTTCCCATGAGGCACAGGGTCAGAGCTGATTTGCATATAGCCAGTGTCTAACCCAGGGTGGTGTGGAGTGCAAAAAAACGATGGATTTAGGCCCAGATCCTTGTACTTCGGTGAATGTATGACATTGTTCTACATTCTGTCCATCAACTGTGTTTTTTGCAATTTTCACACCGAGTGGGCTGGGTATGCTCAGACGTGAGTCCCAGGCTCTCCACACCACTGGAGTCAAGCTATCCAGGCTGATGAAGGCTGATAGCCAGAAACCGGTACTTGGATGCTTGATTCCGGTCTGGGAAAGACATGGCTTGGTAGTTCGGACTGGACTGTTTCTATGAGGCACAGGGTCAGAGCTGATTTGCATATAGCCAGTGTCTAACCCAGGGTGGTGTGGAGTGCAACAATGGATTTAGGCCCAGATCCTTGTACTGGGGTGAATGTATGACATTGTTCTACATTCTGTCCATCAACTGTGTTTTTTGCAATTTTCACCCCGAGTGGGCTGGGTATGCTCAGACGTGAGTCCCAGGCTCTCAACACCACTGGAGTCCAGCTATCCAGGCTGATGAAGACTGATAGCCAGAAACCGGTCCTTGGGTGCTTGATTCCGGTCTGGGAAAGACATGGCTTGGTAGTTCGGACTGGACTGTTCCCATGAGGCACAGGGTCAGAGCTGATTTGCATATAACCAGTGTCTAACCCATGGTGGTGTTGAGTGAAAAAAAACGATGGATTTAGGCCCAGATCCTTGTACTGGGGTGAATGTATGACATTGTTCTACATTCTGTCCATCAACTGTGTTTTTTGCAATTTTCACCCCGAGTGGGCTGGGTATGCTCAGACGTGAGTCCCAGGCTCTCCACACCACTGGAGTCAAGCTATCCAGGCTGATGAAGGCTGATAGCCAGAAACCGGTCCTTGGATGCTTGATTCCGGTCTGGGAAAGACATGGCTTGGTAGTTCGGACTGGACTGTTCCCACGAGGCACAGGGTCAGAGCTGATTTGCATATAGCCAGTGTCTAACCCAGGGTGGTGTGGAGTGCAAAAAAACAATGGATTTAGGCCCAGATCCTTGTACTGGGGTGAATGTATGACATTGTTCTACATTCTGTCCATCAACTGTGTTTTTTGCAATTTTCACCCCGAGTGGGCTGGGTATGCTCAGACGTGAGTCCCAGGCTCTCCACACCACTGGAGTCAAGCTATCCAGGCTGATGAAGGCTGATAGCCAGAAACCGGTCCTTGGATGCTTGATTCCGGTCTGGGAAAGACATGGCTTGGTAGTTCGGACTGGACTTTTCCCATGAGGCACAGGGTCAGAGCTGATTTGCATATAGCCAGTGTCTAACCCAGGGTGGTGTGGAGTGCAAAAACAACGATGGATTTAGGCCCAGATCCTTGTACTGGGGTGAATGTATGACATTGTTCTACATTCTGTCCATCAACTGTGTTTTTTGCAATTTTCACCCCGAGTGGGCTGGGTATGCTCAGACCTGAGTCCCAGGCTCTCCACACCACTGTAGTCAAGCTATCCAGGCTGATGAAGGCTGATAGCCAGAAACCGTTCTTGGATGCTTAATTCCGGTCTGGGAAAGACCTGGCTTGGTAGTTCGGACTGGACTGTTCCCATGAGGCACAGGGTCAGAGCTGATTAGCATATAGCCAGTGTCTAACCCAGGGTGGTGTGGAGTGCAAAAAAATGATGGATTTAGGCCCAGATCCTTGTACTCTGGTGAATGTATGACAATGTTCTACATTCTGTCCATCAACTGTGTTTTTTGAAATTTTCACCCCGAGTGGGTTGGGTATGCTCAGACGTGAGTCCCAGGCTCTCCACACCACTGGAGTCAAGCTATCCAGGCTGATGAAGGCTGATAGCCAGAAACCGGTCCTTGGATGCTTGATTCCGGTCTGGGAAAGACATGGCTTGGTAGTTCGGACTGGACTGTTCCCATGAGGCACAGGGTCAGAGCTGATTTGCATATAGCCAGTGTCTAACCCAGGGTGGTGTGGAGTGCAAAAAAACGATGGATTTAGGCCCAGATCCTTGTACTTCGGTGAATGTATGACATTGTTCTACATTCTGTCCATCAACTGTGTTTTTTGCAATTTTCACACCGAGTGGGCTGGGTATGCTCAGACGTGAGTCCCAGGCTCTCCACACCACTGGAGTCAAGCTATCCAGGCTGATGAAGGCTGATAGCCAGAAACCGGTACTTGGATGCTTGATTCCGGTCTGGGAAAGACATGGCTTGGTAGTTCGGACTGGACTGTTTCTATGAGGCACAGGGTCAGAGCTGATTTGCATATAGCCAGTGTCTAACCCAGGGTGGTGTGGAGTGCAACGATGGATTTAGGCCCAGATCCTTGTACTGGGGTGAATGTATGACATTGTTCTACATTCTGTCCATCAACTGTGTTTTTTGCAATTTTCACCCCGAGTGGGCTGGGTATGCTCAGACGTGAGTCCCAGGCTCTCCACACCACTGGAGTCAAGCTATCCAGGCTGATGAAGGCTGATAGCCAGAAACCGGTCCTTGGATGCTTGATTCCGGTCTGGGAAAGACATGGCTTGGTAGTTCGGACTGGACTGTTCCCACGAGGCACAGGGTCAGAGCTGATTTGCATATAGCCAGTGTCTAACCCAGGGTGGTGTGGAGTGCAAAAAAACAATGGATTTAGGCCCAGATCCTTGTACTGGGGTGAATGTATGACATTGTTCTACATTCTGTCCATCAACTGTGTTTTTTGCAATTTTCACCCCGAGTGGGCTGGGTATGCTCAGACGTGAGTCCCAGGCTCTCCACACCACTGGAGTCAAGCTATCCAGGCTGATGAAGGCTGATAGCCAGAAACCGGTCCTTGGATGCTTGATTCCGGTCTGGGAAAGACATGGCTTGGTAGTTCGGACTGGACTTTTCCCATGAGGCACAGGGTCAGAGCTGATTTGCATATAGCCAGTGTCTAACCCAGGGTGGTGTGGAGTGCAAAAACAACGATGGATTTAGGCCCAGATCCTTGTACTGGGGTGAATGTATGACATTGTTCTACATTCTGTCCATCAACTGTGTTTTTTGCAATTTTCACCCCGAGTGGGCTGGGTATGCTCAGACCTGAGTCCCAGGCTCTCCACACCACTGTAGTCAAGCTATCCAGGCTGATGAAGGCTGATAGCCAGAAACCGTTCTTGGATGCTTAATTCCGGTCTGGGAAAGACCTGGCTTGGTAGTTCGGACTGGACTGTTCCCATGAGGCACAGGGTCAGAGCTGATTAGCATATAGCCAGTGTCTAACCCAGGGTGGTGTGGAGTGCAAAAAAATGATGGATTTAGGCCCAGATCCTTGTACTCTGGTGAATGTATGACAATGTTCTACATTCTGTCCATCAACTGTGTTTTTTGAAATTTTCACCCCGAGTGGGCTGGGTATGCTCAGACGTGAGTCCCAGGCTCTCCACACCACTGGAGTCAAGCTATCCAGGCTGATGAAGGCTGATAGCCAGAAACCGGTCCTTGGATGCTTGATTCCGGTCTGGGAAAGACATGGCTTGGTAGTTCGGACTGGACTGTTCCCATGAGGCACAGGGTCAGAGCTGATTTGCATATAGCCAGTGTCTAACCCAGGGTGGTGTGGAGTGCAAAAAAACGATGGATTTAGGCCCAGATCCTTGTACTTCGGTGAATGTATGACATTGTTCTACATTCTGTCCATCAACTGTGTTTTTTGCAATTTTCACACCGAGTGGGCTGGGTATGCTCAGACGTGAGTCCCAGGCTCTCCACACCACTGGAGTCAAGCTATCCAGGCTGATGAAGGCTGATAGCCAGAAACCGGTCCTTGGATGCTTGATTCCGGTCTGGGAAAGACATGGCTTGGTAGTTCGGACTGGACTGTTCCTATGAGGCACAGGGTCAGAGCTGATTTGCATATAGCCAGTGTCTAACCCAGGGTGGTGTGGAGTGCAACGATGGATTTAGGCCCAGATCCTTGTACTGGGGTGAATGTATGACATTGTTCTACATTCTGTCCATCAACTGTGTTTTTTGCAATTTTCACCCCGAGTGGGCTGGGTATGCTCAGACGTGAGTCCCAGGCTCTCAACACCACTGGAGTCCAGCTATCCAGGCTGATGAAGACTGATAGCCAGAAACCGGTCCTTGGGTGCTTGATTCCGGTCTGGGAAAGACATGGCTTGGTAGTTCGGACTGGACTGTTCCCATGAGGCACAGGGTCAGAGCTGATTTGCATATAACCAGTGTCTAACCCAGGGTGGTGTGGAGTGCAAAAAAACGATGGATTTAGGCCCAGATCCTTGTACTGGGGTGAATGTATGACATTGTTCTACATTCTGTCCATCAACTGTGTTTTTTGCAATTTTCACCCCGAGTGGGCTGGGTATGCTCAGACGTGAGTCCCAGGCTCTCCACACCACTGGAGTCAAGCTATCCAGGCTGATGAAGGCTGATAGCCAGAAACCGGTCCTTGGATGCTTGATTCCGGTCTGGGAAAGACATGGCTTGGTAGTTCGGACTGGACTGTTCCCATGAGGCACAGGGTCAGAGCTGATTTGCATATAGCCAGTGTCTAACCCAGGGTGGTGTGGAGTGCAAAAAAACGATGGATTTAGGACCAGATCCTTGTACTGGGGTGAATGTATGACATTGTTCTACATTCTGTCCATCAACTGTGTTTTTTGCAATTTTCACCCCGAGTGGGCTGGGTATGCTCAGACGTGAGTCCCAGGCTCTCCACACCTCTGGAGTCAAGCTATCCAGGCTGATGAAGGCTGATAGCCAGAAACCGGTCCTTGGATGCTTGATTTCGGTCTGGGAAAGACATGGCTTGGTAGTTCGGACTGGACTTTTCCCATGAGGCACAGGGTCAGAGCTGATTTGCATATAGCCAGTGTCTAACCCAGGGTGGTGTGGAGTGCAGAAAAACGATGGATTTAGGCCCAGATCCTTGTACTGGGGTGAATGTATGACATTGTTCTACATTCTGTCCATCAACTGTGTTTTTTGCAATTTTCACCCCGAGTGGGCTGGTATGCTCAGACGTGAGTCACAGGCTCTCCACACCACTGGAGTCAAGCTATCCAGGCTGATGAAGGCTGATAGCCAGAAACCGGTCCTTGGATGCTTGATTCCGGTCTGGGAAAAACATGGCTTGGTAGTTCGGACTGGACTGTTCCCATGAGGCACAGGGTCAGAGCTGATTTGCATATAGCCAGTGTCTAACCCAGGGTGGTGTGGAGTGCACAAAAACGATGGATTTAGGCCCAGATCCTTGTACTGGGGTGAATGTATGACATTGTTCTACATTCTGTCCATCTACTGTGTTTTTTGCAATTTTCACCCCGAGTGGGCTGGGTATGCTCAGACCTGAGTCCCAGGCTCTCCACACCACTGGAGTCAAGCTATCCAGGCTGATGAAGGCTGATAGCCAGAAACCGGTCCTTGGATGCTTGATTCCGGTCTGGGAAAGACATGGCTTGGTAGTTCGGACTGGACTGTTCCCACGAGGCACAGGGTCAGAGCTGATTTGCATATAGCCAGTGTCTAACCCAGGGTGGTGTGGAGTGCAAAAAAACAATGGATTTAGGCCCAGATCCTTGTACTGGGGTGAATGTATGACATTGTTCTACATTCTGTCCATCAACTGTGTTTTTTGCAATTTTCACCCCGAGTGGGCTGGGTATGCTCAGACGTGAGTCCCAGGCTCTCCACACCACTGGAGTCAAGCTATCCAGGCTGATGAAGGCTGATAGCCAGAAACCGGTCCTTGGATGCTTGATTCCGGTCTGGGAAAGACATGGCTTGGTAGTTCGGACTGGACTGTTCCCATGAGGCACAGGGTCAGAGCTGATTTGCATATAGCCAGTGTCTAACCCAGGGTGGTGTGGAGTGCAAAAAAACGATGGATTAAGGCCCAGATCCTTGTACTGGGGTGAATGTATGACATTGTTAAACATTCTGTCCATCAACTGTGTTTTTTGCAATTTTCACCCCGAGTGGGCTGGGTATGCTCAGACCTGAGTCCCAGGCTCTCCACACCACTGTAGTCAAGCTATCCAGGCTGATGAAGGCTGATAGCCAGAAACCGTTCTTGGATGCTTAATTCCGGTCTGGGAAAGACCTGGGTTGGTAGTTCGGACTGGACTGTTCCCATGAGGCACAGGGTCAGAGCTGATTAGCATATAGCCAGTGTCTAACCCAGGGTGGTGTGGAGTGCAAAAAAATGATGGATTTAGGCCCAGATCCTTGTACTCTGGTGAATGTATGACAATGTTCTACATTCTGTCCATCAACTGTGTTTTTTGCAATTTTCACCCCGAGTGGGCTGGGTATGCTCAGACGTGAGTCCCAGGCTCTCCACACCACTGGAGTCAAGCTATCCAGGCTGATGAAGGCTGATAGCCAGAAACTGGTCCTTGGATGCTTGATTCCGGTCTGGGAAAGACATGGCTTGGTAGTTCGGACTGGACTGTTCCCATGAGGCACAGGGTCAGAGCTGATTTGCATATAGCCAGTGTCTAACCCAGGGTGGTGTGGAGTGCAAAAAAACGATGGATTTAGGCCCAGATCCTTGTACTTCGGTGAATGTATGACATTGTTCTACATTCTGTCCATCAACTGTGTTTTTTTGCAATTTTCACACCGAGTGGGCTGGGTATGCTCAGACGTGAGTCCCAGGCTCTCCACACCACTGGAGTCAAGCTATCCAGGCTGATGAAGGCTGATAGCCAGAAACCGGTCCTTGGGTGCTTGATTCCGGTCTGGGAAAGACATGGCTTGGTAGTTCGGACTGGACTGTTCCCATGAGGCACAGGGTCAGAGCTGATTTGCATATAACCAGTGTCTAACCCAGGGTGGTGTGGAGTGCAAAAAAACGATGGATTTAGGCCCAGATCCTTGTACTGGGGTGAATGTATGACATTGTTCTACATTCTGTCCATCAACTGTGTTTTTTGCAATTTTCACCCCGAGTGGGCTGGGTATGCTCAGACGTGAGTCCCAGGCTCTCCACACCACTGGAGTCAAGCTATCCAGGCTGATGAAGGCTGATAGCCAGAAACCGGTCCTTGGATGCTTGATTCCGGTCTGGGAAAGACATGGCTTGGTAGTTCGGACTGGACTGTTCCCATGAGGCACAGGGTCAGAGCTGATTTGCATATAGCCAGTGTCTAACCCAGGGTGGTGTGGAGTGCAAAAAAACGATGGATTTAGGACCAGATCCTTGTACTGGGGTGAATGTATGACATTGTTCTACATTCTGTCCATCAACTGTGTTTTTTGCAATTTTCACCCTGAGTGGGCTGGGTATGCTCAGACGTGAGTCCCAGGCTCTCCACACCTCTGGAGTCAAGCTATCCAGGCTGATGAAGGCTGATAGCCAGAAACCGGTCCTTGGATGCTTGATTCCAGTCTGGGAAAGACATGGCTTGGTAGTTCGGACTGGACTTTTCCCATGAGGCACAGGGTCAGAGCTGATTTGCATATAGCCAGTGTCTAACCCAGGGTGGTGTGGAGTGCAAAAAAACGATGGATTTAGGCCCAGATCCTTGTACTGGGGTGAATGTATGACATTGTTCTACATTCTGTCCATCAACTGTGTTTTTTGCAATTTTCACCCCGAGTGGGCTGGTATGCTCAGACGTGAGTCACAGGCTCTCCACACCACTGGAGTCAAGCTATCCAGGCTGATGAAGGCTGATAGCCAGAAACCGGTCCTTGGATGCTTGATTCCGGTCTGGGAAAGACATGACTTGGTAGTTCGGACTGGACTGTTCCCATGAGGCACAGGGTCAGAGCTGATTTGCATATAGCCAGTGTCTAACCCAGGGTGGTGTGGAGTGCAAAAAAACGATGGATTTAGGCCCAGATCCTTCTACTGGGGTGAATGTATGACATTGTTCTACATTCTGTCCATCAACTGTGTTTTTTGCAATTATCACCCCGAGTGGGCTGGGTATGCTCAGACGTGAGTCCCAGGCTCTCCACACCACTGGAGTCAAGCTATCCAGGCTGATGAAGGCTGATAGCCAGAAACCGGTCTTTGGATGCTTGATTCCGGTCTGGGAAAGACATTGCTTGGTAGTTCGGACTGGACTGTTACTATGAGGCACAGGGTCAGAGCTGATTTGCATATAGCCAGTGTCTAACCCAGGGTGGTGTGGAGTGCAACGATGGATTTAGGCCCAGATCCTTGTACTGGGGTGAATGTATGACATTGTTCTACATTCTGTCCATCAACTGTGTTTTTTGCAAATTTTCACCCCGAGTGGGCTGGGTATGCTCAGACGTGAGTCCCAGGCTCTCAACACCACTGGAGTCCAGCTATCCAGGCTGATGAAGGCTGATAGCCAGAAACCGGTCCTTGGGTGCTTGATTCCGGTCTGGGAAAGACATGGCGTGGTAGTTCGGACTGGACTGTTCCCATGAGGCACAGGGTCAGAGCTGATTTGCATATAACCAGTGTCTAACCCAGGGTGGTGTGGAGTGCAAAAAAACGATGGATTTAGGCCCAGATCCTTGTACTGGGGTGAATGTATGACATTGTTCTACATTCTGTCCATCAACTGTGTTTTTTGCAATTTTCACCCCGAGTGGGCTGGGTATGCTCAGACGTGAGTCCCAGGCTCTCCACACCACTGGAGTCAAGCTATCCAGGCTGATGAAGGCTGATAGCCAGAAACCGGTCCTTGGATGCTTGATTCCGGTCTGGGAAAGACATGGCTTGGTAGTTCGGACTGGACTGTTCCCATGAGGCACAGGGTCAGAGCTGATTTGCATATAGCCAGTGTCTAACCCAGGGTGGTGTGGAGTGCAAAAAAACGATGGATTTAGGACCAGATCCTTGTACTGGGGTGAATGTATGACATTGTTCTACATTCTGTCCATCAACTGTGTTTTTTGCAATTTTCACCCCGAGTGGGCTGGGTATGCTCAGACGTGAGTCCCAGGCTCTCCACACCTCTGGAGTCAAGCTATCCAGGCTGATGAAGGCTGATAGCCAGAAACCGGTCCTTGGATGCTTGATTTCGGTCTGGGAAAGACATGGCTTGGTAGTTCGGACTGGACTTTTCCCATGAGGCACAGGGTCAGAGCTGATTTGCATATAGCCAGTGTCTAACCCAGGGTGGTGTGGAGTGCAGAAAAACGATGGATTTAGGCCCAGATCCTTGTACTGGGGTGAATGTATGACATTGTTCTACATTCTGTCCATGAACTGTGTTTTTTGCAATTTTCACCCCGAGTGGGCTGGTATGCTCAGACGTGAGTCACAGGCTCTCCACACCACTGGAGTCAAGCTATCCAGGCTGATGAAGGCTGATAGCCAGAAACCGGTCCTTGGATGCTTGATTCCGGTCTGGGAAAAACATGGCTTGGTAGTTCGGACTGGACTGTTCCCATGAGGCACAGGGTCAGAGCTGATTTGCATATAGCCAGTGTCTAACCCAGGGTGGTGTGGAGTGCACAAAAACGATGGATTTAGGCCCAGATCCTTGTACTGGGGTGAATGTATGACATTGTTCTACATTCTGTCCATCTACTGTGTTTTTTGCAATTTTCACCCTGAGTGGGCTGGGTATGCTCAGACCTGAGTCCCAGGCTCTCCACACCACTGGAGTCAAGCTATCCAGGCTGATGAAGGCTGATAGCCAGAAACCGGTCCTTGGATGCTTGATTCCGGTCTGGGAAAGACATGGCTTGGTAGTTCGGACTGGACTGTTCCCACGAGGCACAGGGTCAGAGCTGATTTGCATATAGCCAGTGTCTAACCCAGGGTGGTGTGGAGTGCAAAAAAACAATGGATTTAGGCCCAGATCCTTGTACTGGGGTGAATGTATGACATTGTTCTACATTCTGTCCATCAACTGTGTTTTTTGCAATTTTCACCCCGAGTGGGCTGGGTATGCTCAGACGTGAGTCCCTGGCTCTCCACACCACTGGAGTCAAGCTATCCAGGCTGATGAAGGCTGATAGCCAGAAACCGGTCCTTGGATGCTTGATTCCGGTCTGGGAAAGACATGGCTTGGTAGTTCGGACTGGACTTTTCCCATGAGGCACAGGGTCAGAGCTGATTTGCATATAGCCAGTGTCTAACCCAGGGTGGTGTGGAGTGCAAAAACAACGATGGATTTAGGCCCAGATCCTTGTACTGGGGTGAATGTATGACATTGTTCTACATTCTGTCCATCAACTGTGTTTTTTGCAATTTTCACCCCGAGTGGGCTGGGTATGCTCAGACGTGAGTCACAGGCTCTCCACACCACTGGAGTCAAGCTATCCAGGCTGATGAAGGCTTATAGCCAGAAACCGGTCCTTGGATGCTTGATTCCGGTCTGGGAAAGACATGGCTTGGTAGTTCGGACTGGACTGTTCCCATGAGGCACAGGGTCAGAGCTGATTTGCATATAGCCAGTGTCTAACCCAGGGTGGTGTGGAGTGCAAAAAAATGATGGATTAAGGCCCAGATCCTTGTACTGGGGTGAATGTATGACATTGTTATACATTCTGTCCATCAACTGTGTTTTTTGCAATTTTCACCCCGAGTGGGCTGGGTATGCTCAGACCTGAGTCCCAGGCTCTCCACACCACTGTAGTCAAGCTATCCAGGCTGATGAAGGCTGATAGCCAGAAACCGTTCTTGGATGCTTAATTCCGGTCTGGGAAAGACCTGGCTTGGTAGTTCGGACTGGACTGTTCCCATGAGGCACAGGGTCAGAGCTGATTAGCATATAGCCAGTGTCTAACCCAGGGTGGTGTGGAGTGCAAACAAATGATGGATTTAGGCCCAGATCCTTGTACTCTGGTGAATGTATGACAATGTTCTACATTCTGTCCATCAACTGTGTTTTTTGCAATTTTCACCCCGAGTGGGCTGGGTATGCTCAGACGTGAGTCCCAGGCTCTCCACACCACTGGAGTCAAGCTATCCAGGCTGATGAAGGCTGATAGCCAGAAACCGGTCCTTGGATGCTTGATTCCGGTCTGGGAAAGACATGGCTTGGTAGTTCGGACTGGACTGTTCCCATGAGGCACAGGGTCAGAGCTGATTTGCATATAGCCAGTGTCTAACCCAGGGTGGTGTGGAGTGCAAAAAAACGATGGATTTAGGCCCAGATCCTTGTACTTCGGTGAATGTATGACATTGTTCTACATTCTGTCCATCAACTGTGTTTTTTGCAATTTTCACACCGAGTGGGCTGGGTATGCTCAGACGTGAGTCCCAGGCTCTCCACACCACTGGAGTCAAGCTATCCAGGCTGATGAAGGCTGATAGCCAGAAACCGGTCATTGGATGCTTGATTCCGGTCTGGGAAAGACATGGCTTGGTAGTTCGGACTGGACTGTTCCTATGAGGCACAGGGTCAGAGCTGATTTGCATATAGCCAGTGTCTAACCCAGGGTGGTGTGGAGTGCAACGATGGATTTAGGCCCAGATCCTTGTACTGGGGTGAATGTATGACATTGTTCTACATTCTGTCCATCAACTGTGTTTTTTGCAATTTTCACCCCGAGTGGGCTGGGTATGCTCAGACGTGAGTCCCAGGCTCTCAACACCACTGGAGTCCAGCTATCCAGGCTGATGAAGGCTGATAGCCAGAAACCGGTCCTTGGGTGCTTGATTCCGGTCTGGGAAAGACATGGCTTGGTAGTTCGGACTGGACTGTTCCCATGAGGCACAGGGTCAGAGCTGATTTGCATATAACCAGTGTCTAACCCAGGGTGGTGTGGAGTGCAAAAAAACGATGGATTTAGGCCCAGATCCTTGTACTTGGGTGAATGTATGACATTGTTCTACATTCTGTCCATCAACTGTGTTTTTTGCAATTTTCACCCCGAGTGGGCTGGGTATGCTCAGACGTGAGTCCCAGGCTCTCCACACCACTGGAGTCAAGCTATCCAGGCTGATGAAGGCTGATAGCCAGAAACCGGTCCTTGGATGCTTGATTCGGGTCTGGGAAAGACATGGCTTGGTAGTTCGGACTGGACTGTTCCCATGAGGCACAGGGTCAGAGCTGATTTGCATATAGCCAGTGTCTAACCCAGGGTGGTGTGGAGTGCAAAAAAACGATGGATTTAGGACCAGATCCTTGTACTGGGGTGAATGTATGACATTGTTCTACATTCTGTCCATCAACTGTGTTTTTTGCAATTTTCACCCCGAGTGGGCTGGGTATGCTCAGACGTGAGTCCCAGGCTCTCCACACCTCTGGAGTCAAGCTATCCAGGCTGATGAAGGCTGATAGCCAGAAACCGGTCCTTGGATGCTTGATTTCGGTCTGGGAAAGACATGGCTTGGTAGTTCGGACTGGACTTTTCCCATGAGGCACAGGGTCAGAGCTGATTTGCATATAGCCAGTGTCTAACCCAGGGTGGTGTGGAGTGCAGAAAAACGATGGATTTAGGCCCAGATCCTTGTACTGGGGTGAATGTATGACATTGTTCTACATTCTGTCCATCAACTGTGTTTTTTGCAATTTTCACCCCGAGTGGGCTGGTATGCTCAGACGTGAGTCACAGGCTCTCCACACCACTGGAGTCAAGCTATCCAGGCTGATGAAGGCTGATAGCCAGAAACCGGTCCTTGGATGCTTGATTCGGGTCTGGGAAAAACATGGCTTGGTAGTTCGGACTGGACTGTTCCCATGAGGCACAGGGTCAGAGCTGATTTGCATATAGCCAGTGTCTAACCCAGGGTGGTGTGGAGTGCACAAAAACGATGGATTTAGGCCCAGATCCTTGTACTGGGGTGAATGTATGACATTGTTCTACATTCTGTCCATCTACTGTGTTTTTTGCAATTTTCACCCCGAGTGGGCTGGGTATGCTCAGACCTGAGTCCCAGGCTCTCCACACCACTGGAGTCAAGCTATCCAGGCTGATGAAGGCTGATAGCCAGAAACCGGTCCTTGGATGCTTGATTCCGGTCTGGGAAAGACATGGCTTGGTAGTTCGGACTGGACTGTTCCCACGAGGCACAGGGTCAAAGCTGATTTGCATATAGCCAGTGTCTAACCCAGGGTGGTGTGGAGTGCAAAAAAACAATGGATTTAGGCCCAGATCCTTGTACTGGGGTGAATGTATGACATTGTTCTACATTCTGTCCATCAACTGTGTTTTTTGCAATTTTCACCCCGAGTGGGCTGGGTATGCTCAGACGTGAGTCCCAGGCTCTCCACACCACTGGAGTCAAGCTATCCAGGCTGATGAAGGCTGATAGCCAGAAACCGGTCCTTGGATGCTTGATTCCGGTCTGGGAAAGACATGGCTTGGTAGTTCGGACTGGACTGTTCCCATGAGGCACAGGGTCAGAGCTGATTTGCATATAGCCAGTGTCTAACCCAGGGTGGTGTGGAGTGCAAAAAAACGATGGATTAAGGCCCAGATCCTTGTACTGGGGTGAATGTATGACATTGTTATACATTCTGTCCATCAACTGTGTTTTTTGCAATTTTCACCCCGAGTGGGCTGGGTATGCTCAGACCTGAGTCCCAGGCTCTCCACACCACTGTAGTCAAGCTATCCAGGCTGATGAAGGCTGATAGCCAGAAACCGTTCTTGGATGCTTAATTCCGGTCTGGGAAAGACCTGGCTTGGTAGTTCGGACTGGACTGTTCCCATGAGGCACAGGGTCAGAGCTGATTAGCATATAGCCAGTGTCTAACCCAGGGTGGTGTGGAGTGCAAAAAAATGATGGATTTAGGCCCAGATCCTTGTACTCTGGTGAATGTATGACAATGTTCTACATTCTGTCCATCAACTGTGTTTTTTGCAATGTTCACCCCGAGTGGGCTGGGTATGCTCAGACGTGAGTCCCAGGCTCTCCACACCACTGGAGTCAAGCTATCCAGGCTGATGAAGGCTGATAGCCAGAAACTGGTCCTTGGATGCTTGATTCCGGTCTGGGAAAGACATGGCTTGGTAGTTCGGACTGGACTGTTCCCATGAGGCACAGGGTCAGAGCTGATTTGCATATAGCCAGTGTCTAACCCAGGGTGGTGTGGAGTGCAAAAAAACGATGGATTTAGGCCCAGATCCTTGTACTTCGGTGAATGTATGACATTGTTCTACATTCTGTCCATCAACTGTGTTTTTTTGCAATTTTCACACCGAGTGGGCTGGGTATGCTCAGACGTGAGTCCCAGGCTCTCCACACCACTGGAGTCAAGCTATCCAGGCTGATGAAGGCTGATAGCCAGAAACCGGTCCTTGGATGCTTGATTCCGGTCTGGGAAAGACATGGCTTGGTAGTTCGGACTGGACTGTTCCCATGAGGCACAGGGTCAGAGCTGATTTGCATATAGCCAGTGTCTAACCCAGGGTGGTGTGGAGTGCAAAAAAACGATGGATTTAGGCCCAGATCCTTGTACTGTGGTGAATGTATGACATTGTTCTACATTCTGTCCATCAACTGTGTTTTTTGCAATTTTCACCCCGAGTGGGCTGGGTATGCTCAGACGTGAGTCCCAGGCTCTCCACACCACTGGAGTTAAGCTATCCAGGCTGATGAAGGCTGATAGCCAGAAACCGGTCCTTGGATGCTTGATTCCGGTCTGGGAAAGACATGGCTTGGTAGTTCGGATTGGACTGTTCCCATGAGGCACAGGGTCAGAGCTGATTTGCATATAGCCAGTGTCCAACCCAGGGTGGTGTGGAGTGCAAAAAAACGATGGATTTAGGCCCAGATCCTTGTACTGGGGTGAATGTATGACATTGTTCTACATTCTGTCCATCAACTGTGTTTTTTGCAATTTTCACCCCGAGTGGGCTGGGTATGCTCAGACGTGAGTCCCAGGCTCTCCACACCACTGGAGTCAAGCTATCCAGGCTGATGAAGGCTGATAGCCAGAAACCGGTCCTTGGATGCTTGATTCCGGTCTGGGAAAGACATGGCTTGGTAGTTCAGACTGGTCTGTTCCCATGAGGCACAGGGTCAGAGCTGATTTGCATATAGCCAGTGTCTAACCCAGGGTGGTGTGGAGTGCAAAAAAACGATGGATTTAGGCCCAGATCCTTGTACTGGGGTGAATGTCTGACATTGTTCTACATTCTGTCCATCAACTGTGTTTTTTGCAATTTTCACCCCGAGTGGGCTGGGTATGCTCAGACGTGAGTCCCAGGCTCTCCACACCACTGGAGTCAAGCTATCCAGGCTGATGAAGGCTGATAGCCAGAAACCGGTCCTTGGATGCTTGATTCCGGTCTGGGAAAGACATGGCTTGGTAGTTCGGACTGGACTGTTCCCATGAGGCACAGGGTCAGAGCTTATTTGCATATAGCCAATGTCTAACCCAGGGTGGTGTGGAATGCAAAAAAATGATGGATTTAGGCCCAGATCCTTGTACTGGGGTGAATGTATGACATTGTTCTACATTCTGTCCATCAACTGTGTTTTTTGCAATTTTCACCCCGAGTGGGCTGGGTATGCTAAGACGTGAGTCCCAGGCTCTCCACACCACTGGAGTCAAGCTATCCAGGCTGATGAAGGCTGATAGCAGGAAACCGGTCCTTGGATGCTTGATTCCGGTCTGGGAAAGACATGGCTTGGTAGTTCGGACTGGACTGTTCCCATGAGGCACAGGGTCATAGCTGATTTGCATATAGCCAGTGTCTAACCCAGGGTGGTGTGGAGTGCAAAAAAACGATGGATTTAGGCCCAGATCCTTGTACTGGGGTGAATGTATGACATTGTTCTACATTCTGTCCATCAACTGTGTTTTTTGCAATTATCACCCCGAGTGGGCTGGGTATGCTCAGACGTGAGTCCCAGGCTCTCCACACCACTGGAGTCAAGCTATCCAGGCTGATGAAGGCTGATAGCCAGAAACCGGTCTTTGGATGCTTGATTCCGGTCTGGGAAAGACATGGCTTGGTAGTTCGGACTGGACTGTTCCCATGAGGCACAGGGTCAGAGCAGATTTGCATATAGCCAGTGTCTAACCCAGGGTGGTGTGGAGTGCAAAAAAACGATGGATTTAGGCCCAGATCCTTGTACTGGGGTGAATGTATGACATTCTTCTACATTCTGTCCATCAACTGTGTTTTTTGCAATTTTCACCCCGAGTGGGCTGGGTATGCTCAGACGTGAGTCCCAGGCTCTCCACACCACTGGAGTCAAGCTATCCAGGCTGATGAAGGCTGATAGCCAGAAACCGGTCCTTGGATGCTTGATTCCGGTCTGGGAAAGACATGGCTTGGTAGTTCGGACTGGACTGTTCTCATGAGGCACAGGGTCAGAGCTGATTTGCATATAGCCAGTGTCTAACCCAGGGTGGTGTGGAGTGCAAAAAAACGATGAATTTAGGCCCAGATCCTTGTACTGGGGTGAATGTATGACATTGTTCTACATTCTGTCCATCAACTGTGTTTTTTGCAATTTTCACCCCGAGTGGGCTGGGTATGCTCAGACGTGAGTCCCAGGCTCTCCACACCACTGGAGTCAAGCTATCCAGGCTGATGAAGGCTGATAGCCAGAAACCAGTCCTTGGATGCTTGATTCCGGTCTGGGAAAGACATGGCTTGGTAGTTCGGACTGGACTGTTCCCATGAGGCACAGGGTCAGAGCTGATTTGCATATAGCCAGTGTCTAACCCAGGGTGGTGTGGAGTGCAAAAAAACGATGGATTTAGGACCAGATCCTTGTACTGGGGTGAATGTATGACATTGTTCTACATTCTGTCCATCAACTGTGTTTTTTGCAATTTTCACCCCGAGTCGGCTGGGTATGCTCAGACGTGAGTCACAGGCTCTCCACACCACTGGAGTCAAGCTATCCAGGCTGATGAAGGCTGATAGCCAGAAACCGGTCCTTGGATGCTTGATTCCGGTCTGGGGAAGACATGGCTTGGTAGTTCGGACTGGACTGTTCCCATGAGGCACAGGGTCAGAGCTGATTTGCATATAGCCAGTGTCTAACCCAGGGTGGTGTGGAGTGCAAAAAAACGATGGATTTAGGCCCAGATCCTTGTACTGGGGTGAATGTATGACATTGTTCTACATTCTGTCTATCTACTGTGTTTTTTGCAATTTTCACCCCGAGTGGGCTGAGTATGCTCAGACCTGAGTCCCAGGCTCTCCACACCACTGGAGTCAAGCTATCCAGGCTGATGAAGGCTGATTGCCAGAAACCGGTCCTTGGATGCTTGATTCCGGTCTGGGAAAGACATGGCTTGGTAGTTCGGACTGGACTGTTCCCATGAGGCACAGGGTCAGAGCTGATTTGCATATAGCCAGTGTCTAACCCAGGGTGGTGTGGAGTGCAAAAAAACGATGGATTTAGGCCCAGATCCTTGTACTGGGGTGAATGTATGACATTGTTCTACATTCTGTCCATCAACTGTGTTTTTTGCAATTTTCACCCCGAGTGGGCTGGGTATGCTCAGACGTGAGTCCCAGGCTCTCCACACCACTGGAGTCAAGCTATCCAGGCTGATGAAGGCTGATAGCCAGAAACCGGTCCTTGGATGCTTGATTCCGGTCTGGGAAAGACATGGCTTGGTAGTTCGGACTGGACTGTTCCCATGAGGCACAGGGTCAGAGCTGATTTGCATATAGCCAGTGTCTAACCCAGGGTGGTGTGGAGTGCAAAAAAACGATGGATTTAGGCCCAGATCCTTGTACTGGGGTGAATGTATGATATTGTTCTACATTCTGTCCATCAACTGTGTTTTTTGCAATTTTCACCCCGAGTGGGCTGGGTATGCTCAGACGTGAGTCACAGGCTCTCCACACCACTGGAGTCAAGCTATCCAGGCTGATGAAGGCTGATAGCCAGAAACCGGTCCTTGGATGCTTGATTCCGGTCTGGGAAAGACATGGCTTGGTAGTTCGGACTGGACTGTTCCCATGAGGCACAGGGTCAGAGCTGATTTGCATATAGCCAGTGTCTAACCCAGGGTGGTGTGGAGTGCAAAAAAACGATGGATTTAGGCCCAGATCCTTGTACTGGGGTGAATGTATGACATTGTTCTACATTCTGTCCATCAACTGTGTTTTTTTTGCAATTTTCACCCCGAGTGGGCTGGGTATGCTCAGACGTGAGTCCCAGGCTCTCCACACCACTGGAGTCAAGCTATGCAGGCTGATGAAGGCTGATAGCCAGAAACCGGTCCTTGGATGCTTGATTCCGGTCTGGGAAAGACATGGCTTGGTAGTTCGGACTGGACTGTTCCCATGAGGCACAGGGTCAGAGCTGATTTGCATATAGCCAGTGTCTAACCCAGGGTGGTGTGGAGTGCAAAAAAACGATGGATTTAGGCCCAGATCCTTGTACTGGGGTGAATGTATGACATTGTTCTACATTCTGTCCATCAACTGTGTTTTTTGCAATTTTCACCCCGAGTGGGCTGGGTATGCTCAGACGTGAGTCCCAGGCTCTCCACACCACTGGAGTCAAGCTATCCAGGCTGATGAAGGCTGATAGCCAGAAACCGGTCCTTGGATGCTTGATTCCGGTCTGGGAAAGACAAGGCTTGGTAGTTCAGACTGGACTGTTCCCATGAGGCACAGGGTCAGAGCTGATTTGCATATAGCCAGTGTCTAACCCAGGGTGGTGTGGAGTGCAAAAAAACGATGGATTTAGGCCCAGATCCTTGTACTGGGGTGAATGTATGATATTGTTCTACATTCTGTCCATCAACTGTGTTTTTTGCAATTTTCACCCCGAGTGGGCTGGGTATGCTCAGACGTGAGTCACAGGCTCTCCACACCACTGGAGTCAAGCTATCCAGGCTGATGAAGGCTGATAGCCAGAAACCGGTCCTTGGATGCTTGATTCCGGTCTGGGAAAGACATGGCTTGGTAGTTCGGACTGGACTGTTCCCATGAGGCACAGGGTCAGAGCTGATTTGCATATAGCCAGTGTCTAACCCAGGGTGGTGTGGAGTGCAAAAAAACGATGGATATAGGCCCAGATCCTTGTACTGGGGTGAATGTATGACATTGTTCTACATTCTGTCCATCAACTGTGTTTTTTGCAATTTTCACCCCGAGTGGGCTGGGTATGTTCAGACGTGAGTCCCAGGCTCTCCACACCACTGGAGTCAAGCTATCCAGGCTGATGAAGGCTGATAGCCAGAAACCGGTCCTTGGATGCTTGATTCCGGTCTGGGAAAGACATGGCTTGGTAGTTCGGACTGGACTGTTCCCATGAGGCACAGGGTCAGAGCTGATTTGCATATAGCCAGTGTCTAACCCAGGGTGGTGTGGAGTGCAAAAAAACGATGGATTTAGGCCCAGATCCTTGTACTGGGGTGAATGTATGACATTGTCTACATTCTGTCCATCAACTGTGTTTTTTGCAATTTTCACCCCGAGTGGGCTGGGTATGCTCAGACGTGAGTCCCAGGCTCTCCACACCACTGGAGTCAAGCTATCCAGGCTGATGAAGGCTGATAGCCAGAAACCGGTCCTTGGATGCTTGATTCCGGTCTGGGAAAGACATGGCTTGGTAGTTCAGACTGGACTGTTCCCATGAGGCACAGGGTCAGAGCTGATTTGCATATAGCCAGTGTCTAACCCAGGGTGGTGTGGAGTGCAAAAAAACGATGGATTTAGGCCCAGATCCTTGTACTGGGGTGAATGTATGACATTGTTTTACATTCTGTCCATCAACTGTGTTTTTTGCACTTTTCACCCCGAGTGGGCTGGGTATGCTCAGACGTGAGTCCCAGGCTCTGCACACCACTGGAGTCAAGCTATCCAGGCTGATGAAGGCTGATAGCCAGAAACCGGTCCTTGGGTGCTTGATTCCGGTCTGGGAAAGACATGGCTTGGTAGTTCGGACTGGACTGTTCCCATGAGGCACAGGGTCAGAGCTGATTTGCATATAGCCAGTGTCTAACCCAGGGTGGTGTGGAGTGCAAAAAAACGATGGATTTAGGCCCAGATCCTTGTACTGGGGTGAATGTATGACATTGTTCTACATTCTGTCCATCAACTGTGTTTTTTGCAATTTTCACCCCGAGTGGGCTGGGTATGCTCAGACGTGAGTCCCAGGCTCTCCACACCACTGGAGTCAAGCTATCCAGGCTGATGAAGGCTGATAGCCAGAAACCGGTCCTTGGATGCTTGATTCCGGTCTGGGAAAGACATGGCTTGGTAGTTCGGACTGGACTGTTCCCATGAGGCACAGGGTCAGAGCTGATTTGCATATAGCCAGTGTCTAACCCAGGGTGGTGTGGAGTGCAAAAAAACGATGGATTTAGGCCCAGATCCTTGTACTGGGGTGAATGTATGATATTGTTCTACATTCTGTCCATCAACTGTGTTTTTTGCAATTTTCACCCCGAGTGGGCTGGGTATGCTCAGACGTGAGTCACAGGCTCTCCACACCACTGGAGTCAAGCTATCCAGGCTGATGAAGGCTGATAGCCAGAAACCGGTCCTTGGATGCTTGATTCCGGTCTGGGAAAGACATGGCTTGGTAGTTCGGACTGGACTGTTCCCATGAGGCACAGGGTCAGAGCTGATTTGCATATAGCCAGTGTCTAACCCAGGGTGGTGTGGAGTGCAAAAAAACGATGGATTTAGGCCCAGATCCTTGTACTGGGGTGAATGTATGACATTGTTCTACATTCTGTCCATCAACTGTGTTTTTTGCAATTTTCACCCCGAGTGGGCTGGGTATGCTCAGACGTGAGTCCCAGGCTCTCCACACCACTGGAGTCAAGCTATCCAGGCTGATGAAGGCTGATAGCCAGAAACCGGTCCTTGGATGCTTGATTCCGGTCTGGGAAAGACATGGCTTGGTAGTTCGGACTGGACTGTTCCCATGAGGCACAGGGTCAGAGCTGATTTGCATATAGCCAGTGTCTAACCCAGGGTGGTGTGGAGTGCAAAAAAACGATGGATTTAGGCCCAGATCCTTGTACTGGGGTGAATGTATGACATTGTTCTACATTCTGTCCATCAACTGTGTTTTTTGCAATTTTCACCCCGAGTGGGCTGGGTATGCTCAGACGTGAGTCCCAGGCTCTCCACACCACTGGAGTCAAGCTATCCAGGCTGATGAAGGCTGATAGCCAGAAACCGGTCCTTGGATGCTTGATTCCGGTCTGGGAAAGACATGGCTTGGTAGTTCAGACTGGACTGTTCCCATGAGGCACAGGGTCAGAGCTGATTTGCATATAGCCAGTGTCTAACCCAGGGTGGTGTGGAGTGCAAAAAAACGATGGATTTAGGCCCAGATCCTTGTACTGGGGTGAATGTATGACATTGTTCTACATTCTGTCCATCAACTGTGTTTTTTGCACTTTTCACCCCGAGTGGGCTGGGTATGCTCAGACGTGAGTCCCAGGCTCTCCACACCACTGGAGTCAAGCTATCCAGGCTGATGAAGGCTGATAGCCAAAAATCGGTCCTTGGATGCTTGATTCCGGTCTGGGAAAGACATGGCTTGGTAGTTCGGACTGGACTGTTCCCATGAGGCACAGGGTCAGAGCTGATTTGCATATAGCCAGTGTCTAACCCAGGGTGGTGTGGAGTGCAAAAAAACGATGGATTTAGGCCCAGATCCTTGTACTGGGGTGAATGTATGACATTGTTCTACATTCTGTCCATCAACTGTGTTTTTTGCAATTTTCACCCCGAGTGGGCTGGGTATGCTCAGACGTGAGTCACAGGCTCTCCACACCACTGGAGTCAAGCTATCCAGGCTGATGAAGGCTGATAGCCAGAAACCGGTCCTTGGATGCTTGATTCCGGTCTGGGAAAGACATGGCTTGGTAGTTCGACTGGACTGTTCCCATGAGGCACAGTGTCAAAGCTGATTTGCATATAGCCAGTGTCTAACCCAGGGTGGTGTGGAGTGCAAAAAAACGATGGATTTAGGCCCAGATCCTTGTACTGGGGTGAATGTATGACATTGTTCTACATTCTGTCCATCAACTGTGTTTTTTGCAATTTTCACCCCGAGTGGGCTGGGTATGCTCAGACCTGAGTCCCAGGCTCTCCACACCACTGGAGTCAAGCTATCCAGGCTGATGAAGGCTGATAGCCAGAAACCGTTCTTGGATGCTTGATTCCGGTCTGGGAAAGACCTGGCTTGGTAGTTCGGACTGGACTGTTCCCATGAGGCACAGGGTCAGAGCTGATTAGCATATAGCCAGTGTCTAACCCAGGGTGGTGTGGAGTGCAAAAAAATGATGGATTTAGGCCCAGATCCTTGTACTTCGGTGAATGTATGACAATGTTCTACATTCTGTCCATCAACTGTGTTTTTTGCAATTTTCACCCCGAGTGGGCTGGGTATGCTCAGACGTGAGTCCCAGGCTCTCCACACCACTGGAGTCAAGCTATCCAGGCTGATGAAGGCTGATAGCCAGAAACCGGTCCTTGGATGCTTGATTCCGGTCTGGGAAAGACATGGCTTGGTAGTTCGGACTGGACTGTTCCCATGAGGCACAGGGTCAGAGCTGATTTGCATATAGCCAGTGTCTAACCCAGGGTGGTGTGGAGTGCAAAAAAACGATGGATTTAGGCCCAGATCCTTGTACTTCGGTGAATGTATGACATTGTTCTACATTCTGTCCATCAACTGTGTTTTTTGCAATTTTCACACCGAGTTGGCTGGGTATGCTCAGACGTGAGTCCCAGGCTCTCCACACCACTGGAGTCAAGCTATCCAGGCTGATGAAGGCTGATAGCCAGAAACCGGTCCTTGGATGCTTGATTCCGGTCTGGGAAAGACATGGCTTGGTAGTTCGGACTGGACTGTTCCCATGAGGCACAGGGTCAGAGCTGATTTGCATATAGCCAGTGTCTAACCCAGGGTGGTGTGGAGTGCAAAAAAACGATGGATTTAGGCCCAGATCCTTGTACTTCGGTGAATGTATGACATTGTTCTACATTCTGTCCATCAACTGTGTTTTTTGCAATTTTCACACCGAGTTGGCTGGGTATGCTCAGACGTGAGTCCCAGGCTCTCCACACCACTGGAGTCAAGCTATCCAGGCTGATGAAGGCTGATAGCCAGAAACCGGTCCTTGGATGCTTGATTCCGGTCTGGGAAAGACATGGCTTGGTAGTTCGGACTGGACTGTTCCCATGAGGCACAGGGTCAGAGCTGATTTGCATATAGCCAGTGTCTAACCCAGGGTGGTGTGGAGTGCAAAAAAACGATGGATTTAGGCCCAGATCCTTGTACTGGGGTGAATGTATGACATTGTTCTACATTCTGTCCATCAACTGTGTTTTTTGCAATTTTCACCCCGAGTGGGCTGGGTATGCTCAGACCTGAGTCCCAGGCTCTCCACACCACTGGAGTCAAGCTATCCAGGCTGATGAAGGCTGATAGCCAGAAACCGTTCTTGGATGCTTGATTCCGGTCAGGGAAAGACCTGGCTTGGTAGTTCGGACTGGACTGTTCCCATGAGGCACAGGGTCAGAGCTGATTAGCATATAGCCAGTGTCTAACCCAGGGTGGTGTGGAGTGCAAAAAAATGATGGATTTAGGCCCAGATCCTTGTAATTCGGTGAATGTATGACAATGTTCTACATTCTGTCCATCAACTGTGTTTTTTGCAATTTTCACCCCGAGTGGGCTGGGTATGCTCAGACGTGAGTCCCAGGCTCTCCACACCACTGGAGTCAAGCTATCCAGGCTGATGAAGGCTGATAGCCAGAAACCGGTCCTTGGATGCTTGATTCCGGTCTGGGAAAGACATGGCTTGGTAGTTCGGACTGGACTGTTCCCATGAGGCACAGGGTCAGAGCTGATTTGCATATAGCCAGTGTCTAACCCAGGGTGGTGTGGAGTGCAAAAAAACGATGGATTTAGGCCCAGATCCTTGTACTTCGGTGAATGTATGACATTGTTCTACATTCTGTCCATCAACTGTGTTTTTTGCAATTTTCACACCGAGTTGGCTGGGTATGCTCAGACGTGAGTCCCAGGCTCTCCACACCACTGGAGTCAAGCTATCCAGGCTGATGAAGGTTGATAGCCAGAAACCGGTCCTTGGATGCTTGATTCCGGTCTGGGAAAGACATGGCTTGGTAGTTCGGACTGGACTGTTCCCATGAGGCACAGGGTCAGAGCTGATTTGCATATAGCCAGTGTCTAACCCAGGGTGGTGTGGAGTGCAAAAAAACGATGGATTTAGGCCCAGATCCTTGTACTGGGGTGAATGTATGACATTGTTCTACATTCTGTCCATCAACTGTGTTTTTTGCAATTTTCATCCCGAGTGGGCTGGGTATGCTCAGACGTGAGTCCCAGGCTCTCCACACCACTGGAGTCAAGCTATCCAGGCTGATGAAGGCTGATAGCCAGAAACCGGTCCTTGGATGCTTGATTCCGGTCTGGGAAAGACATGGCTTGGTAGTTCGGACTGGACTGTTCCCATGAGGCACAGGGTCAGAGCTGATTTGCATATAGCCAGTGTCTAACCCAGAGTGGTGTGGAGTGCAAAAAAACGATGGATTTAGGCCCAGATCCTTGTACTGGGGTGAATGTATGATATTGTTCTACATTCTGTCCATCAACTGTGTTTTTTGCAATTTTCACCCCGAGTGGGCTGGGTATGCTCAGACGTGAGTCACAGGCTCTCCACACCACTGGAGTCAAGCTATCCAGGCTGATGAAGGCTGATAGCCAGAAACCGGTCCATGGATGCTTGATTCCGGTCTGGGAAAGACATGGCTTGGTAGTTCGGACTGGACTGTTCCCATGAGGCACAGGGTCAGAGCTGATTTGCATATAGCCAGTGTCTAACCCAGGGTGGTGTGGAATGCAAAAAAACAATGGATTTAGGCCCAGATCCTTGTACTGGGGTGAATGTATGACATTGTTCTACATTCTGTCCATCAACTGTGTTTTTTGCAATTTTCACCCCGAGTGGGCTGGGTATGCTCAGACGTGAGTCCCAGGCTCTCCACACCACTGGAGTCAAGCTATCCAGGCTGATGAAGGCTGATAGCCAGAAACCAGTCCTTGGATGCTTGATTCCGGTCTGGGAAAGACATGGCTTGGTAGTTCAGACTGGACTGTTCCCATGAGGCACAGGGTCAGAGCTGATTTGCATATAGCCAGTGTCTAACCCAGGGTGGTGTGGAGTGCAAAAAAACGATGGATTTAGGCCCAGATCCTTGTACTGGGGTGAATGTATGACATTGTTCTACATTCTGTCCATCAACTGTGTTTTTTGCAATTTTCACCCCGAGTGGGCTGGGTATGCTCAGACGTGAGTCCCAGGCTCTCCACACCACTGGAGTCAAGCTATCCAGGCTGATGAAGGCTGATAGCCAGAAACCAGTCCTTGGATGCTTGATTCCGGTCTGGGAAAGACATGGCTTGGTAGTTCGGACTGGACTGTTCCCATGAGGCACAGGGTCAGAGCTGATTTGCATATAACCAGTGTCTAACCTAGGGTGGTGTGGAGTGCAAAAAAACGATGGATTAAGGCCCAGATCCTTGTACTGTGGTGAATGTATGACATTGTTCTACATTCTGTCCATCAACTGTGCTTTTTGCAATTTTCACCCCGAGTGGGCTGGGTATGCTCAGACCTGAGTCCCAGGCTCTCCACACCACTGGAGTCAAGCTATCCAGGCTGATGAACGCTGATAGCCAGAAACCGTTCTTGGATGCTTGATTCCGGTCTGGGAAAGACCTGGCTTGGTAGTTCGGACTGGACTGTTCCCATGAGGCACAGGGTCAGAGCTGATTAGCATATAGCCAGTGTCTAACCCAGGGTGGTGTGGAGTGCAACAAAATGATGGATTTAGGCCCAGATCCTTGTACTCGGGTGAATGTATGACAATGTTCTACATTCTGTCCATCAACTGTGTTTTTTGCAATTTTCACCCCGAGTGGGCTGGGTATGCTCAGACGTGAGTCCCAGGCTCTCCACACCACTGGAGTCAAGCTATCCAGGCTGATGAAGGCTGATAGCCAGAAACCGGTCCTTGGATGCTTGATTCCGGTCTGGGAAAGACATGGCTTGGTAGTTCGGACTGGACTGTTCCCATGAGGCACAGGGTCAGAGCTGATTTGCATATAGCCAGTGTCTAACCCAGGGTAGTGTGGAGTGCAAAAAAACGATGGATTTAGGCCCAGATCCTTGTACTGGGGTGAATGTATGACATTGTTCTACATTCTGTCCATCAACTGTGTTTTTTGCAATTTTCACACCGAGTGGGCTGGGTATGCTCAGACGTGAGTCACAGGCTCTCCACACCACTGGAGTCAAGCTATCCAGGCTGATGAAGGCTGATAGCCAGAAACCGGTCCTTGGATGCTTGATTCCGGTCTGGGAAAGACATGGCTTGGTAGTTCGGACTGGACTGTTCCCATGAGGCACAGGGTCAGAGCTGATTTGCATATAGCCAGTGTCTAACCCAGGGTGGTGTGGAGTGCAAAAAAATGATGGATTTAGGCCTAGATCCTTGTACTCGGGTGAATGTATGACAATGTTCTACATTCTGTCCATCAACTGTGTTTTTTGCAATTTTCACCCCGAGTGGGCTGGGTATGCTCAGACGTGAGTCCCAGGCTCTCCACACCACTGGAGTCAAGCTATCCAGGCTGATGAAGGCTGATAGCCAGAAACCGGTCCTTGGATGCTTGATTCCGGTCTGGGAAAGACATGGCTTGGTAGTTCGGACTGGACTGTTCCCATGAGGCACAGGGTCAGAGCTGATTTGCATATAGCCAGTGTCTAACCCAGGGTGGTGTGGAGTGCAAAAAAACGATGGATTTAGGCCCAGATCCTTGTACTTCGGTGAATGTATGACATTGTTCTACATTCTGTCCATCAACTGTGTTTTTTGCAATTTTCACACCGAGTGGGCTGGGTATGCTCAGACGTGAGTCACAGGCTCTCCACACCACTGGAGTCAAGCTATCCAGGCTGATGAAGGCTGATAGCCAGAAACCGGTCCTTGGATGCTTGATTCCGGTCTGGGAAAGACATGGCTTGGTAGTTCGGACTGGACTGTTCCCATGAGGCACAGGGTCAGAGCTGATTTGCATATAGCCAGTGTCTAACCCAGGGTGGTGTGGAGTGCAAAAAAACGATGGATTAAGGCCCAGATCCTTGTACTGGGGTGAATGTATGACATTGTTCTACATTCTGTCCATCAACTGTGTTTTTTGCAATTTTCACCCCGAGTGGGCTGGGTATGCTCAGACCTGAGTCCCAGGCTCTCCACACCACTGGAGTCAAGCTATCCAGGCTGATGAAGGCTGATAGCCAGAAACCGTTCTTGGATGCTTGATTCCGGTCTGGGAAAGACCTGGCTTGGTAGTTCGGACTGGACTGTTCCCATGAGGCACAGGGTCAGAGCTGATTAGCATATAGCCAGTGTCTAACCCAGGGTGGTGTGGAGTGCAAAAAAATGATGGATTTAGGCCCAGTTCCTTGTACTCGGGTGAATGTATGACAATGTTCTACATTCTGTCCATCAACTGTGTTTTTTGCAATTTTCACCCCGAGTGGGCTGGGTATGCTCAGACGTGAGTCCCAGGCTCTCCACACCACTGGAGTCAAGCTATTCAGGCTGATGAAGGCTGATAGCCAGAAACCGGTCCTTGGATGCTTGATTCCGGTCTGGGAAAGACATGGCTTGGTAGTTCGGACTGGACTGTTCCCATGAGGCACAGGGTCAGAGCTGATTTGCATATAGCCAGTGTCTAACCCAGGGTGATGTGGAGTGCAAAAAAACGATGGATTTAGGCCCAGATCCTTGTACTGGGGTGAATGTATGACATTGATCTACATTCTGTCCATCAACTGTGTTTTTTGCACTTTTCACCCCGAGTGGGCTGGGTATGCTCAGACGTGAGTCCCAGGCTCTCCACACCACTGGAGTCAAGCTATCCAGGCTGATGAAGGCTGATAGCCAGAAACCGGTCCTTGGATGCTTGATTCCGGTCTGGGACAGACATGGCTTGGTAGTTCGGACTGGACTGTTCCCATGAGGCACAGGGTCAGAGCTGATTTGCATATAGCCAGTGTCTAACCCAGGGTGGTGTGGAGTGCAAAAAAACGATGGATTAAGGCCCAGATCCTTGTACTGGGGTGAATGTATGACATTGTTCTACATTCTGTCCATCAACTGTGTTTTTTGCAATTTTCACCCCGAGTGGGCTGGGTATGCTCAGACCTGAGTCCCAGGCTCTCCACACCACTGGAGTCAAGCTATCCAGGCTGATGAAGGCTGATAGCCAGAAACCGTTCTTGGATGCTTGATTCCGGTCTGGGAAAGACCTGGCTTGGTAGTTCGGACTGGACTGTTCCCATGAGGCACAGGGTCAGAGCTGATTAGCATATAGCCAGTGTCTAACCCAGGGTGGTGTGGAGTGCAAAAAAATGATGGATTTAGGCCCAGATCCTTGTACTCGGGTGAATGTATGACAATGTTCTACATTCTGTCCATCAACTGTGTTTTTTGCAATTTTCACCCCGAGTGGGCTGGGTATGCTCAGACGTGAGTCCCAGGCTCTCCACACCACTGGAGTCAAGCTATTCAGGCTGATGAAGGCTGATAGCCAGAAACCGGTCCTTGGATGCTTGATTCCGGTCTGGGAAAGACATGGCTTGGTAGTTCGGACTGGACTGTTCCCATGAGGCACAGGGTCAGAGCTGATTTGCATATAGCCAGTGTCTAACCCAGGGTGATGTGGAGTGCAAAAAAACGATGGATTTAGGCCCAGATCCTTGTACTGGGGTGAATGTATGACATTGTTCTACATTCTGTCCATCAACTGTGTTTTTTGCAATTTTCACCCCGAGTGGGCTGGGTATGCTCAGACGTGAGTCACAGGCTCTCCACACCACTGGAGTCAAGCTATCCAGGCTGATGAAGGCTGATAGCCAGAAACCGGTCCTTGGATGCTTGATTCCGGTCTGGGAAAGACATGGCTTGGTAGTTCGGACTGGACTGTTCCCATGAGGCACAGGGTCAAAGCTGATTTGCATATAGCCAGTGTCTAACCCAGGGTGGTGTGGAGTGCAAAAAAACGATGGATTTAGGCCCAGATCCTTGTACTGGGGTGAATGTATGACATTGTTCTACATTCTGTCCATCAACTGTGTTTTTTGCAATTTTCACCCCGAGTGGGCTGGGTATGCTCAGACGTGAGTCCCAGGCTCTCCACACCACTGGAGTCAAGCTATCCAGGCTGATGAAGGCTGATAGCCAGAAACCAGTCCTTGGATGCTTGATTCCGGTCTGGGAAAGACATGGCTTGGTAGTTCAGACTGGACTGTTCCCATGAGGCACAGGGTCAGAGCTGATTTGCATATAGCCAGTGTCTAACCCAGGGTGGTGTGGAGTGCAAAAAAACGATGGATTTAGGCCCAGATCCTTGTACTGGGGTGAATGTATGACATTGTTCTACATTCTGTCCATCAACTGTGTTTTTTGCAATTTTCACCCCGAGTGGGCTGGGTATGCTCAGACGTGAGTCCCAGGCTCTCCACACCACTGGAGTCAAGCTATCCAGGCTGATGAAGGCTGATAGCCAGAAACCGGTCCTTGGATGCTTGATTCCGGTCTGGGAAAGACATGGCTTGGTAGTTCGGACTGGACTGTTCCCATGAGGCACAGGGTCAGAGCTGATTTGCATATAACCAGTGTCTAACCCAGGGTGGTGTGGAGTGCAAAAAAACGATGGATTAAGGCCCAGATCCTTGTACTGGGGTGAATGTATGACATTGTTCTACATTCTGTCCATCAACTGTGCTTTTTGCAATTTTCACCCCGAGTGGGCTGGGTATGCTCAGACCTGAGTCCCAGGCTCTCCACACCACTGGAGTCAAGCTATCCAGGCTGATGAACGCTGATAGCCAGAAACCGTTCTTGGATGCTTGATTCCGGTCTGGGAAAGACCTGGCTTGGTAGTTCAGACTGGACTGTTCCCATGAGGCACAGGGTCAGAGCTGATTAGCATATAGCCAGTGTCTAACCCAGGGTGGTGTGGAGTGCAACAAAATGATGGATTTAGGCCCAGATCCTTGTACTCGGGTGAATGTATGACAATGTTCTACATTCTGTCCATCAACTGTGTTTTTTGCAATTTTCACCCCGAGTGGGCTGGGTATGCTCAGACGTGAGTCCCAGGCTCTCCACACCACTGGAGTCAAGCTATCCAGGCTGATGAAGGCTGATAGCCAGAAACCGGTCCTTGGATGCTTGATTCCGGTCTGGGAAAGACATGGCTTGGTAGTTCGGACTGGACTGTTCCCATGAGGCACAGGGTCAGAGCTGATTTGCATATAGCCAGTGTCTAACCCAGGGTAGTGTGGAGTGCAAAAAAACGATGGATTTAGGCCCAGATCCTTGTACTGGGGTGAATGTATGACATTGTTCTACATTCTGTCCATCAACTGTGTTTTTTGCAATTTTCACACCGAGTGGGCTGGGTATGCTCAGACGTGAGTCACAGGCTCTCCACACCACTGGAGTCAAGCTATCCAGGCTGATGAAGGCTGATAGCCAGAAACCGGTCCTTGGATGCTTGATTCCGGTCTGGGAAAGACATGGCTTGGTAGTTCGGACTGGACTGTTCCCATGAGGCACAGGGTCAGAGCTGATTTGCATATAGCCAGTGTCTAACCCAGGGTGGTGTGGAGTGCAAAAAAACGATGGATTAAGGCCCAGATCCTTGTACTGGGGTGAATGTATGACATTGTTCTACATTCTGTCCATCAACTGTGTTTTTTGCAATTTTCACCCCGAGTGGGCTGGGTATGCTCAGACCTGAGTCCCAGGCTCTCCACACCACTGGAGTCAAGCTATCCAGGCTGATGAAGGCTGATAGCCAGAAACCGTTCTTGGATGCTTGATTCCGGTCTGGGAAAGACCTGGCTTGGTAGTTCGGACTGGACTGTTCCCATGAGGCACAGGGTCAGAGCTGATTAGCATATAGCCAGTGTCTAACCCAGGGTGGTGTGGAGTGCAAAAAAATGATGGATTTAGGCCCAGTTCCTTGTACTCGGGTGAATGTATGACAATGTTCTACATTCTGTCCATCAACTGTGTTTTTTGCAATTTTCACCCCGAGTGGGCTGGGTATGCTCAGACGTGAGTCCCAGGCTCTCCACACCACTGGAGTCAAGCTATTCAGGCTGATGAAGGCTGATAGCCAGAAACCGGTCCTTGGATGCTTGATTCCGGTCTGGGAAAGACATGGCTTGGTAGTTCGGACTGGACTGTTCCCATGAGGCACAGGGTCAGAGCTGATTTGCATATAGCCAGTGTCTAACCCAGGGTGATGTGGAGTGCAAAAAAACGATGGATTTAGGCCCAGATCCTTGTACTGGGGTGAATGTATGACATTGATCTACATTCTGTCCATCAACTGTGTTTTTTGCACTTTTCACCCCGAGTGGGCTGGGTATGCTCAGACGTGAGTCCCAGGCTCTCCACACCACTGGAGTCAAGCTATCCAGGCTGATGAAGGCTGATAGCCAGAAACCGGTCCTTGGATGCTTGATTCCGGTCTGGGACAGACATGGCTTGGTAGTTCGGACTGGACTGTTCCCATGAGGCACAGGGTCAGAGCTGATTTGCATATAGCCAGTGTCTAACCCAGGGTGGTGTGGAGTGCAAAAAAACGATGGATTAAGGCCCAGATCCTTGTACTGGGGTGAATGTATGACATTGTTCTACATTCTGTCCATCAACTGTGTTTTTTGCAATTTTCACCCCGAGTGGGCTGGGTATGCTCAGACCTGAGTCCCAGGCTCTCCACACCACTGGAGTCAAGCTATCCAGGCTGATGAAGGCTGATAGCCAGAAACCGTTCTTGGATGCTTGATTCCGGTCTGGGAAAGACCTGGCTTGGTAGTTCGGACTGGACTGTTCCCATGAGGCACAGGGTCAGAGCTGATTAGCATATAGCCAGTGTCTAACCCAGGGTGGTGTGGAGTGCAAAAAAATGATGGATTTAGGCCCAGATCCTTGTACTCGGGTGAATGTATGACAATGTTCTACATTCTGTCCATCAACTGTGTTTTTTGCAATTTTCACCCCGAGTGGGCTGGGTATGCTCAGACGTGAGTCCCAGGCTCTCCACACCACTGGAGTCAAGCTATTCAGGCTGATGAAGGCTGATAGCCAGAAACCGGTCCTTGGATGCTTGATTCCGGTCTGGGAAAGACATGGCTTGGTAGTTCGGACTGGACTGTTCCCATGAGGCACAGGGTCAGAGCTGATTTGCATATAGCCAGTGTCTAAGCCAGGGTGATGTGGAGTGCAAAAAAACGATGGATTTAGGCCCAGATCCTTGTACTGGGGTGAATGTATGACATTGTTCTACATTCTGTCCATCAACTGTGTTTTTTGCACTTTTCACCCCGAGTGGGCTGGGTATGCTCAGACGTGAGTCCCAGGCTCTCCACACCACTGGAGTCAAGCTATCCAGGCTGATGAAGGCTGATAGCCAGAAACCGGTCCTTGGATGCTTGATTCCGGTCTGGGAAAGACATGGCTTGGTAGTTCGGACTGGACTGTTCCCATGAGGCACAGGGTCAGAGCTGATTTGCATATAGCCAGTGTCTAACCCAGGGTGGTGTGGAGTGCAAAAAAACGATGGATTTAGGCCCAGATCCTTGTACTGGGGTGAATGTATGACATTGTTCTACATTCTGTCCATCAACTGTGTTTTTTGCAATTTTCACCCCGAGTGGGCTGGGTATGCTCAGACGTGAGTCCCAGGCTCTCCACACCACTGGAGTCAAGCTATCCAGGCTGATGAAGGCTGATAGCCAGAAACCGGTCCTTGGATGCTTGATTCCGGTGTGGGAAAGACATGGCTTGGTAGTTCGGAATGGACTTTTCCCATGAGGCACAGGGTCAGAGCTGATTTGCATATAGCCAGTTTCTAACCCAGGGTAATGTGGAGTGCAAAAAAACGATGGATTTAGGCCCAGATCCTTGTACTGGGGTGAATGTATGATATTGTTCTACATTCTGTCCATCAACTGTGTTTTTTGCAATTTTCACCCCGAGTGGGCTGGGTATGCTCAGACGTGAGTCACAGGCTCTCCACACCACTGGAGTCAAGCTATCCAGGCTGATGAAGGCTGATAGCCAGAAACCGGTCCTTGGATGCTTGATTCCGGTCTGGGAAAGACATGGCTTGGTAGTTCGGACTGGACTGTTCCCATGAGGCACAGGGTCAGAGCTGATTTGCATATAGCCAGTGTCTAACCCAGGGTGGTGTGGAGTGCAAAAAAACGATGGATTTAGGCCCAGATCCTTGTACAGGGGTGAATGTATGACATTGTTCTACATTCTGTCCATCAACTGTGTTTTTTGCAATTTTCACCCCGAGTGGGCTGGGTATGCTCAGACCTGAGTCCCAGGCTCTCCACACCACTGGAGTCAAGCTATCCAGGCTGATGAAGGCTAATAGCCAGAAACCGGTCCTTGGATGCTTGATTCCGGTCTGGGAAAGACCTGGCTTGGTAGTTCGGACTGGACTGTTCCCATGAGGCACAAGGTCAGAGCTGATTAGCATATAGCCAGTGTCTAACCCAGGGTGGTGTGGAGTGCAAAAAAATGATGGATTTAGGCCCAGATCCTTGTACTCGGGTGAATGTATGACAATGTTCTACATTCTGTCCATCAACTGTGTTTTTTGCAATTTTCACCCCGAGTGGGCTGGGTATGCTCAGAGGTGAGTCCCAGGCTCCCCACACCACTGGAGTCAAGCTATCCAGGCTGATGAAGGCTGATAGCCAGAAACCGGTCCTTGGATGCTTGATTCCGGTCTGGGAAAGACATGGCTTGGTAGTTCGGACTGGACTGTTCCCATGAGGCACAGGGTCAGAGCTGATTTGCATATAGCCAGTGTCTAACCCAGGGTGGTGTGGAGTGCAAAGAAACGATGGATTTAGGCCCAGATCCTTGTACTGGGGTGAATGTATGACATTGTTCTACATTCTGTCCATCAACTGTGTTTTTTGCAATTTTCACCCCGAGTGGGCTGGGTATGCTCAGACGTGAGTCCCAGGCTCTCCACACCACTGGAGTCAAGCTATCCAGACTGATGAAGGCTGATAGCCAGAAACCGGTCCTTGGATGCTTGATTCTGGTCTGGGAAAGACATGGCTTGGGAGTTCGGACTGGACCGTTCCCATGAGGCACAGGGTCAGTGCTGATTTGCATATAGCCAGTGTCTAACCCAGGGTGGTGTGGAGTGCAAAAAAATGATGGATTTAGGCCCAATCCTTGTACTGGGGTGAATGTATGACATTGTTCTACATTCTGTCCATCAACTGTGGTTTTTGCAATTTTCACCCCGAGTGGGCTGGGTATGCCCAGACGTGAGTCCCAGGCTCTCCACACCACTGGAATCAAGCTATCCAGGCTGATGAAGGCTGATAGCCAGAAACCGGTCCTTGGATGCTTGATTCCGGTCTGGGAAAGACATGGCTTGGTAGTTCGGACAGGACTGTTCCCATGAGGCACAGGGTCAGAGCTGATTTGCATATAGCCAGTGTCTAACCCAGGGTGGTGTGGAGTGCAAAAAAACGATGGATTTAGGCCCGGATCCTTGTACTGGGGTGAATGTATGACATTGTTCTACATTCCGTCCATCAACTGTGTTTTTTGCAATTTTCACCCCGAGTGGGCTGGGTATGCTCAGACCTGAGTCCCAGGCTCTCCACACCACTGGAGTCAAGCTATCCAGGCTGATGAAGGCTGATAGCCAGAAACCGGTCCTTGGATGCTTGATTCCGGTCTGGGAAAGACCTGGCTTGGTAGTTCGGACTGGACTGTTCCCATGAGGCACAAGGTCAGAGCTGATTAGCATATAGCCAGTGTCTAACCCAGGGTGGTGTGGAGTGCAAAAAAATGATGGATTTAGGCCCAGATCCTTGTACTCGGGTGAATGTATGACAATGTTCTACATTCTGTCCATCAACTGTGTTTTTTGCATTTTTCACCCCGAGTGGGCTGGGTATGCTCAGAGGTGAGTCCCAGGCTCTCCACACCACTGGAGTCAAGCTATCCAGGCTGATGAAGGCTGATAGCCAGAAACCGGTCCTTGGATGCTTGATTCCGGTCTGGGAAAGACATGGCTTGGTAGTTCGGACTGGACTGTTCCCATGAGGCACAGGGTCAGAACTGATTTGCATATAGCCAGTGTCTAACCCAGGGTGGTGTGGAGTGCAAAAAAACGATGGATTTAGGCCCAGATCCTTGTACTGGGGTGAATGTATGACATTGTTCTACATTCTGTCCATCAACTGTGTTTTTTGCAATTTTCACCCCGAGTGGGCTGGGTATGCTCAGACGTGAGTCCCAGGCTCTCCACACCACTGGAGTCAAGCTATCCAGACTGATGAAGGCTGATAGCCAGAAACCGGTCCTTGGATGCTTGATTCCGGTCTGGGAAAGACATGGCTTGGTAGTTCGGACTGGACTGTTCCCATGAGGCACAGGGTCAGAGCTGATTTGCATATAGCCAGTGTCTAACCCAGGGTGGTGTGGAGTGCAAAAAAACGATGGATTTAGGCCCAGATCCTTGTACTGGGGTGAATGTATGACATTGTTCTACATTCTGTCCATCAACTGTGTTTTTTGCAATTTTCACCCCGAGTGGGCTGGGTATGCTCAGACGTGAGTCCCAGGCTCTCCACACCACTGGAGTCAAGCTATCCAGGCTGATGAAGGCTGATAGCCAGAAACCGGTTCTTGGATGCTTGATTCCGGTCTCGGAAAGACATGGCTTGGTAGTTCCGACTGGACTGTTCCCATGAGGCACAGGGTCAGAGCTGATTTGCATATAGCCAGTGTCTAACCCAGGGTGGTGTGGAGTGCAAAAAAACGATGGATTTAGGCCCAGATCCTTGTACTGGGGTGAATGTATGACATTGTTCTACATTCTGTCCATCAACTGTGTTTTTTGCAATTTTCACCCCGAGTGGGCTGGGTATGCTCAGACGTGAGTCCCAGGCTCTCCACACCACTGGAGTCAAGCTATCCAGGCTGATGAAGGCTGATAGCCAGAAACCGGTCCTTGGATGCTTGATTCCGGTCTGGGAAAGACCTGGCTTGGTAGTTTGGACTGGACTGTTCCCATGAGGCACAGGGTCAGAGCTGATTAGCATATAGACAGTGTCTAACCCAGGGTGGTGTGGAGTGCAAAAAAATGATGGATTTAGGCCCAGATCCTTGTACTCGGGTGAATGTATGACAATGTTCTACATTCTGTCCATCAACTGTGTTTTTTGCAATTTTCACCCCGAGTGGGCTGGGTATGCTCAGACGTGAGTCCCAGGCTCTCCACACCACTGGAGTCAAGCTATCCAGGCTGAAGAAAGGCTGATAGCCAGAAACCGGTCCTTGGATGCTTGATTCCGGTCTGGGAAAGACATGGCTTGGTAATTCGGACTGGAGTGTTCCCATGAGGCACAGGGTCAGAGCTGATTTGCATATAGCCAGTGTCTAACCCAGGGTGGTGTGGAGTGCAAAAAAACGATGGATTTAGGCCCAGATCCTTGTACTTCGGTGAATGTATGACACTGTTCTACATTCCGTCCATCAACTGTGTTTTTTGCAATTTTCACCCCGAGTGGGCTGGGTATGCTCAGACGTGAGTCCCAGGCTCTCCACACCACTGGAGTCAAGCTATCCAGGCTGATGAAGGCTGATAGCCAGAAACCGGTCCTTGGATGCTTGATTCCGGTCTGGGAAAGACATGGCTTGGTAGTTCGGACTGGACTGTTCCCATGAGGCACAGGGTCAGAGCTGATTTGCATATAGCCAGTGTCTAACCCAGGGTGGTGTGGAGTGCAAAAAAATGATGGATTTAGGCCCAGATCCTTGTACTGGGGTGAATGTATGACATTGTTCTACATTCTGTCCATCAACTGTGTTTTTTGCAATTTTCACCCCGAGTGGGCTGGGTATGCTCAGACGTGAGTCCCAGGCTCTCCACACCACTGGAGTCAAGCTATCCAGGCTGATGAAGGCTGATAGCCAGAAACCGGTCCTTGGATGCTTGATTCCGGTCTGGGAAAGACATGGCTTGGTAGTTCGGACTGGACTGTTCCCATGAGGCACAGGGTCAGAGCTGATTTGCATATAGCCAGTGTCTAACCCAGGGTGGTGTGGAGTGCAAAAAAACGATGGATTTAGGCCCAGATCCTTGTACTGGGGTGAATGTATGACATTGTTCTACATTCTGTCCATCAACTGTGTTTTTTGCAATTTTCACCCCGAGTGGGCTGGGTATGCTCAGAGGTGAGTCCCAGGCTCTCCACACCACTGGAGTCAAGCTATCCAGGCTGATGAAGGCTGATAGCCAGAAACCGGTCCTTGGATGCTTGATTCCGGTCTGGGAAAGACATGGCTTGGTAGTTCGGACTGGACTGTTCCCATGAGGCACAGGGTCAGAGCTGATTTGCATATAGCCAGTGTCTAACCCAGGGTGGTGTGGAGTGCAAAAAAACGATGGATTTAGGCCCAGATCCTTGTACTGGGGTGAATGTATGACATTGTTCTACATTCTGTCCATCAACTGTGTTTTTTGCAATTTTCACCCCGAGTGGGCTGGGTATGCTCAGAGGTGAGTCCCAGGCTCTCCACACCACTGGAGTCAAGCTATCCAGGCTGATGAAGGCTGATAGCCAGAAACCGGTCCTTGGATGCTTGATTCCGGTCTGGGAAAGACATGGCTTGGTAGTTCGGACTGGACTGTTCCCATGAGGCACAGGGTCAGAGCTGATTTGCATATAGCCAGTGTCTAACCCAGGGTGGTGTGGAGTGCAAAAAAACGATGGATTTAGGCCCAGATCCTTGTACTGGGGTGAATGTATGACATTGTTCTACATTCTGTCCATCAACTGTGTTTTTTGCAATTTTCACCCCAGGTGGGCTGGGTATGCTCAGACATGAGTCCCAGGCTCTCCACACCACTGGAGTCAAGCTATCCAGACTGATGAAGGCTGATAGCCAGAAACCGGTCCTTGGATGCTTGATTCCGGTCTGGGAAAGACATGGCTTGGTAGTTCAGACTGGACTGTTCCCATGAGGCACAGGGTCAGAGCTGATTTGCATATAGCCAGTGTCTAACCCAGGGTGGTGTGGAGTGCAAAAAAACGATGGATTTAGGCCCAGATCCTTGTACTGGGGTGAATGTATGACATTGTTCTACATTCTGTCCATCAACTGTGTTTTTTGCAATTTTCACCCCGAGTGGGCTGGGTATGCCCAGACGTGAGTCCCAGGCTCTCCACACCACTGGAGTCAAGCTATCCAGGCTGATGAAGGCTGATAGCCAGAAACCGGTCCTTGGATGCTTGATTCCGGTCTGGGAAAGACATGGCTTGGTAGTTCGGACAGGACTGTTCCCATGAGGCACAGGGTCAGAGCTGATTTGCATATAGCCAGTGTCTAACCCAGGGTGGTGTGGAGTGCAAAAAATATGGGTTTAGGCCTAGATCCTTGTACTGGGGTGAATGTATGACATTGTTCTACATTCTGTCCATCAACTGTGTTTTTTGCAATTTTTACCCCGAGTGGGCTGGGTATGCTCAGACGTGAGTCCCAGGCTCTCCACACCACTGGAGTCAAGCTATCCAGGCTGATGAAGGTTGATAGCCAGAAACTGGTCCTTGGATGCTTGATTCCGGTCTGGGAAAGACATGGCTTGGTAGTTCGGACTGGACTGTTCCCATGAGGCACAGGGTCAGAGCTGATTTGCATATAGCCAGTGTCTAACCCAGGGTGGTGTGGAGTGCAAAAAAACAATGGATTTAGGCCCAGATCCTTGTACTGGGGTGAATGTATAACATTGTTCTACATTCTGTCCATCAACTGTGTTTTTTGCAATTTTCACCCCGAGTGGGCTGGGTATGCTCAGACGTGAGTCCCAGGCTCTCCACACCACTGGAGTCAAGCTATCCAGGCTGATGAAGGCTGATAGCCAGAAACCGGTCCTTGGATGCTTGATTCCGGTCTGGGAAAGACATGGCTTGGTAGTTCGGACTGGACTGTTCCCATGAGGCACAGGGTCAGAGCTGATTTGCATATAGCCAGTGTCTAACCCAGGGTGGTGTGGAGTGCAAACAAACAATGGATTTAGGTCCAGATCCTTGTACTTGGGTGAATGTATGACATTGTTCTACATTCTGTCCATCAACTGTGTTTTTTGCAATTTTCACCCCGAGTGGGCTGGGTATGCTCAGACGTGTGTCCCAGGCTCTCCACACCACTGGAGTCAAGCTATCCAGGCTGATAAAGGCTGATAGCCAGAAACCCGTCCTTGGATGCTTAATTCCGGTCTGGGAAAGACATGGCTTGGTAGTTCGGACTGGACTGTTCCCATGAGGCACAGGGTCAGAGCTGATTTGCATATAGCCAGTGTCTAACCCAGGGTGGTGTGGAGTGCAAAAAAACGATGGATTTAGGCCCAGATCCTTGTACTGGCGTGAATGTATGACATTGTTCTACATTCTATCCATCAACTGTGTTTTTTGCAATTTTCACCCCGAGTGGGCTGGGTATGCTCAGACGTCAGTCCCAGGGTCTCCACACCACTGGAGTCAAGCTATCCAGGCTGATGAAGGCTGATAGCCAGAAACCGGTCCTTGGATGCTTGATTCCGGTCTGGGAAAGACATGGCTTGGTAGTTTGGACTGGACTTTTCCCATGAGGCACAGGGTCAGAGCTGATTTGCATATAGCCAGTGTCTAACCCAGGGTGGTGTGGAGTGCAAAAAAACGATGGATTTAGGCCCAGATCCTTGTACTGGGGTGAATGTATGATATTGTTCTACATTCTGTCCATCAACTGTGTTTTTTGCAATTTTCACCCCGAGTGGGCTGGGTATGCTCAGACGTGAGTCACAGGCTCTCCACACCACTGGAGTCAAGCTATCCAGGCTGATGAAGGCTGATAGCCAGAAACCGGTCCTTGGATGCTTGATTCCGGTCTGGGAAAGACATGGCTTGGTAGTTCGGACTGGACTGTTCCCATGAGGCACAGGGTCAGAGCTGATTTGCATATAGCCAGTGTCTAACCCAGGGTGGTGTGGAGTGCAAAAAAACGATGGATTTAGGCCCAGATCCTTGTACTGGGGTGAATGTATGACATTGTTCTACATTCTGTCCATCAACTGTGTTTTTTGCAATTTTCACCCCGAGTGGGCTGGGTATGCTCAGACCTGAGTCCCAGGCTCTCCACACCACTGGAGTCAAGCTATCCAGGCTGATGAAGGCTGATAGCCAGAAACCGGTCCTTGGATGCTTGATTCCGGTCTGGGAAAGACCTGGCTTGGTAGTTCGGACTGGACTGTTCCCATGAGGCACAGGGTCAGAGCTGATTAGCATATAGCCAGTGTCTAACCCAGGGGGGTGTGGAGTGCAAAAAAATGATGGATTTAGGCCCAGATCCTTGTACTCGGGTGAATGTATGACAATGTTCTACATTCTGTCCATCAACTGTGTTTTTTGCAATTTTCACCCCGAGTGGGCTGGGTATGCTCAGACGTGAGTCCCAGGCTCTCCACACCACTGGAGTCAAGCTATCCAGGCTGATGAAGGCTGATAGCCAGAAACCGGTCCTTGGATGCTTGATTCCGGTCTGGGAAAGACATGGCTTGGTAGTTCGGACTGGACTGTTCCCATGAGGCACAGGGTCAGAGCTGATTTGCATATAGCCAGTGTCTAACCCAGGGTGGTGTGGAGTGCAAAAAAACGATGGATTTAGGCCCAGATCCTTGTACTGGCGTGAATGTATGACATTGTTCTACATTCTATCCATCAACTGTGTTTTTTGCAATTTTCACCCCGAGTGGGCTGGGTATGCTCAGACGTGAGTCCCAGGCTCTCCACACCACTGGAGTCAAGCTATCCAGGCTGATGAAGGCTGATAGCCAGAAACCGGTCCTTGGATGCTTGATTCCGGTCTGGGAAAGACATGGCTTGGTAGTTTGGACTGGACTTTTCCCATGAGGCACAGGGTCAGAGCTGATTTGCATATAGCCAGTGTCTAACCCAGGGTGGTGTGGAGTGCAAAAAAACGATGGATTTAGGCCCAGATCCTTGTACTGGGGTGAATGTATGATATTGTTCTACATTCTGTCCATCAACTGTGTTTTTTGCAATTTTCACCCCGAGGGGGCTGGGTATGCTCAGACGTGAGTCACAGGCTCTCCACACCACTGGAGTCAAGCTATCCAGGCTGATGAAGGCTGATAGCCAGAAACCGGTCCTTGGATGCTTGATTCCGGTCTGGGAAAGACATGGCTTGGTAGTTCGGACTGGACTGTTCCCATGAGGCACAGGGTCAGAGCTGATTTGCATATAGCCAGTGTCTAACCCAGGGTGGTGTGGAGTGCAAAAAAATGATGGATTTAGGCCCAGATCCTTGTACTGGGGTGAATGTATGACATTGTTCTACATTCTGTCCATCAACTGTGTTTTTTGCAATTTTCACCCCGAGTGGGCTGGGTATGCTCAGACCTGAGTCCCAGGCTCTCCACACCACTGGAGTCAAGCTATCCAGGCTGATGAAGGCTGATAGCCAGAAACCGGTCCTTGGATGCTTGATTCCGGTCTGGGAAAGACATGGCTTGGTAGTTCGGACTGGACTGTTCCCATGAGGCACAGGGTCAGAGCTGATTTGCATATAGCCAGTGTCTAACCCAGGGTGGTGTGGAGTGCAAAAAAACGATGGATTTAAGCCCAGATCCTTGTACTTCGGTGAATGTATGACATTGTTCTACATTCCGTCCATCAACTGTGTTTTTTGCAATTTTCACCCCGAGTGGGCTGGGTATGCTCAGACGTGAGTCCCAGGCTCTCCACACCACTGGAGTCAAGCTATCCAGGCTGATGAAGGCTGATAGCCAGAAACCGGTCCTTGGATGCTTGATTCCGGTCTGGGAAAGACATGGCTTGGTAGTTCGGACTGGACTGTTCCCATGAGGCACAGGGTCAGAGCTGATTTGCATATAGCCAGTGTCTAACCCAGGGTGGTGTGGAGTGCAAAAAAATATGGATTTAGGCCCAGATCCTTGTACTGGAGTGAATGTATGACATTGTTCTACATTCTGTCCATCAACTGTGTTTTTTGCAATTTTCACCCCGAGTGGGCTGGGTATGCTCAGACGTGAGTCCCAGGCTCTCCACACCACTGGAGTCAAGCTATCCAGGCTGATGAAGGCTGACAGCCAGAAACCGGTCCTTGGATGCTTGATTCCGGTCTGGGAAAGACATGGCTTGGTAGTTCGGACTGGACTGTTCCCATGAGGCACAGGGTCAGAGCTGATTAGCATATAGCCAGTGTCTAACCCAGGGTGGTGTGGAGTGCAAAAAAATGATGGATTTAGGCCCAGATCCTTGTACTCGGGTGAATGTATGACAATGTTCTACATTCTGTCCATCAACTGTGTTTTTTGCAATTTTCACCCCGAGTGGGCTGGGTATGCTCAGACGTGAGTCCCAGGCTCTCCACACCACTGGAGTCAAGCTATCCAGGCTGATGAAGGCTGATAGCCAGAAACCGGTCCTTGGATGCTTGATTCCGGTCTGGGAAAGACATGGCTTGGTAGTTCGGACTGGACTGTTCCCATGAGGCACAGGGTCAGAGCTGATTTGCATATAGCCAGTGTCTAACCCAGGGTGGTGTGGAGTGCAAAAAAACGATGGATTTAGGCCCAGATCCTTGTACTGGGGTGAATGTATGACATTGTTCTACATTCTGTCCATCAACTGTGTTTTTTGCAATTTTCACCCCGAGTGGGCTGGGTATGCTCAGAGGTGAGTCCCAGGCTCTCCACACCACTGGAGTCAAGCTATCCAGGCTGATGAAGGCTGATAGCCAGAAACCGGTCCTTGGATGCTTGATTCCGGTCTGGGAAAGACATGGCTTGGTAGTTCGGACTGGACTGTTCCCATGAGGCACAGGGTCAGAGCTGATTTGCATATAGCCAGTGTCTAACCCAGGGTGGTGTGGAGTGCAAAAAAACGATGGATTTAGGCCCAGATCCTTGTACTGGGGTGAATGTATGACATTGTTCTACATTCTGTCCATCAACTGTGTTTTTTGCAATTTTCACCCCAGGTGGGCTGGGTATGCTCAGACATGAGTCCCAGGCTCTCCACACCACTGGAGTCAAGCTATCCAGACTGATGAAGGCTGATAGCCAGAAACCGGTCCTTGGATGCTTGATTCCGGTCTGGGAAAGACATGGCTTGGTAGTTCAGACTGGACTGTTCCCATGAGGCACAGGGTCAGAGCTGATTTGCATATAGCCAGTGTCTAACCCAGGGTGGTGTGGAGTGCAAAAAAACGATGGATTTAGGCCCAGATCCTTGTACTGGGGTGAATGTATGACATTGTTCTACATTCTGTCCATCAACTGTGTTTTTTGCAATTTTCACCCCGAGTGGGCTGGGTATGCCCAGACGTGAGTCCCAGGCTCTCCACACCACTGGAGTCAAGCTATCCAGGCTGATGAAGGCTGATAGCCAGAAACCGGTCCTTGGATGCTTGATTCCGGTCTGGGAAAGACATGGCTTGGTAGTTCGGACAGGACTGTTCCCATGAGGCACAGGGTCAGAGCTGATTTGCATATAGCCAGTGTCTAACCCAGGGTGGTGTGGAGTGCAAAAAAATATGGGTTTAGGCCCAGATCCTTGTACTGGGGTGAATGTATGACATTGTTCTACATTCTGTCCATCAACTGTGTTTTTTGCAATTTTTACCCCGAGTGGGCTGGGTATGCTCAGACGTGAGTCCCAGGCTCTCCACACCACTGGAGTCAAGCTATCCAGGCTGATGAAGGTTGATAGCCAGAAACCGGTCCTTGGATGCTTGATTCCGGTCTGGGAAAGACATGGCTTGGTAGTTCGGACTGGACTGTTCCCATGAGGCACAGGGTCAGAGCTGATTTGCATATAGCCAGTGTCTAACCCAGGGTGGTGTGGAGTGCAAAAAAACAATGGATTTAGGCCCAGATCCTTGTACTGGGGTGAATGTATAACATTGTTCTACATTCTGTCCATCAACTGTGTTTTTTGCAATTTTCACCCCGAGTGGGCTGGGTATGCTCAGACGTGAGTCCCAGGCTCTCCACGCCACTGGAGTCAAGCTATCCAGGCTGATGAAGGCTGATAGCCAGAAACCGGTCCTTGGATGCTTGATTCCGGTCTGGGAAAGACATGGCTTGGTAGTTCGGACTGGACTGTTCCCATGAGGCACAGGGTCAGAGCTGATTTGCATATAGCCAGTGTCTAACCCAGGGTGGTGTGGAGTGCAAACAAACAATGGATTTAGGTCCAGATCCTTGTACTTGGGTGAATGTATGACATTGTTCTACATTCTGTCCATCAACTGTGTTTTTTGCAATTTTCACCCCGAGTGGGCTGGGTATGCTCAGACGTGTGTCCCAGGCTCTCCACACCACTGGAGTCAAGCTATCCAGGCTGATAAAGGCTGATAGCCAGAAACCCGTCCTTGGATGCTTAATTCCGGTCTGGGAAAGACATGGCTTGGTAGTTCGGACTGGACTGTTCCCATGAGGCACAGGGTCAGAGCTGATTTGCATATAGCCAGTGTCTAACCCAGGGTGGTGTGGAGTGCAAAAAAACGATGGATTTAGGCCCAGATCCTTGTACTGGCGTGAATGTATGACATTGTTCTACATTCTATCCATCAACTGTGTTTTTTGCAATTTTCACCCCGAGTGGGCTGGGTATGCTCAGACGTGAGTCACAGGCTCTCCACACCACTGGAGTCAAGCTATCCAGGCTGATGAAGGCTGATAGCCAGAAACCGGTCCTTGGATGCTTGATTCCGGTCTGGGAAAGACATGGCTTGGTAGTTCGGACTGGACTGTTCCCATGAGGCACAGGGTCAGAGCTGATTTGCATATAGCCAGTGTCTAACCCAGGGTGGTGTGGAGTGCAAAAAAACGATGGATTTAGGCCCAGATCCTTGTACTGGGGTGAATGTATGACATTGTTCTACATTCTGTCCATCAACTGTGTTTTTTGCAATTTTCACCCCGAGTGGGCTGGGTATGCTCAGACCTGAGTCCCAGGCTCTCCACACCACTGGAGTCAAGCTATCCAGGCTGATGAAGGCTGATAGCCAGAAACCGGTCCTTGGATGCTTGATTCCGGTCTGGGAAAGACCTGGCTTGGTAGTTCGGACTGGACTGTTCCCATGAGGCACAGGGTCAGAGCTGATTAGCATATAGCCAGTGTCTAACCCAGGGTGGTGTGGAGTGCAAAAAAATGATGGATTTAGGCCCAGATCCTTGTACTCGGGTGAATGTATGACAATGTTCTACATTCTGTCCATCAACTGTGTTTTTTGCAATTTTCACCCCGAGTGGGCTGGGTATGCTCAGACGTGAGTCCCAGGCTCTCCACACCACTGGAGTCAAGCTATCCAGGCTGATGAAGGCTGATAGCCAGAAACCGGTCCTTGGATGCTTGATTCCGGTCTGGGAAAGACATGGCTTGGTAGTTCGGACTGGACTGTTCCCATGAGGCACAGGGTCAGAGCTGATTTGCATATAGCCAGTGTCTAACCCAGGGTGGTGTGGAGTGCAAAAAAACGATGGATTTAAGCCCAGATCCTTGTACTTCGGTGAATGTATGACATTGTTCTACATTCCGTCCATCAACTGTGTTTTTTGCAATTTTCACCCCGAGTGGGCTGGGTATGCTCAGACGTGAGTCCCAGGCTCTCCACACCACTGGAGTCAAGCTATCCAGGCTGATGAAGGCTGATAGCCAGAAACCGGTCCTTGGATGCTTGATTCCGGTCTGGGAAAGACATGGCTTGGTAGTTCGGACTGGACTGTTCCCATGAGGCACAGGGTCAGAGCTGATTTGCATATAGCCAGTGTCTAACCCAGGGTGGTGTGGAGTGCAAAAAAATATGGATTTAGGCCCAGATCCTTGTACTGGAGTGAATGTATGACATTGTTCTACATTCTGTCCATCAACTGTGTTTTTTGCAATTTTCACCCCGAGTGGGCTGGGTATGCTCAGACGTGAGTCCCAGGCTCTCCACACCACTGGAGTCAAGCTATCCAGGCTGATGAAGGCTGACAGCCAGAAACCGGTCCTTGGATGCTTGATTCCGGTCTGGGAAAGACATGGCTTGGTAGTTCGGACTGGACTGTTCCCATGAGGCACAGGGTCAGAGCTGATTAGCATATAGCCAGTGTCTAACCCAGGGTGGTGTGGAGTGCAAAAAAATGATGGATTTAGGCCCAGATCCTTGTACTCGGGTGAATGTATGACAATGTTCTACATTCTGTCCATCAACTGTGTTTTTTGCAATTTTCACCCCGAGTGGGCTGGGTATGCTCAGACGTGAGTCCCAGGCTCTCCACACCACTGGAGTCAAGCTATCCAGGCTGATGAAGGCTGATAGCCAGAAACCGGTCCTTGGATGCTTGATTCCGGTCTGGGAAAGACATGGCTTGGTAGTTCGGACTGGACTGTTCCCATGAGGCACAGGGTCAGAGCTGATTTGCATATAGCCAGTGTCTAACCCAGGGTGGTGTGGAGTGCAAAAAAACGATGGATTTAGGCCCAGATCCTTGTACTGGGGTGAATGTATGACATTGTTCTACATTCTGTCCATCAACTGTGTTTTTTGCAATTTTCACCCCGAGTGGGCTGGGTATGCTCAGAGGTGAGTCCCAGGCTCTCCACACCACTGGAGTCAAGCTATCCAGGCTGATGAAGGCTGATAGCCAGAAACCGGTCCTTGGATGCTTGATTCCGGTCTGGGAAAGACATGGCTTGGTAGTTCGGACTGGACTGTTCCCATGAGGCACAGGGTCAGAGCTGATTTGCATATAGCCAGTGTCTAACCCAGGGTGGTGTGGAGTGCAAAAAAACGATGGATTTAGGCCCAGATCCTTGTACTGGGGTGAATGTATGACATTGTTCTACATTCTGTCCATCAACTGTGTTTTTTGCAATTTTCACCCCAGGTGGGCTGGGTATGCTCAGACATGAGTCCCAGGCTCTCCACACCACTGGAGTCAAGCTATCCAGACTGATGAAGGCTGATAGCCAGAAACCGGTCCTTGGATGCTTGATTCCGGTCTGGGAAAGACATGGCTTGGTAGTTCAGACTGGACTGTTCCCATGAGGCACAGGGTCAGAGCTGATTTGCATATAGCCAGTGTCTAACCCAGGGTGGTGTGGAGTGCAAAAAAACGATGGATTTAGGCCCAGATCCTTGTACTGGGGTGAATGTATGACATTGTTCTACATTCTGTCCATCAACTGTGTTTTTTGCAATTTTCACCCCGAGTGGGCTGGGTATGCCCAGACGTGAGTCCCAGGCTCTCCACACCACTGGAGTCAAGCTATCCAGGCTGATGAAGGCTGATAGCCAGAAACCGGTCCTTGGATGCTTGATTCCGGTCTGGGAAAGACATGGCTTGGTAGTTCGGACAGGACTGTTCCCATGAGGCACAGGGTCAGAGCTGATTTGCATATAGCCAGTGTCTAACCCAGGGTGGTGTGGAGTGCAAAAAAATATGGGTTTAGGCCCAGATCCTTGTACTGGGGTGAATGTATGACATTGTTCTACATTCTGTCCATCAACTGTGTTTTTTGCAATTTTTACCCCGAGTGGGCTGGGTATGCTCAGACGTGAGTCCCAGGCTCTCCACACCACTGGAGTCAAGCTATCCAGGCTGATGAAGGTTGATAGCCAGAAACCGGTCCTTGGATGCTTGATTCCGGTCTGGGAAAGACATGGCTTGGTAGTTCGGACTGGACTGTTCCCATGAGGCACAGGGTCAGAGCTGATTTGCATATAGCCAGTGTCTAACCCAGGGTGGTGTGGAGTGCAAAAAAACAATGGATTTAGGCCCAGATCCTTGTACTGGGGTGAATGTATAACATTGTTCTACATTCTGTCCATCAACTGTGTTTTTTGCAATTTTCACCCCGAGTGGGCTGGGTATGCTCAGACGTGAGTCCCAGGCTCTCCACACCACTGGAGTCAAGCTATCCAGGCTGATGAAGGCTGATAGCCAGAAACCGGTCCTTGGATGCTTGATTCCGGTCTGGGAAAGACATGGCTTGGTAGTTCGGACTGGACTGTTCCCATGAGGCACAGGGTCAGAGCTGATTTGCATATAGCCAGTGTCTAACCCAGGGTGGTGTGGAGTGCAAACAAACAATGGATTTAGGTCCAGATCCTTGTACTTGGGTGAATGTATGACATTGTTCTACATTCTGTCCATCAACTGTGTTTTTTGCAATTTTCACCCCGAGTGGGCTGGGTATGCTCAGACGTGTGTCCCAGGCTCTCCACACCACTGGAGTCAAGCTATCCAGGCTGATAAAGGCTGATAGCCAGAAACCCGTCCTTGGATGCTTAATTCCGGTCTGGGAAAGACATGGCTTGGTAGTTCGGACTGGACTGTTCCCATGAGGCACAGGGTCAGAGCTGATTTGCATATAGCCAGTGTCTAACCCAGGGTGGTGTGGAGTGCAAAAAAACGATGGATTTAGGCCCAGATCCTTGTACTGGCGTGAATGTATGACATTGTTCTACATTCTATCCATCAACTGTGTTTTTTGCAATTTTCACCCCGAGTGGGCTGGGTATGCTCAGACGTCAGTCCCAGGCTCTCCACACCACTGGAGTCAAGCTATCCAGGCTGATGAAGGCTGATAGCCAGAAACCGGTCCTTGGATGCTTGATTCCGGTCTGGGAAAGACATGGCTTGGTAGTTTGGACTGGACTTTTTCCATGAGGCACAGGGTCAGAGCTGATTTGCATATAGCCAGTGTCTAACCCAGGGTGGTGTGGAGTGCAAAAAAACGATGGATTTAGGCCCAGATCCTTGTACTGGGGTGAATGTATGATATTGTTCTACATTCTGTCCATCAACTGTGTTTTTTGCAATTTTCACCCCGAGTGGGCTGGGTATGCTCAGACGTGAGTCACAGGCTCTCCACACCACTGGAGTCAAGCTATCCAGGCTGATGAAGGCTGATAGCCAGAAACCGGTCCTTGGATGCTTGATTCCGGTCTGGGAAAGACATGGCTTGGTAGTTCGGACTGGACTGTTCCCATGAGGCACAGGGTCAGAGCTGATTTGCATATAGCCAGTGTCTAACCCAGGGTGGTGTGGAGTGCAAAAAAAACGATGGATTTAGGCCCAGATCCTTGTACTGGGGTGAATGTATGACATTGTTCTACATTCTGTCCATCAACTGTGTTTTTTGCAATTTTCACCCCGAGTGGGCTGGGTATGCTCAGACCTGAGTCCCAGGCTCTCCACACCACTGGAGTCAAGCTATCCAGGCTGATGAAGGCTGATAGCCAGAAACCGGTCCTTGGATGCTTGATTCCGGTCTGGGAAAGACCTGGCTTGGTAGTTCGGACTGGACTGTTCCCATGAGGCACAGGGTCAGAGCTGATTAGCATATAGCCAGTGTCTAACCCAGGGGGGTGTGGAGTGCAAAAAAATGATGGATTTAGGCCCAGATCCTTGTACTCGGTTGAATGTATGACAATGTTCTACATTCTGTCCATCAACTGTGTTTTTTGCAATTTTCACCCCGAGTGGGCTGGGTATGCTCAGACGTGAGTCCCAGGCTCTCCACACGACTGGAGTCAAGCTATCCAGGCTGATGAAGGCTGATAGCCAGAAACCGGTCCTTGGATGCTTGATTCCGGTCTGGGAAAGACATGGCTTGGTAGTTCGGACTGGACTGTTCCCATGAGGCACAGGGTCAGAGCTGATTTGCATATAGCCAGTGTCTAACCCAGGGTGGTGTGGAGTGCAAAAAAACGATGGATTTAGGCCCAGATCCTTGTACTGGCGTGAATGTATGACATTGTTCTACATTCTATCCATCAACTGTGTTTTTTGCAATTTTCACCCCGAGTGGGCTGGGTATGCTCAGACGTGAGTCCCAGGCTCTCCACACCACTGGAGTCAAGCTATCCAGGCTGATGAAGGCTGATAGCCAGAAACCGGTCCTTGGATGCTTGATTCCGGTCTGGGAAAGACATGGCTTGGTAGTTTGGACTGGACTTTTCCCATGAGGCACAGGGTCAGAGCTGATTTGCATATAGCCAGTGTCTAACCCAGGGTGGTGTGGAGTGCAAAAAAACGATGGATTTAGGCCCAGATCCTTGTACTGGGGTGAATGTATGATATTGTTCTACATTCTGTCCATCAACTGTGTTTTTTGCAATTTTCACCCCGAGTGGGCTGGGTATGCTCAGACGTGAGTCACAGGCTCTCCACACCACTGGAGTCAAGCTATCCAGGCTGATGAAGGCTGATAGCCAGAAACCGGTCCTTGGATGCTTGATTCCGGTCTGGGAAAGACATGGCTTGGTAGTTCGGACTGGACTGTTCCCATGAGGCACAGGGTCAGAGCTGATTTGCATATAGCCAGTGTCTAACCCAGGGTGGTGTGGAGTGCAAAAAAACGATGGATTTAGGCCCAGATCCTTGTACTGGGGTGAATGTATGACATTGTTCTACATTCTGTCCATCAACTGTGTTTTTTGCAATTTTCACCCCGAGTGGGCTGGGTATGCTCAGACGTGAGTCCCAGGCTCTCCACACCACTGGAGTCAAGCTATCCAGGCTGATGAAGGCTGATAGCCAGAAACCGGTCCTTGGATGCTTGATTCCGGTCTGGGAAAGACATGGCTTGGTAGTTCGGACTGGACTGTTCCCATGAGGCACAGGGTCAGAGCTGATTTGCATATAGCCAGTGTCTAACCCAGGGTGGTGTGGAGTGCAAAAAAATATGGATTTAGGCCCAGATCCTTGTACTGGAGTGAATGTATGACATTGTTCTACATTCTGTCCATCAACTGTGTTTTTTGCAATTTTCACCCCGAGTGGGCTGGGTATGCTCAGACGTGAGTCCCAGGCTCTCCACACCACTGGAGTCAAGCTATCCAGGCTGATGAAGGCTGACAGCCAGAAACCGGTCCTTGGATGCTTGATTCCGGTCTGGGAAAGACATGGCTTGGTAGTTCGGACTGGACTGTTCCCATGAGGCACAGGGTCAGAGCTGATTAGCATATAGCCAGTGTCTAACCCAGGGTGGTGTGGAGTGCAAAAAAATGATGGATTTAGGCCCAGATCCTTGTACTCGGGTGAATGTATGACAATGTTCTACATTCTGTCCATCAACTGTGTTTTTTGCAATTTTCACCCCGAGTGGGCTGGGTATGCTCAGACGTGAGTCCCAGGCTCTCCACACCACTGGAGTCAAGCTATCCAGGCTGATGAAGGCTGATAGCCAGAAACCGGTCCTTGGATGCTTGATTCCGGTCTGGGAAAGACATGGCTTGGTAGTTCGGACTGGACTGTTCCCATGAGGCACAGGGTCAGAGCTGATTTGCATATAGCCAGTGTCTAACCCAGGGTGGTGTGGAGTGCAAAAAAACGATGGATTTAGGCCCAGATCCTTGTACTGGCGTGAATGTATGACATTGTTCTACATTCTATCCATCAACTGTGTTTTTTGCAATTTTCACCCCGAGTGGGCTGGGTATGCTCAGACGTGAGTCCCAGGCTCTCCACACCACTGGAGTCAAGCTATCCAGGCTGATGAAGGCTGATAGCCAGAAACCGGTCCTTGGATGCTTGATTCCGGTCTGGGAAAGACATGGCTTGGTAGTTTGGACTGGACTTTTCCCATGAGGCACAGGGTCAGAGCTGATTTGCATATAGCCAGTGTCTAACCCAGGGTGGTGTGGAGTGCAAAAAAACGATGGATTTAGGCCCAGATCCTTGTACTTCGGTGAATGTATGACATTGTTCTACATTCCGTCCATCAACTGTGTTTTTTGCAATTTTCACCCCGAGTGGGCTGGGTATGCTCAGACGTGAGTCCCAGGCTCTCCACACCACTGGAGTCAAGCTATCCAGGCTGATGAAGGCTGATAGCCAGAAACCGGTCCTTGGATGCTTGATTCCGGTCTGGGAAAGACATGGCTTGGTAGTTCGGACTGGACTGTTCCCATGAGGCACAGGGTCAGAGCTGATTTGCATATAGCCAGTGTCTAACCCAGGGTGGTGTGGAGTGCAAAAAAACGATGGATTTAGGCCCAGATCCTTGTACTGGAGTGAATGTATGACATTGTTCTACATTCTGTCCATCAACTGTGTTTTTTGCAATTTTCACCCCGAGTGGGCTGGGTATGCTCAGACGTGAGTCCCAGGCTCTCCACACCACTGGAGTCAAGCTATCCAGGCTGATGAAGGCTGACAGCCAGAAACCGGTCCTTGGATGCTTGATTCCGGTCTGGGAAAGACATGGCTTGGTAGTTCGGACTGGACTGTTCCCATGAGGCACAGGGTCAGAGCTGATTAGCATATAGCCAGTGTCTAACCCAGGGTGGTGTGGAGTGCAAAAAAATGATGGATTTAGGCCCAGATCCTTGTACTCGGGTGAATGTATGACAATGTTCTACATTCTGTCCATCAACTGTGTTTTTTGCAATTTTCACCCCGAGTGGGCTGGGTATGCTCAGACGTGAGTCCCAGGCTCTCCACACCACTGGAGTCAAGCTATCCAGGCTGATGAAGGCTGATAGCCAGAAACCGGTCCTTGGATGCTTGATTCCGGTCTGGGAAAGACATGGCTTGGTAGTTCGGACTGGACTGTTCCCATGAGGCACAGGGTCAGAGCTGATTTGCATATAGCCAGTGTCTAACCCAGGGTGGTGTGGAGTGCAAAAAAACGATGGATTTAGGCCCAGATCCTTGTACTGGCGTGAATGTATGACATTGTTCTACATTCTATCCATCAACTGTGTTTTTTGCAATTTTCACCCCGAGTGGGCTGGGTATGCTCAGACGTGAGTCCCAGGCTCTCCACACCACTGGAGTCAAGCTATCCAGGCTGATGAAGGCTGATAGCCAGAAACCGGTCCTTGGATGCTTGATTCCGGTCTGGGAAAGACATGGCTTGGTAGTTTGGACTGGACTTTTCCCATGAGGCACAGGGTCAGAGCTGATTTGCATATAGCCAGTGTCTAACCCAGGGTGGTGTGGAGTGCAAAAAAACGATGGATTTAGGCCCAGATCCTTGTACTGGGGTGAATGTATGATATTGTTCTACATTCTGTCCATCAACTGTGTTTTTTGCAATTTTCACCCCGAGTGGGCTGGGTATGCTCAGACGTGAGTCACAGGCTCTCCACACCACTGGAGTCAAGCTATCCAGGCTGATGAAGGCTGATAGCCAGAAACCGGTCCTTGGATGCTTGATTCCGGTCTGGGAAAGACATGGCTTGGTAGTTCGGACTGGACTGTTCCCATGAGGCACAGGGTCAGAGCTGATTTGCATATAGCCAGTGTCTAACCCAGGGTGGTGTGGAGTGCAAAAAAACGATGGATTTAGGCCCAGATCCTTGTACTGGGGTGAATGTATGACATTGTTCTACATTCTGTCCATCAACTGTGTTTTTTGCAATTTTCACCCCGAGTGGGCTGGGTATGCTCAGACCTGAGTCCCAGGCTCTCCACACCACTGGAGTCAAGCTATCCAGGCTGATGAAGGCTGATAGCCAGAAACCGGTCCTTGGATGCTTGATTTCGGTCTGGGAAAGACCTGGCTTGGTAGTTCGGACTGGACTGTTCCCATGAGGCACAGGGTCAGAGCTGATTAGCATATAGCCAGTGTCTAACCCAGGGTGGTGTGGAGTGCAAAAAAATGATGGATTTAGGCCCAGATCCTTGTACTCGGGTGAATGTATGACAATGTTCTACATTCTGTCCATCAACTGTGTTTTTTGCAATTTTCACCCCGAGTGGGCTGGGTATGCTCAGACGTGAGTCCCAGGCTCTCCACACCACTGGAGTCAAGCTATCCAGGCTGATGAAGGCTGATAGCCAGAAACCGGTCCTTGGATGCTTGATTCCGGTCTGGGAAAGACATGGCTTGGTAGTTCGGACTGGACTGTTCCCATGAGGCACAGGGTCAGAGCTGATTTGCATATAGCCAGTGTCTAACCCAGGGTGGTGTGGAGTGCAAAAAAACGATGGATTTAGGCCCAGATCCTTGTACTTCGGTGAATGTATGACATTGTTCTACATTCCGTCCATCAACTGTGTTTTTTGCAATTTTCACCCCGAGTGGGCTGGGTATGCTCAGACGTGAGTCCCAGGCTCTCCACACCACTGGAGTCAAGCTATCCAGGCTGATGAAGGCTGATAGCCAGAAACCGGTCCTTGGATGCTTGATTCCGGTCTGGGAAAGACATGGCTTGGTAGTTCGGACTGGACTGTTCCCATGAGGCACAGGGTCAGAGCTGATTTGCATATAGCCAGTGTCTAACCCAGGGTGGTGTGGAGTGCAAAAAAACGATGGATTTAGGCCCAGATCCTTGTACTGGAGTGAATGTATGACATTGTTCTACATTCTGTCCATCAACTGTGTTTTTTGCAATTTTCACCCCGAGTGGGCTGGGTATGCTCAGACGTGAGTCCCAGGCTCTCCACACCACTGGAGTCAAGCTATCCAGGCTGATGAAGGCTGACAGCCAGAAACCGGTCCTTGGATGCTTGATTCCGGTCTGGGAAAGACATGGCTTGGTAGTTCGGACTGGACTGTTCCCATGAGGCACAGGGTCAGAGCTGATTTGCATATAGCCAGTGTCTAACCCAGGGTGGTGTGGAGTGCAAAAAAACGATGGATTTAGGCCCAGATCCTTGTACTGGGGTGAATGTATGACATTGTTCTACATTCTGTCCATCAACTGTGTTTTTTGCAATTTTCACCCCGAGTGGGCTGGGTATGCTCAGAGGTGAGTCCCAGGCTCTCCACACCACTGGAGTCAAGCTATCCAGGCTGATGAAGGCTGATAGCCAGAAACCGGTCCTTGGATGCTTGATTCCGGTCTGGGAAAGACATGGCTTGGTAGTTCGGACTGGACTGTTCCCATGAGGCACAGGGTCAGAGCTGATTTGCATATAGCCAGTGTCTAACCCAGGGTGGTGTGGAGTGCAAAAAAACGATGGATTTAGGCCCAGATCCTTGTACTGGGGTGAATGTATGACATTGTTCTACATTCTGTCCATCAACTGTGTTTTTTGCAATTTTCACCCCGGGTGGGCTGGGTATGCTCAGACGTGAGTCCCAGGCTCTCCACACCACTGGAGTCAAGCTATCCAGACTGATGAAGGCTGATAGCCAGAAACCGGTCCTTGGATGCTTGATTCCGGTCTGGGAAAGACATGGCTTGGTAGTTCGGACTGGACTGTTCCCATGAGGCACAGGGTCAGAGCTGATTTGCATATAGCCAGTGTCTAACCCAGGGTGGTGTGGAGTGCAAAAAAACGATGGATTTAGGCCCAGATCCTTGTACTGGGGTGAATGTATGACATTGTTCTACATTCTGTCCATCAACTGTGTTTTTTGCAATTTTCACCCCGAGTGGGCTGGGTATGCCCAGACGTGAGTCCCAGGCTCTCCACACCACTGGAGTCAAGCTATCCAGGCTGATGAACGCTGATAGCCAGAAACCGGTCCTTGGATGCTTGATTCCGGTCTGGGAAAGACATGGCTTGGTAGTTCGGACTGGACTGTTCCCATGAGGCACAGGGTCAGAGCTGATTTGCATATAGCCAGTGTCTAACCCAGGGTGGTGTGGAGTGCAAAAAAACGATGGATTTAGGCCCAGATCCTTGTACTTCGGTGAATGTATGACATTGTTCTACATTCCGTCCATCAACTGTGTTTTTTGCAATTTTCACCCCGAGTGGGCTGGGTATGCTCAGAGGTGAGTCCCAGGCTCTCCACACCACTGGAGTCAAGCTATCCAGGCTGATGAAGGCTGATAGCCAGAAACCGGTCCTTGGATGCTTGATTCCGGTCTGGGAAAGACATGGCTTGGTAGTTCGGACTGGACTGTTCCAATGAGGCACAGGGTCAGAGCTGATTTGCATATAGCCAGTGTCTAACCCAGGGTGGTGTGGAGTGCAAAAAAACGATGGATTTAGGCCCAGATCCTTGTACTGGAGTGAATGTATGACATTGTTCTACATTCTGTCCATCAACTGTGTTTTTTGCAATTTTCACCCCGAGTGGGCTGGGTATGCTCAGACGTGAGTCCCAGGCTCTCCACACCACTGGAGTCAAGCTATCCAGGCTGATGAAGGCTGACAGCCAGAAACCGGTCCTTGGATGCTTGATTCCGGTCTGGGAAAGACATGGCTTGGTAGTTCGGACTGGACTGTTCCCATGAGGCACAGGGTCAGAGCTGATTTGCATATAGCCAGTGTCTAACCCAGGGTGGTGTGGAGTGCAAAAAAACGATGGATTTAGGCCCAGATCCTTGTACTGGGGTGAATGTATGACATTGTTCTACATTCTGTCCATCAACTGTGTTTTTTGCAATTTTCACCCCGAGTGGGCTGGGTATGCTCAGAGGTGAGTCCCAGGCTCTCCACACCACTGGAGTCAAGCTATCCAGGCTGATGAAGGCTGATAGCCAGAAACCGGTCCTTGGATGCTTGATTCCGGTCTGGGAAAGACATGGCTTGGTAGTTCGGACTGGACTGTTCCCATGAGGCACAGGGTCAGAGCTGATTTGCATATAGCCAGTGTCTAACCCAGGGTGGTGTGGAGTGCAAAAAAACGATGGATTTAGGCCCAGATCCTTGTACTGGGGTGAATGTATGACATTGTTCTACATTCTGTCCATCAACTGTGTTTTTTGCAATTTTCACCCCGAGTGGGCTGGGTATGCCCAGACGTGAGTCCCAGGCTCTCCACACCACTGGAGTCAAGCTATCCAGGCTGATGAACGCTGATAGCCAGAAACCGGTCCTTGGATGCTTGATTCCGGTCTGGGAAAGACATGGCTTGGTAGTTCGGACAGGACTGTTCCCATGAGGCACAGGGTCAGAGCTGATTTGCATATAGCCAGTGTCTAACCCAGGGTGGTGTGGAGTGCAAAAAAAGATGGGTTTAGGCCCAGATCCTTGTACTGGGGTGAATGTATGACATTGTTCTACATTCTGTCCATCAACTGTGTTTTTTGCAATTTTCACCCCGAGTGGGCTGGGTATGCTCAGAGGTGAGTCCCAGGCTCTCCACACCACTGGAGTCAAGCTATCCAGGCTGATGAAGGCTGATAGCCAGAAACCGGTCCTTGGATGCTTGATTCCGGTCTGGGAAAGACATGGCTTGGTAGTTCGGACTGGACTGTTCCCATGAGGCACAGGGTCAGAGCTGATTTGCATATAGCCAGTGTCTAACCCAGGGTGGTGTGGAGTGCAAAAAAACGATGGATTTAGGCCCAGATCCTTGTACTTCGGTGAATGTATGACATTGTTCTACATTCCGTCCATCAACTGTGTTTTTTGCAATTTTCACCCCGAGTGGGCTGGGTATGCTCAGAGGTGAGTCCCAGGCTCTCCACACCACTGGAGTCAAGCTATCCAGGCTGATGAACGCTGATAGCCAGAAACCGGTCTTTGGATGCTTGATTCCGGTCTGGGAAAGACATGGCTTGGTAGTTCGAACTGGACTGTTCCCATGAGGCACAGGGTCAGAGCTGATTTGCATATAGCCAGTGTCTAACCCAGGGTGGTGTGGAGTGCAAAAAAACGATGGATTTAGGCCCAGATCCTTGTACTGGGGTGAATGTATGATATTGTTCTACATTCTGTCCATCAACTGTGTTTTTTGCAATTTTCACCCCGAGTGGGCTGGGTATGCTCAGACGTGAGTCACAGGCTCTCCACACCACTGGAGTCAAGCTATCCAGGCTGATGAAGGCTGATAGCCAGAAACCGGTCCTTGGATGCTTGATTCCGGTCTGGGAAAGACATGGCTTGGTAGTTCGGACTGGACTGTTCCCATGAGGCACAGGGTCAGAGCTGATTTGCATATAGCCAGTGTCTAACCCAGGGTGGTGTGGAGTGCAAAAAAACGATGGATTTAGGCCCAGATCCTTGTACTGGGGTGAATGTATGACATTGTTCTACATTCTGTCCATCAACTGTGTTTTTTGCAATTTTCACCCCGAGTGGGCTGGGTATGCTCAGACCTGAGTCCCAGGCTCTCCACACCACTGGAGTCAAGCTATCCAGGCTGATGAAGGCTGATAGCCAGAAACCGGTCCTTGGATGCTTGATTCCGGTCTGGGAAAGACCTGGCTTGGTAGTTCGGACTGGACTGTTCCCATGAGGCACAGGGTCAGAGCTGATTAGCATATAGCCAGTGTCTAACCCAGGGTGGTGTGGAGTGCAAAAAAATGATGGATTTAGGCCCAGATCCTTGTACTCGGGTGAATGTATGACAATGTTCTACATTCTGTCCATCAACTGTGTTTTTTGCAATTTTCACCCCGAGTGGGCTGGGTATGCTCAGACGTGAGTCCCAGGCTCTCCACACCACTGGAGTCAAGCTATCCAGGCTGATGAAGGCTGATAGCCAGAAACCGGTCCTTGGATGCTTGATTCCGGTCTGGGAAAGACATGGCTTGGTAGTTCGGACTGGACTGTTCCCATGAGGCACAGGGTCAGAGCTGATTTGCATATAGCCAGTGTCTAACCCAGGGTGGTGTGGAGTGCAAAAAAACGATGGATTTAGGCCCAGATCCTTGTACTTCGGTGAATGTATGACATTGTTCTACATTCCGTCCATCAACTGTGTTTTTTGCAATTTTCACCCCGAGTGGGCTGGGTATGCTCAGACGTGAGTCCCAGGCTCTCCACACCACTGGAGTCAAGCTATCCAGGCTGATGAAGGCTGATAGCCAGAAACCGGTCCTTGGATGCTTGATTCCGGTCTGGGAAAGACATGGCTTGGTAGTTCGGACTGGACTGTTCCCATGAGGCACAGGGTCAGAGCTGATTTGCATATAGCCAGTGTCTAACCCAGGGTGGTGTGGAGTGCAAAAAAACGATGGATTTAGGCCCAGATCCTTGTACTGGAGTGAATGTATGACATTGTTCTACATTCTGTCCATCAACTGTGTTTTTTGCAATTTTCACCCCGAGTGGGCTGGGTATGCTCAGACGTGAGTCCCAGGCTCTCCACACCACTGGAGTCAAGCTATCCAGGCTGATGAAGGCTGACAGCCAGAAACCGGTCCTTGGATGCTTGATTCCGGTCTGGGAAAGACATGGCTTGGTAGTTCGGACTGGACTGTTCCCATGAGGCACAGGGTCAGAGCTGATTTGCATATAGCCAGTGTCTAACCCAGGGTGGTGTGGAGTGCAAAAAAACGATGGATTTAGGCCCAGATCCTTGTACTGGGGTGAATGTATGACATTGTTCTACATTCTGTCCATCAACTGTGTTTTTTGCAATTTTCACCCCGAGTGGGCTGGGTATGCTCAGAGGTGAGTCCCAGGCTCTCCACACCACTGGAGTCAAGCTATCCAGGCTGATGAAGGCTGATAGCCAGAAACCGGTCCTTGGATGCTTGATTCCGGTCTGGGAAAGACATGGCTTGGTAGTTCGGACTGGACTGTTCCCATGAGGCACAGGGTCAGAGCTGATTTGCATATAGCCAGTGTCTAACCCAGGGTGGTGTGGAGTGCAAAAAAACGATGGATTTAGGCCCAGATCCTTGTACTTCGGTGAATGTATGACATTGTTCTACATTCCGTCCATCAACTGTGTTTTTTGCAATTTTCACCCCGAGTGGGCTGGGTATGCTCAGACGTGAGTCCCAGGCTCTCCACACCACTGGAGTCAAGCTATCCAGGCTGATGAAGGCTGATAGCCAGAAACCGGTCCTTGGATGCTTGATTCCGGTCTGGGAAAGACATGGCTTGGTAGTTCGGACTGGACTGTTCCCATGAGGCACAGGGTCAGAGCTGATTTGCATATAGCCAGTGTCTAACCCAGGGTGGTGTGGAGTGCAAAAAAACGATGGATTTAGGCCCAGATCCTTGTACTGGAGTGAATGTATGACATTGTTCTACATTCTGTCCATCAACTGTGTTTTTTGCAATTTTCACCCCGAGTGGGCTGGGTATGCTCAGACGTGAGTCCCAGGCTCTCCACACCACTGGAGTCAAGCTATCCAGGCTGATGAAGGCTGACAGCCAGAAACCGGTCCTTGGATGCTTGATTCCGGTCTGGGAAAGACATGGCTTGGTAGTTCGGACTGGACTGTTCCCATGAGGCACAGGGTCAGAGCTGATTTGCATATAGCCAGTGTCTAACCCAGGGTGGTGTGGAGTGCAAAAAAACGATGGATTTAGGCCCAGATCCTTGTACTGGGGTGAATGTATGACATTGTTCTACATTCTGTCCATCAACTGTGTTTTTTGCAATTTTCACCCCGAGTGGGCTGGGTATGCTCAGAGGTGAGTCCCAGGCTCTCCACACCACTGGAGTCAAGCTATCCAGGCTGATGAAGGCTGATAGCCAGAAACCGGTCCTTGGATGCTTGATTCCGGTCTGGGAAAGACATGGCTTGGTAGTTCGGACTGGACTGTTCCCATGAGGCACAGGGTCAGAGCTGATTTGCATATAGCCAGTGTCTAACCCAGGGTGGTGTGGAGTGCAAAAAAACGATGGATTTAGGCCCAGATCCTTGTACTGGGGTGAATGTATGACATTGTTCTACATTCTGTCCATCAACTGTGTTTTTTGCAATTTTCACCCCGGGTGGGCTGGGTATGCTCAGACGTGAGTCCCAGGCTCTCCACACCACTGGAGTCAAGCTATCCAGACTGATGAAGGCTGATAGCCAGAAACCGGTCCTTGGATGCTTGATTCCGGTCTGGGAAAGACATGGCTTGGTAGTTCGGACTGGACTGTTCCCATGAGGCACAGGGTCAGAGCTGATTTGCATATAGCCAGTGTCTAACCCAGGGTGGTGTGGAGTGCAAAAAAACGATGGATTTAGGCCCAGATCCTTGTACTGGGGTGAATGTATGACATTGTTCTACATTCTGTCCATCAACTGTGTTTTTTGCAATTTTCACCCCGAGTGGGCTGGGTATGCCCAGACGTGAGTCCCAGGCTCTCCACACCACTGGAGTCAAGCTATCCAGGCTGATGAACGCTGATAGCCAGAAACCGGTCCTTGGATGCTTGATTCCGGTCTGGGAAAGACATGGCTTGGTAGTTCGGACTGGACTGTTCCCATGAGGCACAGGGTCAGAGCTGATTTGCATATAGCCAGTGTCTAACCCAGGGTGGTGTGGAGTGCAAAAAAACGATGGATTTAGGCCCAGATCCTTGTACTTCGGTGAATGTATGACATTGTTCTACATTCCGTCCATCAACTGTGTTTTTTGCAATTTTCACCCCGAGTGGGCTGGGTATGCTCAGAGGTGAGTCCCAGGCTCTCCACACCACTGGAGTCAAGCTATCCAGGCTGATGAAGGCTGATAGCCAGAAACCGGTCCTTGGATGCTTGATTCCGGTCTGGGAAAGACATGGCTTGGTAGTTCGGACTGGACTGTTCCAATGAGGCACAGGGTCAGAGCTGATTTGCATATAGCCAGTGTCTAACCCAGGGTGGTGTGGAGTGCAAAAAAACGATGGATTTAGGCCCAGATCCTTGTACTGGAGTGAATGTATGACATTGTTCTACATTCTGTCCATCAACTGTGTTTTTTGCAATTTTCACCCCGAGTGGGCTGGGTATGCTCAGACGTGAGTCCCAGGCTCTCCACACCACTGGAGTCAAGCTATCCAGGCTGATGAAGGCTGACAGCCAGAAACCGGTCCTTGGATGCTTGATTCCGGTCTGGGAAAGACATGGCTTGGTAGTTCGGACTGGACTGTTCCCATGAGGCACAGGGTCAGAGCTGATTTGCATATAGCCAGTGTCTAACCCAGGGTGGTGTGGAGTGCAAAAAAACGATGGATTTAGGCCCAGATCCTTGTACTGGGGTGAATGTATGACATTGTTCTACATTCTGTCCATCAACTGTGTTTTTTGCAATTTTCACCCCGAGTGGGCTGGGTATGCTCAGAGGTGAGTCCCAGGCTCTCCACACCACTGGAGTCAAGCTATCCAGGCTGATGAAGGCTGATAGCCAGAAACCGGTCCTTGGATGCTTGATTCCGGTCTGGGAAAGACATGGCTTGGTAGTTCGGACTGGACTGTTCCCATGAGGCACAGGGTCAGAGCTGATTTGCATATAGCCAGTGTCTAACCCAGGGTGGTGTGGAGTGCAAAAAAACGATGGATTTAGGCCCAGATCCTTGTACTGGGGTGAATGTATGACATTGTTCTACATTCTGTCCATCAACTGTGTTTTTTGCAATTTTCACCCCGAGTGGGCTGGGTATGCCCAGACGTGAGTCCCAGGCTCTCCACACCACTGGAGTCAAGCTATCCAGGCTGATGAACGCTGATAGCCAGAAACCGGTCCTTGGATGCTTGATTCCGGTCTGGGAAAGACATGGCTTGGTAGTTCGGACAGGACTGTTCCCATGAGGCACAGGGTCAGAGCTGATTTGCATATAGCCAGTGTCTAACCCAGGGTGGTGTGGAGTGCAAAAAAAGATGGGTTTAGGCCCAGATCCTTGTACTGGGGTGAATGTATGACATTGTTCTACATTCTGTCCATCAACTGTGTTTTTTGCAATTTTCACCCCGAGTGGGCTGGGTATGCTCAGAGGTGAGTCCCAGGCTCTCCACACCACTGGAGTCAAGCTATCCAGGCTGATGAAGGCTGATAGCCAGAAACCGGTCCTTGGATGCTTGATTCCGGTCTGGGAAAGACATGGCTTGGTAGTTCGGACTGGACTGTTCCCATGAGGCACAGGGTCAGAGCTGATTTGCATATAGCCAGTGTCTAACCCAGGGTGGTGTGGAGTGCAAAAAAACGATGGATTTAGGCCCAGATCCTTGTACTTCGGTGAATGTATGACATTGTTCTACATTCCGTCCATCAACTGTGTTTTTTGCAATTTTCACCCCGAGTGGGCTGGGTATGCTCAGAGGTGAGTCCCAGGCTCTCCACACCACTGGAGTCAAGCTATCCAGGCTGATGAACGCTGATAGCCAGAAACCGGTCTTTGGATGCTTGATTCCGGTCTGGGAAAGACATGGCTTGGTAGTTCGAACTGGACTGTTCCCATGAGGCACAGGGTCAGAGCTGATTTGCATATAGCCAGTGTCTAACCCAGGGTGGTGTGGAGTGCAAAAAAACGATGGATTTAGGCCCAGATCCTTGTACTGGGGTGAATGTATGATATTGTTCTACATTCTGTCCATCAACTGTGTTTTTTGCAATTTTCACCCCGAGTGGGCTGGGTATGCTCAGACGTGAGTCACAGGCTCTCCACACCACTGGAGTCAAGCTATCCAGGCTGATGAAGGCTGATAGCCAGAAACCGGTCCTTGGATGCTTGATTCCGGTCTGGGAAAGACATGGCTTGGTAGTTCGGACTGGACTGTTCCCATGAGGCACAGGGTCAGAGCTGATTTGCATATAGCCAGTGTCTAACCCAGGGTGGTGTGGAGTGCAAAAAAACGATGGATTTAGGCCCAGATCCTTGTACTGGGGTGAATGTATGACATTGTTCTACATTCTGTCCATCAACTGTGTTTTTTGCAATTTTCACCCCGAGTGGGCTGGGTATGCTCAGACCTGAGTCCCAGGCTCTCCACACCACTGGAGTCAAGCTATCCAGGCTGATGAAGGCTGATAGCCAGAAACCGGTCCTTGGATGCTTGATTCCGGTCTGGGAAAGACCTGGCTTGGTAGTTCGGACTGGACTGTTCCCATGAGGCACAGGGTCAGAGCTGATTAGCATATAGCCAGTGTCTAACCCAGGGTGGTGTGGAGTGCAAAAAAATGATGGATTTAGGCCCAGATCCTTGTACTCGGGTGAATGTATGACAATGTTCTACATTCTGTCCATCAACTGTGTTTTTTGCAATTTTCACCCCGAGTGGGCTGGGTATGCTCAGACGTGAGTCCCAGGCTCTCCACACCACTGGAGTCAAGCTATCCAGGCTGATGAAGGCTGATAGCCAGAAACCGGTCCTTGGATGCTTGATTCCGGTCTGGGAAAGACATGGCTTGGTAGTTCGGACTGGACTGTTCCCATGAGGCACAGGGTCAGAGCTGATTTGCATATAGCCAGTGTCTAACCCAGGGTGGTGTGGAGTGCAAAAAAACGATGGATTTAGGCCCAGATCCTTGTACTTCGGTGAATGTATGACATTGTTCTACATTCCGTCCATCAACTGTGTTTTTTGCAATTTTCACCCCGAGTGGGCTGGGTATGCTCAGACGTGAGTCCCAGGCTCTCCACACCACTGGAGTCAAGCTATCCAGGCTGATGAAGGCTGATAGCCAGAAACCGGTCCTTGGATGCTTGATTCCGGTCTGGGAAAGACATGGCTTGGTAGTTCGGACTGGACTGTTCCCATGAGGCACAGGGTCAGAGCTGATTTGCATATAGCCAGTGTCTAACCCAGGGTGGTGTGGAGTGCAAAAAAACGATGGATTTAGGCCCAGATCCTTGTACTGGAGTGAATGTATGACATTGTTCTACATTCTGTCCATCAACTGTGTTTTTTGCAATTTTCACCCCGAGTGGGCTGGGTATGCTCAGACGTGAGTCCCAGGCTCTCCACACCACTGGAGTCAAGCTATCCAGGCTGATGAAGGCTGACAGCCAGAAACCGGTCCTTGGATGCTTGATTCCGGTCTGGGAAAGACATGGCTTGGTAGTTCGGACTGGACTGTTCCCATGAGGCACAGGGTCAGAGCTGATTTGCATATAGCCAGTGTCTAACCCAGGGTGGTGTGGAGTGCAAAAAAACGATGGATTTAGGCCCAGATCCTTGTACTGGGGTGAATGTATGACATTGTTCTACATTCTGTCCATCAACTGTGTTTTTTGCAATTTTCACCCCGAGTGGGCTGGGTATGCTCAGAGGTGAGTCCCAGGCTCTCCACACCACTGGAGTCAAGCTATCCAGGCTGATGAAGGCTGATAGCCAGAAACCGGTCCTTGGATGCTTGATTCCGGTCTGGGAAAGACATGGCTTGGTAGTTCGGACTGGACTGTTCCCATGAGGCACAGGGTCAGAGCTGATTTGCATATAGCCAGTGTCTAACCCAGGGTTGTGTGGAGTGCAAAAAAACGATGGATTTAGGCCCAGATCCTTGTACTTCGGTGAATGTATGACATTGTTCTACATTCTGTCCATCAACTGTGTTTTTTGCAATTTTCACCCCGGGTGGGCTGGGTATGCTCAGACGTGAGTCCCAGGCTCTCCACACCACTGGAGTCAAGCTATCCAGACTGATGAAGGCTGATAGCCAGAAACCGGTCCTTGGATGCTTGATTCCGGTCTGGGAAAGACATGGCTTGGTAGTTCGGACTGGACTGTTCCCATGAGGCACAGGGTCAGAGCTGATTTGCATATAGCCAGTGTCTAACCCAGGGTGGTGTGGAGTGCAAAAAAACGATGGATTTAGGCCCAGATCCTTGTACTGGGGTGAATGTATGACATTGTTCTACATTCTGTCCATCAACTGTGTTTTTTGCAATTTTCACCCCGAGTGGGCTGGGTATGCCCAGACGTGAGTCCCAGGCTCTCCACACCACTGGAGTCAAGCTATCCAGGCTGATGAACGCTGATAGCCAGAAACCGGTCCTTGGATGCTTGATTCCGGTCTGGGAAAGACATGGCTTGGTAGTTCGGACTGGACTGTTCCCATGAGGCACAGGGTCAGAGCTGATTTGCATATAGCCAGTGTCTAACCCAGGGTGGTGTGGAGTGCAAAAAAACGATGGATTTAGGCCCAGATCCTTGTACTTCGGTGAATGTATGACATTGTTCTACATTCCGTCCATCAACTGTGTTTTTTGCAATTTTCACCCCGAGTGGGCTGGGTATGCTCAGAGGTGAGTCCCAGGCTCTCCACACCACTGGAGTCAAGCTATCCAGGCTGATGAAGGCTGATAGCCAGAAACCGGTCCTTGGATGCTTGATTCCGGTCTGGGAAAGACATGGCTTGGTAGTTCGGACTGGACTGTTCCAATGAGGCACAGGGTCAGAGCTGATTTGCATATAGCCAGTGTCTAACCCAGGGTGGTGTGGAGTGCAAAAAAACGATGGATTTAGGCCCAGATCCTTGTACTGGAGTGAATGTATGACATTGTTCTACATTCTGTCCATCAACTGTGTTTTTTGCAATTTTCACCCCGAGTGGGCTGGGTATGCTCAGACGTGAGTCCCAGGCTATCCACACCACTGGAGTCAAGCTATCCAGGCTGATGAAGGCTGACAGCCAGAAACCGGTCCTTGGATGCTTGATTCCGGTCTGGGAAAGACATGGCTTGGTAGTTCGGACTGGACTGTTCCCATGAGGCACAGGGTCAGAGCTGATTTGCATATAGCCAGTGTCTAACCCAGGGTGGTGTGGAGTGCAAAAAACGATGGATTTAGGCCCAGATCCTTGTACTGGGGTGAATGTATGACATTGTTCTACATTCTGTCCATCAACTGTGTTTTTTGCAATTTTCACCCCGAGTGGGCTGGGTATGCTCAGAGGTGAGTCCCAGGCTCTCCACACCACTGGAGTCAAGCTATCCAGGCTGATGAAGGCTGATAGCCAGAAACCGGTCCTTGGATGCTTGATTCCGGTCTGGGAAAGACATGGCTTGGTAGTTCGGACTGGACTGTTCCCATGAGGCACAGGGTCAGAGCTGATTTGCATATAGCCAGTGTCTAACCCAGGGTGGTGTGGAGTGCAAAAAAACGATGGATTTAGGCCCAGATCCTTGTACTGGGGTGAATGTATGACATTGTTCTACATTCTGTCCATCAACTGTGTTTTTTGCAATTTTCACCCCGAGTGGGCTGGGTATGCCCAGACGTGAGTCCCAGGCTCTCCACACCACTGGAGTCAAGCTATCCAGGCTGATGAACGCTGATAGCCAGAAACCGGTCCTTGGATGCTTGATTCCGGTCTGGGAAAGACATGGCTTGGTAGTTCGGACAGGACTGTTCCCATGAGGCACAGGGTCAGAGCTGATTTGCATATAGCCAGTGTCTAACCCAGGGTGGTGTGGAGTGCAAAAAAAGATGGGTTTAGGCCCAGATCCTTGTACTGGGGTGAATGTATGACATTGTTCTACATTCTGTCCATCAACTGTGTTTTTTGCAATTTTCACCCCGAGTGGGCTGGGTATGCTCAGAGGTGAGTCCCAGGCTCTCCACACCACTGGAGTCAAGCTATCCAGGCTGATGAAGGCTGATAGCCAGAAACCGGTCCTTGGATGCTTGATTCCGGTCTGGGAAAGACATGGCTTGGTAGTTCGGACTGGACTGTTCCCATGAGGCACAGGGTCAGAGCTGATTTGCATATAGCCAGTGTCTAACCCAGGGTGGTGTGGAGTGCAAAAAAACGATGGATTTAGGCCCAGATCCTTGTACTTCGGTGAATGTATGACATTGTTCTACATTCCGTCCATCAACTGTGTTTTTTGCAATTTTCACCCCGAGTGGGCTGGGTATGCTCAGAGGTGAGTCCCAGGCTCTCCACACCACTGGAGTCAAGCTATCCAGGCTGATGAACGCTGATAGCCAGAAACCGGTCCTTGGATGCTTGATTCCGGTCTGGGAAAGACATGGCTTGGTAGTTCGAACTGGACTGTTCCCATGAGGCACAGGGTCAGAGCTGATTTGCATATAGCCAGTGTCTAACCCAGGGTGGTGTGGAGTGCAAAAAAACGATGGATTTAGGCCCAGATCCTTGTACTGGGGTGAATGTATGACATTGTTCTACATTCTGTCCATCAACTGTGTTTTTTGCAATTTTCACCCCGAGTGGGCTGGGTATGCCCAGACGTGAGTCCCAGGCTCTCCACACCACTGGAGTCAAGCTATCCAGGCTGATGAACGCTGATAGCCAGAAACCGGTCCTTGGATGCTTGATTCCGGTCTGGGAAAGACATGGCTTGGTAGTTCGGACTGGACTGTTCCCATGAGGCACAGGGTCAGAGCTGATTTGCATATAGCCAGTGTCTAACCCAGGGTGGTGTGGAGTGCAAAAAAACGATGGATTTAGGCCCAGATCCTTGTACTTCGGTGAGTGTATGACATTGTTCTACATTCCGTCCATCAACTGTGTTTTTTGCAATTTTCACCCCGAGTGGGCTGGGTATGCTCAGAGGTGAGTCCCAGACTCTCCACACCACTGGAGTCAAGCTATCCAGGCTGATGAAGGCTGATAGCCAGAAACCGGTCCTTGGATGCTTGATTCCGGTCTGGGAAAGACATGGCTTGGTAGTTCGGACTGGACTGTTCCAATGAGGCACAGGGTCAGAGCTGATTTGCATATAGCCAGTGTCTAACCCAGGGTGGTGTGAAGTGCAAAAAAACGATGGATTTAGGCCCAGATCCTTGTACTGGAGTGAATGTATGACATTGTTCTACATTCTGTCCATCAACTGTGTTTTTTGCAATTTTCACCCCGAGTGGGCTGGGTATGCTCAGACGTGAGTCCCAGGCTCTCCACACCACTGGAGTCAAGCTATCCAGGCTGATGAAGGCTGACAGCCAGAAACCGGTCCTTGGATGCTTGATTCCGGTCTGGGAAAGACATGGCTTGGTAGTTCGGACTGGACTGTTCCCATGAGGCACAGGGTCAGAGCTGATTTGCATATAGCCAGTGTCTAACCCAGGGTGGTGTGGAGTGCAAAAAAACGATGGATTTAGGCCCAGATCCTTGTACTGGGGTGAATGTATGACATTGTTCTACATTCTGTCCATCAACTGTGTTTTTTGCAATTTTCACCCCAAGTGGGCTGGGTATGCTCAGAGGTGAGTCCCAGGCTCTCCACACCACTGGAGTCAAGCTATCCAGGCTGATGAAGGCTGATAGCCAGAAACCGGTCCTTGGATGCTTGATTCCGGTCTGGGAAAGACATGGCTTGGTAGTTCGGACTGGACTGTTCCCATGAGGCACAGGGTCAGAGCTGATTTGCATATAGCCAGTGTCTAACCCAGGGTGGTGTGGAGTGCAAAAAAACGATGGATTTAGGCCCAGATCCTTGTACTGGGGTGAATGTATGACATTGTTCTACATTCTGTCCATCAACTGTGTTTTTTGCAATTTTCACCCCGAGTGGGCTGGGTATGCCCAGACGTGAGTCCCAGGCTCTCCACACCACTGGAGTCAAGCTATCCAGGCTGATGAACGCTGATAGCCAGAAACCGGTCCTTGGATGCTTGATTCCGGTCTGGGAAAGACATGGCTTGGTAGTTCGGACAGGACTGTTCCCATGAGGCACAGGGTCAGAGCTGATTTGCATATAGCCAGTGTCTAACCCAGGGTGGTGTGGAGTGCAAAAAAAGATGGGTTTAGGCCCAGATCCTTGTACTGGGGTGAATGTATGACATTGTTCTACATTCTGTCCATCAACTGTGTTTTTTGCAATTTTCACCCCGAGTGGGCTGGGTATGCTCAGAGGTGAGTCCCAGGCTCTCCACACCACTGGAGTCAAGCTATCCAGGCTGATGAAGGCTGATAGCCAGAAACCGGTCCTTGGATGCTTGATTCCGGTCTGGGAAAGACATGGCTTGGTAGTTCGGACTGGACTGTTCCCATGAGGCACAGGGTCAGAGCTGATTTGCATATAGCCAGTGTCTAACCCAGGGTGGTGTGGAGTGCAAAAAAACGATGGATTTAGGCCCAGATCCTTGTACTTCGGTGAATGTATGACATTGTTCTACATTCCGTCCATCAACTGTGTTTTTTGCAATTTTCACCCCGAGTGGGCTGGGTATGCTCAGAGGTGAGTCCCAGGCTCTCCACACCACTGGAGTCAAGCTATCCAGGCTGATGAAGGCTGATAGCCAGAAACCGGTCCTTGGATGCTTGATTCCGGTCTGGGAAAGACATGGCTTGGTAGTTCGGACTGGACTGTTCCAATGAGGCACAGGGTCAGAGCTGATTTGCATATAGCCAGTGTCTAACCCAGGGTGGTGTGGAGTGCAAAAAAACGATGGATTTAGGCCCAGATCCTTGTACTGGAGTGAATGTATGACATTGTTCTACATTCTGTCCATCAACTGTGTTTTTTGCAATTTTCACCCCGAGTGGGCTGGGTATGCTCAGACGTGAGTCCCAGGCTCTTTACACCACTGGAGTCAAGCTATCCAGGCTGATGAAGGCTGACAGCCAGAAACCGGTCCTTGGATGCTTGATTCCGGTCTGGGAAAGACATGGCTTGGTAGTTCGGACTGGACTGTTCCCATGAGGCACAGGGTCAGAGCTGATTTGCATATAGCCAGTGTCTAACCCAGGGTGGTGTGGAGTGCAAAAAAACGATGGATTTAGGCCCAGATCCTTGTACTGGGGTGAATGTATGACATTGTTCTACATTCTGTCCATCAACTGTGTTTTTTGCAATTTTCACCCCGAGTGGGCTGGGTATGCTCAGAGGTGAGTCCCAGGCTCTCCACACCACTGGAGTCAAGCTATCCAGGCTGATGAAGGCTGATAGCCAGAAACCGGTCCTTGGATGCTTGATTCCGGTCTGGGAAAGACATGGCTTGGTAGTTCGGACTGGACTGTTCCCATGAGGCACAGGGTCAGAGCTGATTTGCATATAGCCAGTGTCTAACCCAGGGTGGTGTGGAGTGCAAAAAAACGATGGATTTAGGCCCAGATCCTTGTACTTCGGTGAATGTATGACATTGTTCTACATTCCGTCCATCAACTGTGTTTTTTGCAATTTTCACCCCGAGTGGGCTGGGTATGCTCAGAGGTGAGTCCCAGGCTCTCCACACCACTGGAGTCAAGCTATCCAGGCTGATGAAGGCTGATAGCCAGAAACCGGTCCTTGGATGCTTGATTCCGGTCTGGGAAAGACATGGCTTGGTAGTTCGGACAGGACTGTTCCCATGAGGCACAGGGTCAGAGCTGATTTGCATATAGCCAGTGTCTAACCCAGGGTGGTGTGGAGTGCAAAAAAACGATGGATTTAGGCCCAGATCCTTGTACTGGAGTGAATGTATGACATTGTTCTACATTCTGTCCATCAACTGTGTTTTTTGCAATTTTCACCCCGAGTGGGCTGGGTATGCTCAGACGTGAGTCCCAGGCTCTCCACACCACTGGAGTCAAGCTATCCAGGCTGATGAAGGCTGACAGCCAGAAACCGGTCCTTGGATGCTTGATTCCGGTCTGGGAAAGACATGGCTTGGTAGTTCGGACTGGACTGTTCCCATGAGGCACAGGGTCAGAGCTGATTTGCATATAGCCAGTGTCTAACCCAGGGTGGTGTGGAGTGCAAAAAAACGATGGATTTAGGCCCAGATCCTTGTACTGGGGTGAATGTATGACATTGTTCTACATTCTGTCCATCAACTGTGTTTTTTGCAATTTTCACCCCGAGTGGGCTGGGTATGCTCAGAGGTGAGTCCCAGGCTCTCCACACCACTGGAGTCAAGCTATCCAGGCTGATGAAGGCTGATAGCCAGAAACCGGTCCTTGGATGCTTGATTCCGGTCTGGGAAAGACATGGCTTGGTAGTTCGGACTGGACTGTTCCCATGAGGCACAGGGTCAGAGCTGATTTGCATATAGCCAGTGTCTAACCCAGGGTGGTGTGGAGTGCAAAAAAACGATGGATTTAGGCCCAGATCCTTGTACTGGGGTGAATGTATGACATTGTTCTACATTCTGTCCATCAACTGTGTTTTTTGCAATTTTCACCCCGAGTGGGCTGGGTATGCCCAGACGTGAGTCCCAGGCTCTCCACACCACTGGAGTCAAGCTATCCAGGCTGATGAACGCTGATAGCCAGAAACCGGTCCTTGGATGCTTGATTCCGGTCTGGGAAAGACATGGCTTGGTAGTTCGGACAGGACTGTTCCCATGAGGCACAGGGTCAGAGCTGATTTGCATATAGCCAGTGTCTAACCCAGGGTGGTGTGGAGTGCAAAAAAAGATGGGTTTAGGCCCAGATCCTTGTACTGGGGTGAATGTATGACATTGTTCTACATTCTGTCCATCAACTGTGTTTTTTGCAATTTTCACCCCGAGTGGGCTGGGTATGCTCAGAGGTGAGTCCCAGGCTCTCCACACCACTGGAGTCAAGCTATCCAGGCTGATGAAGGCTGATAGCCAGAAACCGGTCCTTGGATGCTTGATTCCGGTCTGGGAAAGACATGGCTTGGTAGTTCGGACTGGACTGTTCCCATGAGGCACAGGGTCAGAGCTGATTTGCATATAGCCAGTGTCTAACCCAGGGTGGTGTGGAGTGCAAAAAAACGATGGATTTAGGCCCAGATCCTTGTACTTCGGTGAATGTATGACATTGTTCTACATTCCGTCCATCAACTGTGTTTTTTGCAATTTTCACCCCGAGTGGGCTGGGTATGCTCAGAGGTGAGTCCCAGGCTCTCCACACCACTGGAGTCAAGCTATCCAGGCTGATGAACGCTGATAGCCAGAAACCGGTCCTTGGATGCTTGATTCCGGTCTGGGAAAGACATGGCTTGGTAGTTCGGACTGGACTGTTCCCATGAGGCACAGGGTCAGAGCTGATTTGCATATAGCCAGTGTCTAACCCAGGGTGGTGTGGAGTGCAAAAAAACGATGGATTTAGGCCCAGATCCTTGTACTGGGGTGAATGTATGACATTGTTCTACATTCTGTCCATCAACTGTGTTTTTTGCAATTTTCACCCCGAGTGGGCTGGGTATGCCCAGACGTGAGTCCCAGGCTCTCCACACCACTGGAGTCAAGCTATCCAGGCTGATGAACGCTGATAGCCAGAAACCGGTCCTTGGATGCTTGATTCCGGTCTGGGAAAGACATGGCTTGGTAGTTCGGACTGGACTGTTCCCATGAGGCACAGGGTCAGAGCTGATTTGCATATAGCCAGTGTCTAACCCAGGGTGGTGTGGAGTGCAAAAAAACGATGGATTTAGGCCCAGATCCTTGTACTTCGGTGAGTGTATGACATTGTTCTACATTCCGTCCATCAACTGTGTTTTTTGCAATTTTCACCCCGAGTGGGCTGGGTATGCTCAGAGGTGAGTCCCAGACTCTCCACACCACTGGAGTCAAGCTATCCAGGCTGATGAAGGCTGATAGCCAGAAACCGGTCCTTGGATGCTTGATTCCGGTCTGGGAAAGACATGGCTTGGTAGTTCGGACTGGACTGTTCCAATGAGGCACAGGGTCAGAGCTGATTTGCATATAGCCAGTGTCTAACCCAGGGTGGTGTGAAGTGCAAAAAAACGATGGATTTAGGCCCAGATCCTTGTACTGGAGTGAATGTATGACATTGTTCTACATTCTGTCCATCAACTGTGTTTTTTGCAATTTTCACCCCGAGTGGGCTGGGTATGCTCAGACGTGAGTCCCAGGCTCTCCACACCACTGGAGTCAAGCTATCCAGGCTGATGAAGGCTGACAGCCAGAAACCGGTCCTTGGATGCTTGATTCCGGTCTGGGAAAGACATGGCTTGGTAGTTCGGACTGGACTGTTCCCATGAGGCACAGGGTCAGAGCTGATTTGCATATAGCCAGTGTCTAACCCAGGGTGGTGTGGAGTGCAAAAAAACGATGGATTTAGGCCCAGATCCTTGTACTGGGGTGAATGTATGACATTGTTCTACATTCTGTCCATCAACTGTGTTTTTTGCAATTTTCACCCCGAGTGGGCTGGGTATGCTCAGAGGTGAGTCCCAGGCTCTCCACACCACTGGAGTCAAGCTATCCAGGCTGATGAAGGCTGATAGCCAGAAACCGGTCCTTGGATGCTTGATTCCGGTCTGGGAAAGACATGGCTTGGTAGTTCGGACTGGACTGTTCCCATGAGGCACAGGGTCAGAGCTGATTTGCATATAGCCAGTGTCTAACCCAGGGTGGTGTGGAGTGCAAAAAAACGATGGATTTAGGCCCAGATCCTTGTACTGGGGTGAATGTATGACATTGTTCTACATTCTGTCCATCAACTGTGTTTTTTGCAATTTTCACCCCGAGTGGGCTGGGTATGCCCAGACGTGAGTCCCAGGCTCTCCACACCACTGGAGTCAAGCTATCCAGGCTGATGAACGCTGATAGCCAGAAACCGGTCCTTGGATGCTTGATTCCGGTCTGGGAAAGACATGGCTTGGTAGTTCGGACAGGACTGTTCCCATGAGGCACAGGGTCAGAGCTGATTTGCATATAGCCAGTGTCTAACCCAGGGTGGTGTGGAGTGCAAAAAAAGATGGGTTTAGGCCCAGATCCTTGTACTGGGGTGAATGTATGACATTGTTCTACATTCTGTCCATCAACTGTGTTTTTTGCAATTTTCACCCCGAGTGGGCTGGGTATGCTCAGAGGTGAGTCCCAGGCTCTCCACACCACTGGAGTCAAGCTATCCAGGCTGATGAAGGCTGATAGCCAGAAACCGGTCCTTGGATGCTTGATTCCGGTCTGGGAAAGACATGGCTTGGTAGTTCGGACTGGACTGTTCCCATGAGGCACAGGGTCAGAGCTGATTTGCATATAGCCAGTGTCTAACCCAGGGTGGTGTGGAGTGCAAAAAAACGATGGATTTAGGCCCAGATCCTTGTACTTCGGTGAATGTATGACATTGTTCTACATTCCGTCCATCAACTGTGTTTTTTGCAATTTTCACCCCGAGTGGGCTGGGTATGCTCAGAGGTGAGTCCCAGGCTCTCCACACCACTGGAGTCAAGCTATCCAGGCTGATGAAGGCTGATAGCCAGAAACCGGTCCTTGGATGCTTGATTCCGGTCTGGGAAAGACATGGCTTGGTAGTTCGGACTGGACTGTTCCAATGAGGCACAGGGTCAGAGCTGATTTGCATATAGCCAGTGTCTAACCCAGGGTGGTGTGGAGTGCAAAAAAACGATGGATTTAGGCCCAGATCCTTGTACTGGAGTGAATGTATGACATTGTTCTACATTCTGTCCATCAACTGTGTTTTTTGCAATTTTCACCCCGAGTGGGCTGGGTATGCTCAGACGTGAGTCCCAGGCTCTCCACACCACTGGAGTCAAGCTATCCAGGCTGATGAAGGCTGACAGCCAGAAACCGGTCCTTGGATGCTTGATTCCGGTCTGGGAAAGACATGGCTTGGTAGTTCGGACTGGACTGTTCCCATGAGGCACAGGGTCAGAGCTGATTTGCATATAGCCAGTGTCTAACCCAGGGTGGTGTGGAGTGCAAAAAAACGATGGATTTAGGCCCAGATCCTTGTACTGGGGTGAATGTATGACATTGTTCTACATTCTGTCCATCAACTGTGTTTTTTGCAATTTTCACCCCGAGTGGGCTGGGTATGCTCAGAGGTGAGTCCCAGGCTCTCCACACCACTGGAGTCAAGCTATCCAGGCTGATGAAGGCTGATAGCCAGAAACCGGTCCTTGGATGCTTGATTCCGGTCTGGGAAAGACATGGCTTGGTAGTTCGGACTGGACTGTTCCCATGAGGCACAGGGTCAGAGCTGATTTGCATATAGCCAGTGTCTAACCCAGGGTGGTGTGGAGTGCAAAAAAACGATGGATTTAGGCCCAGATCCTTGTACTGGGGTGAATGTATGACATTGTTCTACATTCTGTCCATCAACTGTGTTTTTTGCAATTTTCACCCCGAGTGGGCTGGGTATGCCCAGACGTGAGTCCCAGGCTCTCCACACCACTGGAGTCAAGCTATCCAGGCTGATGAACGCTGATAGCCAGAAACCGGTCCTTGGATGCTTGATTCCGGTCTGGGAAAGACATGGCTTGGTAGTTCGGACAGGACTGTTCCCATGAGGCACAGGGTCAGAGCTGATTTGCATATAGCCAGTGTCTAACCCAGGGTGGTGTGGAGTGCAAAAAAAGATGGCTTTAGGCCCAGATCCTTGTACTGGGGTGAATGTATGACATTGTTCTACATTCTGTCCATCAACTGTGTTTTTTGCAATTTTCACCCCGAGTGGGCTGGGTATGCTCAGAGGTGAGTCCCAGGCTCTCCACACCACTGGAGTCAAGCTATCCAGGCTGATGAAGGCTGATAGCCAGAAACCGGTCCTTGGATGCTTGATTCCGGTCTGGGAAAGACATGGCTTGGTAGTTCGGACTGGACTGTTCCAATGAGGCACAGGGTCAGAGCTGATTTGCATATAGCCAGTGTCTAACCCAGGGTGGTGTGGAGTGCAAAAAAACGATGGATTTAGGCCCAGATCCTTGTACTGGAGTGAATGTATGACATTGTTCTACATTCTGTCCATCAACTGTGTTTTTTGCAATTTTCACCCCGAGTGGGCTGGGTATGCTCAGACGTGAGTCCCAGGCTCTCCACACCACTGGAGTCAAGCTATCCAGGCTGATGAAGGCTGACAGCCAGAAACCGGTCCTTGGATGCTTGATTCCGGTCTGGGAAAGACATGGCTTGGTAGTTCGGACTGGACTGTTCCCATGAGGCACAGGGTCAGAGCTGATTTGCATATAGCCAGTGTCTAACCCAGGGTGGTGTGGAGTGCAAAAAAACGATGGATTTAGGCCCAGATCCTTGTACTGGGGTGAATGTATGACATTGTTCTACATTCTGTCCATCAACTGTGTTTTTTGCAATTTTCACCCCGAGTGGGCTGGGTATGCTCAGAGGTGAGTCCCAGGCTCTCCACACCACTGGAGTCAAGCTATCCAGGCTGATGAAGGCTGATAGCCAGAAACCGGTCCTTGGATGCTTGATTCCGGTCTGGGAAAGACATGGCTTGGTAGTTCGGACTGGACTGTTCCCATGAGGCACAGGGTCAGAGCTGATTTGCATATAGCCAGTGTCTAACCCAGGGTGGTGTGGAGTGCAAAAAAACGATGGATTTAGGCCCAGATCCTTGTACTGGGGTGAATGTATGACATTGTTCTACATTCTGTCCATCAACTGTGTTTTTTGCAATTTTCACCCCGAGTGGGCTGGGTATGCCCAGACGTGAGTCCCAGGCTCTCCACACCACTGGAGTCAAGCTATCCAGGCTGATGAACGCTGATAGCCAGAAACCGGTCCTTGGATGCTTGATTCCGGTCTGGGAAAGACATGGCTTGGTAGTTCGGACAGGACTGTTCCCATGAGGCACAGGGTCAGAGCTGATTTGCATATAGCCAGTGTCTAACCCAGGGTGGTGTGGAGTGCAAAAAAAGATGGGTTTAGGCCCAGATCCTTGTACTGGGGTGAATGTATGACATTGTTCTACATTCTGTCCATCAACTGTGTTTTTTGCAATTTTCACCCCGAGTGGGCTGGGTATGCTCAGAGGTGAGTCCCAGGCTCTCCACACCACTGGAGTCAAGCTATCCAGGCTGATGAAGGCTGATAGCCAGAAACCGGTCCTTGGATGCTTGATTCCGGTCTGGGAAAGACATGGCTTGGTAGTTCGGACTGGACTGTTCCCATGAGGCACAGGGTCAGAGCTGATTTGCATATAGCCAGTGTCTAACCCAGGGTGGTGTGGAGTGCAAAAAAACAATGGATTTAGGCCCAGATCCTTGTACTGGGGTGAATGTATAACATTGTTCTACCTTCTGTCCATCAACTGTGTTTTTTGCAATTTTCACCCCGAGTGGGCTGGGTATGCTCAGACGTGAGTCCCAGGCTCTCCACACCACTGGAGTCAAGCTATCCAGGCTGATGAAGGCTGATAGCCAGAAACCGGTCCTTGGATGCTTGATTCCGGTCTGGGAAAGACATGGCTTGGTAGTTCGGACTGGACTGTTCCCATGAGGCACAGGGTCAGAGCTGATTTGCATATAGCCAGTGTCTAACCCAGGGTGGTGTGGAGTGCAAACAAATGATGGATTTAGGCCCAGATCCTTGTACTGGGGTGAATGTATGACATTGTTCTACATTCTGTCCATCAACTGTGTTTTTTGCAATTTTCACCCCGAGTGGGCTGGGTATGCTCAGAGGTGAGTCCCAGGCTCTCCACACCACTGGAGTCAAGCTATCCAGGCTGATGAAGGCTGATAGCCAGAAACCGGTCCTTGGATGCTTGATTCCGGTCTGGGAAAGACATGGCTTGGTAGTTCGGACTGGACTGTTCCCATGAGGCACAGGGTCAGAGCTGATTTGCATATAGCCAGTGTCTAACCCAGGGTGGTGTGGAGTGCAAAAAAACGATGGATTTAGGCCCAGATCCTTGTACTTCGGTGAATGTATGACATTGTTCTACATTCCGTCCATCAACTGTGTTTTTTGCAATTTTCACCCCGAGTGGGCTGGGTATGCTCAGAGGTGAGTCCCAGGCTCTCCACACCACTGGAGTCAAGCTATCCAGGCTGATGAAGGCTGATAGCCAGAAACCGGTCCTTGGATGCTTGATTCCGGTCTGGGAAAGACATGGCTTGGTAGTTCGGACTGGACTGTTCCAATGAGGCACAGGGTCAGAGCTGATTTGCATATAGCCAGTGTCTAACCCAGGGTGGTGTGGAGTGCAAAAAAACGATGGATTTAGGCCCAGATCCTTGTACTGGAGTGAATGTATGACATTGTTCTACATTCTGTCCATCAACTGTGTTTTTTGCAATTTTCACCCCGAGTGGGCTGGGTATGCTCAGACGTGAGTCCCAGGCTCTCCACACCACTGGAGTCAAGCTATCCAGGCTGATGAAGGCTGACAGCCAGAAACCGGTCCTTGGATGCTTGATTCCGGTCTGGGAAAGACATGGCTTGGTAGTTCGGACTGGACTGTTCCCATGAGGCACAGGGTCAGAGCTGATTTGCATATAGCCAGTGTCTAACCCAGGGTGGTGTGGAGTGCAAAAAAACGATGGATTTAGGCCCAGATCCTTGTACTGGGGTGAATGTATGACATTGTTCTACATTCTGTCCATCAACTGTGTTTTTTGCAATTTTCACCCCGAGTGGGCTGGGTATGCTCAGAGGTGAGTCCCAGGCTCTCCACACCACTGGAGTCAAGCTATCCAGGCTGATGAAGGCTGATAGCCAGAAACCGGTCCTTGGATGCTTGATTCCGGTCTGGGAAAGACATGGCTTGGTAGTTCGGACTGGACTGTTCCCATGAGGCACAGGGTCAGAGCTGATTTGCATATAGCCAGTGTCTAACCCAGGGTGGTGTGGAGTGCAAAAAAACGATGGATTTAGGCCCAGATCCTTGTACTGGGGTGAATGTATGACATTGTTCTACATTCTGTCCATCAACTGTGTTTTTTGCAATTTTCACCCCGAGTGGGCTGGGTATGCCCAGACGTGAGTCCCAGGCTCTCCACACCACTGGAGTCAAGCTATCCAGGCTGATGAACGCTGATAGCCAGAAACCGGTCCTTGGATGCTTGATTCCGGTCTGGGAAAGACATGGCTTGGTAGTTCGGACAGGACTGTTCCCATGAGGCACAGGGTCAGAGCTGATTTGCATATAGCCAGTGTCTAACCCAGGGTGGTGTGGAGTGCAAAAAAAGATGGGTTTAGGCCCAGATCCTTGTACTGGGGTGAATGTATGACATTGTTCTACATTCTGTCCATCAACTGTGTTTTTTGCAATTTTCACCCCGAGTGGGCTGGGTATGCTCAGAGGTGAGTCCCAGGCTCTCCACACCACTGGAGTCAAGCTATCCAGGCTGATGAAGGCTGATAGCCAGAAACCGGTCCTTGGATGCTTGATTCCGGTCTGGGAAAGACATGGCTTGGTAGTTCGGACTGGACTGTTCCAATGAGGCACAGGGTCAGAGCTGATTTGCATATAGCCAGTGTCTAACCCAGGGTGGTGTGGAGTGCAAAAAAACGATGGATTTAGGCCCAGATCCTTGTACTGGAGTGAATGTATGACATTGTTCTACATTCTGTCCATCAACTGTGTTTTTTGCAATTTTCACCCCGAGTGGGCTGGGTATGCTCAGACGTGAGTCCCAGGCTCTCCACACCACTGGAGTCAAGCTATCCAGGCTGATGAAGGCTGACAGCCAGAAACCGGTCCTTGGATGCTTGATTCCGGTCTGGGAAAGACATGGCTTGGTAGTTCGGACTGGACTGTTCCCATGAGGCACAGGGTCAGAGCTGATTTGCATATAGCCAGTGTCTAACCCAGGGTGGTGTGGAGTGCAAAAAAACGATGGATTTAGGCCCAGATCCTTGTACTGGGGTGAATGTATGACATTGTTCTACATTCTGTCCATCAACTGTGTTTTTTGCAATTTTCACCCCGAGTGGGCTGGGTATGCTCAGAGGTGAGTCCCAGGCTCTCCACACCACTGGAGTCAAGCTATCCAGGCTGATGAAGGCTGATAGCCAGAAACCGGTCCTTGGATGCTTGATTCCGGTCTGGGAAAGACATGGCTTGGTAGTTCGGACTGGACTGTTCCCATGAGGCACAGGGTCAGAGCTGATTTGCATATAGCCAGTGTCTAACCCAGGGTGGTGTGGAGTGCAAAAAAACGATGGATTTAGGCCCAGATCCTTGTACTGGGGTGAATGTATGACATTGTTCTACATTCTGTCCATCAACTGTGTTTTTTGCAATTTTCACCCCGAGTGGGCTGGGTATGCCCAGACGTGAGTCCCAGGCTCTCCACACCACTGGAGTCAAGCTATCCAGGCTGATGAACGCTGATAGCCAGAAACCGGTCCTTGGATGCTTGATTCCGGTCTGGGAAAGACATGGCTTGGTAGTTCGGACAGGACTGTTCCCATGAGGCACAGGGTCAGAGCTGATTTGCATATAGCCAGTGTCTAACCCAGGGTGGTGTGGAGTGCAAAAAAAGATGGGTTTAGGCCCAGATCCTTGTACTGGGGTGAATGTATGACATTGTTCTACATTCTGTCCATCAACTGTGTTTTTTGCAATTTTCACCCCGAGTGGGCTGGGTATGCTCAGAGGTGAGTCCCAGGCTCTCCACACCACTGGAGTCAAGCTATCCAGGCTGATGAAGGCTGATAGCCAGAAACCGGTCCTTGGATGCTTGATTCCGGTCTGGGAAAGACATGGCTTGGTAGTTCGGACTGGACTGTTCCCATGAGGCACAGGGTCAGAGCTGATTTGCATATAGCCAGTGTCTAACCCAGGGTGGTGTGGAGTGCAAAAAAACGATGGATTTAGGCCCAGATCCTTGTACTGGGGTGAATGTATGACATTGTTCTACATTCTGTCCATCAACTGTGTTTTTTGCAATTTTCACCCCGAGTGGGCTGGGTATTGCCAGACGTGAGTCCCAGGCTCTCCACACCACTGGAGTCAAGCTATCCAGGCTGATGAACGCTGATAGCCAGAAACCGGTCCTTGGATGCTTGATTCCGGTCTGGGAAAGACATGGCTTGGTAGTTCGGACAGGACTGTTCCCATGAGGCACAGGGTCAGAGCTGATTTGCATATAGCCAGTGTCTAACCCAGGGTGGTGTGGAGTGCAAAAAAAGATGGGTTTAGGCCCAGATCCTTGTACTGGGGTGAATGTATGACATTGTTCTACATTCTGTCCATCAACTGTGTTTTTTGCAATTTTCACCCCGAGTGGGCTGGGTATGCTCAGACGTGAGTCCCAGGCTCTCCACACCACTGGAGTCAAGCTATCCAGGCTGATGAAGGCTGATAGCCAGAAACCGGTCCTTGGATGCTTGATTCCGGTCTGGGAAAGACATGGCTTGGTAGTTCGGACTGGACTGTTCCCATGAGGCACAGGGTCAGAGCTGATTTGCATATAGCCAGTGTCTAACCCAGGGTGGTGTGGAGTGCAAAAAAACAATGGATTTAGGCCCAGATCCTTGTACTGGGGTGAATGTATAACATTGTTCTACCTTCTGTCCATCAACTGTGTTTTTTGCAATTTTCACCCCGAGTGGGCTGGGTATGCTCAGACGTGAGTCCCAGGCTCTCCACACCACTGGAGTCAAGCTATCCAGGCTGATGAAGGCTGATAGCCAGAAACCGGTCCTTGGATGCTTGATTCCGGTCTGGGAAAGACATGGCTTGGTAGTTCGGACTGGACTGTTCCCATGAGGCACAGGGTCAGAGCTGATTTGCATATAGCCAGTGTCTAACCCAGGGTGGTGTGGAGTGCAAACAAATGATGGATTTAGGCCCAGATCCTTGTACTGGGGTGAATGTATGACATTGTTCTACATTCTGTCCATCAACTGTGTTTTTTGCAATTTTCACCCCGAGTGGGCTGGGTATGCTCAGACGTGAGTCCCAGGCTCTCCACACCACTGGAGTCAAGCTATCCAGGCTGATGAAGGCTGATAGCCAGAAACCCGTCCTTGGATGCTTGATTCCGGTCTGGGAAAGACATGGCTTGGTAGTTCGGACTGGACTGTTCCCATGAGGCACAGGGTAAGAGCTGATTTGCATATAGCCAGTGTCTAACCCAGGGTGGTGTGGAGTGCAAAAAAACGATGGATTTAGGCCCAGATCCTTGTACTGGGGTGAATGTATGACATTGTTCTATACATTCTGTCCATCAACTGTGTTTTTGCAATTTTCACCCCGAGTGGGCTGGGTATGCTCAGACGTGAGTCCCAGGCTCTCCACACCACTGGAGTCAAGCTATCCAGGCTGATGAAGGCTGATAGCCAGAAACCGGTCCTTGGATGCTTGATTCTGGTCTGGGAAAGACATGGCTTGGTAGTTCGGACTGGTCTCTTCCCATGAGGCACAGGGTCAGAGCTGATTTGCATATAGCCAGTGTCTAACCCAGGGTGGTGTGGAGTGCAAAAAAACAATGGATTTAGGCCCAGATCCTTGTACTGGGGTGAATGTATGACATTGTTCTACATTCTGTCCATCAACTGTGTTTTTTAGCAATTTTCTCCCCGAGTGGGCTGGGTATGCTCAGACGTGAGTCCCAGGCTCTCCACACCACTGGAGTCAAGCTATCCAGGCTGATGAAGGCTGATAGCCAGAAACCCGTCCTTGGATGCTTGATTCCGGTCTGGGAAAGACATGGCTTGGTAGTTCGGACTGGACTGTTCCCATGAGGCACAGGGTCAGAGCTGATTTGCATATAGCCAGTGTCTAACCCAGGGTGGTGTGGAGTGCAAAAAAACGATGGATTTAGGCCCAGATCCTTGTACTGGGGTGAATGTATGACATTGTTCTACATTCTGTCCATCAACTGTGTTTTTTGCAATTTTCACCCCGAGTGGGCTGGGTATGCTCAGACGTGAGTCCCAGGCTCTCCACACCACTGGAGTCAAGCTATCCAGGCTGATGAAGGCTGATAGCCAGAAACAAGTCCTTGGATGCTTGATTCCGGTCTGGGAAAGACATGGCTTGGTAGTTCGGACTGGACTGTTCCCATGAGGCACAGGGTCAGAGCTGATTTGCATATAGCCAGTGTCTAACCCAGGGTGGTGTGGAGTGCAAAAAAACGATGGATTTAGGCCCAGATCCTTGTACTGGGGTGAATGTATGACATTGTTCTACATTCTGTCCATCAACTGTGTTTTTTGCAATTTTCACCCCGAGTGGGCTGGGTATGCTCAGAGGTGAGTCCCAGGCTCTCCACACCACTGGAGTCAAGCTATCCTGGCTGATGAAGGCTGATAGCCAGAAACCGGTCCTTGGATGCTTGATTCCGGTCTGGGAAAGACATGGCTTGGTAGTTCGGACTGGACTGTTCCCATGAGGCACAGGGTCAGAGCTGATTTGCATATAGCCAGTGTCTAACCCAGGGTGGTGTGGAGTGCAAAAAAAACGATGGATTTAGGCCCAGATCCTTGTACTGGGGTGAATGTATGACATTGTTCTACATTCTGTCCATCAACTGTGTTTTTTGCAATTTTCACCCCGGGTGGGCTGGGTATGCTCAGACGTGAGTCCCAGGCTCTCCACACCACTGGAGTCAAGCTATCCAGACTGATGAAGGCTGATAGCCAGAAACCGGTCCTTGGATGCTTGATTTCGGTCTGGGAAAGACATGGCTTGGTAGTTCAGACTGGACTGTTCCCATGAGGCACAGGGTCAGAGCTGATTTGCATATAGCCAGTGTCTAACCCAGGGTGGTGTGGAGTGCAAAAAAACGATGGATTTAGGCCCAGATCCTTGTACTGGGGTGAATGTATGACATTGTTCTACATTCTGTCCATCAACTGTGTTTTTTGCAATTTTCACCCCGAGTGGGCTGGGTATGCTCAGACGTGAGTCCCAGGCTCTCCACACCACTGGAGTCAAGCTATCCAGGCTGATGCAGGCTGATAGCCAGAAACCGGTTCTTGGATGCTTCATTCCGGTCTCGGAAAGACATGGCTTGGTAGTTCGGACTGGACTGTTCCCATGAGGCACAGGGTCAGAGCTGATTTGCATATAGCCAGTGTCTAACCCAGGGTGGTGTGGAGTGCAAAAAAACGATGGATTTAGGCCCAGATCCTTGTACTGGGGTGAATGTATGACATTGTTCTACATTCTATCCATCAACTGTGTTTTTTGCAATTTTCACCCCGAGTGGGCTGGGTATGCTCAGACGTGAGTCCCAGGCTCTCCACACCACTGGAGTGAAGCTATCCAGGCTGATGAAGGCTGATAGCCAGAAACCGGTCCTTGGATGCTTGATTCCGGTCTGGGAAAGACATGGCTTGGTAGTTCGGACTGGACTTTTCCCATGAGGCACAGGGTCAGAGCTGATTTGCATATAGCCAGTGTCTAACCCAGGGTGGTGTGGAGTGCAAAAAAACGATGGATTTAGGCCCAGATCCTTGTACTGGGGTGAATGTATGATATTGTTCTACATTCTGTCCATCAACTGTGTTTTTTGCAATTGTCACCCCGAGTGGGCTGGGTATGCTCAGACGTGAGTCACAGGCTCTCCACACCACTGGAGTCAAGCTATCCAGGCTGATGAAGGCTGATAGCCAGAAACCGGTCCTTGGATGCTTGATTCCGGTCTGGGAAAGACATGGCTTGGTAGTTCGGACTGGACTGTTCCCATGAGGCACAGGGTCAGAGCTGATTTGCATATAGCCAGTGTCTAACCCAGGGTGGTGTGGAGTGCAAAAAAACGATGGATTTAGGCCCAGATCCTTGTACTGGGGTGAATGTATGACATTGTTCTACATTCTGTCCATCAACTGTGTTTTTTGCAATTTTCACCCCGAGTGGGCTGGGTATGCTCAGACCTGAGTCCCAGGCTCTCCACACCACTGGAGTCAAGCTATCCAGGCTGATGAAGGCTGATAGCCAGAAACCGGTCCTTGGATGCTTGATTCCGGTCTGGGAAAGACCTGGCTTGGTAGTTCGGACTGGACTGTTCCCATGAGGCACAGGGTCAGAGCTGATTAGCATATAGCCAGTGTCTACCCCAGGGTGGTGTGGAGTGCAAAAAAATGATGGATTTAGGCCCAGATCCTTGTACTCGGGTGAATGTATGACAATGTTCTACATTCTGTCCATCAACTGTGTTTTTTGCAATTTTCACCCCGAGTGGGCTGGGTATGCTCAGACGTGAGTCCCAGGCTCTCCACACCACTGGAGTCAAGCTAGCCAGGCTGATGAAGGCTGACAGCCAGAAACCGGTCCTTGGATGCTTGATTCCGGTCTGGGAAAGACATGGCTTGGTAGTTCGGACTGGACTGTTCCCATGAGGCACAGGGTCAGAGCTGATTTGCATATAGCCAGTGTCTAACCCAGGGTGGTGTGGAGTGCAAAAAAACGATGGATTTAGGCCCAGATCCTTGTACTGGGGTGAATGTATGACATTGTTCTACATTCTGTCCATCAACTGTGTTTTTTGCAATTTTCACCCCGAGTGGGCTGGGTATGCTCAGAGGTGAGTCCCAGGCTCTCCACACCACTGGAGTCAAGCTATCCAGGCTGATGAAGGCTGATAGCCAGAAACCGGTCCTTGGATGCTTGATTCCGGTCTGGGAAAGACATGGCTTGGTAGTTCGGACTGGACTGTTCCCATGAGGCACAGGGTCAGAGCTGATTTGCATATAGCCAGTGTCTAACCCAGGGTGGTGTGGAGTGCAAAAAAACGATGGATTTAGGCCCAGATCCTTGTACTGGGGTGAATGTATGACATTGTTCTACATTCTGTCCATCAACTGTGTTTTTTGCAATTTTCACCCCGGGTGGGCTGGGTATGCTCAGACGTGAGTCCCAGGCTCTCCACACCACTGGAGTCAAGCTATCCAGACTGATGAAGGCTGATAGCCAGAAACCGGTCCTTGGATGCTTGATTCCGGTCTGGGAAAGACATGGCTTGGTAGTTCGGACTGGACTGTTCCCATGAGGCACAGGGTCAGAGCTGATTTGCATATAGCCAGTGTCTAACCCAGGGTGGTGTGGAGTGCAAAAAAACGATGGATTTAGGCCCAGATCCTTGTACTGGGGTGAATGTATGACATTGTTCTACATTCTGTCCATCAACTGTGTTTTTTGCAATTTTCACCCCGAGTGGGCTGGGTATGCCCAGACGTGAGTCCCAGGCTCTCCACACCACTGGAGTCAAGCTATCCAGGCTGATGAACGCTGATAGCCAGAAACCGGTCCTTGGATGCTTGATTCCGGTCTGGGAAAGACATGGCTTGGTAGTTCGGACTGGACTGTTCCCATGAGGCACAGGGTCAGAGCTGATTTGCATATAGCCAGTGTCTAACCCAGGGTGGTGTGGAGTGCAAAAAAACGATGGATTTAGGCCCAGATCCTTGTACTTCGGTGAATGTATGACATTGTTCTACATTCCGTCCATCAACTGTGTTTTTTGCAATTTTCACCCCGAGTGGGCTGGGTATGCTCAGACGTGAGTCCCAGGCTCTCCACACCACTGGAGTCAAGCTATCCAGGCTGATGAAGGCTGACAGCCAGAAACCGGTCCTTGGATGCTTGATTCCGGTCTGGGAAAGACATGGCTTGGTAGTTCGGACTGGACTGGTCCCATGAGGCACAGGGTCAGAGCTGATTTGCATATAGCCAGTGTCTAACCCAGGGTGGTGTTGAGTGCAAAAAAACGATGGATTTAGGCCCAGATCCTTGTACTGGGGTGAATGTATGACATTGTTCTACATTCTGTCCATCAACTGTGTTTTTTGCAATTTTCACCCCGGGTGGGCTGGGTATGCTCAGACGTGAGTCCCAGGCTCTCCACACCACTGGAGTCAAGCTATCCAGACTGATGAAGGCTGATAGCCAGAAACCGGTCCTTGGATGCTTGATTCCAGTCTGGGAAAGACATGGCTTGGTAGTTCGGACTGGACTGTTCCCATGAGGCACAGGGTCAGAGCTGATTTGCATATAGCCAGTGTCTAACCCAGGGTGGTGTGGAGTGCAAAAAAACGATGGATTTAGGCCCAGATCCTTGTACTGGGGTGAATGTATGACATTGTTCTACATTCTGTCCATCAACTGTGTTTTTTGCAATTTTCACCCCGAGTGGGCTGGGTATGCCCAGACGTGAGTCCCAGGCTCTCCACACCACTGGAGTCAAGCTATCCAGGCTGATGAACGCTGATAGCCAGAAACCGGTCCTTGGATGCTTGATTCTGGTCTGGGAAAGACATGGCTTGGTAGTTCGGACAGGACTGTTCCCATGAGGCACAGGGTCAGAGCTGATTTGCATATAGCCAGTGTCTAACCCAGGGTGGTGTGGAGTGCAAAAAAAGATGGGTTTAGGCCCAGCTCCTTGTACTGGGGTGAATGTATGACATTGTTCAACATTCTGTCCATCAACTGTGTTTTTTGCAATTTTCACCCCGAGTGGGCTGGGTATGCTCAGACGTGAGTCCCAGGCTCTCCACACCACTGGAGTCAAGCTATCCAGGCTGATGAAGGCTGATAGCCAGAAACCGGTCCTTGGATGCTTGATTCCGGTCTGGGCAAGAGATGGCTTGGTAGTTCGGACTGGACTGTTCCCATGAGGCACAGGGTCAGAGCTGATTTGCATATAGCCAGTGTCTAACCCAGGGTGGTGTGGAGTGCAAAAAAACAATGGATTTAGGCCCAGATCCTTGTACTGGGGTGAATGTATAACATTGTTCTACCTTCTGTCTATCAACTGTGTTTTTTGCAATTTTCACCCCGAGTGGGCTGGGTATGCTCAGACGTGAGTCCCAGGCTCTCCACACCACTGGAGTCAAGCTATCCAGGCTGATGAAGGCTGATAGCCAGAAACCGGTCCTTGGATGCTTGATTCCGGTCTGGGAAAGACATGGCTTGGTAGTTCGGACTGGACTGTTCCCATGAGGCACAGGGTCAGAGCTGATTTGCATATAGCCAGTGTCTAACCCAGGGTGGTGTGGAGTGCAAACAAATGATGGATTTAGGCCCAGATCCTTGTACTGGGGTGAATGTATGACTTTGTTCTACATTCTGTCCATCAACTGTGTTTTTTGCAATTTTCACCCCGAGTGGGCTGGGTATGCTCAGACGTGAGTCCCAGGCTCTCCACACCACTGGAGTCAAGCTATCCAGGCTGATGAAGGCTGATAGCCAGAAACCCGTCCTTGGATGCTTGATTCCGGTCTGGGAAAGACATGGCTTGGTAGTTCGGACTGGACTGTTCCCATGAGGCACAGGGTAAGAGCTGATTTGCATATAGCCAGTGTCTAACCCAGGGTGGTGTGGAGTGCAAAAAAACGATGGATTTAGGCCCAGATCCTTGTACTGGGGTGAATGTATGACATTGTTCTATACATTCTGTCCATCAACTGTGTTTTTGCAATTTTCACCCCGAGTGGGCTGGGTATGCTCAGACGTGAGTCCCAGGCTCTCCACACCACTGGAGTCAAGCTATCCAGGCTGATGAAGGCTGATAGCCAGAAACCGGTCCTTGGATGCTTGATTCCGGTCTGGGAAAGACATGGCTTGGTAGTTCGGACTGGTCTCTTCCCATGAGGCACAGGGTCAGAGCTGATTTGCATATAGCCAGTGTCTAACCCAGGGTGGTGTGGAGTGCAAAAAAACAATGGATTTAGGCCCAGATCCTTGTACTGGGGTGAATGTATGACATTGTTCTACATTCTGTCCATCAACTGTGTTTTTTAGCAATTTTCTCCCCGAGTGGGCTGGGTATGCTCAGACGTGAGTCCCAGGCTCTCCACACCACTGGAGTCAAGCTATCCAGGCTGATGAAGGCTGATAGCCAGAAACCCGTCCTTGGATGCTTGATTCCGGTCTGGGAAAGACATGGCTTGGTAGTTCGGACTGGACTGTTCCCATGAGGCACAGGGTCAGAGCTGATTTGCATATAGCCAGTGTCTAACCCAGGGTGGTGTGGAGTGCAAAAAAACGATGGATTTAGGCCCAGATCCTTGTACTGGGGTGAATGTATGACATTGTTCTACATTCTGTCCATCAACTGTGTTTTTTGCCATTTTCACCCCGAGTGGGCTGGGTATGCTCAGACGTGAGTCCCAGGCTCTCCACACCACTGGAGTCAAGCTATCCAGGCTGATGAAGGCTGATAGCCAGAAACCAGTCCTTGGATGCTTGATTCCGGTCTGGGAAAGACATGGCTTGGTAGTTCGGACTGGACTGTTCCCATGAGGCACAGGGTCAGAGCTGATTTGCATATAGCCAGTGTCTAACCCAGGGTGGTGTGGAGTGGAAAAAAACAATGGATTTAGGCCCAGATCCTTGTACTGGGGTAAATGTATGACATTGTTCTACATTCTGTCCATCAACTGTGTTTTTTGCAATTTTCACCCCGAGTGGGCTGGGTATGCTCAGACGTGAGTCCCAGGCTCTCCACACCACTGGAGTGAAGCTATCCAGGCTAATGAAGGCTGATAGCCAGAAACCGGTCCTTGGAAGCTTGATTCCGGTCTTGGAAAGACATGGCTTGGTAGTTCGGACTGGACTGTTCCCATGAGGCACAGGGTCAGAGCTGATTTGCATATAGCCAGTGTCTAACCCAGGGTGGTGTGGAGTGCAAAAAAACGATGGATTTAGGCCCAGATCCTTGTATTGGGGTGAATGTATGACATTGTTCTACATTCTGTCCATCAACTGTGTTTTTTGCAATTTTCACCCCGAGTGGGCTGGGTATGCTCAGACGTGAGTCCCAGGCTCTCCACACCACTGGAGTCAAGCTATCCAGGCTGATGAAGGCTGATAGCCAGAAACCGGTCCTTGGATGCTTGATTCCGGTCTGGGAAAGACATGGCTTGGTAGTTCGGACTGGACTGTTCCCATGAGGCACAAGGTCAGAGCTGATTTGCATATAGCCAGTGTCTAACCCAGGGTGGAGTGGAGTGCAAAAAAAAGATCGGTTTAGGCCTAGATACTTGTACTGGGGTGAATGTATGACATTGTTCTACATTCTGTCCATCAACTGTGTTTTTTGCAATTTTCACCCCGAGTTGGCTGGGTATGCTCAGACGTGAGTCCCAGGCTCTCCACACCACTGGAGTCAAGCTATCCAGGCTGATGAAGGCTGATAGCCAGAAACCGGTCCTTGGATGCTTGATTCCGGTCTGGGAAAGACATGGCTTGGTAGTTCGGACTGGACTGTTCCCATGAGGCACAGGGTCAGAGCTGATTTGCATATAGCCAGTGTCTAACCCAGGGTGGTGTGGAGTGCAAAAAAACTATGGATTTAGGCCCAGATCATTGTACTGGGGTGAATGTATGACATTGTTCTACATTCTGTCCATCAACTGTGTTTTTTGCAATTTTCACCCCGAGTGGGCTGGGTATGCTCAGAGGTGAGTCCCAGGCTCTCCACACCACAGGAGTCAAGCTATCCTGGCTGATGAAGGCTGATAGCCAGAAACCGGTCCTTGGATGCTTGATTCCGGTCTGGGAAAGACATGGCTTGGTAGTTCGGACTGGACTGTTCCCATGAGGCACAGGGTCAGAGCTGATTTGCATATAGCCAGTGTCTAACCCAGGGTGGTGTGGAGTGCAAAAAAACGATGGATTTAGGCCCAGATCCTTGTACTGGGGTGAATGTATGACATTGTTCTACATTCTGTCCATCATCTGTGTTTTTTGCAATTTTCACCCCGGGTGGGCTGGGTATGCTCAGACGTGAGTCCCAGGCTCTCCACACCACTGGAGTCAAGCTATCCAGACTGATGAAGGCTGATAGCCAGAAACCGGTCCTTGGATGCTTGATTCCGGTCTGGGAAAGACATGGCTTGGTAGTTCGGACTGGACTGTTCCCATGAGGCACAGGGTCAGAGCTGATTTGCATATAGCCAGTGTCTAACCCAGGGTGGTGTGGAGTGCAAAAAAACGATGGATTTAGGCCCAGATCCTTGTACTGGGGTGAATGTATGACATTGTTCTACATTCTGTCCATCAACTGTGTTTTTTGCAATTTTCACCTCGAGTGGGCTGGGTATGCTCAGACGTGAGTCCCAGGCTCTCCACACCACTGGAGTCAAGCTATCCAGGCTGATGAAGGCTGATAGCCAGAAACCGGTCCTTGGAAGCTTGATTCCGGTCTGGGAAAGACATGGCTTGGTAGTTCGGACTGGACTGTTCCCATGAGGCACAGGGTCAGAGCTGATTTGCATATAGCCAGTGTCTAACCCAGGGTGGTGTGGAGTGCAAAAAAATGATGGATTTAGGCCGAGATCCTTGTACTGGGGTGAATGTATGACATTGTTCTACATTCTGTCCATCAACTGTGTTTTTTGCAATTTTCACCCCGAGTGGGCTGGGTATGCTCAGACGTGAGTCCCAGGCTCTCCACACCACTGGAGTTAAGCTATCCAGGCTGATGAAGTCTGATAGCCAGAAACCGGTCCTTGGATGCTTGATTCCGGTCTGGGAAAGACATGGCTTGGTAGTTCGGACTGGACTGTTCCCATGAGGCACAGGGTCAGAGCTGATTTGCATATAGCCAGTGTCTAACCCAGGGTGGTGTGGAGTGCAAAAAAACGATGGATTTAGGCCCAGATCCTTGTACTGGGGTGAATGTATGACATTGTTCTACATTCTGTCCATCAACTGTGTTTTTTGCAATTTTCACCCCGAGTGGGCTGGGTATGCTCAGACGTGAGTCCCAGGCTCTCCACACCACTGGAGTCAAGCTATCCAGGCTGATGAAGGCTGATAGCCAGAAACCGGTTCTTGGATGCTTGATTCCGGTCTCGGAAAGACATGGCTTGGTAGTTCGGACTGGACTGTTCCCATGAGGCACAGGGTCAGAGCTGATTTGCATATAGCCAGTGTCTAACCCAGGGTGGTGTGGAGTGCAAAAAAACGATGGATTTAGGCCCAGATCCTTGTACTGGGGTGAATGTATGACATTGTTCTACATTCTATCCATCAACTGTGTTTTTTGCAATTTTCACCCCGAGTGGGCTGGGTATGCTCAGACGTGAGTCCCAGGCTCTCCACACCACTGGAGTGAAGCTATCCAGGCTGATGAAGGCTGATAGCCAGAAACCGGTCCTTGAAAGCTTGATTCCGGTCTGGGAAAGACATGGCTTGGTAGTTCGGACTGGACTGTTCCCATGAGGCACAGGGTCAGAGCTGATTTGCATATAGCCAGTGTCTAACCCAGGGTGGTGTGGAGTGCAAAAAAATGATGGATTTAGGCCGAGATCCTTGTACTGGGGTGAATGTATGACATTGTTCTACATTCTGTCCATCAACTGTGTTTTTTGCAATTTTCACCCCGAGTGGGCTGGGTATGCTCAGACGTGAGTCCCAGGCTCTCCACACCACTGGAGTTAAGCTATCCAGGCTGATGAAGTCTGATAGCCAGAAACCGGTCCTTGGATGCTTGATTCCGGTCTGGGAAAGACATGGCTTGGTAGTTCGGACTGGACTGTTCCCATGAGGCACAGGGTCAGAGCTGATTTGCATATAGCCAGTGTCTAACCCAGGGTGGTGTGGAGTGCAAAAAAACGATGGATTTAGGCCCAGATCCTTGTACTGGGGTGAATGTATGACATTGTTCTACATTCTGTCCATCAACTGTGTTTTTTGCAATTTTCACCCCGAGTGGGCTGGGTATGCTCAGACGTGAGTCCCAGGCTCTCCACACCACTGGAGTCAAGCTATCCAGGCTGATGAAGGCTGATAGCCAGAAACCGGTTCTTGGATGCTTGATTCCGGTCTCGGAAAGACATGGCTTGGTAGTTCGGACTGGACTGTTCCCATGAGGCACAGGGTCAGAGCTGATTTGCATATAGCCAGTGTCTAACCCAGGGTGGTGTGGAGTGCAAAAAAACGATGGATTTAGGCCCAGATCCTTGTACTGGGGTGAATGTATGACATTGTTCTACATTCTATCCATCAACTGTGTTTTTTGCAATTTTCACCCCGAGTGGGCTGGGTATGCTCAGACGTGAGTCCCAGGCTCTCCACACCACTGGAGTGAAGCTATCCAGGCTGATGAAGGCTGATAGCCAGAAACCGGTCCTTGAAAGCTTGATTCCGGTCTGGGAAAGACATGGCTTGGTAGTTCGGACTGGACTTTTCCCATGAGGCACAGGGTCAGAGCTGATTTGCATATAGCCAGTGTCTAACCCAGGGTGGTGTGGAGTGCAAAAAAACGATGGATTTAGGCCCAGATCCTTGTACTGGGGTGAATGTATGATATTGTTCTACATTCTGTCCATCAACTGTGTTTTTTGCAATTTTCACCCCGAGTGGGCTGGGTATGCTCAGACGTGAGTCACAGGCTCTCCACACCACTGGAGTCAAGCTATCCAGGCTGATGAAGGCTGATAGCCAGAAACCGGTCCTTGGATGCTTGATTCCGGTCTGGGAAAGACATGGCTTGGTAGTTCGGACTGGACTGTTCCCATGAGGCACAGGGTCAGAGCTGATTTGCATATAGCCAGTGTCTAACCCAGGGTGGTGTGGAGTGCAAAAAAACGATGGATTTAGGCCCAGATCCTTGTACTGGGGTGAATGTATGACATTGTTCTACATTCTGTCCATCAACTGTGTTTTTTGCAATTTTCACCCCGAGTGGGCTGGGTATGCTCAGACCTGAGTCCCAGGCTCTCCACACCACTGGAGTCAAGCTATCCAGGCTGATGAAGGCTGATAGCCAGAAACCAGTCCTTGGATGCTTGATTCCGGTCTGGGAAAGACATGGCTTGGTAGTTCGGACTGGACTGTTCCCATGAGGCACAGGGTCAGAGCTGATTTGCATATAGCCAGTGTCTAACCCAGGGTGGTGTGGAGTGCAAAAAAACGATGGATTTAGGCCCAGATCCTTGTACTGGGGTGAATGTATGACATTGTTCTACATTCTGTCCATCAACTGTGTTTTTTGCAATTTTCACCCCGAGTGGGCTGGGTATGCTCAGACGTGAGTCCCAGGCTCTCCACACCACTGGAGTGAAGCTATCCAGGCTAATGAAGGCTGATAGCCAGAAACCGGTCCTTGGAAGCTTGATTCCGGTCTTGGAAAGACATGGCTTGGTAGTTCGGACTGGACTGTTCCCATGAGGCACAGGGTCAGAGCTGATTTGCATATAGCCAGTGTCTAACCCAGGGTGGTGTGGAGTGCAAAAAAACGATGGATTTAGGCCCAGATCCTTGTATTGGGGTGAATGTATGACATTGTTCTACATTCTGTCCATCAACTGTGTTTTTTGCAATTTTCACCCCGAGTGGGCTGGGTATGCTCAGACGTGAGTCCCAGGCTCTCCACACCACTGGAGTCAAGCTATCCAGGCTGATGAAGGCTGATAGCCAGAAACCGGTCCTTGGATGCTTGATTCCGGTCTGGGAAAGACATGGCTTGGTAGTTCGGACTGGACTGTTCCCATGAGGCACAAGGTCAGAGCTGATTTGCATATAGCCAGTGTCTAACCCAGGGTGGAGTGGAGTGCAAAAAAACGATCGGTTTAGGCCTAGATACTTGTACTGGGGTGAATGTATGACATTGTTCTACATTCTGTCCATCAACTGTGTTTTTTGCAATTTTCACCCCGAGTTGGCTGGGTATGCTCAGACGTGAGTCCCAGGCTCTCCACACCACTGGAGTCAAGCTATCCAGGCTGATGAAGGCTGATAGCCAGAAACCGGTCCTTGGATGCTTGATTCCGGTCTGGGAAAGACATGGCTTGGTAGTTCGGACTGGACTGTTCCCATGAGGCACAGGGTCAGAGCTGATTTGCATATAGCCAGTGTCTAACCCAGGGTGGTGTGGAGTGCAAAAAAACTATGGATTTAGGCCCAGATCATTGTACTGGGGTGAATGTATGACATTGTTCTACATTCTGTCCATCAACTGTGTTTTTTGCAATTTTCACCCCGAGTGGGCTGGGTATGCTCAGAGGTGAGTCCCAGGCTCTCCACACCACAGGAGTCAAGCTATCCTGGCTGATGAAGGCTGATAGCCAGAAACCGGTCCTTGGATGCTTGATTCCGGTCTGGGAAAGACATGGCTTGGTAGTTCGGACTGGACTGTTCCCATGAGGCACAGGGTCAGAGCTGATTTGCATATAGCCAGTGTCTAACCCAGGGTGGTGTGGAGTGCAAAAAAACGATGGATTTAGGCCCAGATCCTTGTACTGGGGTGAATGTATGACATTGTTCTACATTCTGTCCATCATCTGTGTTTTTTGCAATTTTCACCCCGGGTGGGCTGGGTATGCTCAGACGTGAGTCCCAGGCTCTCCACACCACTGGAGTCAAGCTATCCAGACTGATGAAGGCTGATAGCCAGAAACCGGTCCTTGGATGCTTGATTCCGGTCTGGGAAAGACATGGCTTGGTAGTTCGGACTGGACTGTTCCCATGAGGCACAGGGTCAGAGCTGATTTGCATATAGCCAGTGTCTAACCCAGGGTGGTGTGGAGTGCAAAAAAACGATGGATTTAGGCCCAGATCCTTGTACTTCGGTGAATGTATGACATTGTTCTACATTCTGTCCATCAACTGTGTTTTTTGCAATTTTCACCTCGAGTGGGCTGGGTATGCTCAGACGTGAGTCCCAGGCTCTCCACACCACTGGAGTCAAGCTATCCAGGCTGATGAAGGCTGATAGCCAGAAACCGGTCCTTGGAAGCTTGATTCCGGTCTGGGAAAGACATGGCTTGGTAGTTCGGACTGGACTGTTCCCATGAGGCACAGGGTCAGAGCTGATTTGCATATAGCCAGTGTCTAACCCAGGGTGGTGTGGAGTGCAAAAAAATGATGGATTTAGGCCCGGATCCTTGTACTGGGGTGAATGTATGACATTGTTCTACATTCTGTCCATCAACTGTGTTTTTTGCAATTTTCACCCCGAGTGGGCTGGGTATGCTCAGACGTGAGTCCCAGGCTCTCCACACCACTGGAGTTAAGCTATCCAGGCTGATGAAGTCTGATAGCCAGAAACCGGTCCTTGGATGCTTGATTCCGGTCTGGGAAAGACATGGCTTGGTAGTTCGGACTGGACTGTTCCCATGAGGCACAGGGTCAGAGCTGATTTGCATATAGCCAGTGTCTAACCCAGGGTGGTGTGGAGTGCAAAAAAACGATGGATTTAGGCCCAGATCCTTGTACTGGGGTGAATGTATGACATTGTTCTACATTCTGTCCATCAACTGTGTTTTTTGCAATTTTCACCCCGAGTGGGCTGGGTATGCTCAGACGTGAGTCCCAGGCTCTCCACACCACTGGAGTCAAGCTATCCAGGCTGATGAAGGCTGATAGCCAGAAACCGGTTCTTGGATGCTTGATTCCGGTCTCGGAAAGACATGGCTTGGTAGTTCGGACTGGACTGTTCCCATGAGGCACAGGGTCAGAGCTGATTTGCATATAGCCAGTGTCTAACCCAGGGTGGTGTGGAGTGCAAAAAAACGATGGATTTAGGCCCAGATCCTTGTACTGGGGTGAATGTATGACATTGTTCTACATTCTATCCATCAACTGTGTTTTTTGCAATTTTCACCCCGAGTGGGCTGGGTATGCTCAGACGTGAGTCCCAGGCTCTCCACACCACTGGAGTGAAGCTATCCAGGCTGATGAAGGCTGATAGCCAGAAACAGGTCCTTGGATGCTTGATTCCGGTCTGGGAAAGACATGGCTTGGTAGTTCGGACTGGACTTTTCCCATGAGGCACAGGGTCAGAGCTGATTTGCATATAGCCAGTGTCTAACCCAGGGTGGTGTGGAGTGCAAAAAAACGATGGATTTAGGCCCAGATCCTTGTACTGGGGTGAATGTATGATATTGTTCTACATTCTGTCCATCAACTGTGTTTTTTGCAATTTTCACCCCGAGTGGGCTGGGTATGCTCAGACGTGAGTCACAGGCTCTCCACACCACTGGAGTCAAGCTATCCAGGCTGATGAAGGCTGATAGCCAGAAACCGGTCCTTGGATGCTTGATTCCGGTCTGGGAAAGACATGGCTTGGTAGTTCGGACTGGACTGTTCCCATGAGGCACAGGGTCAGAGCTGATTTGCATATAGCCAGTGTCTAACCCAGGGTGGTGTGGAGTGCAAAAAAACGATGGATTTAGGCCCAGATCCTTGTACTGGGGTGAATGTATGACATTGTTCTACATTCTGTCCATCAACTGTGTTTTTTGCAATTTTCACCCCGAGTGGGCTGGGTATGCTCAGACCTGAGTCCCAGGCTCTCCACACCACTGGAGTCAAGCTATCCAGGCTGATGAAGGCTGATAGCCAGAAACCGGTCCTTGGATGCTTGATTCCGGTCTGGGAAAGACCTGGCTTGGTAGTTCGGACTGGACTGTTCCCATGAGGCACAGGGTCAGAGCTGATTAGCATATAGCCAGTGTCTACCCCAGGGTGGTGTGGAGTGCAAAAAAATGATGGATTTAGGCCCAGATCCTTGTACTCGGGTGAATGTATGACAATGTTCTACATTCTGTCCATCAACTGTGTTTTTTGCAATTTTCACCCCGAGTGGGCTGGGTATGCTCAGACGTGAGTCCCAGGCTCTCCACACCACTGGAGTCAAGCTAGCCAGGCTGGTGAAGGCTGATAGCCAGAAACCGGTCCTTGGATGCTTGATTCCGGTCTGGGAAAGACATGGCTTGGTAGTTCGGACTGGACTGTTCCCATGAGGCACAGGGTCAGAGCTGATTTGCATATAGCCAGTGTCTAACCCAGGGTGGTGTGGAGTGCAAAAAAACGATGGATTTAGGCCCAGATCCTTGTACTTCGGTGAATGTATGACATTGTTCTACATTCCATCCATCAACTGTGTTTTTTGCAATTTTCACCCCGAGTGGGCTGGGTATGCTCAGACGTGAGTCCCAGGCTTTTCCACACCACTGGAGTCAAGCTATCCAGGCTGATGAAGGCTGATAGCCAGAAACGGGTCCTTGGATGCTTGATTCCGGTCTGGGAAAGACATGGCTTGGTAGTTCGGACTGGACTGTTCCCATGAGGCACAGGGTCAGAGCTGATTTGCATATAGCCAGTGTCTAACCCAGGGTGGTGTGGAGTGCAAAAAAACGATGGATTGAGGCCCAGATCCTTGTACTGGGGTGAATGTATGACATTGTTCTACATTCTGTCCATCAACTGTGTTTTTTGCAATTTTCACCCCGAGTGGGCTGGGTATGCTCAGACGTGAGTCCCAGGCTCTCCACACCACTGGAGTCAAGCTATCCAGGCTGATGAAGGCTGATAGCCAGAAACCGGTCCTTGGATGCTTGATTCCGGTCTGGGAAAGACATGGCTTGGTAGTTCGGACTGGACTGTTCCCATGAGGCACAGGGTCAGAGCTGATTTGCATATAGCCAGTGTCTAACCCAGGGTGGTGTGGAGTGCAAAAAAACGATGGATTTAGGCCCGGATCCTTGTACTGGGGTGAATGTATGACATTGTTCTACATTCTGTCCATCTACTGTGTTTTTTGCAATTTTCACCCCGAGTGGGCTGGGTATGCTCAGACCTGAGTCCCAGGCTCTCCACACCACTGGAGTCAAGCTATCCAGGCTGATGAAGGCTGATAGCCAGAAAACGGTCCTTGGATGCTTGATTCCGGTCTGGGAAAGACATGGCTTGGTAGTTCGGACTGGACTGTTCCCATGAGGCACAGGGTCAGAGCTGATTTGCATATAGCCAGTGTCTAACCCAGGGTGGTGTGGAGTGCAAAAAAACGATGGATTTAGGCCCAGATCCTTGTACTGGGGTGAATGTATGACATTGTTCTACATTCTGTCCATCAACTGTGTTTTTTGCAATTTTCACCCCGAGTGGGCTGGGTATGCTCAGACGTGAGTCCCAGGCTCTCCACACCACTGGAGTCAAGCTATCCAGGCTGATGAAGGCTGATAGCCAGAAACCGGTTCTTGGATGCTTGATTCCGGTCTCGGAGAGACATGGCTTGGTAGTTGGGACTGGACTGTTCCTATGAGGCACAGGGTCAGAGCTGATTTGCATATAGCCAGTGTCTAACCCAGGGTGGTGTGGAGTGCAAAAAAACGATGGATTTAGGCCCAGATCCTTGTACTGGGGTGAATGTATGACATTGTTCTACATTCTGTCCATCAACTGTGTTTTTTGCAATTTTCACCCCGAGTGGGCTGGGTATGCTCAGACGTGAGTCCCAGGCTCTCCACACCACTGGAGTCAAGCTATCCAGGCTGATGAAGGCTGATAGCCAGAAACCGGTCCTTGGATGCTTGATTCCGGTCTGGGAAAGACCTGGCTTGGTAGTTCGGACTGGACTGTTCCCATGAGGCACAGGGTCAGAGCTGATTAGCATATAGCCAGTGTCTACCCCAGGGTGGTGTGGAGTGCAAAAAAATGATGGATTTAGGCCCAGATCCTTGTACTCGGGTGAATGTATGACAATGTTCTACATTCTGTCCATCAACTGTGTTTTTTGCAATTTTCACCCCGAGTGGGCTGGGTATGCTCAGACGTGAGTCCCAGGCTCTCCACACCACTGGAGTCAAGCTAGCTAGGCTGGTGAAGGCTGATAGCCAGAAACCGGTCCTTGGATGCTTGATTCCGGTCTGGGAAAGACATGGCTTGGTAGTTCGGACTGGACTGTTCCCATGAGGCACAGGGTCAGAGCTGATTTGCATATAGCCAGTGTCTAACCCAGGGTGGTGTGGAGTGCAAAAAAACGATGGATTTAGGCCCAGATCCTTGTACTTCGGTGAATGTATGACATTGTTCTACATTCCGTCCATCAACTGTGTTTTTTGCAATTTTCACCCCGAGTGGGCTGGGTATGCTCAGACGTGAGTCCCAGGCTTTTCCACACCACTGGAGTCAAGCTATCCAGGCTGATGAAGGCTGATAGCCAGAAACGGGTCCTTGGATGCTTGATTCCGGTCTGGGAAAGACATGGCTTGGTAGTTCGGACTGGACTGTTCCCATGAGGCACAGGGTCAGAGCTGATTTGCATATAGCCAGTGTCTAACCCAGGGTGGTGTGGAGTGCAAAAAAACGATGGATTTAGGCCCAGATCCTTGTACTGGGGTGAATGTATGACATTGTTCTACATTCTGTCCATCAACTGTGTTTTTTGCAATTTTCACCCAGAGTGGGCTGGGTATGCTCAGACGTGAGTCCCAGGCTCTCCACACCACTGGAGTCAAGCTATCCAGGCTGATGAAGGCTGATAGCCAGAAACCGGTCCTTGGATGCTTGATTCCGGTCTGGGAAAGACATGGCTTGGTAGTTCGGACTGGACTGTTCCCATGAGGCACAGGGTCAGAGCTGATTTGCATATAGCCAGTGTCTAACCCAGGGTGGTGTGGAGTGCAAAAAAACGATGGATTTAGGCCCAGATCCTTGTACTGGGGTGAATGTATGACATTGTTCTACATTCTGTCCATCAACTGTGTTTTTTGCAATTTTCACCCCGAGTGGGCTGGGTATGCTCAGAGGTGAGTCCCAGGCTCTCCACACCACTGGAGTCAAGCTATCCAGGCTGATGAAGGCTGATAGCCAGAAACCGGTCCTTGGATGCTTGATTCCGGTCAGGAAAAAACATGGCTTGGTAGTTCGGACTGGACTGTTCCCATGAGGCACAGGGTCAGAGCTGATTTGCATATAGCCAGTGTCTAACCCAGGGTGGTGTGGAGTGCAAAAAAACGATGGATTTAGGCCCAGATCCTTGTACTGGGGTGAATGTATGACATTGTTCTACATTCTGTCCATCAACTGTGTTTTTTGCAATTTTCACCCCGGGTGGGCTGGGTATGCTCAGACGTGAGTCCCAGGCTCTCCACACCACTGGAGTCAAGCTATCCAGGCTGATGAAGGCTGATAGCCAGAAACCGGTCCTTGGATGCTTGATTCCGGTCTGGGAAAGACATGGCTTGGTAGTTCGGACTGGACTGTTCCCATGAGGCACAGGGTCAGAGCTGATTTGCATATAGCCAGTGTCTAACCCAGGGTGGTGTGGAGTGCAAAAAAACGATGGATTTAGGCCCAGATCCTTGTACTGGGGTGAATGTATGACATTGTTCTACTTTCTGTCCATCAACTGTGTTTTTTGCAATTTTCACCCCGAGTGGGCTGGGTATGCTCAGACGTGAGTCCCAGGCTCTCCACACCACTGGAGTCAAGCTATCCAGGCTGATGAAGGCTGATAGCCAGAAACCGGTCCTTGGATGCTTGATTCCGGTCTGGGAAAGACATGGCTTGGTAGTTCGGACTGGACTGTTCCCATGAGGCACAGGGTCAGAGCTGATTTGCATATAGCCAGTGTCTAACCCAGGGTGGTGTGGAGTGCAAAAAAACGATGGATTTAGGCCCAGATCCTTGTACTGGGGTGAATGTATGACATTGTTCTACATTCCGTCCATCAACTGTGTTTTTTGCAATTTTCACCCCGAGTGGGCTGGGTATGCTCAGAGGTGAGTCCCAGGCTCTCCACACCACTGGAGTCAAGCTATCCAGGCTGATGAAGGCTGATAGCCAGTGTTGGACCCTGCTCAGCCCAAGCACTGCAGGAGCGTAGCATGCACCAGTCCCCTTCTCTAGTCCACCAAAAACCCACAAATGATGTATACTGTGAGTATTCCAGTGAACCCGAAAAGAGGGTGGTAAAACACGAGACACCAAGTCTCCCACCCTGTGGAATATCAGGACACGGCTCCCTCCTTCACGCCTCTGCACCTGGTGACAACAAGGGAACAAGGAATATAACTTCTTTCACTACACAGTACCCAATGCAGCTTCTATGTCTATGACCATGTACCATCAACCACACCAACAAACATATACCCCCTCCTTACCAATGGTAAGCGCAGGCTTGGCTTCGTGTAGGGACTGGTTTCTCCTAAATCGTATGTTGTTTATAATCCAAGGAGGAAACACCAGCCAGGGGGCACAAAAAACACGGTGTCCGAGATACGCTGAAGGTGCAAGGTAAGCACCCTAAAAAGGGGAAAAAGAAGGCTGGGGCGAATATGCTGACACCAGCTACAAAAAACCCCTTTGGAATTAGGACTGGGCAAGGAATAGGAATCAAGGAATAGGAATGAGACTAAAGTCTCCCTTTGCTTCACGCCAGCGTCTGTGTGCAGTCCAAACAGCGGAATGACCTAAAACGTCATTTCCGCTCGCACAACGATGTAGATAGGCGCTGCTACTCGGGCGGTCTGCCGGCAACAACAAAAACAGTGCGTTTGCACAACGCGGTGCCGGCAAGACAATCAGGCGAAAACGGGAGCCCCCGTTTACACCAGTAACACAAACGCTGGACAAAAAGCAGGGAAGGGACGCTGGACAAAAAGCAGGGAAGGGACACAAACCAGGGAGGGAGGTATAATAAAAAGGGGAGGAAAGGGACACTAACTTACTAACTACAGAACGGGAAGAACAAACGTGGAATGACCAGGAACCCAAAAATAGACATGAATCCCCCACGAGCCCGTGGGAGACAATAAGGAACAAAGACCAAGGAAAAAAGTACTCCACAGCGATCACAGGAACCGATAGAGCTGGATACCAGAGCCACAACGTTGGCGATATCGAGCAACGAAAAGAGAGGTAGGACACACATTTAACCCATAGCCCTGGTCATGTGATGGTGGCCCATGGTCACAGAAACAGGACTGACCGCTGATCCCTAACAGTACCCCCCCCCTACGACCCTTCCCACGGGACGGGGCTTCAAGGGATGCTGTCTATGGAACAGACGGACCAATCGAGGGGCATGAACACCACCGGCTGGCTCCCAAGTCCTGTCCTCCCGTTTATATCCCTTCCAATCAATCAGATAGAGGAGACGACCCCTAACCCGTTTAGAGTCGCAGATGGCATTCACCTCAAATTCCTCTTGACCATCAATTGTCAAGGAAGGAGGTGGCGGCAACTCCTGTACAGAAGGTATGTAGGGTTTCAAAAGGGAAACATGAAATACCGGATGTACCCCATAATCCTGTGGCAACTCAAGCTTCATGGCAACTGGATTAATGACCTGGACTATTGGAAAAGGGCCTAAAAACCTGGGTTGTAATTTACGGGACCCCTGTAACCTCAGGTTCCGTGATGCCAACCACACCATATCGCCCACCGCATAAGGGGGAGCGGGGGCTCGATGTTTATCCGCTTGTGCCTTCATTTCAACCTTGGCCTTCACCAAACTCTTCCGAGCTAAGTCCCAGACGTCGCTCAATTGCCTGCAGATCCCATCTATGGCTGGCATGCGTCCTGTGGGCTGAATAGCTACTGCCCTAGGGTGGTACCCAAGTGAACAATAGAACGGAGTCATGCCCAAAGCGGAGTGCAAGCTGTTGTTGTACGCAAACTCCGCGATGGGCAGAGCCGTCACCCAATCACATGACAAGGAGGTGATCAAACACCTCAGATATTGTTCCATTGTCTGATTTGTCCGCTCAGTCTGTCCATCGGACTGAGGATGGTATGCCGATGACAGACGTATCTCCGTCTTCAGGACCAGACATAATTCAGACCAAAAATGAGATACAAATTGAGCCCCGCGATCTGATATAACCACTTCTGGTAACCCATGTAAACGTACTACTGAAGACATGAAGACTACTGACATTTCCTTCGCTGTTGGGATCTTACGGAGAGGTATGAAATGAGCCATTTTGGTGAATAAATCCACCACCACCAGAATGGCCGTGTATCCTGAGATCAACGGCAAATCAGTAACAAAATCCATGCTTATGGTATGCCAGGGGGATGGCGGTACCTCCAGAGGGCACAGAAGCCCAAAGGGCTTACAGTGCGATGGCTTATTGATGGCACACACAGGGCATGCTTTAACATAGCCCTGAATGTCCTTCATCATGGAGTCCCACCAGAACCACCGCTCACACATGTCTCTTGTCTTTCTCATCCCTGGATGTGCCACCAGTGCAGACGAATGGCACCACTCCAGCACCTCGTCCCTTAAAGAAGGAGGGATTACCAACCTGTCCCCATGATACAACAACCCTTCCTTCTCCTTTATCTGGGGCCCAGATAACATAGAAGCTGGACCAAGAAGCCTCAGTCGCTCTTTTACCAAACCGGGGAAATCATCCATATCCACAGACCCCACTATCCTGTCACCCGCTATCATAGCCCTGTCCTCTTTCACGGACTCATCCCCTCTTGGGTCGTTGTGTATCCGAGAAAGGGCGTCGGATTTTAACTGCTGGGCCGCAGGCCTGTAGGTGATGACGAAATCATATTCGTTAAAGAATAACACCCACCGCATCTGACGAGGTGTCAAAGCCCTAGCAGAACGGAAAAATTCGAGGTTTTTGTGGTCTGTGTAGATGGTGATAACATGTCTGGCGCCCCACAAATAGTGTCGCCATTCCTCGAATGCCAGCTTTACAGCTAGCAGTTCACGTTCGGCCACTGTATAATTCCGTTCGGCGGGCAACAGGGTCTTTGAAAAGAAAGCAATCGGATGCATATGGCCGGTGGAGTCGTCACGCTGGGATAACACCCCACCCACTGCACACATGGATGCATCGGTTTCAACAAAGAATGGCAGGGCAGGATCTGGATGTATCAATACGGGGGCTGAAGTGAAATGCTCCAACAACGATTGAAAAGCGGTCTGAGTTTCACTGGTCCACTCAAAAGGAACACCCTTTCTCAACAAACGAGTCATCGGTGCCACCACCTCGGAGAAATGCGTAATAAACCGCCGATAGAAATTGGCGAAACCCAGGAGCACCTGGATCTGTTTCACAGAGGTAGGCACAGGCCAGGTTACAATGGCCTTAATTTTCTCCGGATCCATTCGTATCCCCTCCGCTGAAATGATGAACCCAAGAAACTCTACCTCCTGAGTGTCAAACTGGCATTTCTCCAGCTTAGCATACAAACGGTGCTCCCGGAGGGTCCGCAACACCTGACGCACATGGTCTGAATGCTCTGCCTTTTGTTCCGAAAACACGAGAATATCGTCTAAATAGACGATAACCGTGCGATCCAGGTATTCACTGAGCACCTCGTTAATGAAGAACTGGAATGCCGCCGGCGCATTACAAAGGCCGAACGGCATTACAGTATATTCATAAAGACCATACTTGGTCCTAAAAGCCGTCTTCCACTCATCCCCGGGTCTCATCCTTATCAGATGGTAAGCTCCCCGCAAGTCCAGTTTTGTAAAGACTGTAGCCTTGCGGAGCTGATCTAACAACACGGAGATGAGTGGAAGAGGGTACCTATTTTTTACTGTGGCCGCATTCAAGATCCTGTAATCCACACATGCCCTGAGGGTCCCTTCCTTCTTCGGGATGAAGAAAATAGCAGACGACACAGGGGAGGAGGATGCCGAATAAACCCAAGACTCAACATTTCATCGATGTACTCCTTTAAGTGTTCTTCCTCAGGTTCTGACAATGCGTACACCCGGCTGCAGGGCAAAGAGAACCCCGGTATCAATTCGATCTTACAATCATAAGCCCTATTAGGGGGCAGTTCCTGGGCATTCGTCTTGTCAAAGACGTCCTTATACTCCGAGTACTGAGGAGGAACGGATCCTACATCCATCACTGCACAAACCAAGGGGTCGATCTGTGCCCCTGCAACAGCATAACAGTGTCTCAAACAGTGTGCCGAATCCAACGTTACCAACCTCCTTACCCAATCAATCCTAGGATTATGCGTCTGCAGCCAGGGTACCCCCAACACCAGACCAAAAGAAGGGGCATCGATTAAATCGAAAACCACCATCTCGGAATGCCCATTCTCACAGGATAAACCCAAAGGTGCAGTCCGACGGGTGATACACCCTGATGTTAACTCGGTCCCATCAATAGCCCTTACTGGCTCAGGTCTTTCCTTCAACTGCCAAGGAACCCCCAGCTTCTCCGCCATAGTGATGTCCATAAAATTGCCAGTAGCACCTGAATCTAACAATACGGAGACAGAAACACAATCCTGAGTTCTTAACAACAACTGGGCGTTGATGACAAAATATCTGGGTGCTTGGTCCACAGATCCGACCACCCCATATTGTTGTCCGCTTTCGCCACCCGTCCTGCCATCAACCTGAACACAAGCCACCTTCTTGCTGAAACCTGCACCAGAGGGCTTCTCAGGACATTCCCTAGCGAAATGACCCCCCTGACCGCAGTATAAGCATAGATTATTCTCCCTCCTTCTCTTCTTTTCCTCTGGCGCCAAAGGACCACGTACCCCTCCCAGCTCCATGGGCTCGGGTGCCGCCTTGTTATCACCCGTTACCTTACTCTCCACCTTTAGGTAACTGCTTCTAGATGCCTGAAACCTGCTACGCTCACCTCGCCTCTCAGACACCCTGTGGTTCAATTTCACCACCAGATCTATGAACGCTGCACAGTCTTCCGGGGGATCTACCACCTGGGATACGATGTCCTTAAGTTCTTCACAAAGACCCTGGTAGAATATCGATGTTCGCTTTTCAGTGGGCCAGTGGGTCTCAGATACCAACCTATTAAAGGATGCAATGTAGGATAACAAATCCTGCCTGCCCTGCCGAAGCTTCATCAATTCAGCGTCACTAGCCTGCATAAACGCATGTTTGGCAAACAGACCCCGCATTAGTTCTTTAAATGCGCTGTAGTTGTACAGCACCCGATCGTCACTATCCACCAAGGGTATAGCCCATTGAGCAGCGTTGCCAGCCAAGTAGGAGATCGTGAAGGCCACCTTTGCGGAATCGTCGGGGAAGGCACTTGGTCGGCACATGAAATGTAACTGGCACTGGGTCATGAACATGCCGAATTTCTCACTATCTCCCGTGAATCTCTCAGGAGGAGCCAACGGGACTGCTACTGGAGAGGACACTGTGACATTAATGGGGTTGCCAGAGCTACTACCTCCCATTGAACCCTGTCCAGCCCCCCCACTGTACTGGAAGGTCGCAGGATGAATAACGGGAGTAGCTCCCCTTTGGTGTGACTGCTCTCTGGCCCTAACAGCCACCAATTCTTGTTTCAACCCAGCGTTCTCCTGCTGTAGCTCCTGGACCTGCGTCTGTAACGTTTGCAATGCCCCCATAATATCCTGCATTGAAGGACCTCCTGAACCATCCCCCACTGCGTTCCCATCCACATCCATGCTCGCTCAGGCAGTGCTAAATACGTGGGCTCGATATTCTGTTGGACCCTGCTCAGCCCAAGCACTGCAGGAGCGTAGCATGCACCAGTCCCCTTCTCTAGTCCACCAAAACCCCACAAATGATGTATACTGTGAGTATTCCAGTGAACCCGAAAAGAGGGTGGTAAAACACGAGACACCAAGTCTCCCACCCTGTGGAATATCAGGACACGGCTCCCTCCTTCACGCCTCTGCACCTGGTGACAACAAGGGAACAAGGAATATAACTTCTTTCACTACACAGTACCCAATGCAGCTTCTATGTCTATGACCATGTACCATCAACCACACCAACAAACATATACCCCCTCCTTACCAATGGTAAGCGCAGGCTTGGCTTCGTGTAGGGACTGGTTTCTCCTAAATCGTATATTGTTTATAATCCAAGGAGGAAACACCAGCCAGGGGGCACAAAAAACACGGTGTCCGAGATACGCTGAAGGTGCAAGGTAAGCACCCTAAAAAGGGGAAAAAGAAGGCTGGGGCGAATATGCTGACACCAGCTACAAAAAACCCCTTTGGAATTAGGACTGGGCAAGGAATAGGAATCAAGGAATAGGAATGAGACTAAAGTCTCCCTTTGCTTCACGCCAGCGTCTGTGTGCAGTCCAAACAGCGGAATGACCTAAAACGTCATTTCCGCTCGCACAACGATGTAGATAGGCGCTGCTACTCGGGCGGTCTGCCGGCAACAACAAAAACAGTGCGTTTGCACAACGCGGTGCCGGCAAGACAATCAGGCGAAAACGGGAGCCCCCGTTTACACCAGTAACACAAACGCTGGACAAAAAGCAGGGAAGGGACGCTGGACAAAAAGCAGGGAAGGGACACAAACCAGGGAGGGAGGTATAATAAAAAGGGGAGGAAAGGGACACTAACTTACTAACTACAGAACGGGAAGAACAAACGTGGAATGACCAGGAACCCAAAAATAGACATGAATCCCCCACGAGCCCGTGGGAGACAATAAGGAACAAAGACCAAGGAAAAAAGTACTCCACAGCGATCACAGGAACCGATAGAGCTGGATACCAGAGCCACAACGTTGGCGATATCGAGCAACGAAAAGAGAGGTAGGACACACATTTAACCCATAGCCCTGGTCATGTGATGGTGGCCCATGGTCACAGAAACAGGACTGACCGCTAATCCCTAACAGCCAGAAACCGGTCCTTGGATGCTTGATTCCGGTCTGGGAAAGACATGGCTTGGTAGTTCGGACTGGACTGTTCCCATGAGGCACAGGGTCAGAGCTGATTTGCATATAGCCAGTGTCTAACCCAGGGTGGTGTGGAGTGCAAAAAAACGATGGATTTAGGCCCAGATCCTTGTACTGGGGTGAATGTATGATATTGTTCTACATTCTGTCCATCAACTGTGTTTTTTGCAATTTTCACCCCGAGTGGGCTGGGTATGCTCAGACGTGAGTCACAGGCTCTCCACACCACTGGAGTCAAGCTATCCAGGCTGATGAAGGCTGATAGCCAGAAACCGGTCCTTGGATGCTTGATTCCGGTCTGGGAAAGACATGGCTTGGTAGTTCGGACTGGACTGTTCCCATGAGGCACAGGGTCAGAGCTGATTTGCATATAGCCAGTGTCTAACCCAGGGTGGTGTGGAGTGCAAAAAAACGATGGATTTAGGCCCAGATCCTTGTACTGGGGTGAATGTATGACATTGTTCTACATTCTGTCCATCAACTGTGTTTTTTGCAATTTTCACCCCGAGTGGGCTGGGTATGCTCAGACCTGAGTCCCAGGCTCTCCACACCACTGGAGTCAAGCCATCCAGGCTGATGAAGGCTGATAGCCAGAAACCGGTCCTTGGATGCTTGATTCCGGTCTGGGAAAGACCTGGCTTGGTAGTTCGGACTGGACTGTTCCCATGAGGCACAGGGTCAGAGCTGATTAGCATATAGCCAGTGTCTAACCCAGGGTGGTGTGGAGTGCAAAAGAATGATGGATTTAGGCCCAGATCCTTGTACTCGGGTGAATGTATGACAATGTTCTACATTCTGTCCATCAACTGTGTTTTTTGCAATTTTCACCCCGAGTGGGCTGGGTATGCTCAGACGTGAGTCCCAGGCTCTCAACACCACTGGAGTCAAGCTATCCAGGCTTATGAAGGCTGATAGCCAGAAACCGGTCCTTGGATGCTTGATTCCGGTCTGGGAAAGACATGGCTTGGTAGTTCGGACTGGACTGTTCCCATGAGGCACAGGGTCAGAGCTGATTTGCATATAGCCAGTGTCTAACCCAGGGTGGTGTGGAGTGCAAAAAAACGATGGATTTAGGCCCAGATCCTTGTACATCGGTGAATGTATGACATTGTTCTACATTCCGTCCATCAACTGTGTTTTTTGCAATTTTCACCCCGAGTGGGCTGGGTATGCTCAGACGTGAGTCCCAGGCTCTCCACACCACTGGAGTCAAGCTATCCAGGCTGATGAAGGCTGATAGCCAGAAACCGGTCCTTGGATGCTTGATTCCGGTCTGGGAAAGACATGGCTTGGTAGTTCGGACTGGACTGTTCCCATGAGGCACAGGGTCAGAGCTGATTTGCATATAGCCAGTGTCTAACCCAGGGTGGTGTGGAGTGCAAAAAACGATGGATTTAGGCCCAGATCCTTGTACTGGGGTGAATGTATGACATTGTTCTACATTCTGTCCATCAACTGTGTTTTTTGCAATTTTCACCCCGAGTGGGCTGGGTATGCTCAGACGTGAGTCCCAGGCTCTCCACACCACTGGAGTCAATCTATCCAGGCTGATGAAGGCTGATAGCCAGAAACCGGTCCTTGGATGCTTGATTCCGGTCTGGGAAAGACATGGCTTGGTAGTTCGGACTGGACTGTTCCCATGAGGCACAGGGTCAGAGCTGATTTGCATATAGCCAGTGTCTAACCCAGGGTGGTGTGGAGTGCAAAAAAACGATGGATTTAGTCCCAGATCCTTGTACTGGGGTGAATGTATGACATTGTTCTACATTCTGTCCATCAACTGTGTTTTTTGCAATTTTCACCCCGAGTGGGCTGGGTATGCTCAGAGGTGAGTCCCAGGCTCTCCACACCACTGGAGTCAAGCTATCCAGGCTGATGAAGGCTGATAGCCAGAAACCGGTCCTTGGATGCTTGATTCCGGTCTGGGAAAGACATGGCTTGGTAGTTCGGACTGGACTGTTCCCATGAGGCACAGGGTCAGAGCTGATTTGCATATAGCCAGTGTCTAACCCAGGGTGGTGTGGAGTGCAAAAAAACGATGGATTTAGGCCCAGATCCTTGTACTGGGGTGAATGTATGACATTGTTCTACATTCTGTCCATCAACTGTGTTTTTTGCAATTTTCACCCCGGGTGGGCTGGGTATGCTCAGACGTGAGTCCCAGGCTCTCCACACCACTGGAGTCAAGCTATCCAGACTGATGAAGGCTGATAGCCAGAAACCGGTCCTTGGATGCTTGATTCCGGTCTGGGAAAGACATGGCTTGGTAGTTCGGACTGGACTGTTCCCATGAGGCACAGGGTCAGAGCTGATTTGCATATAGCCAGTGTCTAACCCAGGGTGGTGTGGAGTGCAAAAAAACGATGGATTTAGGCCCAGATCCTTGTACTGGGGTGAATGTATGACATTGTTCTACATTCTGTCCATCAACTGTGTTTTTTGCAATTTTCACCCCGAGTGGGCTGGGTATGCCCAGACGTGAGTCCCAGGCTCTCCACACCACTGGAGTCAAGCTATCCAGGCTGATGAAGGCTGATAGCCAGAAACCGGTCCTTGGATGCTTGGTTCCGGTCTGGGAAAGACATGGCTTGGTAGTTCGGACAGGACTGTTCCCATGAGGCACAGGGTCAGAGCTGATTTGCATATAGCCAGTGTCTAACCCAAGGTGGTGTGGAGTGCAAAAAAAGATGGGTTTAGGCCCAGATCCTTGTACTGGGGTGAATGTATGACATTGTTCTACATTCTGTCCATCAACTGTGTTTTTTGCAATTTTCACCCCGAGTGTGCTGGGAATGCTCATACGTGAGTCCGAGGCTCTCCACACCACTGGAGTCAAGCTATCCAGGCTGATGAAGGCTGATAGCCAGAAACCGGTCCTTGGATGCTTGATTCCGGTCTGGGAAAGACATGGCTTGGTAGTTCGGACTGGACTGTTCCCATGAGGCACAGGGTCAGAGCTGATTTGCATATAGCCAGTGTCTAACCCAGGGTGGTGTGGAGTGCAAAAAAACAATGGATTTAGGCCCAGATCCTTGTACTGGGGTGAATGTATAACATTGTTCTACATTCTGTCCATCAACTGTGTTTTTTGCAATTTTCACCCCGAGTGGGCTGGGTATGCTCAGAGGTGAGTCCCAGGCTCTCCACACCACTGGAGTCAAGCTATCCAGGCTGATGAAGGCTGATAGCCAGAAACCGGTCCTTGGATGCTTGATTCCGGTCAGGAAAAAACATGGCTTGGTAGTTCGGACTGGACTGTTCCCATGAGGCACAGGGTCAGAGCTGATTTGCATATAGCCAGTGTCTAACCCAGGGTGGTGTGGAGTGCAAAAAAACGATGGATTTAGGCCCAGATCCTTGTACTGGGGTGAATGTATGACATTGTTCTACATTCTGTCCATCAACTGTGTTTTTTGCAATTTTCACCCCGGGTGGGCTGGGTATGCTCAGACGTGAGTCCCAGGCTCTCCACACCACTGGAGTCAAGCTATCCAGGCTGATGAAGGCTGATAGCCAGAAACCGGTCCTTGGATGCTTGATTCCGGTCTGGGAAAGACATGGCTTGGTAGTTCGGACTGGACTGTTCCCATGAGGCACAGGGTCAGAGCTGATTTGCATATAGCCAGTGTCTAACCCAGGGTGGTGTGGAGAGCAAAAAAACGATGGATTTAGGCCCAGATCCTTGTACTGGGGTGAATGTATGACATTGTTCTACTTTCTGTCCATCAACTGTGTTTTTTGCAATTTTCACCCCGAGTGGGCTGGGTATGCTCAGACGTGAGTCCCAGGCTCTCCACACCACTGGAGTCAAGCTATCCAGGCTGATGAAGGCTGATAGCCAGAAACCGGTCCTTGGATGCTTGATTCCGGTCTGGGAAAGACATGGCTTGGTAGTTCGGACTGGACTGTTCCCATGAGGCACAGGGTCAGAGCTGATTTGCATATAGCCAGTGTCTAACCCAGGGTGGTGTGGAGTGCAAAAAAACGATGGATTTAGGCCCAGATCCTTGTACTGGGGTGAATGTATGACATTGTTCTACATTCCGTCCATCAACTGTGTTTTTTGCAATTTTCACCCCGAGTGGGCTGGGTATGCTCAGAGGTGAGTCCCAGGCTCTCCACACCACTGGAGTCAAGCTATCCAGGCTGATGAAGGCTGATAGCCAGAAACCGGTCCTTGGATGCTTGATTCCGGTCTGGGAAAGACATGGCTTGGTAGTTCGGACTGGACTGTTCCCATGAGGCACAGGGTCAGAGCTGATTTGCATATAGCCAGTATCTAACCCAGGGTGGTGTGGAGTGCAAAAAAACGATGGATTTAGGCCCAGATCCTTGTACTGGGGTGAATATATGACATTGTTCTACATTCTGTCCATCAACTGTGTTTTTTGCAATTTTCACCCCGGGTGGGCTGGGTATGCTCAGACGTGAGTCCCAGGCTCTCCACACCACTGGAGTCAAGCTATCCAGACTGAATAAGGCTGATAGCCAGAAACCGGTCCTTGGATGCTTGATTCCGGTCTGGGAAAGACATGGCTTGGTAGTTCGGACTGGACTGTTCCCATGAGGCACAGGGTCAGAGCTGATTTGCATATAGCCAGTGTCTAACCCAGGGTGGTGTGGAGTGCAAAAAAAACGATGGATTTAGGCCCAGATCCTTGTACTGGGGTGAATGTATGACATTGTTCTACATTCTGTCCATCAACTGTGTTTTTTGCAATTTTCACCCCGAGTGGGCTGGGTATGCCCAGACGTGAGTCCCAGGCTCTCCACACCACTGGAGTCAAGCTATCCAGGCTGATGAAGGCTGATAGCCAGAAACCGGTCCTTGGATGCTTGATTCCGGTCTGGGAAAGACATGGCTTGGTAGTTCGGACAGGACTGTTCCCATGAGGCACAAGGTCAGAGCTGATTTGCATATAGCCAGTGTCTAACCCAGGGTGGTGTGGAGTGCAAAAAAAGATGGGTTTAGGCCCAGATCCTTGTACTGGGGTGAATGTATGACATTGTTCTACATTCTGTCCATCAACTGTGTTTTTTGCAATTTTTACCCCGAGTGGGCTGGGTATGCTCAGACGTGAGTCCCAGGCTCTCCACACCACTGGAGTCAAGCTATCCAGGCTGATGAAGGCTGATAGCCAGAAACCGGTCCTTGGATGTTTGATTCCGGTCTGGGAAAGACATGGCTTGGTAGTTCGGACTGGACTGTTCCCATGAGGCACAGGGTCAGAGCTGATTTGCATATAGCCAGTGTCTAACCCAGGGTGGTGTGGAGTGCAAAAAAACAATGGATTTAGGCCCAGATCCTTGTACTGGGGTGAATGTATAACATTGTTCTACATTCTGTCCATCAACTGTGTTTTTTGCAATTTTCACCCCGAGTGGGCTGGGTATGCTCAGACGTGAGTCCCAGGCTCTCCACACCACTGGAGTCAAGCTATCCAGGCTGATGAAGGCTGATAGCCAGAAACCGGTCCTTGGATGCTTGATTCCGGTCTGGGAAAGACATGGCTTGGTAGTTCGGACTGGACTGTTCCCATGAGGCACAGGGTCAGAGCTGATTTGCATATAGCCAGTGTCTAACCCAGGGTGGTGTGGAGTGCAAACAAACGATGGATTTAGGCCCAGATCCTTGTACTGGGGTGAATGTATGACATTGTTCTACATTCTGTCCATCAACTGTGTTTTTTGCAATTTTCACCCCGAGTGGGCTGGGTATGCTCAGACGTGAGTCCCAGGCTCTCCACACCACTGGAGTCAAGCTATCCAGGCTGATGAAGGCTGATAGCCAGAAACCCGTCCTTGGATGCTTGATTCCGGTCTGGGAAAGACATGGCTTGGTAGTTCGGACTGGACTGTTCCCATGAGGCACAGGGTCAGAGCTGATTTGCATATAGCCAGTGTCTAACCCAGGGTGGTGTGGAGTGCAAAAAAACGATGGATTTAGGCCCAGATCCTTGTACTGGGGTGAATGTATGACATTGTTCTACATTCTATCCATCAACTGTGTTTTTTGCAATTTTCACCCCGAGTGGGCTGGGTATGCTCAGACGTGAGTCCCAGGCTCGCCACACCACTGGAGTCAAGCTATCCAGGCTGATGAAGGCTGATAGCCAGAAACCGGTCCTTGGATGCTTGATTCCAGTCTGGGAAAGACATGGCTTGGTAGTTTGGACTGGACTTTTCCCATGAGGCACAGGGTCAGAGCTGATTTGCATATAGCCAGTGTCTAACCCAGGGTGGTGTGGAGTGCAAAAAAACGATGGATTTAGGCCCAGATCCTTGTACTGGGGTGAATGTATGATATTGTTCTACATTCTGTCCATCAACTGTGTTTTTTGCAATTTTCACCCCGAGTGGGCTGGGTATGCTCAGACGTGAGTCACAGGCTCTCCACACCACTGGAGTCAAGCTATCCAGGCTGATGGAGGCTGATAGCCAGAAACCGGTCCTTGGATGCTTGATTCCGGTCTGGGAAAGACATGGCTTGGTAGTTCGGACTGGACTGTTCCCATGAGGCACAGGGTCAGAGCTGATTTGCATATAGCCAGTGTCTAACCCAGGGTGGTGTGGAGTGCAAAAAAACGATGGATTTAGGCCCAGATCCTTGTACTGGGGTGAATGTATGACTTTTGTTCTACATTCTGTCCATCAACTGTGTTTTTTGCAATTTTCACCCCGAGTGGGCTGGGTATGCTCAGACCTGAGTCCCAGGCTCTCCACACCACTGGAGTCAAGCCATCCAGGCTGATGAAGGCTGATAGCCAGAAACCGGTCCTTGGATGCTTGATTCCGGTCTGGGAAAGACCTGGCTTGGTAGTTCGGACTGGACTGTTCCCATGAGGCACAGGGTCAGAGCTGATTAGCATATAGCCAGTGTCTAACCCAGGGTGGTGTGGAGTGCAAAAAAGTGATGGATTTAGGCCCAGATCCTTGTACTCGGGTGAATGTATGACAATGTTCTACATTCTGTCCATCAACTGTGTTTTTTGCAATTTTCACCCCGAGTGGGCTGGGTATGCTCAGACGTGAGTCCCAGGCTCTCCACACCACTGGAGTCAAGCTATCCAGGCTTATGAAGGCTGATAGCCAGAAACCGGTCCTTGGATGCTTGATTCCGGTCTGGGAAAGACATGGCTTGGTAGTTCGGTCTGGACTGTTCCCATGAGGCACAGGGTCAGAGCTGATTTGCATATAGCCAGTGTCTAACCCAGGGTGGTGTGGAGTGCAAAAAAACGATGGATTTAGGCCCAGATCCTTGTACATCGGTGAATGTATGACATTGTTCTACATTCCGTCCATCAACTGTGTTTTTTGCAATTTTCACCCCGAGTGGGCTGGGTATGCTCAGACGTGAGTCCCAGGCTCTCCACACCACTGGAGTCAAGCTATCCAGGCTGATGAAGGCTGATAGCCAGAAACCGGTCCTTGGATGCTTGATTCCGGTCTGGGAAAGACATGGCTTGGTAGTTCGGACTGGACTGTTCCCATGAGGCACTGGGTCAGAGCTGATTTGCATATAGCCAGTGTCTAACCCAGGGTGGTGTGGAGTGCAAAAAAACGATGGATTTAGGCCCAGATCCTTGTACTGGGGTGAATGTATGACATTGTTCTACATTCTGTCCATCAACTGTGTTTTTTGCAATTTTCACCCCGAGTGGGCTGGGTATGCTCAGACGTGAGTCCCAGGCTCTCCACACCACTGGAGTCAATCTATCCAGGCTGATAGCCAGAAACCGGTCCTTGGATGCTTGATTCCGGTCTGGGAAAGACATGGCTTGGTAGTTCGGACTGGACTGTTCCCGTGAGGCACAGGGTCAGAGCTGATTTGCATATAGCCAGTGTCTAACCCAGGGTGGTGTGGAGTGCAAAAAAACGATGGATTTAGTCCCAGATCCTTGTACTGGGGTGAATGTATGACATTGTTCTACATTCTGTCCATCAACTGTGTTTTTTGCAATTTTCACCCCGAGTGGGCTGGGTATGCTCAGAGGTGAGTCCCAGGCTCTCCACACCACTGGAGTCAAGCTATCCAGGCTGATGAAGGCTGATAGCCAGAAACCGGTCCTTGGATGCTTGATTCCGGTCTGGGAAAGACATGGCTTGGTAGTTCGGACTGGACTGTTCCCATGAGGCACAGGGTCAGAGCTGATTTGCATATAGCCAGTGTCTAACCCAGGGTGGTGTGGAGTGCAAAAAAACGATGGATTTAGGCCCAGATCCTTGTACTGGGGTGAATGTATGACATTGTTCTACATTCTGTCCATCAACTGTGTTTTTTGCAATTTTCACCCCGGGTGGGCTGGGTATGCTCAGACGTGAGTCCCAGGCTCTCCACACCACTGGAGTCAAGCTATCCAGACTGATGAAGGCTGATAGCCAGAAACCGGTCCTTGGATGCTTGATTCCGGTCTGGGAAAGACATGGCTTGGTAGTTCGGACTGGACTGTTCCCATGAGGCACAGGGTCAGAGCTGATTTGCATATAGCCAGTGTCTAACCCAGGGTGGTGTGGAGTGCAAAAAAACGATGGATTTAGGCCCAGATCCTTGTACTGGGGTGAATGTATGACATTGTTCTACATTCTGTCCATCAACTGTGTTTTTTGCAATTTTCACCCCGAGTGGGCTGGGTATGCCCAGACGTGAGTCCCAGGCTCTCCACACCACTGGAGTCAAGCTATCCAGGCTGATGAAGGCTGATAGCCAGAAACCGGTCCTTGGATGCTTGGTTCCGGTCTGGGAAAGACATGGCTTGGTAGTTCGGACAGGACTGTTCCCATGAGGCACAGGGTCAGAGCTGATTTGCATATAGCCAGTGTCTAACCCAAGGTGGTGTGGAGTGCAAAAAAAGATGGGTTTAGGCCCAGATCCTTGTACTGGGGTGAATGTATGACATTGTTCTACATTCTGTCCATCAACTGTGTTTTTTGCAATTTTCACCCCGAGTGGGCTGGGAATGCTCATACGTGAGTCCGAGGCTCTCCACACCACTGGAGTCAAGCTATCCAGGCTGATGAAGGCTGATAGCCAGAAACCGGTCCTTGGATGCTTGATTCCGGTCTGGGAAAGACATGGCTTGGTAGTTCGGACTGGACTGTTCCCATGAGGCACAGGGTCAGAGCTGATTTGCATATAGCCAGTGTCTAACCCAGGGTGGTGTGGAGTGCAAAAAAACAATGGATTTAGGCCCAGATCCTTGTACTGGGGTGAATGTATAACATTGTTCTACATTCTGTCCATCAACTGTGTTTTTTGCAATTTTCACCCCGAGTGGGCTGGGTATGCTCAGACGTGAGTCCCAGGCTCTCCACAACACTGGAGTCAAGCTATCCAGGCTGATGAAGGCTGATAGCCAGAAACCGGTCCTTGGATGCTTGATTCCGGTCTGGGAAAGACATGGCTTGGTAGTTCGGACTGGACTGTTCCCATGAGGCACAGGGTCAGAGCTGATTTGCATATAGCCAGTGTCTAACCCAGGGTGGTGTGGAGTGCAAACAAACGATGGATTTAGGCCCAGATCCTTGTACTGGGGTGAATGTATGACATTGTTCTACATTCTGTCCATCAACTGTGTTTTTTGCAATTTTCTCCCCGAGTGGGCTGGGTATGCTCAGACGTGAGTCCCAGGCTCTCCACACCACTGGAGTCAAGCTATCCAGGCTGATGAAGGCTGATAGCCAGAAACCCGTCCTTGGATGCTTGATTCCGGTCTGGGAAAGACATGGCTTGGTAGTTCGGACTGGACTGTTCACATGAGGCACAGGGTCAGAGCTGATTTGCATATAGCCAGTGTCTAACCCAGGGTGGTGTGGAGTGCAAAAAAACGATGGATTTAGGCCCAGATCCTTGTACTGGGGTGAATGTATGACATTGTTCTACATTCTGTCCATCAACTGTGTTTTTGCAATTTTCACCCCGAGTGGGCTGGGTATGTTCAGACGTGAGTCCCAGGCTCTCCACACCACTGGAGTCAAGCTATCCAGGCTGATGAAGGCTGATAGCCAGAAACCGGTCCTTGGATGCTTGATTCCGGCCTGGGAAAGACATGGCTTGGTAGTTCGGACTGGTCTCTTCCCATGAGGCACAGGGTCAGAGCTGATTTGCATATAGCCAGTGTCTAACCCAGGGTGGTGTGGAGTGCAAAAAAACAATGGATTTAGGCCCAGATCCTTGTACTGGGGTGAATGTATGACATTGTTCTACATTCTGTCCATCAACTGTGTTTTTTGCAATTTTCACCCCGAGTGGGCTGGGTATGCTCAGACGTGAGTCCCAGGCTCTCCACACCACTGGAGTCAAGCTATCCAGGCTGATGAAGGCTGATAGCCAGAAACCCGTCCTTGGATGCTTGATTCCGGTCTGGGAAAGACATGGCTTGGTAGTTCGGACTGGACTGTTCCCATGAGGCACAGGGTCAGAGCTGATTTGCATATAGCCAGTGTCTAACCCAGGGTGGTGAGGAGTGCAAAAAAACGATGGATTTAGGCCCAGATCCTTGTACTGGGGTGAATGTATGACATTGTTCTACATTCTGTCCATCAACTGTGTTTTTGCAATTTTCACCCCGAGTGGGCTGGGTATGTTCAGACGTGAGTCCCAGGCTCTCCACACCACTGGAGTCAAGCTATCCAGGCTGATGAAGGCTGATAGCCAGAAACCGGTCCTTGGATGCTTGATTCCGGCCTGGGAAAGACATGGCTTGGTAGTTCGGACTGGTCTCTTCCCATGAGGCACAGGGTCAGAGCTGATTTGCATATAGCCAGTGTCTAACCCAGGGTGGTGTGGAGTGCAAAAAAACAATGGATTTAGGCCCAGATCCTTGTACTGGGGTGAATGTATGACATTGTTCTACATTCTGTCCATCAACTGTGTTTTTTGCAATTTTCACCCCGAGTGGGCTGGGTATGCTCAGACGTGAGTCCCAGGCTCTCCACACCACTGGAGTCAAGCTATCCAGGCTGATGAAGGCTGATAGCCAGAAACCCGTCCTTGGATGCTTGATTCCGGTCTGGGAAAGACATGGCTTGGTAGTTCGGACTGGACTGTTCCCATGAGGCACAGGGTCAGAGCTGATTTGCATATAGCCAGTGTCTAACCCAGGGTGGTGAGGAGTGCAAAAAAACGATGGATTTAGGCCCAGATCCTTGTACTGGGGTGAATGTATGACATTGTTCTACATTCTGTCCATCAACTGTGTTTTTTGCAATTTTCACCCCGAGTGTGCTGGGTATGCTCAGACGTGAGTCCCAGGCTCTCCACACCACTGGAGTCAAGCTATCCAGGCTGATGAAGGCTGATAGCCAGAAACAGGTCCTTGGATGCTTGATTCCGGTCTGGGAAAGACATGGCTTGGTAGTTCGGACTGGACTGTTCCCATGAGGCACAGGGTCAGAGCTGATTTGCATATAGCCAGTGTCTAACCCAGGGTGGTGTGGAGTGCAAAAAAACGATGGATTTAGGCCCAGATCCTTGTACTGTGGTGAATGTATGACATTGTTCTACATTCTGTCCATCAACTGTGTTTTTTGCAATTTTCACCCCGAATGGGCTGGGTATGCTCAGACGTGAGTCCCAGGCTCTCCACACCACTGGAGTCAAGCTATCCAGGCTGATGAAGGCTGATAGCCAGAAACCGGTCCTTGGATGCTTGATTCCGGTCTGGGAAAGACATGGCTTGGTAGTTCGGACTGGACTGTTCCCATGAGGCACAGGGTCAGAGCTGATTTGCATATAGCCAGTGTCTAACCCAGGGTGGTGTGGAGTGCAAAAAAACGATGGATTTAGGCCCAGATGCTTGTACTGGGGTGAATGTATGACATTGTTCTACATTCTGGTCATCAACTGTGTTTTTTGCAATTTTCACCCCGAGTGGGCTGGGTATGCTCAGACGTGAGTCCCAGGCTCTCCACACCACTGGAGTCAAGCTATCCAGGCTGATGAAGGCTGATAGCCAGAAACCGGTCCTTGGATGCTTGATTCCGGTCTGGGAAAGACATGGCTTGGTAGTTTGGACTGGACTGTTCCCATGAGGCACAGGGTCAGAGCTGATTTGCATATAGCCATTGTCTAACCCAGGGTGGTGTGGAGTGCAAAAAAACGATGGATTTAGGCCCAGATCCTTGTACTGGGGTGAATGTATGACATTGTTCTACATTCTGTCCATCAACTGTGTTTTTTGCAATTTTCACCCCGAGTGGGCTGGGTATGCTCAGACCTGAGTCCCAGGCTCTCCACACCACTGGAGTCAAGCTATCCAGGCTGATGAAGGCTGATAGCCAGAAACCGGTCCTTGGAAGCTTGATTCCGGTCTGGGAAAGACATGGCTTGGTAGTTCGGACTGGAAAGTTCCCATGAGGCACAGGGTCAGAGCTGATTTGCATATAGCCAGTGTCTAACCCAGGGTGGTGTGGAGTGCAAAAAAACGATGGATTTAGGCCCAGATCCTTGTACTGGGGTGAATGAATTACATTGTTCTACATTCTGTCCATCAACTGTGTTTTTTGCAATTTTCACCCCGAGTGGGCTGGGTATGCTCAGACGTGAGTCCCAGGCTCTCCACACCACTGGAGTTAAGCTATCCAGGCTGATGAAGGCTGATAGCCAGAAACCGGTCCTTGGATGCTTGATTCCGGTCTGGGAAAGACATGGCTTGGTAGTTCGGACTGGACTGTTCCCATGAGGCACAGGGTCAGAGCTGATTTGCATATAGCCAGTGTCTAACCCAGGGTGGTGTGGAGTGCAAAAAAACGATGGATTTAGGCCCAGATCCTTGTACTGGGGTGAATGTATGACATTGTTCTACATTCTGTCCATCAACTGTGTTTTTTGCAATTTTCACCCCAAGTGGGCTGGGTATGCTCAGAGGTGAGTCCCAGGCTCTCCACACCACTGGAGTCAAGCTATCCTGGCTGATGAAGGCTGATAGCCAGAAACCGGTCCTTGGATTCTTGATTCTGGTCTGGGAAAGACATGGCTTGGTAGTTCGGACTGGACTGTTCCCATGAGGCACAGGGTCAGAGCTGATTTGCATATAGCCAGTGTCTAACCCAGGGTGGTGTGGAGTGCAAAAAAACGATGGATTTAGGCCCAGATCCTTGTACTGGGGGGAATGTATGACATTGTTCTACATTCTGTCCATCAACTGTGTTTTTTGCAATTTTCACCCCGAGTGGGCTGGGTATGCCCAGACGTGAGTCCCAGGCTCTCCACACCACTGGAGTCAAGCTATCCAGGCTGATGAAGGCTGATAGCCAGAAACCCGTCCTTGGATGCTTGATTCCGGTCTGGGAAAGACATGGCTTGGTAGTTCGGACGGGACTGTTCCCATGAGGCACAGGGTCAGAGCTGATTAGCATATAGCCAGTGTCTAACCCAGGGTGGTGTGGAGTGCAAAAAAACAATGGATTTAGGCCCAGATCCTTGTACTGGGGTGAATGTATGACATTGTTCTACATTCTGTCCATCAACTGTGTTTTTTGCAATTTTCACCCCGAGTGGGCTGGGTATGCTCAGACGTGAGTCCCAGGCTCTCCACACCACTGGAGTCAAGCTATCCAGGCTGATGAAGGCTGATAGCCAGAAACCCGTCCTTGGATGCTTGATTCCGGTCTGGGAAAGACATGGCTTGGTAGTTCGGACTGGACTGTTCCCATGAGGCACAGGGTCAGAGCTGATTTGCATATAGCCAGTGCCTAACCCAGGGTGGTGTGGAGTGCAAAAAAACGATGGATTTAGGCCCGGATCCTTGTACTGGGGTGAATGTATGACATTGTTCTACATTCTGTCCATCTACTGTGTTTTTTGCAATTTTCACCCCGAGTGGGCTGGGTATGCTCAGACCTGAGTCCCAGGCTCTCCACACCACTGGAGTCAAGCTATCCAGGCTGATGAAGGCTGATAGCCACAAACCGGTCCTTGGATGCTTGATTCCGGTCTGGGAAAGACATGGCTTGGTAGTTCGGACTGGACTGTTCCCATGAGGCACAGGGTCAGAGCTGATTTGCATATAGCCAGTGTCTAACCCCGGGTGGTGTGGAGTGCAAAAAAACGATGGATTTAGGCCCAGATCCTTGTACTGGGGTGAATGTATGACATTGTTCTACATTCTGTCCATCAACTGTGTTTTTTGCAATTTTCACCCCGAGTGGGCTGGGTATGCTCAGACGTGAGTCCCAGGCTCTCCACACCACTGGAGTCAAGCTATCCAGGCTGATGAAGGCTGATAGCCAGAAACCGGTCCTTGGATGCTTGATTCCGGTCTGGGAAAGACATGGCTTGGTAGTTCGGACTGGACTGTTCCCATGAGGCACAGGGTCAGAGCTGATTTGCATATAGCCAGTGTCTAACCCAGGGTGGTGTGGAGTGCAAAAAAACGATGGATTTGGGCCCAGATCCTTGTACTGGGGAGAATGTATGACATTGTTCTACATTCTGTCCATCAACTGTGTTTTTTGCAATTTTCACCCCGAGTGGGCTGGGTATGCTCAGACGTGAGTCCCAGGCTCTCCACACCACTGGAGTCAAGCTATCCAGGCTAATGAAGGCTGATAGCCAGAAACCGGTCCTTGGATGCTTGATTCCGGTCTGGGAAAGACATGGCTTGGTAGTTCGGACTGGACTGTTCCCATGAGGCACAGGGTCAGAGCTGATTTGCATATAGCCAGTGTCTAACCCAGGGTGGTGTGGAGTGCAAAAAAACGATGGATTTAGGCCCAGATCCTTGTACTGGGGTGAATGTATGACATTGTTCTACATTCTGTCCATCAACTGTGTTTTTTGCAATTTTCACCCCGAGTGGGCTGGGTATGCTCAGACGTGAGTCCCAGGCTCTCCACACCACTGGAGTCAAGCTATCCAGACTGATGAAGGCTGATAGCCAGAAACCGGTCCTTGGATGCTTGATTCTGGTCTGGGAAAGACATGGCTTGGTAGTTCGGACTGGACTGTTCCCATGAGGCACAGGGTCAGAGCTGATTTGCATATAGCCAGTGTCTAACCCAGGGTGGTGTGGAGTGCAAAAAAACGATGGATTTAGGCCCAGATCCTTGTACTGGGGTGAATGTATGACATTGTTCTACATTCTGTCCATCAACTGTGTTTTTTGCAATTTTCACCCCGAGTGGGCTGGGTATGCCCAGACGTGAGTCCCAGGCTCTCCACACCACTGGAATCAAGCTATCCAGGCTGATGAAGGCTGATAGCCAGAAACCGGTCCTTGGATGCTTGATTCCGGTCTGGGAAAGACATGGCTTGGTAGTTCGGACAGGACTGTTCCCATGAGGCACAGGGTCAGAGCTGATTTGCATATAGCCAGTGTCTAACCCAGGGTGGTGTGGAGTGCAAAAAAACGATGGATTTAGGCCCGGATCCTTGTACTGGGGTGAATGTATGACATTGTTCTACATTCTGTCCATCTACTGTGTTTTTTGCAATTTTCACCCCGAGTGGGCTGGGTATGCTCAGACCTGAGTCCCAGGCTCTCCACACCACTGGAGTCAAGCTATCCAGGCTGATGAAGGCTGATAGCCAGAAACCGGTCCTTGGATGCTTGATTCTGGTCTGGGAAAGACATGGCTTGGTAGTTCGGACTGGACTGTTCTCATGAGGCACAGGGTCAGAGCTGATTTGCATATAGCCAGTGTCTAACCCAGGGTGGTGTGGAGTGCAAAAAACGATGGATTTAGGCCCAGATCCTTGTACTGGGGTGAATGTATGACATTGTTCTACATTCTGTCCATCAACTGTGTTTTTTGCAATTTTCACCCCGAGTGGGCTGGGTATGCCCAGACGTGAGTCCCAGGCTCTCCACACCACTGGAATCAAGCTATCCAGGCTGATGAAGGCTGATAGCCAGAAACCGGTCCTTGGATGCTTGATTCCGGTCTGGGAAAGACATGGCTTGGTAGTTCGGACAGGACTGTTCCCATGAGGCACAAGGTCAGAGCTGATTTGCATATAGCCAGTGTCTAACCCAGGGTGGTGTGGAGTGCAAAAAAACAATGGATTTAGGCCCGGATCCTTGTACTGGGGTGAATGTATGACATTGTTCTACATTCTGTCCATCTACTGTGTTTTTTGCAATTTTCACCCCGAGTGGGCTGGGTATGCTCAGACCTGAGTCCCAGGCTCTCCACACCACTGGAGTAAAGCTATCCAGGCTGATGAAGGCTGATAGCCAGAAACCGGTCCTTGGATGCTTGATTCCGGTCTGGGAAAGACATGGCTTGGTAGTTCGGACTGGACTGTTCCCATGAGGCACAGGGTCAGAGCTGATTTGCATATAGCCAGTGTCTAACCCAGGGTGGTGTGGAGTGCAAAAAAACGATGGATTTAGGCCCAGATCCTTGTACTGGGGTGAATGTATGACATTGTTCTACATTCTGTCCATCAACTGTGTTTTTTGCAATTTTCACCCCGAGTGGGCTGGGTATGCTCAGAGGTGAGTCCCAGGCTCTCCACACCACTGGAGTCAAGCTATCCTGGCTGATGAAGGCTGATAGCCAGAAACCGGTCCTTGGATTCTTGATTCCGGTCTGGGAAAGACATGGCTTGGTAGTTCGGACTGGACTGTTCCCATGAGGCACAGGGTCAGAGCTGATTTGCATATAGCCAGTGTCTAACCCAGGGTGGTGTGGAGTGCAAAAAAACGATGGATTTAGGCCCAGATCCTTGTACTGGGGTGAATGTATGACATTGTTCTACATTCTGTCCATCAACTGTGTTTTTTGCAATTTTCACCCCGAGTGGGCTGGGTATGCTCAGACGTGAGTCCCAGGCTCTCCACACCACTGGAGTCAAGCTATCCAGGCTGATGAAGGCTGATAGCCAGAAACCGGTCCTTGGATGCTTGATTCCGGTCTGGGAAAGACATGGCTTGGTAGTTCGGACTGGACTGTTCCCATGAGGCACAGGGTCAGAGCTGATTTGCATATAGCCAGTGTCTAACCCAGGGTGGTGTGGAGTGCAAAAAAACGATGGATTTAGGCCCAGATCCTTGTACTGGGGTGAATGTATGACATTGTTCTACATTCTGTCCATCAACTGTGTTTTTTGCAATTTTCACCCCGAGTGGGCTGGGTATGCTCAGACGTGAGTCCCAGGCTCTCCACACCACTGGAGTCAAGCTATCCAGACTGATGAAGGCTGATAGCCAGAAACCGGTCCTTGGATGCTTGATTCTGGTCTGGGAAAGACATGGCTTGGTAGTTCGGACTGGACTGTTCCCATGAGGCACAGGGTCGGAGCTGATTTGCATATAGCCAGTGTCTAACCCAGGGTGGTGTGGAGTGCAAAAAAACGATGGATTTAGGCCCGGATCCTTGTACTGGGGTGAATGTATGACATTGTTCTACATTCTGTCCATCTACTGTGTTTTTTGCAATTTTCACCCCGAGTGGGCTGGGTATGCTCAGACCTGAGTCCCAGGCTCTCCACACCACTGGAGTCAAGCTATCCAGGCTGATGAAGGCTGATAGCCAGAAAACGGTCCTTGGATGCTTGATTCCGGTCTGGGAAAGACATGGCTTGGTAGTTCGGACTGGACAGTTCCCATGAGGCACAGGGTCAGAGCTGATTTGCATATAGCCAGTGTCTAACCCAGGGTGGTGTGGAGTGCAAAAAAACGATGGATTTAGGCCCAGATCCTTGTACTGGGGTGAATGTATGACATTGTTCTACATTCTGTCCATCAACTGTGTTTTTTGCAATTTTCACCCCGAGTGGGCTGGGTATGCTCAGACGTGAGTCCCAGGCTCTCCACACCACTGGAGTCAAGCTATCCAGGCTGATGAAGGCTGATAGCCAGAAACCGGTTCTTGGATGCTTGATTCCGGTCTCGGAGAGACATGGCTTGGTAGTTCGGACTGGACTGTTCCTATGAGGCACAGGGTCAGAGCTGATTTGCATATAGCCAGTGTCTAACCCAGGGTGGTGTGGAGTGCAAAAAAACGATGGATTTAGGCCCAGATCCTTGTACTGGGGTGAATGTATGACATTGTTCTACATTCTGTCCATCAACTGTGTTTTTTGCAATTTTCACCCCGAGTGGGCTGGGTATGCTCAGACGTGAATCCCAGGCTCTCCACACCACTGGAGTCAAGCTATCCAGGCTGATGAAGGCTGATAGCCAGAAACCGGTCCTTGGATGCTTGATTCCGGTCTGGGAAAGACCTGGCTTGGTAGTTCGGACTGGACTGTTCCCATGAGGCACAGGGTCAGAGCTGATTAGCATATAGACAGTGTCTAACCCAGGGTGGTGTGGAGTGCAAAAAAATGATGGATTTAGGCCCAGATCCTTGTACTCTGGTGAATGTATGGCAATGTTCTACATTCTGTCCATCAACTGTGTTTTTTGCAATTTTCACCCCGAGTGGGCTGGGTATGCTCAGACGTGAGTCCCAGGCTCTCCACACCACTGGAGTCAAGCTATCCAGGCTGATGAAGGCTGATAGCCAGAAACCGGTCCTTGGATGCTTGATTCCGGTCTGGGAAAGACATGGCTTGGTAGTTCGGACTGGACTGTTCCCATGAGGCACAGGGTCAGAGCTGATTTGCATATAGCCAGTGTCTAACCCAGGGTGGTGTGGAGTGCAAAAAAACGATGGATTTAGGCCCAGATCCTTGTACTTCGGTGAATGTATGACATTGTTCTACATTCCGTCCATCAACTGTGTTTTTTGCAATTTTCACCCCGAGTGGGCTGGGTATGCTCAGACGTGAGTCCCACGCTCTCCACACCACTGGAGTCAAGCTATCCAGGCTGATGAAGTCTGATAGCCAGAAACCGGTCCTTGGATGCTTGATTCCGGTCTGGGAAAGACATGGCTTGGTAGTTCGGACTGGACTGTTCCCATGAGGCACAGGGTCAGAGCTGATTTGCATATAGCCAGTGTCTAACCCAGGGTGGTGTGGAGTGCAAAAAACGATGGATTTAGGCCCAGATCCTTGTACTGGGGTGAATGTATGACATTGTTCTACATTCTGTCCATCAACTGTGTTTTTTGCAATTTTCACCCCGAGTGGGCTGGGTATGCTCAGACGTGAGTCCCAGGCTCTCCACACCACTGGAGTCAAGCTATCCAGGCTGATGAAGGCTGATAGCCAGAAACCGGTCCTTGGATGCTTGATTCCGGTCTGGGAAAGACATGGCTTGGTAGTTCGGACTGGACTGTTCTCATGAGGCACAGGGTCAGAGCTGATTTGCATATAGCCAGTGTCTAACCCAGGGTGGTGTGGAGTGCAAAAAAACGATGGATTTAGGCCCAGATCCTTGTACTGGGGTGAATGTATGACATTGTTCTACATTCTGTTCATCAACTGTGTTTTTTGCAATTTTCACCCCGAGTGGGCTGGGTATGCTCAGAGGTGAGTCCCAGGCTCTCCACACCACTGGAGTCAAGCTATCCAGGCTGATGAAGGCTGATAGCCAGAAACCGGTCCTTGGATGCTTGATTCCGGTCTGGGAAAGACATGGCTTGGTAGTTCGGACTGGACTGTTCCCATGAGGCACAGGGTCAGAGCTGATTTGCATATAGCCAGTGTCTAACCCAGGGTGGTGTGAGTGCAAAAAAGCGATGGATTTAGGCCCAGATCCTTGTACTGGGGTGAATGTATGACATTGTTCTACATTCTGTCCATCAACTGTGTTTTTTGCAATTTTCACCCCGGGTGGGCTGGGTATGCTCAGACGTGAGTCCCAGGCTCTCCACACCACTGGAGTCAAGCTATCCAGACTGATGAAGGCTGATAGCCAGAAACCGGTCCTTGGATGCTTGATTCCAGTCTGGGAAAGACATGGCTTGGTAGTTCGGACTGGACTGTTCCCATGAGGCACAGGGTCAGAGCTGATTTGCATATAGCCAGTGTCTGACCCAGGGTGGTGTGGAGTGCAAAAAAACAATGGATTTAGGCCCGGATCCTTGTACTGGGGTGAATGTATGACATTGTTCTACATTCTGTCCATCTACTGTGTTTTTTGCAATTTTCACCCCGAGTGGGCTGGGTATGCTCAGACCTGAGTCCCAGGCTCTCCACACCACTGGAGTAAAGCTATCCAGGCTGATGAAGGCTGATAGCCAGAAACCGGTCCTTGGATGCTTGATTCCGGTCTGGGAAAGACATGGCTTGGTAGTTCGGACTGGACTGTTCCCATGAGGCACAGGGTCAGAGCTGATTTGCATATAGCCAGTGTCTAACCCAGGGTGGTGTGGAGTGCAAAAAAATGATGGATTTAGGCCCAGATCCTTGTACTGGGGTGAATGTATGACATTGTTCTACATTCTGTCCATCAACTGTGTTTTTTGCAATTTTCACCCCGAGTGGGCTGGGTATGCTCAGAGGTGAGTCCCAGGCTCTCCACACCACTGGAGTCAAGCTATCCTGGCTGATGAAGGCTGATAGCCAGAAACCGGTCCTTGGATTCTTGATTCCGGTCTGGGAAAGACATGGCTTGGTAGTTCGGACTGGACTGTTCCCATGAGGCACAGGGTCAGAGCTGATTTGCATATAGCCAGTGTCTAACCCAGGGTGGTGTGGAGTGCAAAAAAACGATGGATTTAGGCCCAGATCCTTGTACTGGGGTGAATGTATGACATTGTTCTACATTCTGTCCATCAACTGTGTTTTTTGCAATTTTCACCCCGAGTGGGCTGGGTATGCTCAGACGTGAGTCCCAGGCTCTCCACACCACTGGAGTCAAGCTATCCAGGCTGATGAAGGCTGATAGCCAGAAACCGGTCCTTGGATGCTTGATTCCGGTCTGGGAAAGACATGGCTTGGTAGTTCGGACTGGACTGTTCCCATGAGGCACAGGGTCAGAGCTGATTTGCATATAGCCAGTGTCTAACCCAGGGTGGTGTGGAGTGCAAAAAAACGATGGATTTAGGCCCAGATCCTTGTACTGGGGTGAATGTATGACATTGTTCTACATTCTGTCCATCAACTGTGTTTTTTGCAATTTTCACCCCGAGTGGGCTGGGTATGCTCAGACGTGAGTCCCAGGCTCTCCACACCACTGGAGTCAAGCTATCCAGACTGATGAAGGCTGATAGCCAGAAACCGGTCCTTGGATGCTTGATTCTGGTCTGGGAAAGACATGGCTTGGTAGTTCGGACTGGACTGTTCCCATGAGGCACAGGGTCGGAGCTGATTTGCATATAGCCAGTGTCTAACCCAGGGTGGTGTGGAGTGCAAAAAAACGATGGATTTAGGCCCGGATCCTTGTACTGGGGTGAATGTATGACATTGTTCTACATTCTGTCCATCTACTGTGTTTTTTGCAATTTTCACCCCGAGTGGGCTGGGTATGCTCAGACCTGAGTCCCAGGCTCTCCACACCACTGGAGTCAAGCTATCCAGGCTGATGAAGGCTGATAGCCAGAAAACGGTCCTTGGATGCTTGATTCCGGTCTGGGAAAGACATGGCTTGGTAGTTCGGACTGGACAGTTCCCATGAGGCACAGGGTCAGAGCTGATTTGCATATAGCCAGTGTCTAACCCAGGGTGGTGTGGAGTGCAAAAAAACGATGGATTTAGGCCCAGATCCTTGTACTGGGGTGAATGTATGACATTGTTCTACATTCTGTCCATCAACTGTGTTTTTTGCAATTTTCACCCCGAGTGGGCTGGGTATGCTCAGACGTGAGTCCCAGGCTCTCCACACCACTGGAGTCAAGCTATCCAGGCTGATGAAGGCTGATAGCCAGAAACCGGTTCTTGGATGCTTGATTCCGGTCTCGGAGAGACATGGCTTGGTAGTTCGGACTGGACTGTTCCTATGAGGCACAGGGTCAGAGCTGATTTGCATATAGCCAGTGTCTAACCCAGGGTGGTGTGGAGTGCAAAAAAACGATGGATTTAGGCCCAGATCCTTGTACTGGGGTGAATGTATGACATTGTTCTACATTCTGTCCATCAACTGTGTTTTTTGCAATTTTCACCCCGAGTGGGCTGGGTATGCTCAGACGTGAATCCCAGGCTCTCCACACCACTGGAGTCAAGCTATCCAGGCTGATGAAGGCTGATAGCCAGAAACCGGTCCTTGGATGCTTGATTCCGGTCTGGGAAAGACCTGGCTTGGTAGTTCGGACTGGACTGTTCCCATGAGGCACAGGGTCAGAGCTGATTAGCATATAGACAGTGTCTAACCCAGGGTGGTGTGGAGTGCAAAAAAATGATGGATTTAGGCCCAGATCCTTGTACTCTGGTGAATGTATGGCAATGTTCTACATTCTGTCCATCAACTGTGTTTTTTGCAATTTTCACCCCGAGTGGGCTGGGTATGCTCAGACGTGAGTCCCAGGCTCTCCACACCACTGGAGTCAAGCTATCCAGGCTGATGAAGGCTGATAGCCAGAAACCGGTCCTTGGATGCTTGATTCCGGTCTGGGAAAGACATGGCTTGGTAGTTCGGACTGGACTGTTCCCATGAGGCACAGGGTCAGAGCTGATTTGCATATAGCCAGTGTCTAACCCAGGGTGGTGTGGAGTGCAAAAAAACGATGGATTTAGGCCCAGATCCTTGTACTTCGGTGAATGTATGACATTGTTCTACATTCCGTCCATCAACTGTGTTTTTTGCAATTTTCACCCCGAGTGGGCTGGGTATGCTCAGACGTGAGTCCCACGCTCTCCACACCACTGGAGTCAAGCTATCCAGGCTGATGAAGTCTGATAGCCAGAAACCGGTCCTTGGATGCTTGATTCCGGTCTGGGAAAGACATGGCTTGGTAGTTCGGACTGGACTGTTCCCATGAGGCACAGGGTCAGAGCTGATTTGCATATAGCCAGTGTCTAACCCAGGGTGGTGTGGAGTGCAAAAAACGATGGATTTAGGCCCAGATCCTTGTACTGGGGTGAATGTATGACATTGTTCTACATTCTGTCCATCAACTGTGTTTTTTGCAATTTTCACCCCGAGTGGGCTGGGTATGCTCAGACGTGAGTCCCAGGCTCTCCACACCACTGGAGTCAAGCTATCCAGGCTGATGAAGGCTGATAGCCAGAAACCGGTCCTTGGATGCTTGATTCCGGTCTGGGAAAGACATGGCTTGGTAGTTCGGACTGGACTGTTCTCATGAGGCACAGGGTCAGAGCTGATTTGCATATAGCCAGTGTCTAACCCAGGGTGGTGTGGAGTGCAAAAAAACGATGGATTTAGGCCCAGATCCTTGTACTGGGGTGAATGTATGACATTGTTCTACATTCTGTTCATCAACTGTGTTTTTTGCAATTTTCACCCCGAGTGGGCTGGGTATGCTCAGAGGTGAGTCCCAGGCTCTCCACACCACTGGAGTCAAGCTATCCAGGCTGATGAAGGCTGATAGCCAGAAACCGGTCCTTGGATGCTTGATTCCGGTCTGGGAAAGACATGGCTTGGTAGTTCGGACTGGACTGTTCCCATGAGGCACAGGGTCAGAGCTGATTTGCATATAGCCAGTGTCTAACCCAGGGTGGTGTGAGTGCAAAAAAGCGATGGATTTAGGCCCAGATCCTTGTACTGGGGTGAATGTATGACATTGTTCTACATTCTGTCCATCAACTGTGTTTTTTGCAATTTTCACCCCGGGTGGGCTGGGTATGCTCAGACGTGAGTCCCAGGCTCTCCACACCACTGGAGTCAAGCTATCCAGACTGATGAAGGCTGATAGCTAGAAACCGGTCCTTGGATGCTTGATTCCAGTCTGGGAAAGACATGGCTTGGTAGTTCGGACTGGACTGTTCCCATGAGGCACAGGGTCAGAGCTGATTTGCATATAGCCAGTGTCTGACCCAGGGTGGTGTGGAGTGCAAAAAAACAATGGATTTAGGCCCAGATCCTTGTACTGGGGTGAATGTATGACATTGTTCTACATTCTGTCCATCAACTGTGTTTTTTGCAATTTTCACCCCGAGTGGGCTGGGTATGCTCAGACGTGAGTCCCAGCCTCTCCACACCACTGGAGTCAAGCTATCCAGGCTGATGAAGGCTGATAGCCAGAAAACGGTCCTTGGATGCTTGATTCCGGTCTGGGAAAGACATGGCTTGGTAGTTCGGACTGGACTGTTCCCATGAGGCACAGGGTCAGAGCTGATTTGCATATAGCCAGTGTCTAACCCAAGGTGGTGTGGAGTGCAAAAAAAGATGGGTTTAGGCCCAGATCCTTGTACTGGGGTGAATGTATGACATTGTTCTACATTCTGTCCATCAACTGTGTTTTTTGCAATTTTCACCCCGAGTGGGCTGGGTATGCTCAGACGTGAGTCCCAGGCTCTCCACACCACTGGAGTCAAGCTATCCAGACTGATGAAGGCTGATAGCCAGAAACCGGTCCTTGGATGCTTGATTCCGGTCTGGGAAAGACATGGCTTGGTAGTTCGGACTGGACTGTTCCCATGAGGCAAAGGGTCAGAGCTGATATGCATATAGCCAGTGTCTAACCCAGGGTGGTGTGGAGTGCAAAAAAACCATGGATTTAGGCCCAGATCCTTGTACTGGGGTGAATGTATGACATTGTTCTACATTCTGTCCATCAACTGTGTTTTTTGCAATTTTCACCCCGAGTGGGCTGGGTATGCTCAGACGTGAGTCCCAGGCTCTCCACACCACTGGAGTCAAGCTATCCAGGCTGATGAAGGCTGATAGCCAGAAAACGGTCCTTGGATGCTTGATTCCGGTCTGGGAAAGACATGGCTTGGTAGTTCGGACTGGACTGTTCCCATGAGGCACAGGGTCAGAGCTGATTTGCATATAGCCAGTGTCTAACCCAAGGTGGTGTGGAGTGCAAAAAAAGATGGGTTTAGGCCCAGATCCTTGTACTGGGGTGAATGTATGACATTGTTCTACATTCTGTCCATCAACTGTGTTTTTTGCAATTTTCACCCCGAGTGGGCTGGGTATGCTCAGACGTGAGTCCCAGGCTCTCCACACCACTGGAGTCAAGCTATCCAGGCTGATGAAGGCTGATAGCCAGAAACCGGTCCTTGGATGCTTGATTCCGGTCTGGGAAAGACATGGCTTGGTAGTTCGGACTGGACTGTTCCCATGAGGCACAGGGTCAGAGCTGATTTGCATATAGCCAGTGTCTAACCCAGGGTGGTGTGGAGTGCAAAAAAACAATGGATTTAGGCCCAGATCCTTGTACTGGGGTGAATGTATAACATTGTTCTACATTCTGTCCATCAACTGTGTTTTTTGCAATTTTCACCCCGAGTGGGCTGGGTATGCTCAGACGTGAGTCCCAGGCTTTCCACACCACTGGAGTCAAGCTATCCAGGCTGATGAAGGCTGATAGCCAGAAACCGGTCCTTGGATGCTTGATTCCGGTCTGGGAAAGACATGGCTTGGTAGTTCGGACTGGACTGTTCCCATGAGGCACAGGGTCAGAGCTGATTGGCATATAGCCAGTGTCTAACCCAGGGTGGTGTGGAGTGCAAAAAAACGATGGATTTAGACCCAGATCCTTGTACTGGGGTGAATGTATGACATTGTTCTACATTCTGTCCATCAACTGTGTTTTTTGCAATTTTCACCCCGAGTGGGCTGGGTATGCCCAGACGTGAGTCCCAGGCTCTCCACACCACTGGAATCAAGCTATCCAGGCTGATGAAGGCTGATAGCCAGAAACCGGTCCTTGGATGCTTGATTCCGGTCTGGGAAAGACATGGCTTGGTAGTTCGGACAGGACTGTTCCCATGAGGCACAGGGTCAGAGCTGATTTGCATATAGCCAGTGTCTAACCCAGGGTGGTGTGGAGTGCAAAAAAACGATGGATTTAGGCCCGGATCCTTGTACTGGGGTGAATGTATGACATTGTTCTACATTCTGTCCATCTACTGTGTTTTTTGCAATTTTCACCCCGAGTGGGCTGGGTATGCTCAGACCTGAGTCCCAGGCTCTCCACACCACTGGAGTCAAGCTATCCAGGCTGATGAAGGCTGATAGCCAGAAAACGGTCCTTGGATGCTTGATTCCGGTCTGGGAAAGACATGGCTTGGTAGTTCGGACTGGACTGTTCCCATGAGGCACAGGGTCAGAGCTGATTTGCATATAGCCAGTGTCTAACCCAGGGTGGTGTGGAGTGCAAAAAAACGACGGATTTAGGCCCAGATCCTTGTACTGGGGTGAATGTATGACATTGTTCTACATTCTGTCCATCAACTGTGTTTTTTGCAATTTTCACCCCGAGTGGGCTGGGTATGCTCAGACGTGAGTCCCAGGCTCTCCACACCACTGGAGTCAAGCTATCCAGGCTGATGAAGGCTGATAGCCAGAAACCCGTCCTTGGATGCTTGATTCCGGTCTGGGAAAGACATGGCTTGGTAGTTCGGACTGGACTGTTCCCATGAGGCACAGGGTCAGAGCTGATTTGCATATAGCCAGTGTCTAACCCAGGGTGGTGTGGAGTGCAAAAAAACGATGGATTTAGGCCCAGATCCTTGTACTGGGGTGAATGTATGACATTGTTCTACATTCTGTCCATCAACTGTGTTTTTGCAATTTTCACCCCGAGTGGGCTGGGTATGCTCAGACGTGAGTCCCAGGCTTTCCACACCACTGGAGTCAAGCTATCCAGGCTGATGAAGGCTGATAGCCAGAAACCGGTCCTTGGATGCTTGATTCCGGTCTGGGAAAGACATGGCTTGGTAGTTCGGACTGGACTGTTCCCATGAGGCACAGGGTCAGAGCTGATTTGCATATAGCCAGTGTCTAACCCAGGGGGGTGTGGAGTGCAAAAAAACGATGGATTTAGGCCCAGATCCTTGTACTGGGGTGAATGTATGACATTGTTCTACATTCTGTCAGTCAACTGTGTTTTTTGCAATTTTCACCCCGAGTGGGCTGGGTATGCTCAGACGTGAGTCCCAGGCTCTCCACACCACTGGAATCAAGCTATCCAGGCTGATGAAGGCTGATAGCCAGAAACCGGTCCTTGGATGCTTGATTCCGGTCTGGGAAAGACATGGCTTGGTAGTTCGGACAGGACTGTTCCCATGAGGCACAGGGTCAGAGCTGATTTGCATATAGCCAGTGTCTAACCCAGGGTGGTGTGGAGTGCAAAAAAACGATGGATTTAGGCCCGGATCCTTGTACTGGGGTGAATGTATGACATTGTTCTACATTCTGTCCATCTACTGTGTTTTTTGCAATTTTCACCCCGAGTGGGCTGGGTATGCTCAGACCTGAGTCCCAGGCTCTCCACACCACTGGAGTCAAGCTATCCAGACTGATGAAGGCTGATAGCCAGAAACCGGTCCTTGGATGCTTGATTCCGGTCTGGGAAAGACATGGCTTGGTAGTTCGGACTGGACTGTTCCCATGAGGCACAGGGTCAGAGCTGATTGGCATATAGCCAGTGTCTAACCCAGGGTGGTGTGGAGTGCAAAAAAACGATGGATTTAGACCCAGATCCTTGTACTGGGGTGAATGTATGACATTGTTCTACATTCTGTCCATCAACTGTGTTTTTTGCAATTTTCACCCCGAGTGGGCTGGGTATGCCCAGACGTGAGTCCCAGGCTCTCCACACCACTGGAATCAAGCTATCCAGGCTGATGAAGGCTGATAGCCAGAAACCGGTCCTTGGATGCTTGATTCCGGTCTGGGAAAGACATGGCTTGGTAGTTCGGACAGGACTGTTCCCATGAGGCACAGGGTCAGAGCTGATTTGCATATAGCCAGTGTCTAACCCAGGGTGGTGTGGAGTGCAAAAAAACGATGGATTTAGGCCCGGATCCTTGTACTGGGGTGAATGTATGACATTGTTCTACATTCTGTCCATCTACTGTGTTTTTTGCAATTTTCACCCCGAGTGGGCTGGGTATGCTCAGACCTGAGTCCCAGGCTCTCCACACCACTGGAGTCAAGCTATCCAGGCTGATGAAGGCTGATAGCCAGAAAACGGTCCTTGGATGCTTGATTCCGGTCTGGGAAAGACATGGCTTGGTAGTTCGGACTGGACTGTTCCCATGAGGCACAGGGTCAGAGCTGATTTGCATATAGCCAGTGTCTAACCCAGGGTGGTGTGGAGTGCAAAAAAACGATGGATTTAGGCCCAGATCCTTGTACTGGGGTGAATGTATGACATTGTTCTACATTCTGTCCATCAACTGTGTTTTTTGCAATTTTCACCCCGAGTGGGCTGGGTATGCTCAGACGTGAGTCCCAGGCTCTCCACACCACTGGAGTCAAGCTATCCAGGCTGATGAAGGCTGATAGCCAGAAACCGGTTCTTGGATGCTTGATTCCGGTCTCGGAAAGACATGGCTTGGTAGTTCGGACTGGACTGTTCCCATGAGGCACAGGGTCAGAGCTGATTTGCATATAGCCAGTGTCTAACCCAGGGTGGTGTGGAGTGCAAAAAAACGATGGATTTAGGCCCAGATCCTTGTACTGGGGTGAATGTATGACATTGTTCTACATTCTGTCCATCAACTGTGTTTTTTGCAATTTTCACCCCGAGTGGGCTGGGTATGCTCAGACGTGAGTCCCAGGCTCTCCACACCACTGGAGTCAAGCTATCCAGGCTGATGAAGGCTGATAGTCAGAAACCGGTCCTTGGATGCTTGATTCCGGTCTGGGAAAGACCTGGCTTGGTAGTTCGGACTGGACTGTTCCCATGAGGCACAGGGTCAGAGCTGATTAGCATATAGACAGTGTCTAACCCAGGGTGGTGTGGAGTGCAAAAAAATGATGGATTTAGGCCCAGATCCTTGTACTCTGGTGAATGTATGGCAATGTTCTACATTCTGTCCATCAACTGTGTTTTTTGCAATTTTCACCCCGAGTGGGCTGGGTATGCTCAGACGTGAGTCCCAGGCTCTCCACACCACTGGAGTCAAGCTATCCAGGCTGATGAAGGCTGATAGCCAGAAACCGGTCCTTGGATGCTTGATTCCGGTCTGGGAAAGACATGGCTTGGTAGTTCGGACTGGACTGTTCCCATGAGGCACAGGGTCAGAGCTGATTTGCATATAGCCAGTGTCTAACCCAGGGTGGTGTGGAGTGCAAAAAACCGATGGATTTAGGCCCAGATCCTTGTACTTCGGTGAATGTATGACATTGTTCTACATTCCGTCCATCAACTGTGTTTTTTGCAATTTTCACCCCGAGTGGGCTGGGTATGCTCAGACGTGAGTCCCACGCTCTCCACACCACTGGAGTCAAGCTATCCAGGCTGATGAAGGCTGATAGCCAGAAACCGGTCCTTGGATGCTTGATTCCGGTCTGGGAAAGACATGGCTTGGTAGTTCGGACTGGACTGTTCCCATGAGGCACAGGGTCAGAGCTGATTTGCATATAGCCAGTGTCTATCCCAGGGTGGTGTGGAGTGCAAAAAACGATGGATTTAGGCCCAGATCCTTGTACTGGGGTGAATGTATGACATTGTTCTACATTCTGTCCATCAACTGTGTTTTTTGCAATTTTCACCCCGAGTGGGCTGGGTATGCTCAGACGTGAGTCCCAGGCTCTCCACACCACTGGAGTCAAGCTATCCAGGCTGATGAAGGCTGATAGCCAGAAACCGGTCCTTGGATGCTTGATTCCGGTCTGGGAAAGACATGGCTTGGTAGTTCGGACTGGACTGTTCCCATGAGGCACAGGGTCAGAGCTGATTTGCATATAGCCAGTGTCTAACCCAGGGTGGTGTGGAGTGCAAAAAAACGATGGATTTAGGCCCAGATCCTTGTACTGGGGTGAATGTATGACATTGTTCTACATTCTGTTCATCAACTGTGTTTTTTGCAATTTTCACCCCGAGTGGGCTGGGTATGCTCAGAGGTGAGTCCCAGGCTCTCCACACCACTGGAGTCAAGCTATCCAGGCTGATGAAGGCTGATAGCCAGAAACCGGTCCTTGGATGCTTGATTCCGGTCTGGGAAAGACATGGCTTGGTAGTTCGGACTGGACTGTTCCCATGAGGCACAGGGTCAGAGCTGATTTGCATATAGCCAGTGTCAAACCCAGGGTGGTGTGGAGTGCAAAAAAACGATGGATTTAGGCCCAGATCCTTGTACTGGGGTGAATGTATGACATTGTTCTACATTCTGTCCATCAACTGTGTTTTTTGCAATTTTCACCCCGGGTGGGCTGGGTATGCTCAGACGTGAGTCCCAGGCTCTCCACACCACTGGAGTCAAGCTATCCAGACTGATGAAGGCTGATAGCCAGAAACCGGTCCTTGGATGCTTGATTCCAGTCTGGGAAAGACATGGCTTGGTAGTTCGGACTGGACTGTTCCCATGAGGCACAGGGTCAGAGCTGATTTGCATATAGCCAGTGTCTAACCCAGGGTGGTGTGGAGTGCAAAAAAACAATGGATTTAGGCCCAGATCCTTGTACTGGGGTGAATGTATGACATTGTTCTACATTCTGTCCATCAACTGTGTTTTTTGCAATTTTCACCCCGAGTGGGCTGGGTATGCTCAGACGTGAGTCCCAGGCTCTCCACACCACTGGAGTCAAGCTATCCAGGCTGATGAAGGCTGATAGCCAGAAAACGGTCCTTGGATGCTTGATTCCGGTCTGGGAAAGACATGGCGTGGTAGTTCTGACTGGACTGTTCCCATGAGGCACAGGGTCAGAGCTGATTTGCATATAGCCAGTGTCTAACCCAAGGTGGTGTGGAGTGCAAAAAAAGATGGGTTTAGGCCCAGATCCTTGTACTGGGGTGAATGTATGACATTGTTCTACATTCTGTCCATCAACTGTGTTTTTTGCAATTTTCACCCCGAGTGGGCTGGGTATGCTCAGACGTGAGTCCCAGGCTCTCCACACCACTGGAGTCAAGCTATCCAGGCTGATGAAGGCTGATAGCCAGAAACCGGTCCTTGGATGCTTGATTCCGGTCTGGGAAAGACATGGCTTGGTAGTTCGGACTGGACTGTTCCCATGAGGCACAGGGTCAGAGCTGATTAGCATATAGACAGTGTCTAACCCAGGGTGGTGTGGAGTGCAAAAAAAAGATGGATTTAGGCCCAGATCCTTGTACTCTGGTGAATGTATGGCAATGTTCTACATTCTGTCCATCAACTGTGTTTTTTGCAATTTTCACCCCGAGTGGGCTGGGTATGCTCAGACGTGAGTCCCAGGCTCTCCACACCACTGGAGTCAAGCTATCCAGGCTGATGAAGGCTGATAGCCAGAAACCGGTCCTTGGATGCTTGATTCCGGTCTGGGAAAGACATGGCTTGGTAGTTCGGACTGGACTGTTCCCATGAGGCACAGGGTCAGAGCTGATTTGCATATAGCCAGTGTCTAACCCAGGGTGGTGTGGAGTGCAAAAAAACGATGGATTTAGGCCCAGATCCTTGTACTGAGGTGAATGTATGACATTGTTCTACATTCTGTCCATCAACTGTGTTTTTTGCAATTTTCACCCCGAGTGGGCTGGGTATGCTCAGACGTGAGTCCCAGGCTCTCCACACCACTGGAGTCAAGCTATCCAGGCTGATGAAGGCTGATAGCCAGAAACCGGTCCTTGGATGCTTGATTCCGGTCTGGGAAAGACATGGCTTGGTAGTTCGGACTGGACTGTTCCCATGAGGCACAGGGTCAGAGCTGATTTGCATATAGCCAGTGTCTAACCCAGGGTGGTGTGGAGTGCAAAAAAACAATGGATTTAGGCCCAGATCCTTGTACTGGGGTGAATGTATAACATTGTTCTACATTCTGTCCATCAACTGTGTTTTTTGCAATTTTCACCCCGAGTGGGCTGGGTATGCTCAGACGTGAGTCCCAGGCTCTCCACACCACTGGAGTCAAGCTATCCAGGCTGATGAAGGCTGATAGCCAGAAACCGGTCCTTGGATGCTTGATTCCGGTCTGGGAAAGACATGGCTTGGTAGTTTGGACTGGACTGTTCCCATGAGGCACAGGGTCAGAGCTGATTTGCATATAGCCAGTGTCTAACCCAGGGTGGTGTGGAGTGCAAACAAACGATGGATTTAGGCCCAGATCCTTGTACTGGGGTGAATGTATGACATTGTTCTACATTCTGTCCATCAACTGTGTTTTTTGCAATTTTCACCCCGAGTGGGCTGGGTATGCTCAGACGTGAGTCCCAGGCTCTCCACACCACTGGAGTCAAGCTATCCAGGCTGATGAAGGCTGATAGCCAGAAACCCGTCCTTGGATGCTTGATTCCGGTCTGGGAAAGACATGGCTTGGTAGTTCGGACTGGACTGTTCCCATGAGGCACAGGGTCAGAGCTGATTTGCATATAGCCAGTGTCTAACCCAGGGTGGTGTGGAGTGCAAAAAAACGATGGATTTAGGCCCAGATCCTTGTACTGGGGTGAATGTATGACATTGTTCTACATTCTGTCCATCAACTGTGTTTTTGCAATTTTCACCCCGAGTGGGCTGGGTATGCTCAGACGTGAGTCCCAGGCTCTCCACACCACTGGAGTCAAGCTATCCAGGCTGATGAAGGCTGATAGCCAGAAACCGGTCCTTGGATGCTTGATTCCGGTCTGGGAAAGACATGGCTTGGTAGTTCGGACTGGTCTCTTCCCATGAGGCACAGGGTCAGAGCTGATTTGCATATAGCCAGTGTCTAACCCAGGGTGGTGTGGAGTGCAAAAAAACAATGGATTTAGGCCCAGATCCTTGTACTGGGGTGAATGTATGACATTGTTCTACATTCTGTCCATCAACTGTGTTTTTTGCAATTTTCACCCCGAGTGGGCTGGGTATGCTCAGATGTGAGTCCCAGGCTCTCCACACCACTGGAGTCAAGCTATCCAGGCTGATGAAGGCTGATAGCCAGAAACCCGTCCTTGGATGCTTGATTCCGGTCTGGGAAAGACATGGCCTGGTAGTTCGGACTGGACTGTTCCCATGAGGCACAGGGTCAGAGCTGATTTGCATATAGCCAGTGTCTAACCCAGGGTGGTGAGGAGTGCAAAAAAACGATGGATTTAGGCCCAGATCCTTGTACTGGGGTGAATGTATGACATTGTTCTACATTCTGTCCATCAACTGTGTTTTTTGCAATTTTCACCCCGAGTGGGCTGGGTATGCTCAGACGTGAGTCCCAGGCTCTCCACACCACTGGAGTCAAGCTATCCAGGCTGATGAAGGCTGATAGCCAGAAACCGGTCCTTGGAAGCTTGATTCCGATCTGGGAAAGACATGGCTTGGTAGTTCGGACTGGACTGTTCCCATGAGGCACAGGGTCAGAGCTGATTTGCATATAGCCAGTGTCTAACCCAGGGTGGTGTGGAGTGCAAAAAAACGATGGATTTAGGCCCAGATCCTTGTACTGGGGTGAATGTATGACATTGTTCTACATTCTGTCCATCAACTGTGTTTTTTGCAATTTTCACCCCGAGTGGGCTGGGTATGCTCAGACGTGAGTCTCAGGCTCTCCACACCACTGGAGTCAAGCTATCCAGGCTGATGAAGGCTGATAGCCAGAAACCGGTCCTTGGATGCTTGATTCCGGTCTGGGAAAGACATGGCTTGGTAGTTCGGACTGGACTGTTCCCATGAGGCACAGGGTCAGAGCTGATTTGCATATAGCCAGTGTCTAACCCAGGGTGGTGTGGAGTGCAAAAAAACGATGGGTTTAGGCCCAGATACTTGTACTGGGGTGAATGTATGACATTGTTCTACATTCTGTCCATCAACTGTGTTTTTTGCAATTTTCACCCCGAGTGGGCTGGGTATGCTCAGACGTGAGTCCCAGGCTCTCCACACCACTGGAGTCAAGCTATCCAGGCTGATGAAGGCTGATAGCCAGAAACCGGTCCTTGGATGCTTGATTCCGGTCTGGGAAAGACATGGCTTGGTAGTTCGGACTGGACTGTTCCCATGAGGCACAGGGTCAGAGCTGATTTGCATATAGCCAGTGTCTAACCCAGGGTGGTGTGGAGTGCAAAAAAACGATGGATTTAGGCCCAGATCCTTGTACTGGGGTGAATGTATGACATTGTTCTACATTCTGTTCATCAACTGTGTTTTTTGCAATTTTCAACCCGAGTGGGCTGGGTATGCTCAGAGGTGAGTCCCAGGCTCTCCACACCACTGGAGTCAAGCTATCCAGGCTGATGAAGGCTGATAGCCAGAAACCGGTCCTTGGATGCTTGATTCCGGTCTGGGAAAGACATGGCTTGGTAGTTCGGACTGGACTGTTCCCATGAGGCACAGGGTCAGAGCTGATTTGCATATAGCCAGTGTCTAACCCAGGGTGGTGTGGAGTGCAAAAAAACGATGGATTTAGGCCCAGATCCTTGTACTGGGGTGAATGTATGACATTGTTCTACATTCTGTCCATCAACTGTGTTTTTTGCAATTTTCACCCCGGGTGGGCTGGGTATGCTCAGACGTGAGTCCCAGGCTCTCCACACCACTGGAGTCAAGCTATCCAGACTGATGAAGGCTGATAGCCAGAAACCGGTCCTTGGATGCTTGATTCCAGTCTGGGAAAGACATGGCTTGGTAGTTCGGACTGGACTGTTCCCATGAGGCACAGGGTCAGAGCTGATTTGCATATAGCCAGTGTCTAACCCAGGGTGGTGTGGAGTGCAAAAAAACAATGGATTTAGGCCCAGATCCTTGTACTGGGGTGAATGTATGACATTGTTCTACATTCTGTCCATCAACTGTGTTTTTTGCAATTTTCACCCCGAGTGGGCTGGGTATGCTCAGACGTGAGTCCCAGGCTCTCCACACCACTGGAGTCAATCTATCCAGGCTGATGAAGGCTGATAGCCAGAAAACGGTCCTTGGATGCTTGATTCCGGTCTGGGAAAGACATGGCTTGGTAGTTCGGACTGGACTGTTCCCATGAGGCACAGGGTCAGAGCTGATTTGCATATAGCCAGTGTCTAACCCAAGGTGGTGTGGAGTGCAAAAAAACAATGGATTTAGGCCCAGATCCTTGTACTGGGGTGAATGTATAACATTGTTCTACATTCTGTCCATCAACTGTGTTTTTTGCAATTTTCACCCCGAGTGGGCTGGGTATGCTCAGACGTGAGTCCCAGGCTCTCCACACCACTGGAGTCAAGCTATCCAGGCTGATGAAGGCTGATAGCCAGAAACCGGTCCTTGGATGCTTGATTCCGGTCTGGGAAAGACATGGCTTGGTAGTTCGGACTGGACTGTTCCCATGAGGCACAGGGTCAGAGCTGATTTGCATATAGCCAGTGTCTAACCCAGGGTGGTGTGGAGTGCAAAAAAACAATGGATTTAGGCCCAGATCCTTGTACTGGGGTGAATGTATAACATTGTTCTACATTCTGTCCATCAACTGTGTTTTTTGCAATTTTCACCCCGAGTGGGCTGGGTATGCTCAGACGTGAGTCCCAGGCTCTCCACACCACTGGAGTCAAGCTATCCAGGCTGATGAAGGCTGATAGCCAGAAACCGGTCCTTGGATGCTTGATTCCGGTCTGGGAAAGACATGGCTTGGTAGTTCGGACTGGACTGTTCCCATGAGGCACAGGGTCAGAGCTGATTTGCATATAGCCAGTGTCTAACCCAGGGTGGTGTGGAGTGCAAACAAACGATGGATTTAGGCCCAGATCCTTGTACTGGGGTGAATGTATGACATTGTTCTACATTCTGTCCATCAACTGTGTTTTTTGCAATTTTCACCCCGAGTGGGCTGGGTATGCTCAGACGTGAGTCCCAGGCTCTCCACACCACTGGAGTCAAGCTATCCAGGCTGATGAAGGCTGATAGCCAGAAACCCGTCCTTGGATGCTTGATTCCGGTCTGGGAAAGACATGGCTTGGTAGTTCGGACTGGACTGTTCCCATGAGGCACAGGGTCAGAGCTGATTTGCATATAGCCAGTGTCTAACCCAGGGTGGTGTGGAGTGCAAAAAAACGATGGATTTAGGCCCAGATCCTTGTACTGGGGTGAATGTATGACATTGTTCTACATTCTGTCCATCAACTGTGTTTTTGCAATTTTCACCCCGAGTGGGCTGGGTATGCTCAGACGTGAGTCCCAGGCTCTCCACACCACTGGAGTCAAGCTATCCAGGCTGATGAAGGCTGATAGCCAGAAACCGGTCCTTGGATGCTTGATTCCGGTCTGGGAAAGACATGGCTTGGTAGTTCGGACTGGTCTCTTCCCATGAGGCACAGGGTCAGAGCTGATTTGCATATAGCCAGTGTCTAACCCAGGGTGGTGTGGAGTGCAAAAAAACTATGGATTTAGGCCCAGATCCTTGTACTGGGGTGAATGTATGACATTGTTCTACATTCTGTCCATCAACTGTGTTTTTTGCAATTTTCACCCCGAGTGGGCTGGGTATGCTCAGACGTGAGTCCCAGGCTCTCCACACCACTGGAGTCAAGCTATCCAGGCTGATGAAGGCTGATAGCCAGAAACCCGTCCTTGGATGCTTGATTCCGGTCTGGGAAAGACATGGCTTGGTAGTTCGGACTGGACTGTTCCCATGAGGCACAGGGTCAGAGCTGATTTGCATATAGCCAGTGTCTAACCCAGGGTGGTGAGGAGTGCAAAAAAACGATGGATTTAGGCCCAGATCCTTGTACTGGGGTGAATGTATGACATTGTTCTACATTCTGTCCATCAACTGTGTTTTTTGCAATTTTCACCCCGAGTGGGCTGGGTATGCTCAGACGTGAGTCCCAGGCTCTCCACACCACTGGAGTCAAGCTATCCAGGCTGATGAAGGCTGATAGCCAGAAACCGGTCCTTGGAAGCTTGATTCCGATCTGGGAAAGACATGGCTTGGTAGTTCGGACTGGACTGTTCCCATGAGGCACAGGGTCAGAGCTGATTTGCATATAGCCAGTGTCTAACCCAGGGTGGTGTGGAGTGCAAAAAAACGATGGATTTAGGCCCAGATCCTTGTACTGGGGTGAATGTATGACATTGTTCTACATTCTGTCCATCAACTGTGTTTTTTGCAATTTTCACCCCGAGTGGGCTGGGTATGCTCAGACGTGAGTCTCAGGCTCTCCACACCACTGGAGTCAAGCTATCCAGGCTGATGAAGGCTGATAGCCAGAAACCGGTCCTTGGATGCTTGATTCCGGTCTGGGAAAGACATGGCTTGGTAGTTCGGACTGGACTGTTCCCATGAGGCACAGGGTCAGAGCTGATTTGCATATAGCCAGTGTCTAACCCAGGGTGGTGTGGAGTGCAAAAAAACGATGGGTTTAGGCCCAGATACTTGTACTGGGGTGAATGTATGACATTGTTCTACATTCTGTCCATCAACTGTGTTTTTTGCAATTTTCACCCCGAGTGGGCTGGGTATGCTCAGACGTGAGTCCCAGGCTCTCCACACCACTGGAGTCAAGCTATCCAGGCTGATGAAGGCTGATAGCCAGAAACCGGTCCTTGGATGCTTGATTCCGGTCTGGGAAAGACATGGCTTGGTAGTTCGTACTGGACTGTTCCCATGAGGCACAGGGTCAGAGCTGATTTGCATATAGCCAGTGTCTAACCCAGGGAGGTGTGGAGTGCAAAAAAACGATGGATTTAGGCCCAGATCCTTGTACTGGGGTGAATGTATGACATTGTTCTACATTCTGTCCATCAACTGTGTTTTTTGCAATTTTCACCCCGAGTGGGCTGGGTATGCTCAGACGTGAGTCCCAGGCTCTCCACACCACTGGAGTCAAGCTATCCAGGCTGATGAAGGCTGATAGCCAGAAACCGGTCCTTGGATGCTTGATTCCGGTCTGGGAAAGACATGGCTTGGTAGTTCGGACTGGACTGTTCCCATGAGGCACAGGGTCAGAGCTGATTTGCATATAGCCAGTGTCTAACCCAGGGTGGTGTGGAGTGCAAAAAAACGATGGATTTAGGCCCAGATGCTTGTACTGGGGTGAATGTATGACATTGTTCTACATTCTGTTCATCAACTGTGTTTTTTGCAATTTTCACCCCGAGTGGGCTGGGTATGCTCAGACGTGAGTCCCAGGCTCTCCACACCACTGGAGTCAAGCTATCCAGGCTGATGAAGGCTGATAGCCAGAAACCGGTCCTTGGATGCTTGATTCCGGTCTGGGAAAGACATGGCTTGGTAGTTTGGACTGGACTGTTCCCATGAGGCACAGGGTCAGAGCTGATTTGCATATAGCCATTGTCTAACCCAGGGTGGTGTGGAGTGCAAAAAAACGATGGATTTAGGCCCAGATCCTTGTACTGGGGTGAATGTATGACATTGTTCCACATTCTGTCCATCAACTGTGTTTTTTGCAATTTTCACCCCGAGTGGGCTGGGTATGCTCAGACGTGAGTCCCAGGCTCTCCACACCACTGGAGTCAAGCTATCCAGGCTGATGAAGGCTGATAGCCAGAAACCGGTCCTTGGATGCTTGATTCCGGTCTGGGAAAGACATAGCTTGGTAGTTTGGACTGGACTGTTCCCATGAGGCACAGGGTCAGAGCTGATTTGCATATAGCAATTGTCTAACCCAGGGTGGTGTGGAGTGCAAAAAAACGATGGATTTAGGCCCAGATCCTTGTACTGGGGTGAATGTATGACATTGTTCTACATTCTGTCCATCAACTGTGTTTTTTGCAATTTTCACCCCGAGTGGGCTGGGTATGCTCAGACGTGAGTCCCAGGCTCTCCACACCACTGGAGTCAAGCTATCCAGGCTGATGAAGGCTGATAGCCAGAAACCGGTCCTTGGATGCTTGATTCCGGTCTGGGAAAGACATGGCTTGGTAGTTCGGACTGGACTGTTCCCATGAGGCACAGGGTCAGAGCTGATTTGCATATAGCCAGTGTCTAACCCAGGGTGGTGTGGAGTGCAAAAAAACGATGGATTTAGGCCCAGATCCTTATACTTCGGTGAATGTATGACATTGTTCTACATTCTGTCCATCAACTGTATTTTTTGCAATTTTCACCCCGAGTGGGCTGGGTATGCTCAGACGTGAGTCCCAGGCTCTCCACACCACTGGAGTCAAGCTATCCAGGCTGATGAAGGCTGATAGCCAGAAACCGGTCCTTGGAAGCTTGATTCCGGTCTGGGAAAGACATGGCTTGGTAGTTCGGACTGGACTGTTCCCATGAGGCACAGGGTCAGAGCTGATTTGCATATAGCCAGTGTCTAACCCAGGGTGGTGTGGAGTGCAAAAAAACGATGGATTTAGGCCCAGATCCTTGTACTGGGGTGAATGAATGACATTGTTCTACATTCTGTCCATCAACTGTGTTTTTTGCAATTTTCACCCCGAGTGGGCTGGGTATGCTCAGACGTGAGTCCCAGGCTCTCCACACCACTGGAGTTAAGCTATCCAGGCTGATGAAGGCTGATAGCCAGAAACCGGTCCTTGGATGCTTGATTCGGGTCTGGGAAAGACATGGCTTGGTAGTTCGGACTGGACTGTTCCCATGAGGCACAAGGTCAGAGCTGATTTGCATATAGCCAGTGTCTAACCCAGGGTGGTGTGGAGTGCAAAAAAACGATGGATTTAGGCCCAGATCCTTGTACTGGGGTGAATGTATGACATTGTTCTACATTCTGTCCATCAACTGTGTTTTTTGCAATTTTCACCCCGAGTGGGCTGGGTATGCCCAGACGTGAGTCCCAGGCTCTCCACACCACTGGAGTCAAGCTATCCAGGCTGATGAAGGCTGATAGCCAGAAACCCGTCCTTGGATGCTTGATTCCGGCCTGGGAAAGACATGGCTTGGTAGTTCGGACTGGACTGTTCCCATGAGGCACAGGGTCAGAGCTGATTAGCATATAGCCAGTGTCTAACCCAGGGTGGTGTGGAGTGCAAAAAAACAATGGATTTAGGCCCAGATCCTTGTACTGGGGTGAATGTATGACATTGTTCTACATTCTGTCCATCAACTGTGTTTTTTGCAATTTTCACCCCTAGTGGGCTGGGTATGCTCAGACGTGAGTCCCAGGCTCTCCACACCACTGGAGTCAAGCTATCCAGGCTGATGAAGGCTGATAGCCAGAAACCCGTCCTTGGATGCTTGATTCCGGTCTGGGAAAGACATGGCTTGGTAGTTCGGACTGGACTGTTCCCATGAGGCACAGGGTCAGAGCTGATTTGCATATAGCCAGTGTCTAACCCAGGGTGGTGTGGAGTGCAAAAAAACGATGGATTTAGGCCCAGATCCTTGTACTGGGGTGAATGTATGACATTGTTCTACATTCTGTCCATCAACTGTGTTTTTTGCAATTTTCACCCCGAGTGGGCTGGGTATGCTCAGACGTGAGTCCCAGGCTCTCCACACCACTGGAGTCAAGCTATCCAGGCTGATGAAGGCTGATAGCCAGAAACCGGTCCTTGGATGCTTGATTCCGGTCTGGGAAAGACATGGCTTGGTAGTTCGGACTGGACTGTTCCCATGAGGCACAGGGTCAGAGCTGATTTGCATATAGCCAGTGTCTAACCCAGGGTGGTGTGGAGTGCAAAAAACCGATGGATTTAGGCCCAGATCCTTGTACTGGGTTGAATGTATGACATTGTTCTACATTCTGTCCATCAACTGTGTTTTTTGCAATTTTCACCCCGAGTGGGCTGGGTATGCTCAGACGTGAGTCCCAGGCTCTCCACACCACTGGAGTCAAGCTATCCAGACTGATGAAGGCTGATAGCCAGAAACCGGTCCTTGGATGCTTGATTCTGGTCTGGGAAAGACATGGCTTGGTAGTTCGGACTGGACTGTTCCCATGAGGCACAGGATCAGAGCTGATTTGCATATAGCCAGTGTCTAACCCAGGGTGGTGTGGAGTGCAAAAAAACGATGGATTTAGGCCCAGATCCTTGTACTGGGGTGAATGTATGACATTGTTCTACATTCTGTCCATCAACTGTGTTTTTTGCAATTTTCACCCCGAGTGGGCTGGGTATGCCCAGACGTGAGTCCCAGGCTCTCCACACCACTGGAATCAAGCTATCCAGGCTGATGAAGGCTGATAGCCAGAAACCGGTCCTTGGATGCTTGATTCCGGTCTGGGAAAGACATGGCTTGGTAGTTCGGACAGGACTGTTCCCATGAGGCACAAGGTCAGAGCTGATTTGCATATAGCCAGTGTCTAACCCAGGGTGGTGTGGAGTGCAAAAAAACGATGGATTTAGGCCCGGATCCTTGTACTGGGGTGAATGTATGACATTGTTCTACATTCTGTCCATCTACTGTGTTTTTTGCAATTTTCACCCCGAGTGGGCTGGGTATGCTCAGACCTGAGTCCCAGGCTCTCCACACCACTGGAGTCAAGCTATCCAGGCTGATGAAGGCTGATAGCCAGAAACCGGTCCTTGGATGCTTGATTCCGGTCTGGGAAAGACATGGCTTGGTAGTTCGGACTGGACTGTTCCCATGAGGCACAGGGTCAGAGCTGATTTGCATATAGCCAGTGTCTAACCCAGGGTGGTGTGGAGTGCAAAAAAACGATGGATTTAGGCCCAGATCCTTGTACTGGGGTGAATGTATGACATTGTTCTACATTCTGTCCATCAACTGTGTTTTTTGCAATTTTCACCCCGAGTGGGCTGGGTATGCTCAGAGGTGAGTCCCAGGCTCTCCACACCACTGGAGTCAAGCTATCCTGGCTGATGAAGGCTGATAGCCAGAAACCGGTCCTTGGATTTTTGATTCCGGTCTGGGAAAGACATGGCTTGGTAGTTCGGACTGGACTGTTCCCATGAGGCACAGGGTCAGAGCTGATTTGCATATAGCCAGTGTCTAACCCAGAGTGGTGTGGAGTGCAAAAAAACGATGGATTTAGGCCCAGATCCTTGTACTGGGGGGAATGTATGACATTGTTCTACATTCTGTCCATCAACTGTGTTTTTTGCAATTTTCACCCCGAGTGGGCTGGGTATGCCCAGACGTGAGTCCCAGGCTCTCCACACCACTGGGGTCAAGCTATCCAGGCTGATGAAGGCTGATAGCCAGAAACCCGTCCTTGGATGCTTGATTCCGGTCTGGGAAAGACATGGCTTGGTAGTTCGGACTGGACTGTTCCCATGAGGCACAGGGTCAGAGCTGATTAGCATATAGCCAGTGTCTAACCCAGGGTGGTGTGGAGTGCAAAAAAACAATGGATTTAGGCCCAGATCCTTGTACTGGGGTGAATGTATGACATTGTTCTACATTCTGTCCATCAACTGTGTTTTTTGCAATTTTCACCCCGAGTGGGCTGGGTATGCTCAGACGTGAGTCCCAGGCTCTCCACACCACTGGAGTCAAGCTATCCAGGCTGATGAAGGCTGATAGCCAGAAACCCGTCCTTGGATGCTTGATTCCGGTCTGGGAAAGACATGGCTTGTTAGTTCGGACTGGACTGTTCCCATGAGGAACAGGGTCAGAGCTGATTTGCATATAGCCAGTGTCTAAACCCGGGTGGTGTGGAGTGCAAAAAAACGATGGATTTAGGCCCAGATCCTTGTACTGGGGTGAATGTATGACATTGTTCTACATTCTGTCCATCAACTGTGTTTTTTGCAATTTTCACCCCGAGTGGGCTGGGTATGCTCAGACGTGAGTCCCAGGCTCTCCACACCACTGGAGTCAAGCTATCCAGGCTGATGAAGGCTGATAGCCAGAAACCGGTCCTTGGATGCTTGATTCCGGTCTGGGAAAGACATGGCTTGGTAGTTCGGACTGGACTGTTCCCATGAGGCACAGGGTCAGAGCTGATTTGCATATAGCCAGTGTCTAACCCAGGGTGGTGTGGAGTGCAAAAAAACGATGGATTTAGGCCCAGATCCTTGTACTGGGGTGAATGTATGACATTGTTCTACATTCTGTCCATCAACTGTGTTTTTTGCAATTTTCACCCCGAGTGGGCTGGGTATGCTCAGACGTGAGTCCCAGGCTCTCCACACCACTGGAGTCAAGCTATCCAGGCTGATGAAGGCTGATAGCCAGAAACCGGTCCTTGGATGCTTGATTCCGGTCTGGGAAAGACATGGCTTGGTAGTTCGGACTGGACTGTTCCCATGAGGCACAGGGTCAGAGCTGATTTGCATATAGCCAGTGTCTAACCCAGGGTGGTGTGGAGTGCAAAAAAAACGATGGATTTAGGCCCAGATCCTTTTACTGGGGTGAATGTATGACATTGTTCTACATTCTGTCCATCAACTGTGTTTTTTGCAATTTTCACCCCGAGTGGGCTGGGTATGCTCAGACGTGAGTCCCAGGCTCTCCACACCACTGGAGTCAAGCTATCCAGACTGATGAAGGCTGATAGCCAGAAACCGGTCCTTGTATGCTTGATTCTGGTCTGGGAAAGACATGGCTTGGTAGTTCGGACTGGACTGTTCCCATGAGGCACAGGGTCAGAGCTGATTTGCATATAGCCAGTGTCTAACCCAGGGTGGTGTGGAGTGCAAAAAAACGATGGATTTAGGCCCAGATCCTTGTACTGGGGTGAATGTATGACATTGTTCTACATTCTGTCCATCAACTGTGTTTTTTGCAATTTTCACCCCGAGTGGGCTGGGTATGCCCAGACGTGAGTCCCAGGCTCTCCACACCACTGGAATCAAGCTATCCAGGCTGATGAAGGCTGATAGCCAGAAACCGGTCCTTGGATGCTTGATTCCAGTCTGGGAAAGACATGGCTTGGTAGTTCGGACAGGACTGTTCCCATGAGGCACAGGGTCAGAGCTGATTTGCATATAGCCAGTGTCTAACCCAGGGTGGTGTGGAGTGCAAAAAAACGATGGATTTAGGCCCGGATCCTTGTACTGGGGTGAATGTATGACATTGTTCTACATTCTGTCCATCTACTGTGTTTTTTGCAATTTTCACCCCGAGTGGGCTGGGTATGCTCAGACCTGAGTCCCAGGCTCTCCACACCACTGGAGTCAAGCTATCCAGGCTGATGAAGGCTGATAGCCAGAAACCGGTCCTTGGATGCTTGATTCTGGTCTGGGAAAGACATGGCTTGGTAGTTCGGACTGGACTGTTCTCATGAGGCACAGTGTCAGAGCTGATTTGCATATAGCCAGTGTCTAACCCAGGGTGGTGTGGAGTGCAAAAAAACGATGGATTCAGGCCCAGATCCTTGTACTGGGGTGAATGTATGACATTGTTCTACATTCTGTCCATCAACTGTGTTTTTTGCAATTTTCACCCCGAGTGGGCTGGGTATGCCCAGACGTGAGTCCCAGGCTCTCCACACCACTGGAATCAAGCTATCCAGGCTGATGAAGGCTGATAGCCAGAAACCGGTCCTTGGATGCTTGATTCCGGTCTGGGAAAGACATGGCTTGGTAGTTCGGACAGGACTGTTCCCATGAGGCACAAGGTCAGAGCTGATTTGCATATAGCCAGTGTCTAACCCAGGGTGGTGTGGAGTGCAAAAAAACGATGGATTTAGGCCCGGATCCTTGTACTGGGGTGAATGTATGACATTGTTCTACATTCTGTCCATCTACTGTGTTTTTTGCAATTTTCACCCCGAGTGGGCTGGGTATGCTCAGACCTGAGTCCCAGGCTCTCCACACCACTGGAGTCAAGCTATCCAGGCTGATGAAGGCTGATAGCCAGAAACCGGTCCTTGGATGCTTCATTCCGGTCTGGGAAAGACATGGCTTGGTAGTTCGGACTGGACTGTTCCCATGAGGCACAGGGTCAGAGCTGATTTGCATATAGCCAGTGTCTAACCCAGGGTGGTGTGGAGTGCAAAAAAACGATGGATTTAGGCCCAGATCCTTGTACTGGGGTGAATGTATGACATTGTTCTACATTCTGTCCATCAACTGTGTTTTTTGCAATTTTCACCCCGAGTGGGCTGGGTATGCTCAGAGGTGAGTCCCAGGCTCTCCACACCACTGGAGTCAAGCTATCCTGGCTGATGAAGGCTGATAGCCAGAAACCGGTCCTTGGATTCTTGATTCCGGTCTGGGAAAGACATGGCTTGGTAGTTCGGACTGGACTGTTCCCATGAGGCACAGGGTCAGAGCTGATTTGCATATAGCCAGTGTCTAACCCAGGGTGGTGTGGAGTGCAAAAAAATGATGGATTTAGGCCCAGATCCTTGTACTGGGGGGAATGTATGACATTGTTCTACATTCTGTCCATCAACTGTGTTTTTTGCAATTTTCACCCCGAGTGGGCTGGGTATGCCCAGACGTGAGTCCCAGGCTCTCCACACCACTGGAGTCAAGCTATCCAGGCTGATGAAGGCTGATAGCCAGAAACCCGTCCTTGGATGCTTGATTCCGGTCTGGGAAAGACATGGCTTGGTAGTTCGGACTGGACTGTTCCCATGAGGCACAGGGTCAGAGCTGATTAGCATATAGCCAGTGTCTAACCCAGGGTGGTGTGGAGTGCAAAAAAACAATGGATTTAGGCCCAGATCCTTGTACTGGGGTGAATGTATGACATTGTTCTACATTCTGTCCATCAACTGTGTTTTTTGCAATTTTCACCCCGAGTGGGCTGGGTATGCTCAGACGTGAGTCCCAGGCTCTCCACACCACTGGAGTCAAGCTATCCAGGCTGATGAAGGCTGATAGCCAGAAACCCGTCCTTGGATGCTTGATTCCGGTCTGGGAAAGACATGGCTTGGTAGTTCGGACTGGACTGTTGCCATGAGGCACAGGGTCAGAGCTGATTTGCATATAGCCAGTGTCTAACCCAGGGTGGTGTGGAGTGCAAAAAAACGATGGATTTAGGCCCAGATCCTTGTACTGGGGTGAATGTATGACATTGTTCTACATTCTGTCCATCAACTGTGTTTTTTGCAATTTTCACCCCGAGTGGGCTGGGTATGCCCAGACGTGAGTCCCAGGCTTTCCACACCACTGGAATCAAGCTATCCAGGCTGATGAAGGCTGATAGCCAGAAACCGGTCCTTGGATGCTTGATTCCGGTCTGGGAAAGACATGGCTTGGTAGTTCGGACAGGACTGTTCCCATGAGGCACAAGGTCAGAGCTGATTTGCATATAGCCAGTGTCTAACCCAGGGTGGTGTGGAGTGCAAAAAAACGATGGATTTAGGCCCGGATCCTTGTACTGGGGTGAATGTATGACATTGTTCTACATTCTGTCCATCTACTGTGTTTTTTGCAATTTTCACCCCGAGTGGGCTGGGTATGCTCAGACCTGAGTCCCAGGCTCTCCACACCACTGGAGTCAAGCTATCCAGGCTGATGAAGGCTGATAGCCAGAAACCGGTCCTTGGATGCTTGATTCCGGTCTGGGAAAGACATGGCTTGGTAGTTCGGACTGGACTGTTCCCATGAGGCACAGGGTCAGAGCTGATTTGCATATAGCCAGTGTCTAACCCAGGGTGGTGTGGAGTGCAAAAAAACGATGGATTTAGGCCCAGATCCTTGTACTGGGGTGAATGTATGACATTGTTCTACATTCTGTCCATCAACTGTGTTTTTTGCAATTTTCACCCCGAGTGGGCTGGGTATGCTCAGAGGTGAGTCCCAGGCTCTCCACACCACTGGAGTCAAGCTATCCTGGCTGATGAAGGCTGATAGCCAGAAACCGGTCCTTGGATTCTTGATTCCGGTCTGGGAAAGACATGGCTTGGTAGTTCGGACTGGACTGTTCCCATGAGGCACAGGGTCAGAGCTGATTTGCATATAGCCAGTGTCTAACCCAGGGTGGTGTGGAGTGCAAAAAAACGATGGATTTAGGCCCAGATCCTTGTACTGGGGGGAATGTATGACATTGTTCTACATTCTGTCCATCAACTGTGTTTTTTGCAATTTTCACCCCGAGTGGGCTGGGTATGCCCAGACGTGAGTCCCAGGCTCTCCACACCACTGGGGTCAAGCTATCCAGGCTGATGAAGGCTGATAGCCAGAAACCCGTCCTTGGATGCTTGATTCCGGTCTGGGAAAGACATGGCTTGGTAGTTCGGACTGGACTGTTCCCATGAGGCACAGGGTCAGAGCTGATTAGCATATAGCCAGTGTCTAACCCAGGGTGGTGTGGAGTGCAAAAAAACAATGGATTTAGGCCCAGATCCTTGTACTGGGGTGAATGTATGACATTGTTCTACATTCTGTCCATCAACTGTGTTTTTTGCAATTTTCACCCCGAGTGGGCTGGGTATGCTCAGACGTGAGTCCCAGGCTCTCCACACCACTGGAGTCAAGCTATCCAGGCTGATGAAGGCTGATAGCCAGAAACCCGTCCTTGGATGCTTGATTCCGGTCTGGGAAAGACATGGCTTGTTAGTTCGGACTGGACTGTTCCCATGAGGCACAGGGTCAGAGCTGATTTGCATATAGCCAGTGTCTAACCCCGGGTGGTGTGGAGTGCAAAAAAACGATGGATTTAGGCCCAGATCCTTGTACTGGGGTGAATGTATGACATTGTTCTACATTCTGTCCATCAACTGTGTTTTTTGCAATTTTCACCCCGAGTGGGCTGGGTATGCTCAGACGTGAGTCCCAGGCTCTCCACACCACTGGAGTCAAGCTATCCAGGCTGATGAAGGCTGATAGCCAGAAACCGGTCCTTGGATGCTTGATTCCGGTCTGGGAAAGACATGGGTTGGTAGTTCGGACTGGACTGTTCCCATGAGGCACAGGGTCAGAGCTGATTTGCATATAGCCAGTGTCTAACCCAGGGTGGTGTGGAGTGCAAAAAAACGATGGATTTAGGCCCAGATCCTTGTACTGGGGTGAATGTATGACATTGTTCTACATTCTGTCCATCAACTGTGTTTTTTGCAATTTTCACCCCGAGTGGGCTGGGTATGCTCAGAGGTGAGTCCCAGGCTCTCCACACCACTGGAGTCAAGCTATCCTGGCTGATGAAGGCTGATAGCCAGAAACCGGTCCTTGGATTCTTGATTCCGGTCTGGGAAAGACATGGCTTGGTAGTTCGGACTGGACTGTTCCCATGAGGCACAGGGTCAGAGCTGATTTGCATATAGCCAGTGTCTAACCCAGGGTGGTGTGGAGTGCAAAAAAATGATGGATTTAGGCCCAGATCCTTGTACTGGGGGGAATGTATGACATTGTTCTACATTCTGTCCATCAACTGTGTTTTTTGCAATTTTCACCCCGAGTGGGCTGGGTATGCCCAGACGTGAGTCCCAGGCTCTCCACACCACTGGAGTCAAGCTATCCAGGCTGATGAAGGCTGATAGCCAGAAACCCGTCCTTGGATGCTTGATTCCGGTCTGGGAAAGACATGGCTTGGTAGTTCGGACTGGACTGTTCCCATGAGGCACAGGGTCAGAGCTGATTAGCATATAGCCAGTGTCTAACCCAGGGTGGTGTGGAGTGCAAAAAAACAATGGATTTAGGCCCAGATCCTTGTACTGGGGTGAATGTATGACATTGTTCTACATTCTGTCCATCAACTGTGTTTTTTGCAATTTTCACCCCGAGTGGGCTGGGTATGCTCAGACGTGAGTCCCAGGCTCTCCACACCACTGGAGTCAAGCTATCCAGGCTGATGAAGGCTGATAGCCAGAAACCCGTCCTTGGATGCTTGATTCCGGTCTGGGAAAGACATGGCTTGGTAGTTCGGACTGGACTGTTGCCATGAGGCACAGGGTCAGAGCTGATTTGCATATAGCCAGTGTCTAACCCAGGGTGGTGTGGAGTGCAAAAAAACGATGGATTTAGGCCCAGATCCTTGTACTGGGGTGAATGTATGACATTGTTCTACATTCTGTCCATCAACTGTGTTTTTTGCAATTTTCACCCCGAGTGGGCTGGGTATGCCCAGACGTGAGTCCCAGGCTTTCCACACCACTGGAATCAAGCTATCCAGGCTGATGAAGGCTGATAGCCAGAAACCGGTCCTTGGATGCTTGATTCCGGTCTGGGAAAGACATGGCTTGGTAGTTCGGACAGGACTGTTCCCATGAGGCACAAGGTCAGAGCTGATTTGCATATAGCCAGTGTCTAACCCAGGGTGGTGTGGAGTGCAAAAAAACGATGGATTTAGGCCCGGATCCTTGTACTGGGGTGAATGTATGACATTGTTCTACATTCTGTCCATCTACTGTGTTTTTTGCAATTTTCACCCCGAGTGGGCTGGGTATGCTCAGACCTGAGTCCCAGGCTCTCCACACCACTGGAGTCAAGCTATCCAGGCTGATGAAGGCTGATAGCCAGAAACCGGTCCTTGGATGCTTGATTCCGGTCTGGGAAAGACATGGCTTGGTAGTTCGGACTGGACTGTTCCCATGAGGCACAGGGTCAGAGCTGATTTGCATATAGCCAGTGTCTAACCCAGGGTGGTGTGGAGTGCAAAAAAACGATGGATTTAGGCCCAGATCCTTGTACTGGGGTGAATGTATGACATTGTTCTACATTCTGTCCATCAACTGTGTTTTTTGCAATTTTCACCCCGAGTGGGCTGGGTATGCTCAGAGGTGAGTCCCAGGCTCTCCACACCACTGGAGTCAAGCTATCCTGGCTGATGAAGGCTGATAGCCAGAAACCGGTCCTTGGATTCTTGATTCCGGTCTGGGAAAGACATGGCTTGGTAGTTCGGACTGGACTGTTCCCATGAGGCACAGGGTCAGAGCTGATTTGCATATAGCCAGTGTCTAACCCAGGGTGGTGTGGAGTGCAAAAAAACGATGGATTTAGGCCCAGATCCTTGTACTGGGGGGAATGTATGACATTGTTCTACATTCTGTCCATCAACTGTGTTTTTTGCAATTTTCACCCCGAGTGGGCTGGGTATGCCCAGACGTGAGTCCCAGGCTCTCCACACCACTGGGGTCAAGCTATCCAGGCTGATGAAGGCTGATAGCCAGAAACCCGTCCTTGGATGCTTGATTCCGGTCTGGGAAAGACATGGCTTGGTAGTTCGGACTGGACTGTTCCCATGAGGCACAGGGTCAGAGCTGATTAGCATATAGCCAGTGTCTAACCCAGGGTGGTGTGGAGTGCAAAAAAACAATGGATTTAGGCCCAGATCCTTGTACTGGGGTGAATGTATGACATTGTTCTACATTCTGTCCATCAACTGTTTTTTGCAATTTTCACCCCGAGTGGGCTGGGTATGCTCAGACGTGAGTCCCAGGCTCTCCACACCACTGGAGTCAAGCTATCCAGGCTGATGAAGGCTGATAGCCAGAAACCCGTCCTTGGATGCTTGATTCCGGTCTGGGAAAGACATGGCTTGTTAGTTCGGACTGGACTGTTCCCATGAGGCACAGGGTCAGAGCTGATTTGCATATAGCCAGTGTCTAACCCCGGGTGGTGTGGAGTGCAAAAAAACGATGGATTTAGGCCCAGATCCTTGTACTGGGGTGAATGTATGACATTGTTCTACATTCTGTCCATCAACTGTGTTTTTTGCAATTTTCACCCCGAGTGGGCTGGGTATGCTCAGACGTGAGTCCCAGGCTCTCCACACCACTGGAGTCAAGCTATCCAGGCTGATGAAGGCTGATAGCCAGAAACCGGTCCTTGGATGCTTGATTCCGGTCTGGGAAAGACATGGGTTGGTAGTTCGGACTGGACTGTTCCCATGAGGCACAGGGTCAGAGCTGATTTGCATATAGCCAGTGTCTAACCCAGGGTGGTGTGGAGTGCAAAAAAACGATGGATTTAGGCCCAGATCCTTGTACTGGGGTGAATGTATGACATTGTTCTACATTCTGTCCATCAACTGTGTTTTTTGCAATTTTCACCCCGAGTGGGCTGGGTATGCTCAGACGTGAGTCCCAGGCTCTCCACACCACTGGAGTCAAGCTATCCAGGCTGATGAAGGCTGATGGCCAGAAACCGGTCCTTGGATGCTTGATTCCGGTCTGGGAAAGACATGGCTTGGTAGTTCGGACTGGACTGTTCCCATGAGGCACAGGGTCAGAGCTGATTTGCATATAGCCAGTGTCTAACCCAGGGTGGTGTGGAGTGCAAAAAAACGATGGATTTAGGCCCAGATCCTTGTACTGGGGTGAATGTATGACATTGTTCTACATTCTGTCCATCAACTGTGTTTTTTGCAATTTTCACCCCGAGTGGGCTGGGTATGCCCAGACGTGAGTCCCAGGCTCTCCACACCACTGGAATCAAGCTATCCAGGCTGATGAAGGCTGATAGCCAGAAACCGGTCCTTGGATGCTTGATTCCGGTCTGGGAAAGACATGGCTTGGTAGTTCGGACAGGACTGTTCCCATGAGGCACAGGGTCAGAGCTGATTTGCATATAGCCAGTGTCTAACCCAGGGTGGTGTGGAGTGCAAAAAAACGATGGATTTAGGCCCGGATCCTTGTACTGGGGTGAATGTATGACATTGTTCTACATTCTGTCCATCTACTGTGTTTTTTGCAATTTTCACCCCGAGTGGGCTGGGTATGCTCAGACCTGAGTCCCAGGCTCTCCACACCACTGGAGTCAAGCTATCCAGGCTGATGAAGGCTGATAGCCAGAAACCGGTCCTTGGATTCTTGATTCCGGTCTGGGAAAGACATGGCTTGGTAGTTCGGACTGGACTGTTCCCATGAGGCACAGGGTCAGAGCTGATTTGCATATAGCCAGTGTCTAACCCAGGGTGGTGTGGAGTGCAAAAAAACGATGGATTTAGGCCCAGATCCTTGTACTGGGGGGAATGTATGACATTGTTCTACATTCTGTCCATCAACTGTGTTTTTTGCAATTTTCACCCCGAGTGGGCTGGGTATGCCCAGACGTGAGTCCCAGGCTCTCCACACCACTGGAGTCAAGCTATCCAGGCTGATGAAGGCTGATAGCCAGAAACCCGTCCTTGGATGCTTGATTCCGGTCTGGGAAAGACATGGCTTGGTAGTTCGGACTGGACTGTTCCCATGAGGCACAGGGTCAGAGCTGATTAGCATATAGCCAGTGTCTAACCCAGGGTGGTGTGGAGTGCAAAAAAACAATGGATTTAGGCCCAGATCCTTGTACTGGGGTGAATGTATGACATTGTTCTACATTCTGTCCATCAACTGTGTTTTTTGCAATTTTCACCCCGAGTGGGCTGGGTATGCTCAGACGTGAGTCCCAGGCTCTCCACACCACTGGAGTCAAGCTATCCAGACTGATGAAGGCTGATAGCCAGAAACCGGTCCTTGGATGCTTGATTCTGGTCTGGGAAAGACATGGCTTGGTAGTTCGGACTGGACTGTTCCCATGAGGCACAGGGTCAGAGCTGATTTGCATATAGCCAGTGTCTAACCCAGGGTGGTGTGGAGTGCAAAAAAACGATGGATTTAGGCCCAGATCCTTGTACTGGGGTGAATGTATGACATTGTTCTACATTCTGTCCATCAACTGTGTTTTTTGCAATTTTCACCCCGAGTGGGCTGGGTATGCCCAGACGTGAGTCCCAGGCTCTCCACACCACTGGAATCAAGCTATCCAGGCTGATGAAGGCTGATAGCCAGAAACCGGTCCTTGGATGCTTGATTCCGGTCTGGGAAAGACATGGCTTGGTAGTTCGGACAGGACTGTTCCCATGAGGCACAGGGTCAGAGCTGATTTGCATATAGCCAGTGTCTAACCCAGGGTGGTGTGGAGTGCAAAAAAACGATGGATTTAGGCCCGGATCCTTGTACTGGGGTGAATGTATGACATTGTTCTACATTCTGTCCATCTACTGTGTTTTTTGCAATTTTCACCCCGAGTGGGCTGGGTATGCTCATACCTGAGTCCCAGGCTCTCCACACCACTGGAGTCAAGCTATCCAGGCTGATGAAGGCTGATAGCCAGAAACCGGTCCTTGGATGCTTGATTCTGGTCTGGGAAAGACATGGCTTGGTAGTTCGGACTGGACTGTGCTCATGAGGCACAGGGTCAGAGCTGATTTGCATATAGCCAGTGTCTAACCCAGGGTGGTGTGGAGTGCAAAAAAACGATGGATTTAGGCCCAGATCCTTGTACTGGGGTGAATGTATGACATTGTTCTACATTCTGTCCATCAACTGAGTTTTTTGCAATTTTCACCCCGAGTGGGCTGGGTATGCCTAGACGTGAGTCCCAGGCTCTCCACACCACTGGAATCAAGCTATCCAGGCTGATGAAGGCTGATAGCCAGAAACCGGTCCTTGGATGCTTGATTCCGATCTGGGAAAGACATGGCTTGGTAGTTCGGACAGGACTGTTCCCATGAGGCACAAGGTCAGAGCTGATTTGCATATAGCCAGTGTCTAACCCAGGGCGGTGTGGAGTGCAAAAAAACGATAGATTTAGGCCCGGATCCTTGTACTGGGGTGAATGTTTGACATTGTTCTACATTCTGTCCATCTACTGTGTTTTTTGCAATTTTCACCCCGAGTGGGCTGGGTATGCTCAGACCTGAGTCCCAGGCTCTCCACACCACTGGAGTCAAGCTATCCAGGCTGATGAAGGCTGATAGCCAGAAACCGGTCCTTGGATGCTTGATTCCGGTCTGGGAAAGACATGGCTTGGTAGTTCGGACTGGACTGTTCCCATGAGGCACAGGGTCAGAGCTGATTTGCATATAGCCAGTGTCTAACCCAGGGTGGTGTGGAGTGCAAAAAAACGATGGATTTAGGCCCAGATCCTTGTACTGGGGTGAATGTATGACATTGTTCTACATTCTGTCCATCAACTGTGTTTTTTGCAATTTTCACCCCGAGTGGGCTGGGTATGCTCAGAGGTGAGTCCCAGGCTCTCCACACCACTGGAGTCAAGCTATCCTGGCTGATGAAGGCTGATAGCCAGAAACCGGTCCTTGGATTCTTGATTCCGGTCTGGGAAAGACATGGCTTGGTAGTTCGGACTGGACTGTTCCCATGAGGCACAGGGTCAGAGCTGATTTGCATATAGCCAGTGTCTAGCCCAGGGTGGTGTGGAGTGCAAAAAAAGATGGATTTAGGCCCAGATCCTTGTACTGGGGGGAATGTATGACATTGTTCTACATTCTGTCCATCAACTGTGTTTTTTGCAATTTTCACCCCGAGTGGGCTGGGTATGCCCAGACGTGAGTCCCAGGCTCTCCACACCACTGGAGTCAAGCTATCCAGGCTGATGAAGGCTGATAGCCAGAAACCCGTCCTTGGATGCTTGATTCCGGTCTGGGAAAGACATGGCTTGGTAGTTCGGACTGGACTGTTCCCATGAGGCACAGGGTCAGAGCTGATTAGCATATAGCCAGTGTCTAACCCAGGGTGGTGTGGAGTGCAAAAAAACAATGGATTTAGGCCCAGATAATTGTACTGGGGTGAATGTATGACATTGTTCTACATTCTGTCCATCAACTGTGTTTTTTGCAATTTTCACCCCGAGTGGGCTGGGTATGCTCAGACGTGAGTCCCAGGCTCTCCACACCACTGGAGTCAAGCTATCCAGGCTGATGAAGGCTGATAGCCAGAAACCCGTCCTTGGATGCTTGATTCCGGTCTGGGAAAGACATGGCTTGGTAGTTCGGACTGGACTGTTCCCATGAGGCACAGGGTCAGAGCTGATTTGCATATAGCCAGTGTCTAACCCAGGGTGGTGTGGAGTGCAAAAAAACGATGGATTTAGGCCCAGATCCTTGTACTGGGGTGAATGTATTACATTGTTCTACATTCTGTCCATCAACTGTGTTTTTTGCAATTTTCACCCTGAGTGGGCTGGGTATGCTCAGACGTGAGTCCCAGGCTCTCCACACCACTGGAGTCAAGCTATCCAGGCTGATGAAGGCTGATAGCCAGAAACCGGTCCTTGGATGCTTGATTCCGGTCTGGGAAAGACATGGCTTGGTAGTTCGGACTGGACTGTTCCCATGAGGCACAGGGTCAGAGCTGATTTGCATATAGCCAGTGTCTAACCCAGGGTGGTGTGGAGTGCAAAAAAACGATGGATTTAGGCCCAGATCCTTGTACTGGGGTGAATGTATGACATTGTTCTACATTCTGTCCATCAACTGTGTTTTTTGCAATTTTCACCCCGAGTGGGCTGGGTATGCTCAGACGTGAGTCCCAGGCTCTGCACACCACTGGAGTCAAGCTATCCAGGCTGATGAAGGCTGATAGCCAGAAACCGGTCCTTGGATGCTTGATTCCGGTCTGGGAAAGACATGGCTTGGTAGTTCGGACTGGACTGTTCCCATGAGGCACAGGGTCAGAGCTGATTTGCATATAGCCAGTGTCTAACCCAGGGTGGTATGGAGTGCAAAAAAACGATGGATTTAGGCCCAGATCCTTGTACTGGGGTGAATGTATGACATTGTTCTACATTCTGTCCATCAACTGTGTTTTTTGCAATTTTCACCCCGAGTGGGCTGGGTATGCTCAGACGTGAGTCCCAGGCTCTCCACACCACTGGAGTCAAGCTATCCAGACTGATGAAGGCTGATAGCCAGAAACCGGTCCTTGGATGCTTGATTCTGGTCTGGGAAAGACATGGCTTGGTAGTTCGGACTGGACTGTTCCCATGAGGCACAGGGTCAGAGCTGATTTGCATATAGCCAGTGTCTAACCCAGGGTGGTGTGGAGTGCAAAAAAACGATGGATTTAGACCCAGATCCTTGTACTGGGGTGAATGTATGACATTGTTCTACATTCTGTCCATCAACTGTGTTTTTTGCAATTTTCACCCCGAGTGGGCTGGGTATGCCCAGACGTGAGTCCCAGGCTCTCCACACCACTGGAATCAAGATATCCAGGCTGATGAAGGCTGATAGCCAGAAACCGGTCCTTGGATGCTTGATTCCGGTCTGGGAAAGACATGGCTTGGTAGTTCGGACAGGACTGTTCCCATGAGGCACAGGGTCAGAGCTGATTTGCATATAGCCAGTGTCTAACCCAGGGTGGTGTGGAGTGCAAAAAAACGATGGATTTAGGCCCGGATCCTTGTACTGGGGTGAATGTATGACATTGTTCTACATTCTGTCCATCTACTGTGTTTTTTGCAATTTTCACCCCGAGTGGGCTGGGTATGCTCAGACCTGAGTCCCAGGCTCTCCACACCACTGGAGTCAAGCTATCCAGGCTGATGAAGGCTGATAGCCAGAAAACGGTCCTTGGATGCTTGATTCCGGTCTGGGAAAGACATGGCTTGGTAGTTCGGACTGGACTGTTCCCATGAGGCACAGGGTCAGAGCTGATTTGCATATAGCCAGTGTCTAACCCAGGGTGGTGTGGAGTGCAAAAAAACGATGGATTTAGGCCAAGATCCTTGTACTGGGGTGAATGTATGACATTGTTCTACATTCTGTCCATCAACTGTGTTTTTTGCAATTTTCACCCCAAGTGGGCTGGGTATGCTCAGACGTGAGTCCCAGGCTCTCCACACCACAAGCTATCCAGGCTGATGAAGGCTGATAGCCAGAAACCGGTTCTTGGATGCTTGATTCCGGTCTCGGAAAGACATGGCTTGGTAGTTCGGACTGGACTGTTCCCATGAGGCACAGGGTCAGAGCTGATTTGCATATAGCCAGTGTCTAACCCAGGGTGGTGTGGAGTGCAAAAAAACGATGGATTTAGGCCCAGATCCTTGTACTGGGGTGAATGTATGACATTGTTCTACATTCTGTCCATCAACTGTGTTTTTTGCAATTTTCACCCCGAGTGGGCTGGGTATGCTCAGACGTGAGTCCCAGGCTCTCCACACCACTGGAGTCAAGCTATCCAGGCTGATGAAGGCTGATAGCCAGAAACCGGTCCTTGGATGCTTGATTCCGGTCTGGGAAAGACCTGGCTTGGTAGTTCGGACTGGACTGTTCCCATGAGGCACAGGGTCAGAGCTGATTAGCATATAGACAGTGTCTAACCCAGGGTGGTGTGGAGTGCAAAAAAATAATGGATTTAGGCCCAGATCCTTGTACTCGGGTGAATGTATGGCAATGTTCTACATTCTGTCCATCAACTGTGTTTTTTGCAATTTTCACCCCGAGTGGGCTGGGTATGCTCAGACGTGAGTCCCAGGCTCTCCACACCACTGGAGTCAAGCTATCCAGGCTGATGAAGGCTGATAGCCAGAAACCGGTCCTTGGATGCTTGATTCCGGTCTGGGAAAGACATGGCTTGGTAGTTCGGACTGGACTGTTCCCATGAGGCACAGGGTCAGAGCTGATTTGCATATAGCCAGTGTCTAACCCAGGGTGGTGTGGAGTGCAAAAAAACGATGGATTTAGGCCCAGATCCTTGTACTTCGGTGAATGTATGACATTGTTCTACATTCCGTCCATCAACTGTGTTTTTTGCAATTTTCACCCCGAGTGGGCTGGGTATGCTCAGACGTGAGTCCCACGCTCCCCACACCACTGGAGTCAAGCTATCCAGGCTGATGAAGGCTGATAGCCAGAAACCGGTCCTTGGATGCTTGATTCCGGTCTGGGAAAGACATGGCTTGGTAGTTCGGACTGGACTGTTCCCATGAGGCACAGGGTCAGAGCTGATTTGCATATAGCCAGTGTCTAACCCAGGGTGGTGTGGAGTGCAAAAAACGATGGATTTAGGCCCAGATCCTTGTACTGGGGTGAATGTATGACATTGTTCTACATTCTGTCCATCAACTGTGTTTTTTGCAATTTTCACCCCGAGTGGGCTGGGTATGCTCAGACGTGAGTCCCAGGCTCTCCACACCACTGGAGTCAAGCTATCCAGGCTGATGAAGGCTGATAGCCAGAAACCGGTCCTTGGATGCTTGATTCCGGTCTGGGAAAGACATGGCTTGGTAGTTCGGACTGGACTGTTCCCATGAGGCACAGGGTCAGAGCTGATTTGCATATAGCCAGTGTCTAACCCAGGGTGGTGTGGAGTGCAAAAAAACGATGGATTTAGGCCCAGATCCTTGTACTGGGGTGAATGTATGACATTGTTCTACATTCTGTTCATCAACTGTGTTTTTTGCAATTTTCACCCCGAGTGGGCTGGGTATGCTCAGAGGTGAGTCCCAGGCTCTCCACACCACTGGAGTCAAGCTATCCAGGCTGATGAAGGCTGATAGCCAGAAACCGGTCCTTGGATGCTTGATTCCGGTCTGGGAAAGACATGGCTTGGTAGTTCGGACTGGACTGTTCCCATGAGGCACAGGGTCAGAGCTGATTTGCATATAGCCAGTGTCTAACCCAGGGTGGTGTGGAGTGCAAAAAAACGATGGATTTAGGCCCAGATCCTTGTACTGGGGTGAATGTATGACATTGTTCTACATTCTGTCCATCAACTGTGTTTTTTGCAATTTTCACCCCGAGTGGGCTGGGTATGCTCAGACGTGAGTCCCAGGCTCTGCACACCACTGGAGTCAAGCTATCCAGGCTGATGAAGGCTGATAGCCAGAAACCGGTCCTTGGATGCTTGATTCTGGTCTGGGAAAGACATGGCTTGGTAGTTCGGACTGGACTGTTCCCATGAGGCACAGGGTCAGAGCTGATTTGCATATAGCCAGTGTCTAACCCAGGGTGGTATGGAGTGCAAAAAAACGATGGATTTAGGCCCAGATCCTTGTACTGGGGTGAATGTATGACATTGTTCTACATTCTGTCCATCAACTGTGTTTTTTGCAATTTTCACCCCGAGTGGGCTGGGTATGCTCAGACGTGAGTCCCAGGCTCTCCACACCACTGGAGTCAAGCTATCCAGACTGATGAAGGCTGATAGCCAGAAACCGGTCCTTGGATGCTTGATTCTGGTCTGGGAAAGACATGGCTTGGTAGTTCGGACTGGACTGTTCCCATGAGGCACAGGGTCAGAGCTGATTTGCATATAGCCAGTGTCTAACCCAGGGTGGTGTGGAGTGCAAAAAAACGATGGATTTAGACCCAGATCCTTGTACTGGAGTGAATGTATGACATTGTTCTACATTCTGTCCATCAACTGTGTTTTTTGCAATTTTCACCCCGAGTGGGCTGGGTATGCCCAGACGTGAGTCCCAGGCTCTCCACACCACTGGAATCAAGATATCCAGGCTGATGAAGGCTGATAGCCAGAAACCGGTCCTTGGATGCTTGATTCCGGTCTGGGAAAGACATGGCTTGGTAGTTCGGACAGGACTGTTCCCATGAGGCACAGGGTCAGAGCTGATTTGCATATAGCCAGTGTCTAACCCAGGGTGGTGTGGAGTGCAAAAAAACGATGGATTTAGGCCCGGATCCTTGTACTGGGGTGAATGTATGACATTGTTCTACATTCTGTCCATCTACTGTGTTTTTTGCAATTTTCACCCCGAGTGGGCTGGGTATGCTCAGACCTGAGTCCCAGGCTCTCCACACCACTGGAGTCAAGCTATCCAGGCTGATGAAGGCTGATAGCCAGAAAACGGTCCTTGGATGCTTGATTCCGGTCTGGGAAAGACATGGCTTGGTAGTTCGGACTGGACTGTTCCCATGAGGCACAGGGTCAGAGCTGATTTGCATATAGCCAGTGTCTAACCGGGTGTGGAGTGCAAAAAAACGATGGATTTAGGCCAAGATCCTTGTACTGGGGTGAATGTATGACATTGTTCTACATTCTGTCCATCAACTGTGTTTTTTGCAATTTTCACCCCAAGTGGGCTGGGTATGCTCAGACGTGAGTCCCAGGCTCTCCACACCACAAGCTATCCAGGCTGATGAAGGCTGATAGCCAGAAACCGGTTCTTGGATGCTTGATTCCGGTCTCGGAAAGACATGGCTTGGTAGTTCGGACTGGACTGTTCCCATGAGGCACAGGGTCAGAGCTGATTTGCATATAGCCAGTGTCTAACCCAGGGTGGTGTGGAGTGCAAAAAAACGATGGATTTAGGCCCAGATCCTTGTACTGGGGTGAATGTATGACATTGTTCTACATTCTGTCCATCAACTGTGTTTTTTGCAATTTTCACCCCGAGTGGGCTGGGTATGCTCAGACGTGAGTCCCAGGCTCTCCACACCACTGGAGTCAAGCTATCCAGGCTGATGAAGGCTGATAGCCAGAAACCGGTCCTTGGATGCTTGATTCCGGTCTGGGAAAGACCTGGCTTGGTAGTTCGGACTGGACTGTTCCCATGAGGCACAGGGTCAGAGCTGATTAGCATATAGACAGTGTCTAACCCAGGGTGGTGTGGAGTGCAAAAAAATAATGGATTTAGGCCCAGATCCTTGTACTCGGGTGAATGTATGGCAATGTTCTACATTCTGTCCATCAACTGTGTTTTTTGCAATTTTCACCCCGAGTGGGCTGGGTATGCTCAGACGTGAGTCCCAGGCTCTCCACACCACTGGAGTCAAGCTATCCAGGCTGATGAAGGCTGATAGCCAGAAACCGGTCCTTGGATGCTTGATTCCGGTCTGGGAAAGACATGGCTTGGTAGTTCGGACTGGACTGTTCCCATGAGGCACAGGGTCAGAGCTGATTTGCATATAGCCAGTGTCTAACCCAGGGTGGTGTGGAGTGCAAAAAAACGATGGATTTAGGCCCAGATCCTTGTACTTCGGTGAATGTATGACATTGTTCTACATTCCGTCCATCAACTGTGTTTTTTGCAATTTTCACCCCGAGTGGGCTGGGTATGCTCAGACGTGAGTCCCACGCTCTCCACACCACTGGAGTCAAGCTATCCAGGCTGATGAAGGCTGATAGCCAGAAACCGGTCCTTGGATGCTTGATTCCGGTCTGGGAAAGACATGGCTTGGTAGTTCGGACTGGACTGTTCCCATGAGGCACAGGGTCAGAGCTGATTTGCATATAGCCAGTGTCTAACCCAGGGTGGTGTGGAGTGCAAAAAACGATGGATTTAGGCCCAGATCCTTGTACTGGGGTGAATGTATGACATTGTTCTACATTCTGTCCATCAACTGTGTTTTTTGCAATTTTCACCCCGAGTGGGCTGGGTATGCTCAGACGTGAGTCCCAGGCTCTCCACACCACTGGAGTCAAGCTATCCAGGCTGATGAAGGCTGATAGCCAGAAACCGGTCCTTGGATGCTTGATTCCGGTCTGGGAAAGACATGGCTTGGTAGTTCGGACTGGACTGTTCCCATGAGGCACAGGGTCAGAGCTGATTTGCATATAGCCAGTGTCTAACCCAGGGTGGTGTGGAGTGCAAAAAAACGATGGATTTAGGCCCAGATCCTTGTACTGGGGTGAATGTATGACATTGTTCTACATTCTGTTCATCAACTGTGTTTTTTGCAATTTTCACCCCGAGTGGGCTGGGTATGCTCAGAGGTGAGTCCCAGGCTCTCCACACCACTGGAGTCAAGCTATCCAGGCTGATGAAGGCTGATAGCCAGAAACCGGTCCTTGGATGCTTGATTCCGGTCTGGGAAAGACATGGCTTGGTAGTTCGGACTGGACTGTTCCCATGAGGCACAGGGTCAGAGCTGATTTGCATATAGCCAGTGTCTAACCCAGGGTGGTGTGGAGTGCAAAAAAACGATGGATTTAGGCCCAGATCCTTGTACTGGGGTGAATGTATGACATTGTTCTACATTCTGTCCATCAACTGTGTTTTTTGCAATTTTCACCCCGAGTGGGCTGGGTATGCTCAGACGTGAGTCCCAGGCTCTGCACACCACTGGAGTCAAGCTATCCAGGCTGATGAAGGCTGATAGCCAGAAACCGGTCCTTGGATGCTTGATTCCGGTCTGGGAAAGACATGGCTTGGTAGTTCGGACTGGACTGTTCCCATGAGGCACAGGGTCAGAGCTGATTTGCATATAGCCAGTGTCTAACCCAGGGTGGTATGGAGTGCAAAAAAACGATGGATTTAGGCCCAGATCCTTGTACTGGGGTGAATGTATGACATTGTTCTACATTCTGTCCATCAACTGTGTTTTTTGCAATTTTCACCCCGAGTGGGCTGGGTATGCTCAGACGTGAGTCCCAGGCTCTCCACACCACTGGAGTCAAGCTATCCAGACTGATGAAGGCTGATAGCCAGAAACCGGTCCTTGGATGCTTGATTCTGGTCTGGGAAAGACATGGCTTGGTAGTTCGGACTGGACTGTTCCCATGAGGCACAGGGTCAGAGCTGATTTGCATATAGCCAGTGTCTAACCCAGGGTGGTGTGGAGTGCAAAAAAACGATGGATTTAGACCCAGATCCTTGTACTGGGGTGAATGTATGACATTGTTCTACATTCTGTCCATCAACTGTGTTTTTTGCAATTTTCACCCCGAGTGGGCTGGGTATGCCCAGACGTGAGTCCCAGGCTCTCCACACCACTGGAATCAAGATATCCAGGCTGATGAAGGCTGATAGCCAGAAACCGGTCCTTGGATGCTTGATTCCGGTCTGGGAAAGACATGGCTTGGTAGTTCGGACAGGACTGTTCCCATGAGGCACAGGGTCAGAGCTGATTTGCATATAGCCAGTGTCTAACCCAGGGTGGTGTGGAGTGCAAAAAAACGATGGATTTAGGCCCGGATCCTTGTACTGGGGTGAATGTATGACATTGTTCTACATTCTGTCCATCTACTGTGTTTTTTGCAATTTTCACCCCGAGTGGGCTGGGTATGCTCAGACCTGAGTCCCAGGCTCTCCACACCACTGGAGTCAAGCTATCCAGGCTGATGAAGGCTGATAGCCAGAAAACGGTCCTTGGATGCTTGATTCCGGTCTGGGAAAGACATGGCTTGGTAGTTCGGACTGGACTGTTCCCATGAGGCACAGGGTCAGAGCTGATTTGCATATAGCCAGTGTCTAACCCAGGGTGGTGTGGAGTGCAAAAAAACGATGGATTTAGGCCAAGATCCTTGTACTGGGGTGAATGTATGACATTGTTCTACATTCTGTCCATCAACTGTGTTTTTTGCAATTTTCACCCCAAGTGGGCTGGGTATGCTCAGACGTGAGTCCCAGGCTCTCCACACCACAAGCTATCCAGGCTGATGAAGGCTGATAGCCAGAAACCGGTTCTTGGATGCTTGATTCCGGTCTCGGAAAGACATGGCTTGGTAGTTCGGACTGGACTGTTCCCATGAGGCACAGGGTCAGAGCTGATTTGCATATAGCCAGTGTCTAACCCAGGGTGGTGTGGAGTGCAAAAAAACGATGGATTTAGGCCCAGATCCTTGTACTGGGGTGAATGTATGACATTGTTCTACATTCTGTCCATCAACTGTGTTTTTTGCAATTTTCACCCCGAGTAGGCTGGGTATGCTCAGACGTGAGTCCCAGGCTCTCCACACCACTGGAGTCAAGCTATCCAGGCTGATGAAGGCTGATAGCCAGAAACCGGTCCTTGGATGCTTGATTCCGGTCTGGGAAAGACCTGGCTTGGTAGTTCGGACTGGACTGTTCCCATGAGGCACAGGGTCAGAGCTGATTAGCATATAGACAGTGTCTAACCCAGGGTGGTGTGGAGTGCAAAAAAATAATGGATTTAGGCCCAGATCCTTGTACTCGGGTGAATGTATGGCAATGTTCTACATTCTGTCCATCAACTGTGTTTTTTGCAATTTTCACCCCGAGTGGGCTGGGTATGCTCAGACGTGAGTCCCAGGCTCTCCACACCACTGGAGTCAAGCTATCCAGGCTGATGAAGGCTGATAGCCAGAAACCGGTCCTTGGATGCTTGATTCCGGTCTGGGAAAGACATGGCTTGGTAGTTCGGACTGGACTGTTCCCATGAGGCACAGGGTCAGAGCTGATTTGCATATAGCCAGTGTCTAACCCAGGGTGGTGTGGAGTGCAAAAAAACGATGGATTTAGGCCCAGATCCTTGTACTTCGGTGAATGTATGACATTGTTCTACATTCCGTCCATCAACTGTGTTTTTTGCAATTTTCACCCCGAGTGGGCTGGGTATGCTCAGACGTGAGTCCCACGCTCTCCACACCACTGGAGTCAAGCTATCCAGGCTGATGAAGGCTGATAGCCAGAAACCGGTCCTTGGATGCTTGATTCCGGTCTGGGAAAGACATGGCTTGGTAGTTCGGACTGGACTGTTCCCATGAGGCACAGGGTCAGAGCTGATTTGCATATAGCCAGTGTCTAACCCAGGGTGGTGTGGAGTGCAAAAAAGGATGGATTTAGGCCCAGATCCTTGTACTGGGGTGAATGTATGACATTGTTCTACATTCTGTCCATCAACTGTGTTTTTTGCAATTTTCACCACGAGTGGGCTGGGTATGCTCAGACGTGAGTCCCAGGCTCTCCACACCACTGGAGTCAAGCTATCCAGGCTGATGAAGGCTGATAGCCAGAAACCGGTCCTTGGATGCTTGATTCCGGTCTGGGAAAGACATGGCTTGGTAGTTCGGACTGGACTGTTCCCATGAGGCACAGGGTCAGAGCTGATTTGCATATAGCCAGTGTCTAACCCAGGGTGGTGTGGAGTGCAAAAAAACGATGGATTTAGGCCCAGATCCTTGTACTGGGGTGAATGTATGACATTGTTCTACATTCTGTTCATCAACTGTGTTTTTTGCAATTTTCACCCCGAGTGGGCTGGGTATGCTCAGAGGTGAGTCCCAGGCTCTCCACACCACTGGAGTCAAGCTATCCAGGCTGATGAAGGCTGATAGCCAGAAACCGGTCCTTGGATGCTTGATTCCGGTCTGGGAAAGACATGGCTTGGTAGTTCGGACTGGACTGTTCCCATGAGGCACAGGGTCAGAGCTGATTTGCATATAGCCAGTGTCTAACCCAGGGTGGTGTGGAGTGCAAAAAAACGATGGATTTAGGCCCAGATCCTTGTACTGGGGTGAATGTATGACATTGTTCTACATTCTGTCCATCAACTGTGTTTTTTGCAATTTTCACCCCGGGTGGGCTGGGTATGCTCAGACGTGAGTCCCAGGCTCTCCACACCACTGGAGTCAAGCTATCCAGACTGATGAAGGCTGATAGCCAGAAACCGGTCCTTGGATGCTTGATTCCAGTCTGGGAAAGACATGGCTTGGTAGTTCGGACTGGACTGTTCCCATGAGGCACAGGGTCAGAGCTGATTTGCATATAGCCAGTGTCTAACCCAGGGTGGTGTGGAGTGCAAAAAAACGATGGATTTAGGCCCAGATCCTTGTACTGGGGTGAATGTATGACATTGTTCTACATTCTGTCCATCAACTGTGTTTTTTGCAATTTTTACCCCGAGTGGGCTGGGTATGCTCAGACGTGAGTCCCAGGCTCTCCACACCACTGGAGTCAAGCTATCCAGGCTGATGAAGGCTGATAGCCAGAAACCGGTCCTTGGATGCTTGATTCCGGTCTGGGAAAGACATGGCTTGGTAGTTCGGACTGGACTGTTCCCATGAGGCACAGGGTCAGAGCTGATTTGCATATAGCCAGTGTCTAACCCAGGGTGGTGTGGAGTGCAAAAAAACGATGGATTTAGGCCCAGATCCTTGTACTGGGGTGAATGTATGACATTGTTCTACATTCTGTCCATCAACTGTGTTTTTTGCAATTTTCACCCCGAGTGGGCTGGGTATGCTCAGACGTGAGTCCCAGGCTCTCCACACCACTGGAGTCAAGCTATCCAGGCTGATGAAGGCTGATAGCCAGAAACCGGTCCTTGGATGCTTGATTCCGGTCTGGGAAAGACATGGCTTGGTAGTTCGGACTGGACTGTTCCCATGAGGCACAGGGTCAGAGCTGATTTGCATATAGCCAGTGTCTAACCCAGGGTGGTGTGGAGTGCAATAAAACGATGGATTTAGGCCCAGATCCTTGTACTGGGGTGAATGTATGACATTGTTCTACATTCTGTCCATCAACTGTGTTTTTTGCAATTTTCACCCCGAGTGGGCTGGGTATGCTCAGAGGTGAGTCCCAGGCTCTCCACACCACTGGAGTCAAGCTATCCAGGCTGATGAAGGCTGATAGCCAGAAACCGGTCCTTGGATGCTTGATTCCGGTCTGGGAAAGACATGGCTTGGTAGTTCGGACTGGACTGTTCCCATGAGGCACAGGGTCAGAGCTGATTTGCATATAGCCAGTGTCTAACCCAGGGTGGTGTGGAGTGCAAACAAACGATGGATTTAGGCCCAGATCCTTGTACTGGGGTGAATGTATGACATTGTTCTACATTCTGTCCATCAACTGTGTTTTTGCAATTTTCACCCCGAGTGGGCTGGGTATGCTCAGACGTGAGTCCCAGGCTCTCCACACCACTGGAGTCAAGCTATCCAGGCTGATGAAGGCTGATAGCCAGAAACCGGTCCTTGGATGCTTGATTCCGGTCTGGGAAAGACATGGCTTGGTAGTTCGGACTGGTCTCTTCCCATGAGGCACAGGGTCAGAGCTGATTTGCATATAGCCAGTGTCTAACCCAGGGTGGTGTGGAGTGCAAAAAAACAATGGATTTAGGCCCAGATCCTTGTACTGGGGTGAATGTATGACATTGTTCTACATTCTGTCCATCAACTGTGTTTTTTGCAATTTTCCCCCCGAGTGGGCTGGGTATGCTCAGACGTGAGTCCCAGGCTCTCCACACCACTGGAGTCAAGCTATCCAGGCTGATGAAGGCTGATAGCCAGAAACCCGTCCTTGGATGCTTGATTCCGGTCTGGGAAAGACATGGCTTTTTAGTTCGGACTGGACTGTTCCCATGAGGCACAGGGTCAGAGCGGATTTGCATATAGCCAGTGTCTAACACAGGGTGGTGTGGAGTGCAAAAAAACGATGGATTTAGGCCCAGATCCTTGTACTGGGGTGAATGTATGACATTGTTCTACATTCTGTCCATCAACTGTGTTTTTTGCAATTTTCACCCCGAGTGGGCTGGGTATGCTCAGACGTGAGTCCCAGGCTCTCCACACCACTGGAGTCAAGCTATCCAGGCTGATGAAGGCTGATAGCCAGAAACCAGTCCTTGGATGCTTGATTCCGGTCTGGGAAAGACATGGCTTGGTAGTTCGGACTGGACTGTTCCCATGAGGCACAGGGTCAGAGCTGATTTGCATATAGCCAGTGTCTAACCCAGGGTGGTGTGGAGTGCAAAAAAACGATGGATTTAGGCCCAGATCCTTGTACTGGGGTGAATGTATGACATTGTTCTACATTCTGTCCATCAACTGTGTTTTTTGCAATTTTCACGCCGAGTGGGCTGGGTATGCTCAGACGTGAGTCCCAGGCTCTCCACACCACTGGAGTGAAGCTATCCAGGCTGATGAAGGCTGATAGCCAGAAACCGGTCCTTGGAAGCTTGATTCCGGTCTGGGAAAGACATGGCTTGGTAGTTCGGACTGGACTGTTCCCATGAGGCACAGGGTCAGAGCTGATTTGCATATAGCCAGTGTCTAACCCAGGGTGGTGTGGAGTGCAAAAAAACGATGGATTTAGGCCCAGATCCTTGTACTGGGGTGAATGTATGACATTGTTCTACACTCTGTCCATCAACTGTGTTTTTTGCAATTTTCACCCCGAGTGGGCTGGGTATGCTCAGACGTGAGTCCCAGGCTCTCCACACCACTGGAGTCAAGCTATCCAGGCTGATGAAGGCTGATAGCCAGAAACCGGTCCTTGGATGCTTGATTCCGGTCTGGGAAAGACATGGCTTGGTAGTTCGGACTGGACTGTTCCCATGAGGCACAGGGTCAGAGCTGATTTGCATATAGCCAGTGTCTAACCCAGGGTGGAGTGGAGTGCAAAAAAACGATGGGTTTAGGCCCAGATACTTGTACTGGGGTGAATGTATGACATTGTTCTACATTCTGTCCATCAACTGTGTTTTTTGCAATTTTCACCCCGAGTTGGCTGGGTATGCTCAGACGTGAGTCCCAGGCTCTCCACACCACTGGAGTCAAGCTATCCAGGCTGATGAAGGCTGATAGCCAGAAACCGGTCCTTGGATGCTTGATTCCGGTCTGGGAAAGACATGGCTTGGTAGTTCGGACTGGACTGTTCCCATGAGGCACAGGGTCAGAGCTGATTTGCATATAGCCAGTGTCTAACCCAGGGAGGTGTGGAGTGCAAAAAAACGATGGATTTAGGCCCAGATCCTTGTACTGGGGTGAATGTATGACATTGTTCTACATTCTGTCCATCAACTGTGTTTTTTGCAATTTTCACCCCGAGTGGGCTGGGTATGCTCAGACGTGAGTCCCAGGCTCTCCACACCACTGGAGTCAAGCTATCCAGGCTGATGAAGGCTGATAGCCATAAACCGGTCCTTGGATGCTTGATTCCGGTCTGGGAAAGACATGGCTTGGTAGTTCGGACTGGACTGTTCCCATGAGGCACAGGGTCAGAGCTGATTTGCATATAGCCAGTGTCTAACCCAGGGTGGTGTGGAGTGCAAAAAAACGATGGATTTAGGCCCAGATCCTTGTACTGGGGTGAATGTATGACATTGTTCTACATTCTGTCCATCAACTGTGTTTTTTGCAATTTTCACCCCGAGTGGGCTGGGTATGCTCAGACGTGAGTCCCAGGCTCTCCACACCACTGGAGTCAAGCTATCCAGGCTGATGAAGGCTGATAGCCAGAAACCGGTCCTTGGATGCTTGATTCCGGTCTGGGAAAGACATGCCTTGGTAGTTCGGACTGGACTGTTCCCATGAGGCACAGGGTCAGAGCTGATTTGCATATAGCCATTGTCTAACCCAGGGTGGTGTGGAGTGCAAAAAACACTATGGATTTAGGCCCAGATCCTTGTACTGGGGTGAATGTATGACATTGTTCTACATTCTGTCCATCAACTGTGTTTTTTGCAATTTTCACCCCGAGTGGGCTGGGTATGCTCAGACGTGAGTCCCAGGCTCTCCACACTACTGATGTCAAGCTATCCAGGCTGATGAAGGCTGATAGCCAGAAACCGGTCCTTGGATGCTTGATTCCGGTCTGGGAAAGACATGGCTTGGTAGTTTGGACTGGACTGTTCCCATGAGGCACAGGGTCAGAGCTGATTTGCATATAGCCATTGTCTAACCCAGGGTGGTGTGGAGTGCAAAAAAACGATGGATTTAGGCCCAGATCCTTGTACTGGGGTGAATGTATGACATTGTTCTACATTCTGTCCATCAACTGTGTTTTTTGCAATTTTCACCCCGAGTGGGCTGGGTATGCTCAGACGTGAGTCCCAGGCTCTCCACACCACTGGAGTCAAGCTATCCAGGCTGATGAAGGCTGATAGCCAGAAACCGGTCCTTGGATGCTTGATTCCGGTCTGGGAAAGACATGGCTTGGTAGTTCGGACTGGACTGTTCCCATGAGGCACAGGGTCAGAGCTGATTTGCATATAGCCAGTGTCTAATCCAGGGTGGTGTGGAGTGCAAAAAAACGATGGATTTAGGCCCAGATCCTTGTACTTCGGTGAATGTATGACATTGTTCTACATTCTGTTCATCAACTGTGTTTTTTGCAATTTTCACCCCGAGTGGGCTGGGTATGCTCAGACGTGAGTCCCAGGCTCTCCACACCACTGGAGTGAAGCTATCCAGGCTGATGAAGGCTGATAGCCAGAAACCGGTCCTTGGAAGCTTGATTCCGGTCTGGGAAAGACATGGCTTGGTAGTTCGGACTGGACTGTTCCCATGAGGCACAGGGTCAGAGCTGATTTGCATATAGCCAGTGTCTAACCCAGGGTGGTGTGGAGTGCAAACAAACGATGGATTTAGGCCCAGATCCTTGTACTGGGGTGAATGTATGACATTGTTCTACATTCTGTCCATCAACTGTGTTTTTTGCAATTTTCACCCCGAGTGGGCTGGGTATGCTCAGACGTGAGTCCCAGGCTCTCCACACCACTGGAGTCAAGCTATCCAGGCTGATGAAGGCTGATAGCCAGAAACCCGTCCTTGGATGCTTGATTCCGGTCTGGGAAAGACATGGCTTGGTAGTTCGGACTGGACTGTTCCCATGAGGCACAGGGTAAGAGCTGATTTGCATATAGCCAGTGTCTAACCCAGGGTGGTGTGGAGGGCAAAAAAACGATGGATTTAGGCCCAGATCCTTGTACTGGGGTGAATGTATGACATTGTTCTACATTCTGTCCATCAACTGTGTTTTTGCAATTTTCACCCCGAGTGGGCTGGGTATGCTCAGACGTGAGTCCCAGGCTCTCCACACCACTGGAGTCAAGCTATCCAGGCTGATGAAGGCTGATAGCCAGAAACCGGTCCTTGGATGCTTGATTCCGGTCTGGGAAAGACATGGCTTGGTAGTTCGGACTGGTCTCTTCCCATGAGGCACAGGGTCCGAGCTGATTTGCATATAGCCAGTGTCTAACCCAGGGTGGTGTGGAGTGCAAAAAAACAATGGATTTAGGCCCAGATCCTTGTACTGGGGTGAATGTATGACATTGTTCTACATTCTGTCCATCAACTGTGTTTTTTGCAATTTTCCCCCCTAGTGGGCTGGGTATGCTCAGACGTGAGTCCCAGGCTCTCCACACCACTGGAGTCAAGCTATCCAGGCTGATGAAGGCTGATAGCCAGAAACCCGTCCTTGGATGCTTGATTCCGGTCTGGGAAAGACATGGCTTGGTAGTTCGGACTGGACTGTTCCCATGAGGCACAGGGTCAGAGCGGATTTGCATATAGCCAGTGTCTAACCCAGGGTGGTGTGGAGTGCAAAAAAACGATGGATTTAGGCCCAGATCCTTGTACTGGGGTGAATGTATGACATTGTTCTACATTCTGTCCATCAACTGTGTTTTTTGCAATTTTCACCCCGAGTAGGCTGGGTATGCTCAGACGTGAGTCCCAGGCTCTCCACACCACTGGAGTCAAGCTATCCAGGCGGATGAAGGCTGATAGCCAGAAACCAGTCCTTGGATGCTTGATTCCGGTCTGGGAAAGACATGGCTTGGTAGTTCGGACTGGACTGTTCCCATGAGGCACAGGGTCAGAGCTGATTTGCATATAGCCAGTGTCTAACCCAGGGTGGTGTGGAGTGCAAAAAAACGATGGATTTAGGCCCAGATCCTTGTACTGGGGTGAATGTATGACATTGTTCTACATTCTGTCCATCAACTGTGTTTTTTGCAATTTTCACGCCGAGTGGGCTGGGTATGCTCAGACGTGAGTCCCAGGCCCTCCACACCACTGGAGTGAAGCTATCCAGGCTGATGAAGGCTGATAGCCAGAAACCGGTCCTTGGAAGCTTGATTCCGGTCTGGGAAAGACATGGCTTGGTAGTTCGGACTGGACTGTTCCCATGAGGCACAGGGTCAGAGCTGATTTGCATATAGCCAGTGTCTAACCCAGGGTGGTGTGGAGTGCAAAAAAACGATGGATTTAGGCCCAGATCCTTGTACTGGGGTGAATGTATGACATTGTTCTACACTCTGTCCATCAACTGTGTTTTTTGCAATTTTCACCCCGAGTGGGCTGGGTATGCTCAGACGTGAGTCCCAGGCTCTCCACACCACTGGAGTCAAGCTATCCAGGCTGATGAAGGCTGATAGCCAGAAACCGGTCCTTGGATGCTTGATTCCGGTCTGGGAAAGACATGGCTTGGTAGTTCGGACTGGACTGTTCCCATGAGGCACAGGGTCAGAGCTGATTTGCATATAGCCAGTGTCTAACCCAGGGTGGAGTGGAGTGCAAAAGAACGATGGGTTTAGGCCCAGATACTTGTACTGGGGTGAATGTATGACATTGTTCTACATTCTGTCCATCAACTGTGTTTTTTGCAATTTTCACCCTGAGTGGGCTGGGTATGCTCAGACGTGAGTCCCAGGCTCTCCACACCACTGGAGTCAAGCTATCCAGGCTGATGAAGGCTGATAGCCATAAACCGGTCCTTGGATGCTTGATTCCGGTCTGGGAAAGACATGGCTTGGTAGTTCGGACTGGACTGTTCCCATGAGGCACAGGGTCAGAGCTGATTTGCATATAGCCAGTGTCTAACCCAGGGTGGTGTGGAGTGCAAAAAAACGATGGATTTAGGCCCAGATCCTTGTACTGGGGTGAATGTATGACATTGTTCTACATTCTGTCCATCAACTGTGTTTTTTGCAATTTTCACCCCGAGTGGGCTGGGTATGCTCAGACGTGAGTCCCAGGCTCTCCACACCACTGGAGTCAAGCTATCCAGGCTGATGAAGGCTGATAGCCAGAAACCGGTCCTTGGATGCTTGATTCCGGTCTGGGAAAGACATGGCTTGGTAGTTTGGACTGGACTGTTCCCATGAGGCACAGGGTCAGAGCTGATTTGCATATAGCCATTGTCTAACCCAGGGTGGTGTGGAGTGCAAAAAAACTATGGATTTAGGCCCAGATCCTTGTACTGGGGTGAATGTATGACATTGTTCTACATTCTGTCCATCAACTGTGTTTTTTGCAATTTTCACCCCGAGTGGGCTGGGTATGCTCAGACGTGAGTCCCAGGCTCTCCACACCACTGATGTCAAGCTATCCAGGCTGATGAAGGCTGATAGCCAGAAACCGGTCCTTGGATGCTTGATTCCGGTCTGGGAAAGACATGGCTTGGTAGTTTGGACTGGACTGTTCCCATGAGGCACAGGGTCAGAGCTGATTTGCATATAGCCATTGTCTAACCCAGGGTGGTGTGGAGTGCAAAAAAACGATGGATTTAGGCCCAGATCCTTGTACTGGGGTGAATGTATGACATTGTTCTACATTCTGTCCATCAACTGTGTTTTTTGCAATTTTCACCCCGAGTGGGCTGGGTATGCTCAGACGTGAGTCCCAGGCTCTCCACACCACTGGAGTCAAGCTATCCAGGCTGATGAAGGCTGATAGCCAGAAACCGGTCCTTGGATGCTTGATTCCGGTCTGGGAAAGACATGGCTTGGTAGTTCGGACTGGACTGTTCCCATGAGGCACAGGGTCAGAGCTGATTTGCATATAGCCAGTGTCTAACCCAGGGTGGTGTGGAGTGCAAAAAAAACGATGGATTTAGGCCCAGATCCTTGTACTTCGGTGAATGTATGACATTGTTCTACATTCTGTTCATCAACTGTGTTTTTTGCAATTTTCACCCCGAGTGGGCTGGGTATGCTCAGACGTGAGTCCCAGGCTCTCCACACCACTGGAGTCAAGCTATCCAGGCTGATGAAGGCTGATAGCCAGAAACCGGTCCTTGGAAGCTTGATTCCGGTCTGGGAAAGACATGGCTTGGTAGTTCGGACTGGACTGTTCCCATGAGGCACAGGGTCAGAGCTCATTTGCATATAGCCAGTGTCTAACCCAGGGTGGTGTGGAGTGCAAAAAAACGATGGATTTAGGCCCATATCCTTGTACTGGGGTGAATGTATGACATTGTTCTACATTCTGTCCATCAACTGTGTTTTTTGCAATTTTCACCCCGAGTGGGCTGGGTATGCTCAGACTTGAGTCCCAGGCTCTCCACACCACTGGAGTTAAGCTATCCAGGCTGATGAAGGCTGATAGCCAGAAACCGGTCCTTGGATGCTTGATTCCGGTCTGGGAAAGACATGGCTTGGTAGTTCGGACTGGACTGTTCCCATGAGGCACAGGGTCAGAGCTGATTTGCATATAGCCAGTGTCTAACCCAGGGTGGTGTGGAGTGCAAAAAAACTATGGATTTAGGCCCAGATCCTTGTACTGGGGTGAATGTATGACATTGTTCTACATTCTGCCCATCAACTGTGTTTTTTGCAATTTTCACCCCGAGTGGGCTGGGTATGCTCAGAGGTGAGTCCCAGGCTCTCCACACCACTGGAGTCAAGCTATCCAGGCTGATGAAGGCTGATAGCCAGAAACCGGTCCTTGGAAGCTTGATTCCGGTCTGGGAAAGACATGGCTTGGTAGTTCGGACTGGACTGTTCCCATGAGGCACAGGGTCAGAGCTGATTTGCATATAGCCAGTGTCTAACCCATGGTGGTGTGGAGTGCAAAAAAACGATGGATTTAGGCCCAGATCCTTGTACTGGGGTGAATGTATGACATTGTTCTACATTCTGTCCATCAACTGTGTTTTTTGCAATTTTCACCCCGGGTGGGCTGGGTATGCTCAGACGTGAGTCCCAGGCTCTCCACACCACTGGAGTCAAGCTATCCAGACTGATGAAGGCTGATAGCCAGAAACCGGTCCTTGGATACTTGATTCCGGTCTGGGAAAGACATGGCTTGGTAGTTCGGACTGGACTGTTCCCATGAGGCACAGGGTCAGAGCTGATTTGCATATAGCCAGTGTCTAACCCAGGGTGGTGTGGAGTGCAAAAAAACGATGGATTTAGGCCCAGATCCTTGTACTGGGGTGAATGTATGACATTGTTCTACATTCTGTCCATCAACTGTGTTTTTTGCAATTTTCACCCCAAGTGGGCTGGGTATGCTCAGACGTGAGTCCCAGGCTCTCCACACCACTGGAGTCAAGCTATCCAGGCTGATGAAGGCTGATAGCCAGAAACCGGTCCTTGGATGCTTGATTCCGGTCTGGGAAAGACATGGCTTGGTAGTTCGGACTGAACTGTTCCCATGAGGCACAGGGTCAGAGCTGATTTGCATATAGCCAGTGTCTAACCCAGGGTGGTGTGGAGTGCAAAAAAACGATGGATTTAGGCCCAGATCCTTGTACTTCGGTGAATGTATGACATTGTTCTACATTCTGTTCATCAACTGTGTTTTTTGCAATTTTCACCCCGAGTGGGCTGGGTATGCTCAGACGTGAGTCCCAGGCTCTCCACACCACTGGAGTCAAGCTATCCAGGCTGATGAAGGCTGATAGCCAGAAACCGGTCCTTGGAAGCTTGATTCCGGTCTGGGAAAGACATGGCTTGGTAGTTCGGACTGGACTGTTCCCATGAGGCACAGGGTCAGAGCTGATTTGCATATAGCCAGTGTCTAACCCAGGGTGGTGTGGAGTGCAAAAAAACGATGGATTTAGGCCCAGATCCTTGTACTGGGGTGAATGTATGACATTGTTCTACATTCTGTCCATCAACTGTGTTTTTTGCAATTTTCAACCCGAGTGGGCTGGGTATGCTCAGACGTGAGTCCCAGGCTCTCCACACCACTGGAGTTAAGCTATCCAGGCTGATGAAGGCTGATAGCCAGAAACCGGTCCTTGGATGCTTGATTCCGGTCTGGGAAAGACATGGCTTGGTAGTTCGGACTGGACTGTTCCCATGAGGCACAGGGTCAGAGCTGATTTGCATATAGCCAGTGTCTAACCCAGGGTGGTGTGGAGTGCAAAAAAACTATGGATTTAGGCCCAGATCCTTGTACTGGGGTGAATGTATGACATTGTTCTACATTCTGTCCATCAACTGTGTTTTTTGCAATTTTCACCCCGAGTGGGCTGGGTATGCTCAGAGGTGAGTCCCAGGCTCTCCACACCACTGGAGTCAAGCTATCCAGGCTGATGAAGGCTGATAGCCAGAAACCGGTCCTTGGATGCTGGATTCCGGTCTGGGAAAGACATGGCTTGGTAGTTCGGACTGGACTGTTCCCATGAGGCACAGGGTCAGAGCTGATTTGCATATAGCCAGTGTCTAACCCAGGGTGGTGTGGAGTGCAAAAAAACGATGGATTTAGGCCCAGATCCTTGTACTGGGGTGAATGTATGACATTGTTCTACATTCTGTCCATCAACTGTGTTTTTTGCAATTTTCACCCCGGGTGGGCTGGGTATGCTCAGACGTGAGTCCCAGGCTCTCCACACCACTGGAGTCAAGCTATCCAGACTGATGAAGGCTGATAGCCAGAAACCGGTCCTTGGATGCTTGATTCCGGTCTGGGAAAGACATGGCTTGGTAGTTCGGACTGGACTGTTCCCATGAGGCACAGGGTCAGAGCTGATTTGCATATAGCCAGTGTCTAACCCAGGGTGGTGTGGAGTGCAAAAAACCGATGAATTTAGGCCCAGATCCTTGTACTGGGGTGAATGTATGACATTGTTCTACATTCTGTCCATCAACTGTGTTTTTTGCAATTTTCACCCCGAGTGGGCTGGGTATGCTCAGACGTGAGTCCCAGGCTCTCCACACCACTGGAGTCAAGCTATCCAGGCTGATGAAGGCTGATAGCCAGAAACCGGTTCTTGGATGCTTGATTCCGGTCTGGGAAAGACATGGCTTGGTAGTTCGGACTGGACTGTTCCCATGAGGCACAGGGTCAGAGCTGATTTGCATATAGCCAGTGTCTAACCCAGGGTGGTGTGGAGTGCAAAAAACCGATGGATTTAGGCCCAGATCCTTGTACTGGGGTGAATGTATGACATTGTTCTACATTCTGTCCATCAACTGTGTTTTTTGCAATTTTCACCCCGAGTGGGCTGGGTATGCTCAGATGTGAGTCCCAGGCTCTCCACACCACTGGAGTCAAGCTATCCAGGCTGATGAAGGCTGATAGCCAGAAACCGGTCCTTGGATGCTTGATTCCGGTCTGGGAAAGACATGGCTTGGTAGTTCGGACTGGACTTTTCCCATGAGGCACAGGGTCAGAGCTGATTTGCATATAGCCAGTGTCTAACCCAGGGTGGTGTGGAGTGCAAAAAAACGATGGATTTAGGCCCAGATCCTTGTACTGGGGTGAATTTATGATATTGTTCTACATTCTGTCCATCAACTGTGTTTTTTGCAATTTTCACCCCGAGTGGGCTGGGTATGCTCAGACCTGAGTCCCAGGCTCTCCACACCACTGGAGTCAAGCTATCCAGGCTGATGAAGGCTGATAGCCAGAAACCGGTCCTTGGATGCTTGATTCCGGTCTGGGAAAGACCTGGCTTGGTAGTTCGGACTGGACTGTTCCCATGAGGCACAGGGTCAGAGCTGATTAGCATATAGCCAGTGTCTACCCCCGGTGGTGTGGAGTGCAAAAAAATGATGGATTTAGGCCCAGATCCTTGTACTCGGGTGAATGTATGACAATGTTCTACATTCTGTCCATCAACTGTGTTTTTTGCAATTTTCACCCCGAGTGGGCTGGGTATGCTCAGACGTGAGTCCCAGGCTCTCCACACCACTGGAGTCAAGCTAGCCAGGCTGATGAAGGCTGATAGCCAGAAACCGGTCCTTGGATGCTTGATTCCGGTCTGGGAAAGACATGGCTTGGTAGTTCGGACTGGACTGTTCCCATGAGGCACAGGGTCAGAGCTGATTTGCATATAGCCAGTGTCTAACCCAGGGTGGTGTGGAGTGCAAAAAAACGATGGATTTAGGCCCAGATCCTTGTACTTCGGTGAATGTATGACATTGTTCTACATTCCGTCCATCAACTGTGTTTTTTGCAATTTTCACCCCGAGTGGGCTGGGTATGCTCAGACGTGAGTCCCAGGCTCTCCACACCACTGGAGTCAAGCTATCCAGGCTGATGAAGGCTGATAGCCAGAAACCGGTCCTTGGAAGCTTGATTCCGGTCTGGGAAAGACATGGCTTGGTAGTTCGGACTGGACTGTTCCCATGAGGCACAGGGTCAGAGCTCATTTGCATATAGCCAGTGTCTAACCCAGGGTGGTGTGGAGTGCAAAAAAACGATGGATTTAGGCCCATATCCTTGTACTGGGGTGAATGTATGACATTGTTCTACATTCTGTCCATCAACTGTGTTTTTTCCAATTTTCACCCCGAGTGGGCTGGGTATGCTCAGACGTGAGTCCCAGGCTCTCCACACCACTGGAGTTAAGCTATCCAGGCTGATGAAGGCTGATAGCCAGAAACCGGTCCTTGGATGCTTGATTCCGGTCTGGGAAAGACATGGCTTGGTAGTTCGGACTGGACTGTTCCCATGAGGCACAGGGTCAGAGCTGATTTGCATATAGCCAGTGTCTAACCCAGGGTGGTGTGGAGTGCAAAAAACCGATGAATTTAGGCCCAGATCCTTGTACTGGGGTGAATGTATGACATTGTTCTACATTCTGTCCATCAACTGTGTTTTTTGCAATTTTCACCCCGAGTGGGCTGGGTATGCTCAGACGTGAGTCCCAGGCTCTCCACACCACTGGAGTCAAGCTATCCAGGCTGATGAAGGCTGATAGCCAGAAACCGGTTCTTGGATGCTTGATTCCGGTCTGGGAAAGACATGGCTTGGTAGTTCGGACTGGACTGTTCCCATGAGGCACAGGGTCAGAGCTGATTTGCATATAGCCAGTGTCTAACCCAGGGTGGTGTGGAGTGCAAAAAACCGATGGATTTAGGCCCAGATCCTTGTACTGGGGTGAATGTATGACATTGTTCTACATTCTGTCCATCAACTGTGTTTTTTGCAATTTTCACCCCGAGTGGGCTGGGTATGCTCAGATGTGAGTCCCAGGCTCTCCACACCACTGGAGTCAAGCTATCCAGGCTGATGAAGGCTGATAGCCAGAAACCGGTCCTTGGATGCTTGATTCCGGTCTGGGAAAGACATGGCTTGGTAGTTCGGACTGGACTTTTCCCATGAGGCACAGGGTCAGAGCTGATTTGCATATAGCCAGTGTCTAACCCAGGGTGGTGTGGAGTGCAAAAAAACGATGGATTTAGGCCCAGATCCTTGTACTGGGGTGAATTTATGATATTGTTCTACATTCTGTCCATCAACTGTGTTTTTTGCAATTTTCACCCCGAGTGGGCTGGGTATGCTCAGACCTGAGTCCCAGGCTCTCCACACCACTGGAGTCAAGCTATCCAGGCTGATGAAGGCTGATAGCCAGAAACCGGTCCTTGGATGCTTGATTCCGGTCTGGGAAAGACCTGGCTTGGTAGTTCGGACTGGACTGTTCCCATGAGGCACAGGGTCAGAGCTGATTAGCATATAGCCAGTGTCTACCCCCGGTGGTGTGGAGTGCAAAAAAATGATGGATTTAGGCCCAGATCCTTGTACTCGGGTGAATGTATGACAATGTTCTACATTCTGTCCATCAACTGTGTTTTTTGCAATTTTCACCCCGAGTGGGCTGGGTATGCTCAGACGTGAGTCCCAGGCTCTCCACACCACTGGAGTCAAGCTAGCCAGGCTGATGAAGGCTGATAGCCAGAAACCGGTCCTTGGATGCTTGATTCCGGTCTGGGAAAGACATGGCTTGGTAGTTCGGACTGGACTGTTCCCATGAGGCACAGGGTCAGAGCTGATTTGCATATAGCCAGTGTCTAACCCAGGGTGGTGTGGAGTGCAAAAAAACGATGGATTTAGGCCCAGATCCTTGTACTTCGGTGAATGTATGACATTGTTCTACATTCCGTCCATCAACTGTGTTTTTTGCAATTTTCACCCCGAGTGGGCTGGGTATGCTCAGACGTGAGTCCCAGGCTCTCCACACCACTGGAGTCAAGCTATCCAGGCTGATGAAGGCTGATAGCCAGAAACCGGTCCTTGGAAGCTTGATTCCGGTCTGGGAAAGACATGGCTTGGTAGTTCGGACTGGACTGTTCCCATGAGGCACAGGGTCAGAGCTCATTTGCATATAGCCAGTGTCTAACCCAGGGTGGTGTGGAGTGCAAAAAAACGATGGATTTAGGCCCATATCCTTGTACTGGGGTGAATGTATGACATTGTTCTACATTCTGTCCATCAACTGTGTTTTTTGCAATTTTCACCCCGAGTGGGCTGGGTATGCTCAGACGTGAGTCCCAGGCTCTCCACACCACTGGAGTTAAGCTATCCAGGCTGATGAAGGCTGATAGCCAGAAACCGGTCCTTGGATGCTTGATTCCGGTCTGGGAAAGACATGGCTTGGTAGTTCGGACTGGACTGTTCCCATGAGGCACAGGGTCAGAGCTGATTTGCATATAGCCAGTGTCTAACCCAGGGTGGTGTGGAGTGCAAAAAAACTATGGATTTAGGCCCAGATCCTTGTACTGGGGTGAATGTATGACATTGTTCTACATTCTGTCCATCAACTGTGTTTTTTGCAATTTTCACCCCGAGTGGGCTGGGTATGCTCAGAGGTGAGTCCCAGGCTCTCCACACCACTGGAGTCAAGCTATCCAGGCTGATGAAGGCTGATAGCCAGAAACCGGTCCTTGGATGCTTGATTCCGGTCTGGGAAAGACATGGCTTGGTAGTTCGGACTGGACTGTTCCCATGAGGCACAGGGTCAGAGCTGATTTGCATATAGCCAGTGTCTAACCCATGGTGGTGTGGAGTGCAAAAAAACGATGGATTTAGGCCCAGATCCTTGTACTGGGGTGAATGTATGACATTGTTCTACATTCTGTCCATCAACTGTGTTTTTTGCAATTTTCACCCCGGGTGGGCTGGGTATGCTCAGACGTGAGTCCCAGGCTCTCCACACCACTGGAGTCAAGCTATCCAGACTGATGAAGTCTCATAGCCAGAAACCGGTCCTTGGATACTTGATTCCGGTCTGGGAAAGACATGGCTTGGTAGTTCGGACTGGACTGTTCCCATGAGGCACAGGGTCAGAGCTGATTTGCATATAGCCAGTGTCTAACCCAGGGTGGTGTGGAGTGCAAAAAAACGATGGATTTAGGCCCAGATCCTTGTACTGGGGTGAATGTATGACATTGTTCTACATTCTGTCCATCAACTGTGTTTTTTGCAATTTTCACCCCAAGTGGGCTGGGTATGCTCAGACGTGAGTCCCAGGCTCTCCACACCACTGGAGTCAAGCTATCCAGGCTGATGAAGGCTGATAGCCAGAAACCGGTCCTTGGATGCTTGATTCCGGTCTGGGAAAGACATGGCTTGGTAGTTCGGACTGAACTGTTCCCATGAGGCACAGGGTCAGAGCTGATTTGCATATAGCCAGTGTCTAACCCAGGGTGGTGTGGAGTGCAAAAAAACGATGGATTTAGGCCCAGATCCTTGTACTTCGGTGAATGTATGACATTGTTCTACATTCTGTTCATCAACTGTGTTTTTTGCAATTTTCACCCCGAGTGGGCTGGGTATGCTCAGACGTGAGTCCCAGGCTCTCCACACCACTGGAGTCAAGCTATCCAGGCTGATGAAGGCTGATAGCCAGAAACCGGTCCTTGGAAGCTTGATTCCGGTCTGGGAAAGACATGGCTTGGTAGTTCGGACTGGACTGTTCCCATGAGGCACAGGGTCAGAGCTGATTTGCATATAGCCAGTGTCTAACCCAGGGTGGTGTGGAGTGCAAAAAAACGATGGATTTAGGCCCAGATCCTTGTACTGGGGTGAATGTATGACATTGTTCTACATTCTGTCCATCAACTGTGTTTTTTGCAATTTTCACCCCGAGTGGGCTGGGTATGCTCAGACGTGAGTCCCAGGCTCTCCACACCACTGGAGTCAAGCTATCCAGGCTGATGAAGGCTGATAGCCAGAAACCGGTTCTTGGATGCTTGATTCCGGTCTGGGAAAGACATGGCTTGGTAGTTCGGACTGGACTGTTCCCATGAGGCACAGGGTCAGAGCTGATTTGCATATAGCCAGTGTCTAACCCAGGGTGGTGTGGAGTGCAAAAAACCGATGGATTTAGGCCCAGATCCTTGTACTGGGGTGAATGTATGACATTGTTCTACATTCTGTCCATCAACTGTGTTTTTTGCAATTTTCACCCCGAGTGGGCTGGGTATGCTCAGATGTGAGTCCCAGGCTCTCCACACCACTGGAGTCAAGCTATCCAGGCTGATGAAGGCTGATAGCCAGAAACCGGTCCTTGGATGCTTGATTCCGGTCTGGGAAAGACATGGCTTGGTAGTTCGGACTGGACTTTTCCCATGAGGCACAGGGTCAGAGCTGATTTGCATATAGCCAGTGTCTAACCCAGGGTGGTGTGGAGTGCAAAAAAACGATGGATTTAGGCCCAGATCCTTGTACTGGGGTGAATTTATGATATTGTTCTACATTCTGTCCATCAACTGTGTTTTTTGCAATTTTCACCCCGAGTGGGCTGGGTATGCTCAGACCTGAGTCCCAGGCTCTCCACACCACTGGAGTCAAGCTATCCAGGCTGATGAAGGCTGATAGCCAGAAACCGGTCCTTGGATGCTTGATTCCGGTCTGGGAAAGACCTGGCTTGGTAGTTCGGACTGGACTGTTCCCATGAGGCACAGGGTCAGAGCTGATTAGCATATAGCCAGTGTCTACCCCAGGGTGGTGTGGAGTGCAAAAAAATGATGGATTTAGGCCCAGATCCTTGTACTCGGGTGAATGTATGACAATGTTCTACATTCTGTCCATCAACTGTGTTTTTTGCAATTTTCACCCCGAGTGGGCTGGGTATGCTCAGACGTGAGTCCCAGGCTCTCCACACCACTGGAGTCAAGCTAGCCAGGCTGATGAAGGCTGATAGCCAGAAACCGGTCCTTGGATGCTTGATTCCGGTCTGGGAAAGACATGGCTTGGTAGTTCGGACTGGACTGTTCCCATGAGGCACAGGGTCAGAGCTGATTTGCATATAGCCAGTGTCTAACCCAGGGTGGTGTGGAGTGCAAAAAAACGATGGATTTAGGCCCAGATCCTTGTACTTCGGTGAATGTATGACATTGTTCTACATTCCGTCCATCAACTGTGTTTTTTGCAATTTTCACCCCGAGTGGGCTGGGTATGCTCAGACGTGAGTCCCAGGCTCTCCACACCACTGGAGTCAAGCTATCCAGGCTGATGAAGGCTGATAGCCAGAAACCGGTCCTTGGATGCTTGATTCCGGTCTGGGAAAGACATGGCTTGGTAGTTCGGACTGGACTGTTCCCATGAGGCACAGGGTCAGAGCTGATTTGCATATAGCCAGTGTCTAACCCAGGGTGGTGTGGAGTGCAAAAAAACGATGGATTTAGGCCCAGATCCTTGTACTGGGGTGAATGTATGACATTGTTCTACATTCTGTCCATCAACTGTGTTTTTTGCAATTTTCACCCCGAGAGGGCTGGGTATGCTCAGACGTGAGTCCCAGGCTCTCCACACCACTGGAGTCAAGCTATCCAGGCTGATGAAGGCTGATAGCCAGAAACCGGTCCTTGGACGCTTGATTCCGGTCTGGGAAAGACATGGCTTGGTAGTTCGGACTGGACTGTTCCCATGAGGCACAGGGTCAGAGCTGATTTGCATATAGCCAGTGTCTAACCCAGGGTGGTGTGGAGTGCAAAAAAACGATGGATTTAGGCCCAGATCCTTGTACTGGGGTGAATGTATGACATTGTTCTACATTCTGTCCATCAACTGTGTTTTTTGCAATTTTCACCCCGAGTGGGCTGGGTATGCTCAGAGGTGAGTCCCAGGCTCTCCACACCACTGGAGTCAAGCTATCCAGGCTGATGAAGGCTGATAGCCAGAAACCGGTCCTTGGATGCTTGATTCCGGTCTGGGAAAGACATGGCTTGGTAGTTCCGACTGGACTGTTCCCATGAGGCACAGGGTCAGAGCTGATTTGCATATAGCCAGTGTCTAACCCAGGGTGGTGTGGAGTGCAAAAAAACTATGGATTTAGGCCCAGATCCTTGTACTGGGGTGAATGTATGACATTGTTCTACATTCTGTCCATCAACTGTGTTTTTTGCAATTTTCACCCCGGGTGGGCTGGGTATGCTCAGACGTGAGTCCCAGGCTCTCCACACCACTGGAGTCAAGCTATCCAGGCTGATGAAGGCTGATAGCCAGAAACCGGTCCTTGGATGCTTGATTCCGGTCTGGGAAAGACATGGCTTGGTAGTTCGGACTGGACTGTTCCCATGAGGCACATGGTCAGAGCTGATTTGCATATAGCCAGTGTCTAACCCAGGGTGGTGTGGAGTGCAAAAAAACTATGGATTTAGGCCCAGATCCTTGTACTTCGGTGAATGTATGACATTGTTCTACATTCCGTCCATCAACTGTGTTTTTTGCAATTGTCACCCCGAGTGGGCTGGGTATGCTCAGATGTGAGTCCCAGGCTCTCCACACCACTGGAGTCAAGCTATCCAGGCTGATGAAGGCTGATAGCCAGAAACCGGTCCTTGGATGCTTGATTCCGGTCTGGGAAAGACATGGCTTGGTAGTTCGGACTGGACTGTTCCCATGAGGCACAGGGTCAGAGCTGATTTGCATATAGCCAGTGTCTAACCCAGGGTGGTGTGGAGTGCAAAAAAACGATGGATTTAGGCCCAGATCGTTGTACTGGGGTGAATGTATGACATTGTTCTACATTCTGTCCATCAACTGTGTTTTTTGCAATTTTCACCCCGAGTGGGCTGGGTATGCTCAGACGTGAGTCCCAGGCTCTCCACACCACTGGAGTCAAGCTATCCAGGCTGATGAAGGCTGATAGCCAGAAACCGGTCCTTGGATGCTTGATTCCGGTCTGGGAAAGACATGGCTTGGTAGTTCGGACTGGACTGTTCCCATGAGGCACAGGGTCAGAGCTGATTTGCATATAGCCAGTGTCTAACCCAGGGTGGTGTGGAGTGCAAAAAAACGATGGATTTAGGCCCAGATCCTTGTACTGGGGTGAATGTATGACATTGTTCTACATTCTGTCCATCAACTGTGTTTTTTGCAATTTTCACCCCGAGTGGGCTGGGTATGCTCAGATGTGAGTCCCAGGCTCTCCACACCACTGGAGTCAAGCTATCCAGGCTGATGAAGGCTGATAGCCAGAAACCGGTCCTTGGATGCTTGATTCCGGTCTGGGAAAGACATGGCTTGGTAGTTCGGACTGGACTGTTCCCATGAGGCACAGGGTCAGAGCTGATTTGCATATAGCCAGTGTCTAACCCAGGGTGGTGTGGAGTGCAAAAAAACGATGGATTTAGGCCCAGATCCTTGTACTGGGGTGAATGTATGACATTGTTCTACATTCTGTCCATCAACTGTGTTTTTTGCAATTTTCACCCCGGGTGGGCTGGGTATGCTCAGACGTGAGTCCCAGGCTCTCCACACCACTGGAGTCAAGCTATCCAGGCTGATGAAGGCTGATAGCCAGAAACCGGTCCTTGGATGCTTGATTCCGGTCTGGGAAAGACATGGCTTGGTAGTTCGGACTGGACTGTTCCCATGAGGCACAGGGTCAGAGCTGATTTGCATATAGCCAGTGTCTAACCCAGGGTGGTGTGGAGTGCAAAAAAAAACGATGGATTTATGCCCAGATCCTTGTACTGGGGTGAATGTATGACATTGTTCTACATTCTGTCCATCAACTGTGTTTTTTGCAATTTTCACCCCGAGTGGGCTGGGTATGCTCAGACGTGAGTCCCAGGCTCTCCACACCACTGGAGTCAAGCTATCCAGGCTGATGAAGGCTGATAGCCAGAAACCGGTCCTTGGATGCTTGATTCCGGTCTGGGAAAGACATGACTTGGTAGTTCGGACTGGACTGTTCCCATGAGGCACAGGGTCAGAGCTGATTTGCATATAGCCAGTGTCTAACCCAGGGTGGTGTGGAGTGCAAAAAAACGATGGATTTAGGGCCAGATCCTTGTACTGGGGTGAATGTATGACATTGTTCTACATTCTGTCCATCAACTGTGTTTTTTGCAATTTTCACCCCGAGTGGGCTGGGTATGCTCAGAGGTGAGTCCCAGGCTCTCCACACCACTGGAGTCAAGCTATCCAGGCTGATGAAGGCTGATAGCCAGAAACCGGTCCTTGGATGCTTGATTCCAGTCTGGGAAAGACATGGCTTGGTAGTTCGGACTGGACTGTTCCCATGAGGCACAGGGTCAGAGCTGATTTGCATATAGGCAGTGTCTAACCCAGGGTGGTGTGGAGTGCAAAAAAACGATGGATTTAGGCCCAGATCCTTGTACTGGGGTGAATGTATGACATTGTTCTACATTCTGTCCATCAACTGTGTTTTTTGCAATTTTCACCCCGGGTGGGCTGGGTATGCTCAGACGTGAGTCCCAGGCTCTCCACACCACTGGAGTCAAGCTATCCAGACTGATGAAGGCTGATAGCCAGAAACCGGTCCTTGGATGCTTGATTCCGGTCTGGGAAAGACATGGCTTGGTAGTTCGGACTGGACTGTTCCCATGAGGCACAGGGTCAGAGCTGATTTGCATATAGCCAGTGTCTAACCCAGGGTGGTGTGGAGTGCAAAAAAACAATGGATTTAGGCCCAGATCCTTGTACTGGGGTGAATGTATAACATTGTTCTACATTCTGTCCATCAACTGTGTTTTTTGCAATTTTCACCCCGAGTGGGCTGGGTATGCTCAGACGTGAGTCCAGGCTCTCCACACCACTGGAGTCAAGCTATCCAGGCTGATGAAGGCTGATAGCCAGAAACCGGTCCTTGGATGCTTGATTCCGGTCTGGGAAAGACATGGCGTGGTAGTTCGGACTGGACTGTTCCCATGAGGCACAGAGTCAGAGCTGATTTGCATATAGCCAGTGTCTAACCCAGGGTGGTGTGGAGTGCAAACAAACGATGGATTTAGGCCCAGATCCTTGTACTGGGGTGAATGTATGACATTGTTCTACATTCTGTCCATCAACTGTGTTTTTTGCAATTTTCACCCCGAGTGGGCTGGGTATGCTCAGACGTGAGTCCAGGCTCTCCACACCACTGGAGTCAAGCTATCCAGGCTGATGAAGGCTGATAGCCAGAAACCGGTCCTTGGATGCTTGATTCCGGTCTGGGAAAGACATGGCGTGGTAGTTCGGACTGGACTGTTCCCATGAGGCACAGGGTCAGAGCTGATTTGCATATAGCCAGTGTCTAACCCAGGGTGGTGTGGAGTGCAAACAAACGATGGATTTAGGCCCAGATCCTTGTACTGGGGTGAATGTATGACATTGTTCTACATTCTGTCCATCAACTGTGTTTTTTGCAATTTTCACCCCGAGTGGGCTGGGTATGCTCAGACGTGAGTCCCAGGCTCTCCACACCACTGGAGTCAAGCTATCCAGGCTGATGAAGGCTGATAGCCAGAAACCCGTCCTTGGATGCTTGATTCCGGTCTGGGAAAGACATGGCTTGGTAGTTCGGACTGGACTGTTCCCATGAGGCACAGGGTCAGAGCTGATTTGCATAAAGCCAGTGTCTAACCCAGGGTGGTGTGGAGTGCAAAAAAACGATGGATTTAGGCCCAGATCCTTGTACTGGGGTGAATGTATGACATTGTTCTACATTCTGTCCATCAACTGTGTTTTTTGCAATTTTCACCCCGAGTGGGCTGGGTATGCTCAGAGGTGAGTCCCAGGCTCTCCACACCACTGGAGTCAAGCTATCCAGGCTGATGAAGGCTGATAGCCAGAAACCGGTCCTTGGATGCTTGATTCCGGTCTGGGAAAGACATGGCTTGGTAGTTCGGACTGGACTGTTCCCATGAGGCACAGGGTCAGAGCTGATTTGCATATAGCCAGTGTCTAACCCAGGGTGGTGTGGAGTGCAAAAAAACGATGGATTTAGGCCCAGATCCTTGTACTGGGGTGAATGTATGACATTGTTCTACATTCTGTCCATCAACTGTGTTTTTTGCAATTTTCACCCCGGGTGGGCTGGGTATGCTCAGACGTGAGTCCCAGGCTCTCCACACCACTGGAGTCAAGCTATCCAGGCTGATGAAGGCTGATAGCCAGAAACCGGTCCTTGGATGCTTGATTCCGGTCTGGGAAAGACATGGCTTGGTAGTTCGGACTGGACTGTTCCCATGAGGCACAGGGTCAGAGCTGATTTGCATATAGCCAGTGTCTAACCCAGGGTGGTGTGGAGTGCAAAAAAACGATGGATTTATGCCCAGATCCTTGTACTGGGGTGAATGTATGACATTGTTCTACATTCTGTCCATCAACTGTGTTTTTTGCAATTTTCACCCCGAGTGGGCTGGGTATGCTCAGACGTGAGTCCCAGGCTCTCCACACCACTGGAGTCAAGCTATCCAGGCTGATGAAGGCTGATAGCCAGAAACCGGTCCTTGGATGCTTGATTCCGGTCTGGGAAAGACATGGCTTGGTAGTTCGGACTGGACTGTTCCCATGAGGCACAGGGTCAGAGCTGATTTGCATATAGCCAGTGTCTAACCCAGGGTGGTGTGGAGTGCAAAAAAACGATGGATTTAGGCCCAGATCCTTGTACTGGGGTGAATGTATGACATTGTTCTACATTCTGTCCATCAACTGTGTTTTTTGCAATTTTCACCCCGAGTGGGCTGGGTATGCTCAGAGGTGAGTCCCAGGCTCTCCACACCACTGGAGTCAAGCTATCCAGGCTGATGAAGGCTGATAGCCAGAAACCGGTCCTTGGATGCTTGATTCCAGTCTGGGAAAGACATGGCTTGGTAGTTCGGACTGGACTGTTCCCATGAGGCACAGGGTCAGAGCTGATTTGCATATAGCCAGTGTCTAACCCAGGGTGGTGTGGAGTGCAAAAAAACGATGGATTTAGGCCCAGATCCTTGTACTGGGGTGAATGTATGACATTGTTCTACATTCTGTCCATCAACTGTGTTTTTTGCAATTTTCACCCCGGGTGGGCTGGGTATGCTCAGACGTGAGTCCCAGGCTCTCCACACCACTGGAGTCAAGCTATCCAGACTGATGAAGGCTGATAGCCAGAAACCGGTCCTTGGATGCTTGATTCCGGTCTGGGAAAGACATGGCTTGGTAGTTCGGACTGGACTGTTCCCATGAGGCACAGGGTCAGAGCTGATTTGCATATAGCCAGTGTCTAACCCAGGGTGGTGTGGAGTGCAAAAAAACAAAGGATTTAGGCCCAGATCCTTGTACTGGGGTGAATGTATAACATTGTTCTACATTCTGTCCATCAACTGTGTTTTTTGCAATTTTCACCCCGAGTGGGCTGGGTATGCTCAGACGTGAGTCCAGGCTCTCCACACCACTGGAGTCAAGCTATCCAGGCTGATGAAGGCTGATAGCCAGAAACCGGTCCTTGGATGCTTGATTCCGGTCTGGGAAAGACATGGCTTGGTAGTTCGGACTGGACTGTTCCCATGAGGTACAGGGTCAGAGCTGATTTGCATATAGCCAGTGTCTAACCCAGGGTGGTGTGGAGTGCAAACAAACGATGGATTTAGGCCCAGATCCTTGTACTGGGGTGAATGTATGACATTGTTCTACATTCTGTCCATCAACTGTGTTTTTTGCAATTTTCACCCCGAGTGGGCTGGGTATGCTCAGACGTGAGTCCCAGGCTCTCCACACCACTGGAGTCAAGCTATCCAGGCTGATGAAGGCTGATAGCCAGAAACCCGTCCTTGGATGCTTGATTCCGGTCTGGGAAAGACATGGCTTGGTAGTTCGGACTGGACTGTTCCCATGAGGCACAGGGTCAGAGCTGATTTGCATATAGCCAGTGTCTAACCCAGGGTGGTGTGGAGTGCAAAAAAACGATGGATTTAGGCCCAGATCCTTGTACTGGGGTGAATGTATGACATTGTTCTACATTCTATCCATCAACTGTGTTTTTTGCAATTTTCACCCCGAGTGGGCTGGGTATGCTCAGACGTGAGTCCCAGGCTCTCCACACCACTGGAGTCAAGCTATCCAGGCTGATGAAGGCTGATAGCCAGAAACCGGTCCTTGGATGCTTGATTCCGGTCTGGGAACGACATGGCTTGGTAGTTTGGACTGGACTTTTCCCATGAGGCACAGGGTCAGAGCTGATTTGCATATAGCCAGTGTCTAACCCAGGGTGGTGTGGAGTGCAAAAAAACGATGGATTTAGGCCCAGATCCTTGTACTGGGGTGAATGTATGATATTGTTCTACATTCTGTCCATCAACTGTGTTTTTTGCAATTTTCACCCCGAGTGGGCTGGGTATGCTCAGACGTGAGTCACAGGCTCTCCACACCACTGGAGTCAAGCTATCCAGGCTGATGAAGGCTGATAGCCAGCAACCGGTCCTTGGATGCTTGATTCCGGTCTGGGAAAGACATGGCTTGGTAGTTCGGACTGGACTGTTCCCATGAGGCACAGGGTCAGAGCTGATTTGCATAAAGCCAGTGTCTAACCCAGGGTGGTGTGGAGTGCAAAAAAACGATGGATTTAGGCCCAGATCCTTGTACTGGGGTGAATGTATGACATTGTTCTACATTCTGTCCATCAACTGTGTTTTTTGCAATTTTCACCCCGAGTGGGCTGGGTATGCTCAGAGGTGAGTCCCAGGCTCTCCACACCACTGGAGTCAAGCTATCCAGGCTGATGAAGGCTGATAGCCAGAAACCGGTCCTTGGATGCTTGATTCCGGTCTGGGAAAGACATGGCTTGGTAGTTCGGACTGGACTGTTCCCATGAGGCACAGGGTCAGAGCTGATTTGCATATAGCCAGTGTCTAACCCAGGGTGGTGTGGAGTGCAAAAAAACAATGGATTTAGGCCCAGATCCTTGTACTGGGGTGAATGTATGACATTGTTCTACATTCTGTCCATCAACTGTGTTTTTTGCAATTTTCACCCCGAGTGGGCTGGGTATGCTCAGACGTGAGTCCCAGGCTCTCCACACCACTGGAGTCAAGCTATCCAGGCTGATGAAGGCTGATAGCCAGAAACCCGTCCTTGGATGCTTGATTCCGGTCTGGGAAAGACATGGCTTGGTAGTTCGGACTGGACTGTTCCCATGAGGCACAGGGTCAGAGCTGATTTGCATATAGCCAGTGTCTAACCCAGGGTGGTGTGGAGTGCAAAAAAACGATGGATTTAGGCCCAGATCCTTGTACTGGGGTGAATGTATGACATTGTTCTACATTCTATCCATCAACTGTGTTTTTTGCAATTTTCACCCCGAGTGGGCTGGGTATGCTCAGACGTGAGTCCCAGGCTCTCCACACCACTGGAGTCAAGCTATCCAGGCTGATGAAGGCTGATAGCCAGAAACCGGTCCTTGGATGCTTGATTCCGGTCTGGGAAAGACATGGCTTGGTAGTTTGGACTGGACTTTTCCCATGAGGCACAGGGTCAGAGCTGATTTGCATATAGCCAGTGTCTAACCCAGGGTGGTGTGGAGTGCAAAAAAACGATGGATTTAGGCCCAGATCCTTGTACTGGGGTGAATGTATGATATTGTTCTACATTCTGTCCATCAACTGTGTTTTTTGCAATTTTCACCCCGAGTGGGCTGGGTATGCTCAGACGTGAGTCACAGGCTCTCCACACCACTGGAGTCAAGCTATCCAGGCTGATGAAGGCTGATAGCCAGAAACCGGTCCTTGGATGCTTGATTCCGGTCTGGGAAAGACATGGCTTGGTAGTTCGGACTGGACTGTTCCCATGAGGCACAGGGTCAGAGCTGATTTGCATAAAGCCAGTGTCTAACCCAGGGTGGTGTGGAGTGCAAAAAAACGATGGATTTAGGCCCAGATCCTTGTACTGGGGTGAATGTATGACATTGTTCTACATTCTGTCCATCAACTGTGTTTTTTGCAATTTTCACCCCGAGTGGGCTGGGTATGCTCAGACCTGAGTCCCAGGCTCTCCACACCACTGGAGTCAAGCTATCCAGGCTGATGAAGGCTGATAGCCAGAAACCGGTCCTTGGATGCTTGATTCCGGTCTGGGAAAGACCTGGCTTGGTAGTTCGGACTGGACTGTTCCCATGAGGCACAGGGTCAGAGCTGATTAGCATATAGCCAGTGTCTAACCCAGGGTGGTGTGGAGTGCAAAAAAATGATGGATTTAGGCCCAGATCCTTGTACTCGGGTGAATGTATGACAATGTTCTACATTCTGTCCATCAACTGTGTTTTTTGCAATTTTCACCCCGAGTGGGCTGGGTATGCTCAGACGTGAGTCCCAGGCTCTCCACACCACTGGAGTCAAGCTATCCAGGCTGATGAAGGCTGATAGCCAGAAACCGGTCCTTCGATGCTTGATTCCGGTCTGGGAAAGACATGGCTTGGTAGTTCGGACTGGACTGTTCCCATGAGGCACAGGGTCAGAGCTGATTTGCATATAGCCAATGTCTAACCCAGGGTGGTGTGGAGTGCAAAAAAACGATGGATTTAGGCCCAGATCCTTGTACTTCGGTGTATGTATGACATTGTTCTACATTCCGTCCATCAACTGTGTTTTTTGCAATTTTCACCCCGAGTGGGCTGGGTATGCTCAGACGTGAGTCCCAGGCTCTCCACACCACTGGAGTCAAGCTATCCAGGCTGATGAAGGCTGATAGCCAGAAACCGGTCCTTGGATGCATGATTCCGGTCTGGGAAAGACATGGCTTGGTAGTTCGGACTGGACTGTTCCCATGAGGCACAGGGTCAGAGCTGATTTGCATATAGCCAGTGTCTAACCCAGGGTGGTGTGGAGTGCAAAAAAACGATGGATTTAGGCCCAGATCCTTGTACTGGGGTGAATGTATGACATTGTTCTACATTCTGTCCATCAACTGTGTTTTTTGCAATTTTCACCCCGAGTGGGCTGGGTATGCTCAGACGTGAGTCCCAGGCTCTCCACACCACTGGAGTCAAGCTATCCAGGCTGATGAAGGCTGATAGCCAGAAACCGGTCCTTGGATGCTTGATTCCGGTCTGGGAAAGACATGGCTTGGTAGTTCGGACTGGACTGTTCCCATGAGGCACAGGGTCAGAGCTGATTTGCATATAGCCAGTGTCTAACCCAGGGTGGTGTGGAGTGCAAAAAAACGATGGATTTAGGCCCAGATCCTTGTACTGGGGTGAATGTATGACATTGTTCTACATTCTGTCCATCAACTGTGTTTTTTGCAATTTTCACCCCGAGTGGGCTGGGTATGCTCAGAGGTGAGTCCCAGGCTCTCCACACCACTGGAGTCAAGCCATCCAGGCTGATGAAGGCTGATAGCCAGAAACCGGTCCTTGGATGCTTGATTCCGGTCTGGGAAAGACATGGCTTGGTAGTTCGGACTGGACTGTTCCCATGAGGCACAGGGTCAGAGCTGATTTGCATATAGCCAGTGTCTAACCCAAGGTGGTGTGGAGTGCAAAAAAAGATGGGTTTAGGCCTAGATCCTTGTACTGGGGTGAATGTATGACATTGTTCTACATTCTGTCCATCAACTGTGTTTTTTGCAATTTTCACCCCGAGTGGGCTGGGTATGCTCAGACGTGAGTCCCAGGCTCTCCACACCACTGGAGTCAAGCTATCCAGACTGATGAAGGCTGATAGCCAGAAACCGGTCCTTGGATGCTTGATTCCGGTCTGGGAAAGACATGGCTTGGTAGTTCGGACTGGACTGTTCCCATGAGGCACAGGGTCAGAGCTGATTTGCATATAGCCAGTGTCTAACCCAGGGTGGTGTGGAGTGCAAAAAAACAATGGATTTAGGCCCAGATCCTTGTACTGGGGTGAATGTATAACATTGTTCTACATTCTGTCCATCAACTGTGTTTTTTGCAATTTTCACCCCGAGTGGGCTGGGTATGCTCAGACGTGAGTCCAGGCTCTCCACACCACTGGAGTCAAGCTATCCAGGCTGATGAAGGCTGATAGCCAGAAACCGGTCCTTGGATGCTTGATTCCGGTCTGGGAAAGACATGGCGTGGTAGTTCGGACTGGACTGTTCCCATGAGGCACAGAGTCAGAGCTGATTTGCATATAGCCAGTGTCTAACCCAGGGTGGTGTGGAGTGCAAACAAACGATGGATTTAGGCCCAGATCCTTGTACTGGGGTGAATGTATGACATTGTTCTACATTCTGTCCATCAACTGTGTTTTTTGCAATTTTCACCCCGAGTGGGCTGGGTATGCTCAGACGTGAGTCCAGGCTCTCCACACCACTGGAGTCAAGCTATCCAGGCTGATGAAGGCTGATAGCCAGAAACCGGTCCTTGGATGCTTGATTCCGGTCTGGGAAAGACATGGCGTGGTAGTTCGGACTGGACTGTTCCCATGAGGCACAGGGTCAGAGCTGATTTGCATATAGCCAGTGTCTAACCCAGGGTGGTGTGGAGTGCAAACAAACGATGGATTTAGGCCCAGATCCTTGTACTGGGGTGAATGTATGACATTGTTCTACATTCTGTCCATCAACTGTGTTTTTTGCAATTTTCACCCCGAGTGGGCTGGGTATGCTCAGACGTGAGTCCCAGGCTCTCCACACCACTGGAGTCAAGCTATCCAGGCTGATGAAGGCTGATAGCCAGAAACCCGTCCTTGGATGCTTGATTCCGGTCTGGGAAAGACATGGCTTGGTAGTTCGGACTGGACTGTTCCCATGAGGCACAGGGTCAGAGCTGATTTGCATATAGCCAGTGTCTAACCCAGGGTGGTGTGGAGTGCAAAAAAACGATGGATTTAGGCCCAGATCCTTGTACTGGGGTGAATGTATGATATTGTTCTACATTCTGTCCATCAACTGTGTTTTTTGCAATTTTCACCCCGAGTGGGCTGGGTATGCTCAGACGTGAGTCCCAGGCTCTCCACACCACTGGAGTCAGGCTATCCAGGCTGATGAAGGCTGATAGCCAGAAACCGGTCCTTGGATGCTTGATTCCGGTCTGGGAAAGACATGGCTTGGTAGTTCGGACTGGACTGTTCCCATGAGGCACAGGGTCAGAGCTGATTTGCATAAAGCCAGTGTCTAACCCAGGGTGGTGTGGAGTGCAAAAAAACGATGGATTTAGGCCCAGATCCTTGTACTGGGGTGAATGTATGACATTGTTCTACATTCTGTCCATCAACTGTGTTTTTTGCAATTTTCACCCCGAGTGGGCTGGGTATGCTCAGAGGTGAGTCCCAGGCTCTCCACACCACTGGAGTCAAGCTATCCAGGCTGATGAAGGCTGATAGCCAGAAACCGGTCCTTGGATGCTTGATTCCGGTCTGGGAAAGACATGGCTTGGTAGTTCGGACTGGACTGTTCCCATGAGGCACAGGGTCAGAGCTGATTTGCATATAGCCAGTGTCTAACCCAGGGTGGTGTGGAGTGCAAAAAAACGATGGATTTAGGCCCAGATCCTTGTACTGGGGTGAATGTATGACATTGTTCTACATTCTGTCCATCAACTGTGTTTTTTGCAATTTTCACCCCGGGTGGGCTGGGTATGCTCAGACGTGAGTCCCAGGCTCTCCACACCACTGGAGTCAAGCTATCCAGGCTGATGAAGGCTGATAGCCAGAAACCGGTCCTTGGATGCTTGATTCCGGTCTGGGAAAGACATGGCTTGGTAGTTCGGACTGGACTGTTCCCATGAGGCACAGGGTCAGAGCTGATTTGCATATAGCCAGTGTCTAACCCAGGGTGGTGTGGAGTGCAAAAAAACGATGGATTTATGCCCAGATCCTTGTACTGGGGTGAATGTATGACATTGTTCTACATTCTGTCCATCAACTGTGTTTTTTGCAATTTTCACCCCGAGTGGGCTGGGTATGCTCAGACGTGAGTCCCAGGCTCTCCACACCACTGGAGTCAAGCTATCCAGGCTGATGAAGGCTGATAGCCAGAAACCGGTCCTTGGATGCTTGATTCCGGTCTGGGAAAGACATGGCTTGGTAGTTCGGACTGGACTGTTCCCATGAGGCACAGGGTCAGAGCTGATTTGCATATAGCCAGTGTCTAACCCAGGGTGGTGTGGAGTGCAAAAAAACGATGGATTTAGGCCCAGATCCTTGTACTGGGGTGAATGTATGACATTGTTCTACATTCTGTCCATCAACTGTGTTTTTTGCAATTTTCACCCCGAGTGGGCTGGGTATGCTCAGAGGTGAGTCCCAGGCTCTCCACACCACTGGAGTCAAGCTATCCAGGCTGATGAAGGCTGATAGCCAGAAACCGGTCCTTGGATGCTTGATTCCAGTCTGGGAAAGACATGGCTTGGTAGTTCGGACTGGACTGTTCCCATGAGGCACAGGGTCAGAGCTGATTTGCATATAGCCAGTGTCTAACCCAGGGTGGTGTGGAGTGCAAAAAAACGATGGATTTAGGCCCAGATCCTTGTACTGGGGTGAATGTATGACATTGTTCTACATTCTGTCCATCAACTGTGTTTTTTGCAATTTTCACCCCGGGTGGGCTGGGTATGCTCAGACGTGAGTCCCAGGCTCTCCACACCACTGGAGTCAAGCTATCCAGACTGATGAAGGCTGATAGCCAGAAACCGGTCCTTGGATGCTTGATTCCGGTCTGGGAAAGACATGGCTTGGTAGTTCGGACTGGACTGTTCCCATGAGGTACAGGGTCAGAGCTGATTTGCATATAGCCAGTGTCTAACCCAGGGTGGTGTGGAGTGCAAACAAACGATGGATTTAGGCCCAGATCCTTGTACTGGGGTGAATGTATGACATTGTTCTACATTCTGTCCATCAACTGTGTTTTTTGCAATTTTCACCCCGAGTGGGCTGGGTATGCTCAGACGTGAGTCCCAGGCTCTCCACACCACTGGAGTCAAGCTATCCAGGCTGATGAAGGCTGATAGCCAGAAACCCGTCCTTGGATGCTTGATTCCGGTCTGGGAAAGACATGGCTTGGTAGTTCGGACTGGACTGTTCCCATGAGGCACAGGGTCAGAGCTGATTTGCATATAGCCAGTGTCTAACCCAGGGTGGTGTGGAGTGCAAAAAAACGATGGATTTAGGCCCAGATCCTTGTACTGGGGTGAATGTATGACATTGTTCTACATTCTATCCATCAACTGTGTTTTTTGCAATTTTCACCCCGAGTGGGCTGGGTATGCTCAGACGTGAGTCCCAGGCTCTCCACACCACTGGAGTCAAGCTATCCAGGCTGATGAAGGCTGATAGCCAGAAACCGGTCCTTGGATGCTTGATTCCGGTCTGGGAACGACATGGCTTGGTAGTTTGGACTGGACTTTTCCCATGAGGCACAGGGTCAGAGCTGATTTGCATATAGCCAGTGTCTAACCCAGGGTGGTGTGGAGTGCAAAAAAACGATGGATTTAGGCCCAGATCCTTGTACTGGGGTGAATGTATGATATTGTTCTACATTCTGTCCATCAACTGTGTTTTTTGCAATTTTCACCCCGAGTGGGCTGGGTATGCTCAGACGTGAGTCACAGGCTCTCCACACCACTGGAGTCAAGCTATCCAGGCTGATGAAGGCTGATAGCCAGCAACCGGTCCTTGGATGCTTGATTCCGGTCTGGGAAAGACATGGCTTGGTAGTTCGGACTGGACTGTTCCCATGAGGCACAGGGTCAGAGCTGATTTGCATAAAGCCAGTGTCTAACCCAGGGTGGTGTGGAGTGCAAAAAAACGATGGATTTAGGCCCAGATCCTTGTACTGGGGTGAATGTATGACATTGTTCTACATTCTGTCCATCAACTGTGTTTTTTGCAATTTTCACCCCGAGTGGGCTGGGTATGCTCAGAGGTGAGTCCCAGGCTCTCCACACCACTGGAGTCAAGCTATCCAGGCTGATGAAGGCTGATAGCCAGAAACCGGTCCTTGGATGCTTGATTCCGGTCTGGGAAAGACATGGCTTGGTAGTTCGGACTGGACTGTTCCCATGAGGCACAGGGTCAGAGCTGATTTGCATATAGCCAGTGTCTAACCCAGGGTGGTGTGGAGTGCAAAAAAACAATGGATTTAGGCCCAGATCCTTGTACTGGGGTGAATGTATGACATTGTTCTACATTCTGTCCATCAACTGTGTTTTTTGCAATTTTCACCCCGAGTGGGCTGGGTATGCTCAGACGTGAGTCCCAGGCTCTCCACACCACTGGAGTCAAGCTATCCAGGCTGATGAAGGCTGATAGCCAGAAACCCGTCCTTGGATGCTTGATTCCGGTCTGGGAAAGACATGGCTTGGTAGTTCGGACTGGACTGTTCCCATGAGGCACAGGGTCAGAGCTGATTTGCATATAGCCAGTGTCTAACCCAGGGTGGTGTGGAGTGCAAAAAAACGATGGATTTAGGCCCAGATCCTTGTACTGGGGTGAATGTATGACATTGTTCTACATTCTATCCATCAACTGTGTTTTTTGCAATTTTCACCCCGAGTGGGCTGGGTATGCTCAGACGTGAGTCCCAGGCTCTCCACACCACTGGAGTCAAGCTATCCAGGCTGATGAAGGCTGATAGCCAGAAACCGGTCCTTGGATGCTTGATTCCGGTCTGGGAAAGACATGGCTTGGTAGTTTGGACTGGACTTTTCCCATGAGGCACAGGGTCAGAGCTGATTTGCATATAGCCAGTGTCTAACCCAGGGTGGTGTGGAGTGCAAAAAAACGATGGATTTAGGCCCAGATCCTTGTACTGGGGTGAATGTATGATATTGTTCTACATTCTGTCCATCAACTGTGTTTTTTGCAATTTTCACCCCGAGTGGGCTGGGTATGCTCAGACGTGAGTCACAGGCTCTCCACACCACTGGAGTCAAGCTATCCAGGCTGATGAAGGCTGATAGCCAGAAACCGGTCCTTGGATGCTTGATTCCGGTCTGGGAAAGACATGGCTTGGTAGTTCGGACTGGACTGTTCCCATGAGGCACAGGGTCAGAGCTGATTTGCATAAAGCCAGTGTCTAACCCAGGGTGGTGTGGAGTGCAAAAAAACGATGGATTTAGGCCCAGATCCTTGTACTGGGGTGAATGTATGACATTGTTCTACATTCTGTCCATCAACTGTGTTTTTTGCAATTTTCACCCCGAGTGGGCTGGGTATGCTCAGACCTGAGTCCCAGGCTCTCCACACCACTGGAGTCAAGCTATCCAGGCTGATGAAGGCTGATAGCCAGAAACCGGTCCTTGGATGCTTGATTCCGGTCTGGGAAAGACCTGGCTTGGTAGTTCGGACTGGACTGTTCCCATGAGGCACAGGGTCAGAGCTGATTAGCATATAGCCAGTGTCTAACCCAGGGTGGTGTGGAGTGCAAAAAAATGATGGATTTAGGCCCAGATCCTTGTACTCGGGTGAATGTATGACAATGTTCTACATTCTGTCCATCAACTGTGTTTTTTGCAATTTTCACCCCGAGTGGGCTGGGTATGCTCAGACGTGAGTCCCAGGCTCTCCACACCACTGGAGTCAAGCTATCCAGGCTGATGAAGGCTGATAGCCAGAAACCGGTCCTTCGATGCTTGATTCCGGTCTGGGAAAGACATGGCTTGGTAGTTCGGACTGGACTGTTCCCATGAGGCACAGGGTCAGAGCTGATTTGCATATAGCCAATGTCTAACCCAGGGTGGTGTGGAGTGCAAAAAAACGATGGATTTAGGCCCAGATCCTTGTACTTCGGTGTATGTATGACATTGTTCTACATTCCGTCCATCAACTGTGTTTTTTGCAATTTTCACCCCGAGTGGGCTGGGTATGCTCAGACGTGAGTCCCAGGCTCTCCACACCACTGGAGTCAAGCTATCCAGGCTGATGAAGGCTGATAGCCAGAAACCGGTCCTTGGATGCATGATTCCGGTCTGGGAAAGACATGGCTTGGTAGTTCGGACTGGACTGTTCCCATGAGGCACAGGGTCAGAGCTGATTTGCATATAGCCAGTGTCTAACCCAGGGTGGTGTGGAGTGCAAAAAAACGATGGATTTAGGCCCAGATCCTTGTACTGGGGTGAATGTATGACATTGTTCTACATTCTGTCCATCAACTGTGTTTTTTGCAATTTTCACCCCGAGTGGGCTGGGTATGCTCAGACGTGAGTCCCAGGCTCTCCACACCACTGGAGTCAAGCTATCCAGGCTGATGAAGGCTGATAGCCAGAAACCGGTCCTTGGATGCTTGATTCCGGTCTGGGAAAGACATGGCTTGGTAGTTCGGACTGGACTGTTCCCATGAGGCACAGGGTCAGAGCTGATTTGCATATAGCCAGTGTCTAACCCAGGGTGGTGTGGAGTGCAAAAAAACGATGGATTTAGGCCCAGATCCTTGTACTGGGGTGAATGTATGACATTGTTCTACATTCTGTCCATCAACTGTGTTTTTTGCAATTTTCACCCCGAGTGGGCTGGGTATGCTCAGAGGTGAGTCCCAGGCTCTCCACACCACTGGAGTCAAGCCATCCAGGCTGATGAAGGCTGATAGCCAGAAACCGGTCCTTGGATGCTTGATTCCGGTCTGGGAAAGACATGGCTTGGTAGTTCGGACTGGACTGTTCCCATGAGGCACAGGGTCAGAGCTGATTTGCATATAGCCAGTGTCTAACCCAAGGTGGTGTGGAGTGCAAAAAAAGATGGGTTTAGGCCTAGATCCTTGTACTGGGGTGAATGTATGACATTGTTCTACATTCTGTCCATCAACTGTGTTTTTTGCAATTTTCACCCCGAGTGGGCTGGGTATGCTCAGACGTGAGTCCCAGGCTCTCCACACCACTGGAATCAAGCTATCCAGGCTGATGAAGGCTGATAGCCAGAAACCGGTCCTTGGATGCTTGATTCCGGTCTGGGAAAGACATGGCTTGGTAGTTCGGACTGGACTGTTCCCATGAGGCACAGGGTCAGAGCTGATTTGCATATAGCCAGTGTCTAACCCAGGGTGGTGTGGAGTGCAAAAAAACAATGGATTTAGGCCCAGATCCTTGTACTGGGGTGAATGTATAACATTGTTCTACATTCTGTCCATCAACTGTGTTTTTTGCAATTTTCACCCCGAGTGGGCTGGGTATGCTCAGACGTGAGTCCCAGGCTCTCCACACCACTGGAGTCAAGCTATCCAGGCTGATGAAGGCTGATAGCCAGAAACCGGTCCTTGGATGCTTGATTCCGGTCTGGGAAAGACATGGCTTGGTAGTTCGGACTGGACTGTTCCCATGAGGCACAGGGTCAGAGCTGATTTGCATATAGCCAGTGTCTAACCCAGGGTGGTGTGGAGTGCAAACAAACGATGGATTTAGGCCCAGATCCTTGTACTGGGGTGAATGTATGACATTGTTCTACATTCTGTCCATCAACTGTGTTTTTTGCAATTTTCACCCCGAGTGGGCTGGGTATGCTCAGACGTGAGTCCCAGGCTCTCCACACCACTGGAGTCAAGCTATCCAGGCTGATGAAGGCTGATAGCCAGAAACCCGTCCTTGGATGCTTGATTCCGGTCTGGGAAAGACATGGCTTGGTAGTTCGGACTGGACTGTTCCCATGAGGCACAGGGTCAGAGCTGATTTGCATATAGCCAGTGTCTAACCCAGGGTGGTTTGGAGTGCAAAAAAACGATGGATTTAGGCCCAGATCCTTGTACTGGGGTGAATGTATGACATTGTTCTACATTCTGTCCATCAACTGTGTTTTTGCAATTTTCACCCCGAGTGGGCTGGGTATGCTCAGACGTGAGTCCCAGGCTCTCCACACCACTGGAGTCAAGCTATCCAGGCTGATGAAGGCTGATAGCCAGAAACCGGTCCTTGGATGCTTGATTCCGGTCTGGGAAAGACATGGCTTGGTAGTTCGGACTGGTCTCTTCCCATGAGGCACAGGGTCAGAGCTGATTTGCATATAGCCAGTGTCTAACCCAGGGTGGTGTGGAGTGCAAAAAAACAATGGATTTAGGCCCAGATCCTTGTACTGGGGTGAATGTATGACATTGTTCTACATTCTGTCCATCAACTGTGTTTTTTGCAATTTTCACCCCGAGTGGGCTGGGTATGCTCAGACGTGAGTCCCAGGCTCTCCACACCACTGGAGTCAAGCTATCCAGGCTGATGAAGGCTGATAGCCAGAAACCCGTCCTTGGATGCTTGATTCCGGTCTGGGAAAGACATGGCTTGGTAATTCGGACTGGACTGTTCCCATGAGGCACAGGGTCAGAGCTGATTTGCATATAGCCAGTGTCTAACCCAGGGTGGTGAGGAGTGCAAAAAAACTATGGATTTAGGCCCAGATCCTTGTACTGGGGTGAATGTATGACATTGTTCTACATTCTGTCCATCAACTGTGTTTTTTGCAATTTTCACCCCGAGTGTGCTGGGTATGCTCAGACGTGAGTCCCAGGCTCTCCACACCACTGGAGTCAAGCTATCCAGGCTGATGAAGGCTGATAGCCAGAAACCGGTCCTTGGATGCTTGATTCCGGTCTGGGAAAGACATGGCTTGGTAGTTCGGACTGGACTGTTCCCATGAGGCACAGGGTCAGAGCTGATTTGCATATAGCCAGTGTCTAACCCAGGGCGGTGTGGAGTGCAAAAAAACGATGGATTTAGGCCCAGATCCTTGTACTGGGGTGAATGTATGATATTGTTCTACATTCTGTCCATCAACTGTGTTTTTTGCAATTTTCACCCCGAGTGGGCTGGGTATGCTCAGACGTGAGTCACAGGCTCTCCACACCACTGGAGTCAAGCTATCCAGGCTGATGAAGGCTGATAGCCAGAAACCGGTCCTTGGATGCTTGATTCCGGTCTGGGAAAGACATGGCTTGGTAGTTCGGACTGGACTGTTCCCATGAGGCACAGGGTCAGAGCTGATTTGCATAAAGCCAGTGTCTAACCCAGGGTGGTGTGGAGTGCAAAAAAACGATGGATTTAGGCCCAGATCCTTGTACTGGGGTGAATGTATGACATTGTTCTACATTCTGTCCATCAACTGTGTTTTTTGCAATTTTCACCCCGAGTGGGCTGGGTATGCTCAGAGGTGAGTCCCAGGCTCTCCACACCACTGGAGTCAAGCTATCCAGGCTGATGAAGGCTGATAGCCAGAAACCGGTCCTTGGATGCTTGATTCCGGTCTGGGAAAGACATGGCTTGGTAGTTCGGACTGGACTGTTCCCATGAGGCACAGGGTCAGAGCTGATTTGCATATAGCCAGTGTCTAACCCAGGGTGGTGTGGAGTGCAAAAAAACGATGGATTTAGGCCCAGATCCTTGTACTGGGGTGAATGTATGACATTGTTCTACATTCTGTCCATCAACTGTGTTTTTTGCAATTTTCACCCCGGGTGGGCTGGGTATGCTCAGACGTGAGTCCCAGGCTCTCCACACCACTGGAGTCAAGCTATCCAGACTGATGAAGGCTGATAGCCAGAAACCGGTCCTTGGATGCTTGATTCCGGTCTGGGAAAGACATGGCTTGGTAGTTCGGACTGGACTGTTCCCATGAGGCACAGGGTCAGAGCTGATTTGCATATAGCCAGTGTCTAACCCAGGGTGGTGTGGAGTGCAAAAAAACAATGGATTTAGGCCCAGATCCTTGTACTGGGGTGAATGTATAACATTGTTCTACATTCTGTCCATCAACTGTGTTTTTTGCAATTTTCACCCCGAGTGGGCTGGGTATGCTCAGACGTGAGTCCAGGCTCTCCACACCACTGGAGTCAAGCTATCCAGGCTGATGAAGGCTGATAGCCAGAAACCGGTCCTTGGATGCTTGATTCCGGTCTGGGAAAGACATGGCTTGGTAGTTCGGACTGGACTGTTCCCATGAGGCACAGGGTCAGAGCTGATTTGCATATAGCCAGTGTCTAACCCAGGGTGGTGTGGAGTGCAAACAAACGATGGATTTAGGCCCAGATCCTTGTACTGGGGTGAATGTATGACATTGTTCTACATTCTGTCCATCAACTGTGTTTTTTGCAATTTTCACCCCGAGTGGGCTGGGTATGCTCAGACGTGAGTCCCAGGCTCTCCACACCACTGGAGTCAAGCTATCCAGGCTGATGAAGGCTGATAGCCAGAAACCCGTCCTTGGATGCTTGATTCCGGTCTGGGAAAGACATGGCTTGGTAGTTCGGACTGGACTGTTCCCATGAGGCACAGGGTCAGAGCTGATTTGCATATAGCCAGTGTCTAACCCAGGGTGGTGTGGAGTGCAAAAAAACGATGGATTTAGGCCCAGATCCTTGTACTGGGGTGAATGTATGACATTGTTCTACATTCTATCCATCAACTGTGTTTTTTGCAATTTTCACCCCGAGTGGGCTGGGTATGCTCAGACGTGAGTCCCAGGCTCTCCACACCACTGGAGTCAAGCTATCCAGGCTGATGAAGGCTGATAGCCAGAAACCGGTCCTTAGATGCTTGATTCCGGTCTGGGAAAGACATGGCTTGGTAGTTCGGACTGGACTGTTCCCATGAGGCACAGGGTCAGAGCTGATTTGCATATAGCCAGTGTCTAACCCAGGGTGGTGTGGAGTGCAAAAAACCGATGGATTTAGGCCCAGATCCTTGTACTTCGGTGAATGTATGACATTGTTCTACATTCCGTCCATCAACTGTGTTTTTTGCAATTTTCACCCCGAGTGGGCTGGGTATGCTCAGACGTGAGTCACAGGCTCTCCACACCACTGGAGTCAAGCTATCCAGGCTGATGAAGGCTGATAGCCAGAAACCGGTCCTTGGATGCTTGATTCCGGTCTGGGAAAGACATGGCTTGGTAGTTCGGACTGGACTGTTCCCATGAGGCACAGGGTCAGAGCTGATTTGCATAAAGCCAGTGTCTAACCCAGGGTGGTGTGGAGTGCAAAAAAACGATGGATTTAGGCCCAGATCCTTGTACTGGGGTGAATGTATGACATTGTTCTACATTCTGTCCATCAACTGTGTTTTTTGCAATTTTCACCCCGAGTGGGCTGGGTATGCTCAGAGGTGAGTCCCAGGCTCTCCACACCACTGGAGTCAAGCTATCCAGGCTGATGAAGGCTGATAGCCAGAAACCGGTCCTTGGATGCTTGATTCCGGTCTGGGAAAGACATGGCTTGGTGGTTCGGACTGGACTGTTCCCATGAGGCACAGGGTCAGAGCTGATTTGCATATAGCCAGTGTCTAACCCAGGGTGGTGTGGAGTGCAAAAAAACGATGGATTTAGGCCCAGATCCTTGTACTGGGGTGAATGTATGACATTGTTCTACATTCTGTCCATCAACTGTGTTTTTTGCAATTTTCACCCCGGGTGGGCTGGGTATGCTCAGACGTGAGTCCCAGGCTCTCCACACCACTGGAGTCAAGCTATCCAGACTGATGAAGGCTGATAGCCAGAAACCGGTCCTTGGATGCTTGATTCCGGTCTGGGAAAGACATGGCTTGGTAGTTCGGACTGGACTGTTCCCATGAGGCACAGGGTCAGAGCTGATTTGCATATAGCCAGTGTCTAACCCAGGGTGGTGTGGAGTGCAAAAAAACAATGGATTTAGGCCCAGATCCTTGTACTGGGGTGAATGTATAACATTGTTCTACATTCTGTCCATCAACTGTGTTTTTTGCAATTTTCACCCCGAGTGGGCTGGGTATGCTCAGACGTGAGTCCAGGCTCTCCACACCACTGGAGTCAAGCTATCCAGGCTGATGAAGGCTGATAGCCAGAAACCGGTCCTTGGATGCTTGATTCCGGTCTGGGAAAGACATGGCTTGGTAGTTCGGACTGGACTGTTCCATGAGGCACAGGGTCAGAGCTGATTTGCATATAGCCAGTGTCTAACCCAGGGTGGTGTGGAGTGCAAACAAACGATGGATTTAGGCCCAGATCCTTGTACTGGGGTGAATGTATGACATTGTTCTACATTCTGTCCATCAACTGTGTTTTTTGCAATTTTCACCCCGAGTGGGCTGGGTATGCTCAGACGTGAGTCCCAGGCTCTCCACACCACTGGAGTCAAGCTATCCAGGCTGATGAAGGCTGATAGCCAGAAACCCGTCCTTGGATGCTTGATTCCGGTCTGGGAAAGACATGGCTTGGTAGTTCGGACTGGACTGTTCCCATGAGGCACAGGGTCAGAGCTGATTTGCATATAGCCAGTGTCTAACCCAGGGTGGTGTGGAGTGCAAAAAAACGATGGATTTAGGCCCAGATCCTTGTACTGGGGTGAATGTATGACATTGTTCTACATTCTATCCATCAACTGTGTTTTTTGCAATTTTCACCCCGAGTGGGCTGGGTATGCTCAGACGTGAGTCCCAGGCTCTCCACACCACTGGAGTCAAGCTATCCAGGCTGATGAAGGCTGATAGCCAGAAACCGGTCCTTGGATGCTTGATTCCGGTCTGGGAAAGACATGGCTTGGTAGTTTGGACTGGACTTTTCCCATGAGGCACAGGGTCAGAGCTGATTTGCATATAGCCAGTGTCTAACCCAGGGTGGTGTGGAGTGCAAAAAAACGATGGATTTAGGCCCAGATCCTTGTACTGGGGTGAATGTATGATATTGTTCTACATTCTGTCCATCAACTGTGTTTTTTGCAATTTTCACCCCGAGTGGGCTGGGTATGCTCAGACGTGAGTCCCAGGCTCTCCACACCACTGGAGTCAAGCTATCCAGGCTGATGAAGGCTGATAGCCAGAAACCGGTCCTTGGATGCTTGATTCCGGTCTGGGAAAGACATGGCTTGGTAGTTCGGACTGGACTGTTCCCATGAGGCACAGGGTCAGAGCTGATTTGCATATAGCCAGTGTCTAACCCAGGGTGGTGTGGAGTGCAAAAAAACGATGGATTTAGGCCCAGATCCTTGTACTGGGGTGAATGTATGACATTGTTCTACATTCTGTCCATCAACTGTGTTTTTTGCAATTTTCACCCCGGGTGGGCTGGGTTTGCTCAGACGTGAGTCCCAGGCTCTCCACACCACTGGAGTCAAGCTATCCAGACTGATGAAGGCTGATAGCCAGAAACCGGTCCTTGGATGCTTGATTCCGGTCTGGGAAAGACATGGCTTGGTAGTTCGGACTGGACTGTTCCCATGAGGCACAGGGTCAGAGCTGATTTGCATATAGCCAGTGTCTAACCCAGGGTGGTGTGGAGTGCAAAAAAACAATGGATTTAGGCCCAGATCCTTGTACTGGGGTGAATGTATAACATTGTTCTACATTCTGTCCATCAACTGTGTTTTTTGCAATTTTCACCCCGAGTGGGCTGGGTATGCTCAGACGTGAGTCCAGGCTCTCCACACCACTGGAGTCAAGCTATCCAGGCTGATGAAGGCTGATAGCCAGAAACCGGTCCTTGGATGCTTGATTCCGGTCTGGGAAAGACATGGCTTGGTAGTTCGGACTGGACTGTTCCATGAGGCACAGGGTCAGAGCTGATTTGCATATAGCCAGTGTCTAACCCAGGGTGGTGTGGAGTGCAAACAAACGATGGATTTAGGCCCAGATCCTTGTACTGGGGTGAATGTATGACATTGTTCTACATTCTGTCCATCAACTGTGTTTTTTGCAATTTTCACCCCGAGTGGGCTGGGTATGCTCAGACGTGAGTCCCAGGCTCTCCACACCACTGGAGTCAAGCTATCCAGGCTGATGAAGGCTGATAGCCAGAAACCCGTCCTTGGATGCTTGATTCCGGTCTGGGAAAGACATGGCTTGGTAGTTCGGACTGGACTGTTCCCATGAGGCACAGGGTCAGAGCTGATTTGCATATAGCCAGTGTCTAACCCAGGGTGGTGTGGAGTGCAAAAAAACGATGGATTTAGGCCCAGATCCTTGTACTGGGGTGAATGTATGACATTGTTCTACATTCTATCCATCAACTGTGTTTTTTGCAATTTTCACCCCGAGTGGGCTGGGTATGCTCAGACGTGAGTCCCAGGCTCTCCACACCACTGGAGTCAAGCTATCCAGGCTGATGAAGGCTGATAGCCAGAAACCGGTCCTTGGATGCTTGATTCCGGTCTGGGAAAGACATGGCTTGGTAGTTTGGACTGGACTTTTCCCATGAGGCACAGGGTCAGAGCTGATTTGCATATAGCCAGTGTCTAACCCAGGGTGGTGTGGAGTGCAAAAAAACGATGGATTTAGGCCCAGATCCTTGTACTGGGGTGAATGTATGATATTGTTCTACATTCTGTCCATCAACTGTGTTTTTTGCAATTTTCACCCCGAGTGGGCTGGGTATGCTCAGACGTGAGTCACAGGCTCTCCACACCACTGGAGTCAAGCTATCCAGGCTGATGAAGGCTGATAGCCAGAAACCGGTCCTTGGATGCTTGATTCCGGTCTGGGAAAGACATGGCTTGGTAGTTCGGACTGGACTGTTCCCATGAGGCACAGGGTCAGAGCTGATTTGCATAAAGCCAGTGTCTAACCCAGGGTGGTGTGGAGTGCAAAAGAACGATGGATTTAGGCCCAGATCCTTGTACTGGGGTGAATGTATGACATTGTTCTACATTCTGTCCATCAACTGTGTTTTTTGCAATTTTCACCCCGAGTGGGCTGGGTATGCTCAGACCTGAGTCCCAGGCTCTCCACACCACTGGAGTCAAGCTATCCAGGCTGATGAAGGCTGATAGCCAGAAACCGGTCCGTGGATGCTTGATTCCGGTCTGGGAAAGACATGGCTTGGTAGTTCGGACTGGACTGTTCCCATGAGGCACAGGGTCAGAGCTGATTTGCATATAGCCAGTGTCTAACCCAGGGTGGTGTGGAGTGCAAAAAAACGATGGATTTAGGCCCAGATCCTTGTACTGGGGTGAATGTATGACATTGTTCTACATTCTGTCCATCAACTGTGTTTTTTGCAATTTTCACCCCGAGTGGGCTGGGTATGCCCAGACGTGAGTCCCAGGCTCTCCACACCACTGGAGTCAAGCTATCCAGGCTGATGAAGGCTGATAGCCAGAAACCGGTCCTTGGATGCTTGGTTCCGGTCTGGGAAAGACATGGCTTGGTAGTTCGGACAGGACTGTTCCCATGAGGCACAGGGTCAGAGCTGATTTGCATATAGCCAGTGTCTAACCCAAGGTGGTGTGGAGTGCAAAAAAAGATGGGTTTAGGCCTAGATCCTTGTACTGGGGTGAATGTATGACATTGTTCTACATTCTGTCCATCAACTGTGTTTTTTGCAATTTTCACCCCGAGTGGGCTGGGTATGCTCAGACGTGAGTCCCAGGCTCTCCACACCACTGGAATCAAGCTATCCAGGCTGATGAAGGCTGATAGCCAGAAACCGGTCCTTGGATGCTTGATTCCGGTCTGGGAAAGACATGGCTTGGTAGTTCGGACTGGACTGTTCCCATGAGGCACAGGGTCAGAGCTGATTTGCATATAGCCAGTGTCTAACCCAGGGTGGTGTGGAGTGCAAAAAAACAATGGATTTAGGCCCAGATCCTTGTACTGGGGTGAATGTATAACATTGTTCTACATTCTGTCCATCAACTGTGTTTTTTGCAATTTTCACCCCGAGTGGGCTGGGTATGCTCAGACGTGAGTCCCAGGCTCTCCACACCACTGGAGTCAAGCTATCCAGGCTGATGAAGGCTGATAGCCAGAAACCGGTCCTTGGATGCTTGATTCCGGTCTGGGAAAGACATGGCTTGGTAGTTCGGACTGGACTGTTCCCATGAGGCACAGGGTCAGAGCTGATTTGCATATAGCCAGTGTCTAACCCAGGGTGGTGTGGAGTGCAAACAAACGATGGATTTAGGCCCAGATCCTTGTACTGGGGTGAATGTATGACATTGTTCTACATTCTGTCCATCAACTGTGTTTTTTGCAATTTTCACCCCGAGTGGGCTGGGTATGCTCAGACGTGAGTCCCAGGCTCTCCACACCACTGGAGTCAAGCTATCCAGGCTGATGAAGGCTGATAGCCAGAAATCCGTCCTTTGATGCTTGATTCCGGTCTGGGAAAGACATGGCTTGGTAGTTCGGACTGGACTGTTCCCATGAGGCACAGGGTCAGAGCTGATTTGCATATAGCCAGTGTCTAACCCAGGGTGGTGTGGAGTGCAAAAAAACGATGGATTTAGGCCCAGATCCTTGTACTGGGGTGAATGTATGACATTGTTCTACATTCTGTCCATCAACTGTGTTTTTGCAATTTTCACCCCGAGTGGGCTGGGTATGCTCAGACGTGAGTCCCAGGCTCTCCACACCACTGGAGTCAAGCTATCCAGGCTGATGAAGGCTGATAGCCAGAAACCGGTCCTTGGATGCTTGATTCCGGTCTGGGAAAGACATGGCTTGGTAGTTCGGACTGGTCTCTTCCCATGAGGCACAGGGTCAGAGCTGATTTGCATATAGCCAGTGTCTAACCCAGGGTGGTGTGGAGTGCAAAAAAACAATGGATTTAGGCCCAGATCCTTGTACTGGGGTGAATGTATGACATTGTTCTACATTCTGTCCATCAACTGTGTTTTTTGCAATTTTCACCCCGAGTGGGCTGGGTATGCTCAGACGTGAGTCCCAGGCTCTCCACACCACTGGAGTCAAGCTATCCAGGCTGATGAAGGCTGATAGCCAGAAACCCGTCCTTGGATGCTTGATTCCGGTCTGGGAAAGACATGGCTTGGTAGTTCGGACTGGACTGTTCCCATGAGGCACAGGGTCAGAGCTGATTTGCATATAGCCAGTGTCTAACCCAGGGTGGTGAGGAGTGCAAAAAAACGATGGATTTAGGCCCAGATCCTTGTACTGGGGTGAATGTATGACATTGTTCTACATTCTGTCCATCAACTGTGTTTTTTGCAATTTTCACCCCGAGTGTGCTGGGTGTGCTCAGACGTGAGTCCCAGGCTCTCCACACCACTGGAGTCAAGCTATCCAGGCTGATGAAGGCTGATAGCCAGAAACCGGTCCTTGGATGCTTGATTCCGGTCTGGGAAAGACATGGCTTGGTAGTTCGGACTGGACTGTTCCTATGAGGCACAGGGTCAGAGCTGATTTGCATATAGCCAGTGTCTAACCCAGGGTGGTGTGGAGTGCAAAAAAACGATGGATTTAGGCCCAGATCCTTGTACTGGGGTGAATGTATGATATTGTTCTACATTCTGTCCATCAACTGTGTTTTTTGCAATTTTCACCCCGAGTGGGCTGGGTATGCTCAGACGTGAGTCACAGGCTCTCCACACCACTGGAGTCAAGCTATCCAGGCTGATGAAGGCTGATAGCCAGAAACCGGTCCTTGGATGCTTGATTCCGGTCTGGGAAAGACATGGCTTGGTAGTTCGGACTGGACTGTTCCCATGAGGCACAGGGTCAGAGCTGATTTGCATATAGCCAGTGTCTAACCCAGGGTGGTGTGGAGTGCAAAAAAACAACGGATTTAGGCCCAGATCCTTGTACTGGGGTGAATGTATAACATTGTTCTACATTCTGTCCATCAACTGTGTTTTTTGCAATTTTCACCCCGAGTGGGCTGGGTATGCTCAGACGTGAGTCCAGGCTCTCCACACCACTGGAGTCAAGCTATCCAGGCTGATGAAGGCTGATAGCCAGAAACCGGTCCTTGGATGCTTGATTCCGGTCTGGGAAAGACATGGCTTGGTAGTTCGGACTGGACTGTTCCATGAGGCACAGGGTCAGAGCTGATTTGCATATAGCCAGTGTCTAACCCAGGGTGGTGTGGAGTGCAAACAAACGATGGATTTAGGCCCAGATCCTTGTACTGGGGTGAATGTATGACATTGTTCTACATTCTGTCCATCAACTGTGTTTTTTGCAATTTTCACCCCGAGTGGGCTGGGTATGCTCAGACGTGAGTCCCAGGCTCTCCACACCACTGGAGTCAAGCTATCCAGGCTGATGAAGGCTGATAGACAGAAACCCGTCCTTGGATGCTTGATTCCGGTCTGGGAAAGACATGGCTTGGTAGTTCGGACTGGACTGTTCCCATGAGGCACAGGGTCAGAGCTGATTTGCATATAGCCAGTGTCTAACCCAGGGTGGTGTGGAGTGCAAAAAAACGATGGATTTAGGCCCAGATCCTTGTACTGGGGTGAATGTATGACATTGTTCTACATTCTATCCATCAACTGTGTTTTTTGCAATTTTCACCCCGAGTGGGCTGGGTATGCTCAGACGTGAGTCCCAGGCTCTCCACACCACTGGAGTCAAGCTATCCAGGCTGATGCAGGCTGATAGCCAGAAACCGGTCCTTGGATGCTTGATTCCGGTCTGGGAAAGACATGGCTTGGTAGTTTGGACTGGACTTTTCCCATGAGGCACAGGGTCAGAGCTGATTTGCATATAGCCAGTGTCTAACCCAGGGTGGTGTGGAGTGCAAAAAAACGATGGATTTAGGCCCAGATCCTTGTACTGGGGTGAATGTATGATATTGTTCTACATTCTGTCCATCAACTGTGTTTTTTGCAATTTTCACCCGAGTGGGCTGGGTATGCTCAGACGTGAGTCACAGGCTCTCCACACCACTGGAGTCAAGCTATCCAGGCTGATGAAGGCTGATAGCCAGAAACCGGTCCTTGGATGCTTGATTCCGGTCTGGGAAAGACATGGCTTGGTAGTTCGGACTGGACTGTTCCCATGAGGCACAGGGTCAGAGCTGATTTGCATAAAGCCAGTGTCTAACCCAGGGTGGTGTGGAGTGCAAAAGAACGATGGATTTAGGCCCAGATCCTTGTACTGGGGTGAATGTATGACATTGTTCTACATTCTGTCCATCAACTGTGTTTTTTGCAATTTTCACCCCGAGTGGGCTGGGTATGCTCAGACCTGAGTCCCAGGCTCTCCACACCACTGGAGTCAAGCTATCCAGGCTGATGAAGGCTGATAGCCAGAAACCGGTCCGTGGATGCTTGATTCCGGTCTGGGAAAGACATGGCTTGGTAGTTCGGACTGGACTGTTCCCATGAGGCACAGGGTCAGAGCTGATTTGCATATAGCCAGTGTCTAACCCAGGGTGGTGTGGAGTGCAAAAAAACGATGGATTTAGGCCCAGATCCTTGTACTGGGGTGAATGTATGACATTGTTCTACATTCTGTCCATCAACTGTGTTTTTTGCAATTTTCACCCCGAGTGGGCTGGGTATGCCCAGACGTGAGTCCCAGGCTCTCCACACCACTGGAGTCAAGCTATCCAGGCTGATGAAGGCTGATAGCCAGAAACCGGTCCTTGGATGCTTGGTTCCGGTCTGGGAAAGACATGGCTTGGTAGTTCGGACAGGACTGTTCCCATGAGGCACAGGGTCAGAGCTGATTTGCATATAGCCAGTGTCTAACCCAAGGTGGTGTGGAGTGCAAAAAAAGATGGGTTTAGGCCTAGATCCTTGTACTGGGGTGAATGTATGACATTGTTCTACATTCTGTCCATCAACTGTGTTTTTTGCAATTTTCACCCCGAGTGGGCTGGGTATGCTCAGACGTGAGTCCCAGGCTCTCCACACCACTGGAATCAAGCTATCCAGGCTGATGAAGGCTGATAGCCAGAAACCGGTCCTTGGATGCTTGATTCCGGTCTGGGAAAGACATGGCTTGGTAGTTCGGACTGGACTGTTCCCATGAGGCACAGGGTCAGAGCTGATTTGCATATAGCCAGTGTCTAACCCAGGGTGGTGTGGAGTGCAAAAAAACAATGGATTTAGGCCCAGATCCTTGTACTGGGGTGAATGTATAACATTGTTCTACATTCTGTCCATCAACTGTGTTTTTTGCAATTTTCACCCCGAGTGGGCTGGGTATGCTCAGACGTGAGTCCCAGGCTCTCCACACCACTGGAGTCAAGCTATCCAGGCTGATGAAGGCTGATAGCCAGAAACCGGTCCTTGGATGCTTGATTCCGGTCTGGGAAAGACATGGCTTGGTAGTTCGGACTGGACTGTTCCCATGAGGCACAGGGTCAGAGCTGATTTGCATATAGCCAGTGTCTAACCCAGGGTGGTGTGGAGTGCAAACAAACGATGGATTTAGGCCCAGATCCTTGTACTGGGGTGAATGTGTGACATTGTTCTACATTCTGTCCATCAACTGTGTTTTTTGCAATTTTCACCCCGAGTGGGCTGGGTATGCTCAGACGTGAGTCCCAGGCTCTCCACACCACTGGAGTCAAGCTATCCAGGCTGATGAAGGCTGATAGCCAGAAACCCGTCCTTGGATGCTTGATTCCGGTCTGGGAAAGACATGGCTTGGTAGTTCGGACTGGACTGTTCCCATGAGGCACAGGGTCAGAGCTGATTTGCATATAGCCAGTGTCTAACCCAGGGTGGTGTGGAGTGCAAAAAAACGATGGATTTAGGCCCAGATCCTTGTACTGGGGTGAATGTATGACATTGTTCTACATTCTATCCATCAACTGTGTTTTTTGCAATTTTCACCCCGAGTGGGCTGGGTATGCTCAGACGTGAGTCCCAGGCTCTCCACACCACTGGAGTCAAGCTATCCAGGCTGATGAAGGCTGATAGCCAGAAACCGGTCCTTAGATGCTTGATTCCGGTCTGGGAAAGACATGGCTTGGTAGTTCGGACTGGACTGTTCCCATGAGGCACAGGGTCAGAGCTGATTTGCATATAGCCAGTGTCTAACCCAGGGTGGTGTGGAGTGCAAAAAAACGATGGATTTAGGCCCAGATCCTTGTACTTCGGTGAATGTATGACATTGTTCTACATTCCGTCCATCAACTGTGTTTTTTGCAATTTTCACCCCGAGTGGGCTGGGTATGCTCAGACGTGAGTCACAGGCTCTCCACACCACTGGAGTCAAGCTATCCAGGCTGATGAAGGCTGATAGCCAGAAACCGGTCCTTGGATGCTTGATTCCGGTCTGGGAAAGACATGGCTTGGTAGTTCGGACTGGACTGTTCCCATGAGGCACAGGGTCAGAGCTGATTTGCATAAAGCCAGTGTCTAACCCAGGGTGGTGTGGAGTGCAAAAAAACGATGGATTTAGGCCCAGATCCTTGTACTGGGGTGAATGTATGACATTGTTCTACATTCTGTCCATCAACTGTGTTTTTTGCAATTTTCACCCCGAGTGGGCTGGGTATGCTCAGAGGTGAGTCCCAGGCTCTCCACACCACTGGAGTCAAGCTATCCAGGCTGATGAAGGCTGATAGCCAGAAACCGGTCCTTGGATGCTTGATTCCGGTCTGGGAAAGACATGGCTTGGTAGTTCGGACTGGACTGTTCCCATGAGGCACAGGGTCAGAGCTGATTTGCATATAGCCAGTGTCTAACCCAGGGTGGTGTGGAGTGCAAAAAAACGATGGATTTAGGCCCAGATCCTTGTACTGGGGTGAATGTATGACATTGTTCTACATTCTGTCCATCAACTGTGTTTTTTGCAATTTTCACCCCGGGTGGGCTGGGTATGCTCAGACGTGAGTCCCAGGCTCTCCACACCACTGGAGTCAAGCTATCCAGACTGATGAAGGCTGATAGCCAGAAACCGGTCCTTGGATGCTTGATTCCGGTCTGGGAAAGACATGGCTTGGTAGTTCGGACTGGACTGTTCCCATGAGGCACAGGGTCAGAGCTGATTTGCATATAGCCAGTGTCTAACCCAGGGTGGTGTGGAGTGCAAAAAACAATGGATTTAGGCCCAGATCCTTGTACTGGGGTGAATGTATAACATTGTTCTACATTCTGTCCATCAACTGTGTTTTTTGCAATTTTCACCCCGAGTGGGCTGGGTATGCTCAGACGTGAGTCCAGGCTCTCCACACCACTGGAGTCAAGCTATCCAGGCTGATGAAGGCTGATAGCCAGAAACCGGTCCTTGGATGCTTGATTCCGGTCTGGGAAAGACATGGCTTGGTAGTTCGGACTGGACTGTTCCATGAGGCACAGGGTCAGAGCTGATTTGCATATAGCCAGTGTCTAACCCAGGGTGGTGTGGAGTGCAAACAAACGATGGATTTAGGCCCAGATCCTTGTACTGGGGTGAATGTATGACATTGTTCTACATTCTGTCCATCAACTGTGTTTTTTGCAATTTTCACCCCGAGTGGGCTGGGTATGCTCAGACGTGAGTCCCAGGCTCTCCACACCACTGGAGTCAAGCTATCCAGGCTGATGAAGGCTGATAGCCAGAAACCCGTCCTTGGATGCTTGATTCCGGTCTGGGAAAGACATGGCTTGGTAGTTCGGACTGGACTGTTCCCATGAGGCACAGGGTCAGAGCTGATTTGCATATAGCCAGTGTCTAACCCAGGGTGGTGTGGAGTGCAAAAAAACGATGGATTTAGGCCCAGATCCTTGTACTGGGGTGAATGAATGACATTGTTCTACATTCTATCCATCAACTGTGTTTTTTGCAATTTTCACCCCGAGTGGGCTGGGTATGCTCAGACGTGAGTCCCAGGCTCTCCACACCACTGGAGTCAAGCTATCCAGGCTGATGAAGGCTGATAGCCAGAAACCGGTCCTTGGATGCTTGATTCCGGTCTGGGAAAGACATGGCTTGGTAGTTTGGACTGGACTTTTCCCATGAGGCACAGGGTCAGAGCTGATTTGCATATAGCCAGTGTCTAACCCAGGGTGGTGTGGAGTGCAAAAAAACGATGGATTTAGGCCCAGATCCTTGTACTGGGGTGAATGTATGATATTGTTCTACATTCTGTCCATCAACTGTGTTTTTTGCAATTTTCACCCCGAGTGGGCTGGGTATGCTCAGACGTGAGTCACAGGCTCTCCACACCACTGGAGTCAAGCTATCCAGGCTGATGAAGGCTGATAGCCAGAAACCGGTCCTTGGATGCTTGATTCCGGTCTGGGAAAGACATGGCTTGGTAGTTCGGACTGGACTGTTCCCATGAGGCACAGGGTCAGAGCTGATTTGCATATAGCCAGTGTCTAACCCAGGGTGGTGTGGAGTGCAAAAAAACAATGGATTTAGGCCCAGATCCTTGTACTGGGGTGAATGTATAACATTGTTCTACATTCTGTCCATCAACTGTGTTTTTTGCAATTTTCACCCCGAGTGGGCTGGGTATGCTCAGACGTGAGTCCCAGGCTCTCCACACCACTGGAGTCAAGCTATCCAGGCTGATGAAGGCTGATAGCCAGAAACCGGTCCTTGGATGCTTGATTCCGGTCTGGGAAAGACATGGCTTGGTAGTTCGGACTGGACTGTTCCCATGAGGCACAGGGTCAGAGCTGATTTGCATATAGCCAGTGTCTAACCCAGGGTGGTGTGGAGTGCAAACAAACGATGGATTTAGGCCCAGATCCTTGTACTGGGGTGAATGTATGACATTGTTCTACATTCTGTCCATCAACTGTGTTTTTTGCAATTTTCACCCCGAGTGGGCTGGGTATGCTCAGACGTGAGTCCCAGGCTCTCCACACCACTGGAGTCAAGCTATCCAGGCTGATGAAGGCTGATAGCCAGAAACCCGTCCTTGGATGCTTGATTCCGGTCTGGGAAAGACATGGCTTGGTAGTTCGGACTGGACTGTTCCCATGAGGCACAGGGTCAGAGCTGATTTGCATATAGCCAGTGTCTAACCCAGGGTGGTGTGGAGTGCAAAAAAACGATGGATTTAGGCCCAGATCCTTGTACTGGGGTGAATGTATGACATTGTTCTACATTCTGTCCATCAACTGTGTTTTTGCAATTTTCACCCCGAGTGGGCTGGGTATGCTCAGACGTGAGTCCCAGGCTCTCCACACCACTGGAGTCAAGCTATCCAGGCTGATGAAGGCTGATAGCCAGAAACCGGTCCTTGGATGCTTGATTCCGGTCTGGGAAAGACATGGCTTGGTAGTTCGGACTGGTCTCTTCCCATGAGGCACAGGGTCAGAGCTGATTTGCATATAGCCAGTGTCTAACCCAGGGTGGTGTGGAGTGCAAAAAAACAATGGATTTAGGCCCAGATCCTTGTACTGGGGTGAATGTATGACATTGTTCTACATTCTGTCCATCAACTGTGTTTTTTGCAATTTTCACCCCGAGTGGGCTGGGTATGCTCAGACGTGAGTCCCAGGCTCTCCACACCACTGGAGTCAAGCTATCCAGGCTGATGAAGGCTGATAGCCAGAAACCCGTCCTTGGATGCTTGATTCCGGTCTGGGAAAGACATGGCTTGGTAGTTCGGACTGGACTGTTCCCATGAGGCACAGGGTCAGAGCTGATTTGCATATAGCCAGTGTCTAACCCAGGGTGGTGAGGAGTGCAAAAAAACGATGGATTTAGGCCCAGATCCTTGTACTGGGGTGAATGTATGACATTGTTCTACATTCTGTCCATCAACTGTGTTTTTTGCAATTTTCACCCCGAGTGTGCTGGGTGTGCTCAGACGTGAGTCCCAGGCTCTCCACACCACTGGAGTCAAGCTATCCAGGCTGATGAAGGCTGATAGCCAGAAACCGGTCATTGGATGCTTGATTCCGGTCTGGGAAAGACATGGCTTGGTAGTTCGGACTGGACTGTTCCCATGAGGCACAGGGTCAGAGCTGATTTGCATATAGCCAGTGTCTAACCCAGGGTGGTGTGGAGTGCAAAAAAACGATGGATTTAGGCCCAGATCCTTGTACTGGGGTGAATGTATGATATTGTTCTACATTCTGTCCATCAACTGTGTTTTTTGCAATTTTCACCCCGAGTGGGCTGGGTATGCTCAGACGTGAGTCCAGGCTCTCCACACCACTGGAGTCAAGCTATCCAGGCTGATGAAGGCTGATAGCCAGAAACCGGTCCTTGGATGCTTGATTCCGGTCTGGGAAAGACATGGCTTGGTAGTTCGGACTGGACTGTTCCATGAGGCACAGGGTCAGAGCTGATTTGCATATAGCCAGTGTCTAACCCAGGGTGGTGTGGAGTGCAAACAAACGATGGATTTAGGCCCAGATCCTTGTACTGGGGTGAATGTATGACATTGTTCTACATTCTGTCCATCAACTGTGTTTTTTGCAATTTTCACCCCGAGTGGGCTGGGTATGCTCAGACGTGAGTCCCAGGCTCTCCACACCACTGGAGTCAAGCTATCCAGGCTGATGAAGGCTGATAGCCAGAAACCCGTCCTTGGATGCTTGATTCCGGTCTGGGAAAGACATGGCTTGGTAGTTCGGACTGGACTGTTCCCATGAGGCACAGGGTCAGAGCTGATTTGCATATAGCCAGTGTCTAACCCAGGGTGGTGTGGAGTGCAAAAAAACGATGGATTTAGGCCCAGATCCTTGTACTGGGGTGAATGTATGACATTGTTCTACATTCTATCCATCAACTGTGTTTTTTGCAATTTTCACCCCGAGTGGGCTGGGTATGCTCAGACGTGAGTCCCAGGCTCTCCACACCACTGGAGTCAAGCTATCCAGGCTGATGAAGGCTGATAGCCAGAAACCGGTCCTTGGATGCTTGATTCCGGTCTGGGAAAGACATGGCTTGGTAGTTTGGACTGGACTTTTCCCATGAGGCACAGGGTCAGAGCTGATTTGCATATAGCCAGTGTCTAACCCAGGGTGGTGTGGAGTGCAAAAAAACGATGGATTTAGGCCCAGATCCTTGTACTGGGGTGAATGTATGATATTGTTCTACATTCTGTCCATCAACTGTGTTTTTTGCAATTTTCACCCCGAGTGGGCTGGGTATGCTCAGACGTGAGTCACAGGCTCTCCACACCACTGGAGTCAAGCTATCCAGGCTGATGAAGGCTGATAGCCAGAAACCGGTCCTTGGATGCTTGATTCCGGTCTGGGAAAGACATGGCTTGGTAGTTCGGACTGGACTGTTCCCATGAGGCACAGGGTCAGAGCTGATTTGCATATAGCCAGTGTCTAACCCAGGGTGGTGTGGAGTGCAAAAAAACAATGGATTTAGGCCCAGATCCTTGTACTGGGGTGAATGTATAACATTGTTCTACATTCTGTCCATCAACTGTGTTTTTTGCAATTTTCACCCCGAGTGGGCTGGGTATGCTCAGACGTGAGTCCCAGGCTCTCCACACCACTGGAGTCAAGCTATCCAGACTGATGAAGGCTGATAGCCAGAAACCGGTCCTTGGATGCTTGATTCCGGTCTGGGAAAGACATGGCTTGGTAGTTCGGACTGGACTGTTCCCATGAGGCACAGGGTCAGAGCTGATTTGCATATAGCCAGTGTCTAACCCAGGGTGGTGTGGAGTGCAAACAAACGATGGATTTAGGCCCAGATCCTTGTACTGGGGTGAATGTATGACATTGTTCTACATTCTGTCCATCAACTGTGTTTTTTGCAATTTTCACCCCGAGTGGGCTGGGTATGCTCAGACGTGAGTCCCAGGCTCTCCACACCACTGGAGTCAAGCTATCCAGGCTGATGAAGGCTGATAGCCAGAAACCCGTCCTTGGATGCTTGATTCCGGTCTGGGAAAGACATGGCTTGGTAGTTCGGACTGGACTGTTCCCATGAGGCACAGGGTCAGAGCTGATTTGCATATAGCCAGTGTCTAACCCAGGGTGGTGTGGAGTGCAAAAAAACGATGGATTTAGGCCCAGATCCTTGTACTGGGGTGAATGTATGACATTGTTCTACATTCTGTCCATCAACTGTGTTTTTGCAATTTTCACCCCGAGTGGGCTGGGTATGCTCAGACGTGAGTCCCAGGCTCTCCACACCACTGGAGTCAAGCTATCCAGGCTGATGAAGGCTGATAGCCAGAAACCGGTCCTTGGATGCTTGATTCCGGTCTGGGAAAGACATGGCTTGGTAGTTCGGACTGGTCTCTTCCCATGAGGCACAGGGTCAGAGCTGATTTGCATATAGCCAGTGTCTAACCCAGGGTGGTGTGGAGTGCAAAAAAACAATGGATTTAGGCCCAGATCCTTGTACTGGGGTGAATGTATGACATTGTTCTACATTCTGTCCATCAACTGTGTTTTTTGCAATTTTCACCCCGAGTGGGCTGGGTATGCTCAGACGTGAGTCCCAGGCTCTCCACACCACTGGAGTCAAGCTATCCAGGCTGATGAAGGCTGATAGCCAGAAACCCGTCCTTGGATGCTTGATTCCGGTCTGGGAAAGACATGGCTTGGTAGTTCGGACTGGACTGTTCCCATGAGGCACAGGGTCAGAGCTGATTTGCATATAGCCAGTGTCTAACCCAGGGTGGTGAGGAGTGCAAAAAAACGATGGATTTAGGCCCAGATCCTTGTACTGGGGTGAATGTATGACATTGTTCTACATTCTGTCCATCAACTGTGTTTTTTGCAATTTTCACCCCGAGTGTGCTGGGTGTGCTCAGACGTGAGTCCCAGGCTCTCCACACCACTGGAGTCAAGCTATCCAGGCTGATGAAGGCTGATAGCCAGAAACCGGTCATTGGATGCTTGATTCCGGTCTGGGAAAGACATGGCTTGGTAGTTCGGACTGGACTGTTCCCATGAGGCACAGGGTCAGAGCTGATTTGCATATAGCCAGTGTCTAACCCAGGGTGGTGTGGAGTGCAAAAAAACGATGGATTTAGGCCCAGATCCTTGTACTGGGGTGAATGTATGATATTGTTCTACATTCTGTCCATCAACTGTGTTTTTTGCAATTTTCACCCCGAGTGGGCTGGGTATGCTCAGACGTGAGTCACAGGCTCTCCACACCACTGGAGTCAAGCTATCCAGGCTGATGAAGGCTGATAGCCAGAAACCGGTCCTTGGATGCTTGATTCCGGTCTGGGAAAGACATGGCTTGGTAGTTCGGACTGGACTGTTCCCATGAGGCACAGGGTCAGAGCTGATTTGCATATAGCCAGTGTCTAACCCAGGGTGGTGTGGAGTGCAAAAAAACAATGGATTTAGGCCCAGATCCTTGTACTGGGGTGAATGTATAACATTGTTCTACATTCTGTCCATCAACTGTGTTTTTTGCAATTTTCACCCCGAGTGGGCTGGGTATGCTCAGACGTGAGTCCAGGCTCTCCACACCACTGGAGTCAAGCTATCCAGGCTGATGAAGGCTGATAGCCAGAAACCGGTCCTTGGATGCTTGATTCCGGTCTGGGAAAGACATGGCTTGGTAGTTCGGACTGGACTGTTCCATGAGGCACAGGGTCAGAGCTGATTTGCATATAGCCAGTGTCTAACCCAGGGTGGTGTGGAGTGCAAACAAACGATGGATTTAGGCCCAGATCCTTGTACTGGGGTGAATGTATGACATTGTTCTACATTCTGTCCATCAACTGTGTTTTTTGCAATTTTCACCCCGAGTGGGCTGGGTATGCTCAGACGTGAGTCCCAGGCTCTCCACACCACTGGAGTCAAGCTATCCAGGCTGATGAAGGCTGATAGCCAGAAACCCGTCCTTGGATGCTTGATTCCGGTCTGGGAAAGACATGGCTTGGTAGTTCGGACTGGACTGTTCCCATGAGGCACAGGGTCAGAGCTGATTTGCATATAGCCAGTGTCTAACCCAGGGTGGTGTGGAGTGCAAAAAAACGATGGATTTAGGCCCAGATCCTTGTACTGGGGTGAATGTATGACATTGTTCTACATTCTATCCATCAACTGTGTTTTTTGCAATTTTCACCCCGAGTGGGCTGGGTATGCTCAGACGTGAGTCCCAGGCTCTCCACACCACTGGAATCAAGCTATCCAGGCTGATGAAGGCTGATAGCCAGAAACCGGTCCTTGGATGCTTGATTCCGGTCTGGGAAAGACATGGCTTGGTAGTTTGGACTGGACTTTTCCCATGAGGCACAGGGTCAGAGCTGATTTGCATATAGCCAGTGTCTAACCCAGGGTGGTGTGGAGTGCAAAAAAACGATGGATTTAGGCCCAGATCCTTGTACTGGGGTGAATGTATGATATTGTTCTACATTCTGTCCATCAACTGTGTTTTTTGCAATTTTCACCCCGAGTGGGCTGGGTATGCTCAGACGTGAGTCACAGGCTCTCCACACCACTGGAGTCAAGCTATCCAGGCTGATGAAGGCTGATAGTCCGAAACCGGTCCTTGGATGCTTGATTCCGGTCTGGGAAAGACATGGCTTGGTAGTTCGGACTGGACTGTTCCCATGAGGCACAGGGTCATAGCTGATTTGCATAAAGCCAGTGTCTAACCCAGGGTGGTGTGGAGTGCAAAAGAACGATGGATTTAGGCCCAGATCCTTGTACTGGGGTGAATGTATGACATTGTTCTACATTCTGTCCATCAACTGTGTTTTTTGCAATTTTCACCCCGAGTGGGCTGGGTATGCTCAGACCTGAGTCCCAGGCTCTCCACACCACTGGAGTCAAGCTATCCAGGCTGATGAAGGCTGATAGCCAGAAACCGGTCCGTGGATGCTTGATTCCGGTCTGGGAAAGACATGGCTTGGTAGTTCGGACTGGACTGTTCCCATGAGGCACAGGGTCAGAGCTGATTTGCATATAGCCAGTGTCTAACCCAGGGTGGTGTGGAGTGCAAAAAAACGATGGATTTAGGCCCAGATCCTTGTACTGGGGTGAATGTATGACATTGTTCTACATTCTGTCCATCAACTGTGTTTTTTGCAATTTTCACCCCGAGTGGGCTGGGTATGCCCAGACGTGAGTCCCAGGCTCTCCACACCACTGGAGTCAAGCTATCCAGGCTGATGAAGGCTGATAGCCAGAAACCGGTCCTTGGATGCTTGGTTCCGGTCTGGGAAAGACATGGCTTGGTAGTTCGGACAGGACTGTTCCCATGAGGCACAGGGTCAGAGCTGATTTGCATATAGCCAGTGTCTAACCCAAGGTGGTGTGGAGTGCAAAAAAAGATGGGTTTAGGCCTAGATCCTTGTACTGGGGTGAATGTATGACATTGTTCTACATTCTGTCCATCAACTGTGTTTTTTGCAATTTTCACCCCGAGTGGGCTGGGTATGCTCAGACGTGAGTCCCAGGCTCTCCACACCACTGGAATCAAGCTATCCAGGCTGATGAAGGCTGATAGCCAGAAACCGGTCCTTGGATGCTTGATTCCGGTCTGGGAAAGACATGGCTTGGTAGTTCGGACTGGACTGTTCCCATGAGGCACAGGGTCAGAGCTGATTTGCATATAGCCAGTGTCTAACCCAGGGTGGTGTGGAGTGCAAAAAAACAATGGATTTAGGCCCAGATCCTTGTACTGGGGTGAATGTATAACATTGTTCTACATTCTGTCTATCAACTGTGTTTTTTGCAATTTTCACCCCGAGTGGGCTGGGTATGCTCAGACGTGAGTCCCAGGCTCTCCACACCACTGGAGTCAAGCTATCCAGGCTGATGAAGGCTGATAGCCAGAAACCGGTCCTTGGATGCTTGATTCCGGTCTGGGAAAGACATGGCTTGGTAGTTCGGACTGGACTGTTCCCATGAGGCACAGGGTCAGAGCTGATTTGCATATAGCCAGTGTCTAACCCAGGGTGGTGTGGAGTGCAAACAAACGATGGATTTAGGCCCAGATCCTTGTACTGGGGTGAATGTATGACATTGTTCTACATTCTGTCCATCAACTGTGTTTTTTGCAATTTTCACCCCGAGTGGGCTGGGTATGCTCAGACGTGAGTCCCAGGCTCTCCACACCACTGGAGTCAAGCTATCCAGGCTGATGAAGGCTGATAGCCAGAAACCCGTCCTTGGATGCTTGATTCCGGTCTGGGAAAGACATGGCTTGGTAGTTCGGACTGGACTGTTCCCATGAGGCACAGGGTCAGAGCTGATTTGCATATAGCCAGTGTCTAACCCAGGGTGGTGTGGAGTGCAAAAAAACGATGGATTTAGGCCCAGATCCTTGTACTGGGGTGAATGTATGACATTGTTCTACATTCTGTCCATCAACTGTGTTTTTGCAATTTTCACCCCGAGTGGGCTGGGTATGCTCAGACGTGAGTCCCAGGCTCTCCACACCACTGGAGTCAAGCTATCCAGGCTGATGAAGGCTGATAGCCAGAAACCGGTCCTTGGATGCTTGATTCCGGTCTGGGAAAGACATGGCTTGGTAGTTCGGACTGGTCTCTTCCCATGAGGCACAGGGTCAGAGCTGATTTGCATATAGCCAGTGTCTAACCCAGGGTGGTGTGGAGTGCAAAAAAACAATGGATTTAGGCCCAGATCCTTGTACTGGGGTGAATGTATGACATTGTTCTACATTCTGTCCATCAACTGTGTTTTTTGCAATTTTCACCCCGAGTGGGCTGGGTATGCTCAGACGTGAGTCCCAGGCTCTCCACACCACTGGAGTCAAGCTATCCAGGCTGATGAAGGCTGATAGCCAGAAACCCGTCCTTGGATGCTTGATTCCGGTCTGGGAAAGACATGGCTTGGTAGTTCGGACTGGACTGTTCCCATGAGGCACAGGGTCAGAGCTGATTTGCATATAGCCAGTGTCTAACCCAGGGTGGTGAGGAGTGCAAAAAAACGATGGATTTAGGCCCAGATCCTTGTACTGGGGTGAATGTATGACATTGTTCTACATTCTGTCCATCAACTGTGTTTTTTGCAATTTTCACCCCGAGTGTGCTGGGTGTGCTCAGACGTGAGTCCCAGGCTCTCCACACCACTGGAGTCAAGCTATCCAGGCTGATGAAGGCTGATAGCCAGAAACCGGTCCTTGGATGCTTGATTCCGGTCTGGGAAAGACATGGCTTGGTAGTTCGGACTGGACTGTTCCCATGAGGCACAGGGTCAGAGCTGATTTGCATATAGCCAGTGTCTAACCCAGGGTGGTGTGGAGTGCAAAAAAACGATGGATTTAGGCCCAGATCCTTGTACTGGGGTGAATGTATGATATTGTTCTACATTCTGTCCATCAACTGTGTTTTTTGCAATTTTCACCCCGAGTGGGCTGGGTATGCTCAGACGTGAGTCACAGGCTCTCCACACCACTGGAGTCAAGCTATCCAGGCTGATGAAGGCTGATAGCCAGAAACCGGTCCTTGGATGCTTGATTCCGGTCTGGGAAAGACATGGCTTGGTAGTTCGGACTGGACTGTTCCCATGAGGCACAGGGTCAGAGCTGATTTGCATAAAGCCAGTGTCTAACCCAGGGTGGTGTGGAGTGCAAAAAAACGATGGATTTAGGCCCAGATCCTTGTACTGGGGTGAATGTATGACATTGTTCTACATTCTGTCCATCAACTGTGTTTTTTGCAATTTTCACCCCGAGTGGGCTGGGTATGCTCAGAGGTGAGTCCCAGGCTCTCCACACCACTGGAGTCAAGCTATCCAGGCTGATGAAGGCTGATAGCCAGAAACCGGTCCTTGGATGCTTGATTCCGGTCTGGGAAAGACATGGCTTGGTAGTTCGGACTGGACTGTTCCCATGAGGCACAGGGTCAGAGCTGATTTGCATATAGCCAGTGTCTAACCCAGGGTGGTGTGGAGTGCAAAAAAACGATGGATTTAGGCCCAGATCCTTGTACTGGGGTGAATGTATGACATTGTTCTACATTCTGTCCATCAACTGTGTTTTTTGCAATTTTCACCCCGGGTGGGCTGGTTATGCTCAGACGTGAGTCCCAGGCTCTCCACACCACTGGAGTCAAGCTATCCAGACTGATGAAGGCTGATAGCCAGAAACCGGTCCTTGGATGCTTGATTCCGGTCTGGGAAAGACATGGCTTGGTAGTTCGGACTGGACTGTTCCCATGAGGCACAGGGTCAGAGCTGATTTGCATATAGCCAGTGTCTAACCCAGGGTGGTGTGGAGTGCAAAAAAACAATGGATTTAGGCCCAGATCCTTGTACTGGGGTGAATGTATAACATTGTTCTACATTCTGTCCATCAACTGTGTTTTTTGCAATTTTCACCCCGAGTGGGCTGGGTATGCTCAGACGTGAGTCCAGGCTCTCCACACCACTGGAGTCAAGCTATCCAGGCTGATGAAGGCTGATAGCCAGAAACCGGTCCTTGGATGCTTGATTCCGGTCTGGGAAAGACATGGCTTGGTAGTTCGGACTGGACTGTTCCCATGAGGCACAGGGTCAGAGCTGATTTGCATATAGCCAGTGTCTAACCCAGGGTGGTGTGGAGTGCAAACAAACGATGGATTTAGGCCCAGATCCTTGTACTGGGGTGAATGTATGACATTGTTCTACATTCTGTCCATCAACTGTGTTTTTTGCAATTTTCACCCCGAGTGGGCTGGGTATGCTCAGACGTGAGTCCCAGGCTCTCCACACCACTGGAGTCAAGCTATCCAGGCTGATGAAGGCTGATAGCCAGAAACCCGTCCTTGGATGCTTGATTCCGGTCTGGGAAAGACATGGCTTGGTAGTTCGGACTGGACTGTTCCCATGAGGCACAGGGTCAGAGCTGATTTGCATATAGCCAGTGTCTAACCCAGGGTGGTGTGGAGTGCAAAAAAACGATGGATTTAGGCCCAGATCCTTGTACTGGGGTGAATGTATGACATTGTTCTACATTCTATCCATCAACTGTGTTTTTTGCAATTTTCACCCCGAGTGGGCTGGGTATGCTCAGACGTGAGTCCCAGGCTCTCCACACCACTGGAGTCAAGCTATCCAGGCTGATGAAGGCTGATAGCCAGAAACCGGTCCTTGGATGCTTGATTCCGGTCTGGGAAAGACATGGCTTGGTAGTTCGGACTGGACTGTTTCCATGAGGCACAGGGTCAGAGCTGATTTGCATATAGCCAGTGTCTAACCCAGGGTGGTGTGGAGTGCAAAAAAACGATGGATTTAGGCCCAGATCCTTGTACTTCGGTCAATGTATGACATTGTTCTACATTCCGTCCATCAACTGTGTTTTTTGCAATTTTCACCCCGAGTGGGCTGGGTATGCTCAGATGTGAGTCACAGGCTCTCCACACCACTGGAGTCAAGCTATTCAGGCTGATGAAGGCTGATAGCCAGAAACCGGTCCTTGGATGCTTGATTCCGGTCTGGGAAAGACATGGCTTGGTAGTTCGGACTGGACTGTTCCCATGAGGCACAGGGTCAGAGCTGATTTGCATATAGCCAGTGTCTAACCCAGGGTGGTGTGGAGTGCAAAAAACGATGGATTTAGGCCCAGATCCTTGTACTGGGGTGAATGTATGACATTGTTCTACATTCTGTCCATCAACTGTGTTTTTTGCAATTTTCACCCCGAGAGGGCTGGGTATGCTCAGAGGTGAGTCCCAGGCTCTCCACACCACTGGAGTCAAGCTATCCAGGCTGATGAAGGCTGATAGCCAGAAACCGGTCCTTGGATGCTTGATTCCGGTCTGGGAAAGACATGGCTTGGTAGTTCGGACTGGACTGTTCCCATGAGGCACAGGGTCAGAGCTGATTTGCATATAGCCAGTGTCTAACCCAGGGTGGTGTGGAGTGCAAAAAACGATGGATTTAGGCCCAGATCCTTGTACTGGGGTGAATGTATGACATTGTTCTACATTCTGTCCATCAACTGTGTTTTTTGCAATTTTCACCCCGGGTGGGCTGGGTATGCTTAGACGTGAGTCCCAGGCTCTCCACACCACTGGAGTCAAGCTATCCAGACTGATGAAGGCTGATAACCAGAAACCGGTCCTTGGATGCTTGATTCCGGTCTGGGAAAGACATGGCTTGGTAGTTCGGACTGGACTGTTCCCATGAGGCACAGGGTCAGAGCTGATTTGCATATAGCCAGTGTCTAACCCAGGGTGGTGTGGAGTGCAAAAAAACAATGGATTTAGGCCCAGATCCTTGTACTGGGGTGAATGTATAACATTGTTCTACATTCTGTCCATCAACTGTGTTTTTTGCAATTTTCACCCCGAGTGGGCTGGGTATGCTCAGACGTGAGTCCAGGCTCTCCACACCACTGGAGTCAAGCTATCCAGGCTGATGAAGGCTGATAGCCAGAAACCGGTCCTTGGATGCTTGATTCCGGTCTGGGAAAGACATGGCTTGGTAGTTCGGACTGGACTGTTCCCATGAGGCACAGGGTCAGAGCTGATTTGCATATAGCCAGTGTCTAACCCAGGGTGGTGTGGAGTGCAAACAAACGATGGATTTAGGCCCAGATCCTTGTACTGGGGTGAATGTATGACATTGTTCTACATTCTGTCCATCAACTGTGTTTTTTGCAATTTTCACCCCGAGTGGGCTGGGTATGCTCAGACGTGAGTCCCAGGCTCTCCACACCACTGGAGTCAAGCTATCCAGGCTGATGAAGGCTGATAGCCAGAAACCCGTCCTTGGATGCTTGATTCCGGTCTGGGAAAGACATGGCTTGGTAGTTCGGACTGGACTGTTCCCATGAGGCACAGGGTCAGAGCTGATTTGCATATAGCCAGTGTCTAACCCAGGGTGGTGTGGAGTGCAAAAAAACGATGGATTTAGGCCCAGATCCTTGTACTGGGGTGAATGTATGACATTGTTCTACATTCTATCCATCAACTGTGTTTTTTGCAATTTTCACCCCGAGTGGGCTGGGTATGCTCAGACGTGAGTCCCAGGCTCTCCACACCACTGGAGTCAAGCTATCCAGGCTGATGAAGGCTGATAGCCAGAAACCGGTCCTTGGATGCTTGATTCCGGTCTGGGAAAGACATGGCTTGGTAGTTCGGACTGGACTGTTCCCATGAGGCACAGGGTCAGAGCTGATTTGCATAAAGCCAGTGTCTAACCCAGGGTGGTGTGGAGTGCAAAAGAACGATGGATTTAGGCCCAGATCCTTGTACTGGGGTGAATGTATGACATTGTTCTACATTCTGTCCATCAACTGTGTTTTTTGCAATTTTCACCCCGAGTGGGCTGGGTATGCTCAGACCTGAGTCCCAGGCTCTCCACACCACTGGAGTCAAGCTATCCAGGCTGATGAAGGCTGATAGCCAGAAACCGGTCCTTGGATGCTTGATTCCGGTCTGGGAAAGACCTGGCTTGGTAGTTCGGACTGGACTGTTCCCATGAGGCACAGGGTCAGAGCTGATTAGCATATAGCCAGTGTCTAACCCAGGGTGGTGTGGAGTGCAAAAAAAGATGGATTTAGGCCCAGATCCTTGTACTCGGGTGAATGTATGACAATGTTCTACATTCTGTCCATCAACTGTGTTTTTTGCAATTTTCACCCCGAGTGGGCTGGGTATGCTCAGACGTGAGTCCCAGGCTCTCCACACCACTGGAGTCAAGCTATCCAGGCTGATGAAGGCTGATAGCCAGAAACCGGTCCTTGGATGCTTGATTCCGGTCTGGGAAAGACATGGCTTGGTAGTTCGGACTGGACTGTTCCCATGAGGCACAGGGTCAGAGCTGATTTGCATATAGCCAGTGTCTAACCCAGGGTGGTGTGGAGTGCAAAAAAACGATGGATTTAGGCCCAGATCCTTGTACTTCGGTGAATGTATGACATTGTTCTACATTCCGTCCATCAACTGTGTTTTTTGCAATTTTCACCCCGAGTGGGCTGGGTATGCTCAGACGTGAGTCCCAGGCTCTCCACACCACTGGAGTCAAGCTATCCAGGCTGATGAAGGCTGATAGCCAGAAACCGGTCCTTGGATGCATGATTCCGGTCTGGGAAAGACATGGCTTGGTAGTTCGGACTGGACTGTTCCCATGAGGCACAGGGTCAGAGCTGATTTGCATATAGCCAGTGTCTAACCCAGGGTGGTGTGGAGTGCAAAAAAACGATGGATTTAGGCCCAGATCCTTGTACTGGGGTGAATGTATGACATTGTTCTACATTCTGTCCATCAACTGTGTTTTTTGCAATTTTCACCCCGAGTGGGCTGGGTATGCTCAGACGTGAGTCCCAGGCTCTCCACACCACTGGAGTCAAGCTATCCAGGCTGATGAAGGCTGATAGCCAGAAACCGGTCCTTGGATGCTTGATTCCGGTCTGGGAAAGACATGGCTTGGTAGTTCGGACTGGACTGTTCCCATGAGGCACAGGGTCAGAGCTGATTTGCATATAGCCAGTGTCTAACCCAGGGTGGTGTGGAGTGCAAAAAAACGATGGATTTAGGCCCAGATCCTTGTACTGGGGTGAATGTATGACATTGTTCTACATTCTGTCCATCAACTGTGTTTTTTGCAATTTTCACCCGAGTGGGCTGGGTATGCTCAGAGGTGAGTCCCAGGCTCTCCACACCACTGGAGTCAAGCTATCCAGGCTGATGAAGGCTGATAGCCAGAAACCGGTCCTTGGATGCTTGATTCCGGTCTGGGAAAGACATGGCTTGGTAGTTCGGACTGGACTGTTCCCATGAGGCACAGGGTCAGAGCTGATTTGCATATAGCCAGTGTCTAACCCAGGGTGGTGTGGAGTGCAAAAAAACGATGGATTTAGGCCCAGATCCTTGTACTGGGGTGAATGTATGACATTGTTCTACATTCTGTCCATCAACTGTGTTTTTTGCAATTTTCACCCCGAGTGGGCTGGGTATGCCCAGACGTGAGTCCCAGGCTCTCCACACCACTGGAGTCAAGCTATCCAGGCTGATGAAGGCTGATAGCCAGAAACCGGTCCTTGGATGCTTGGTTCCGGTCTGGGAAAGACATGGCTTGGTAGTTCGGACAGGACTGTTCCCATGAGGCACAGGGTCAGAGCAGATTTGCATATAGCCAGTGTCTAACCCAAGGTGGTGTGGAGTGCAAAAAAAGATGGGTTTAGGCCTAGATCCTTGTACTGGGGTGAATGTATGACATTGTTCTACATTCTGTCCATCAACTGTGTTTTTTGCAATTTTCACCCCGAGTGGGCTGGGTATGCTCAGACGTGAGTCCCAGGCTCTCCACACCACTGGAATCAAGCTATCCAGGCTGATGAAGGCTGATAGCCAGAAACCGGTCCTTGGATGCTTGATTCCGGTCTGGGAAAGACATGGCTTGGTAGTTCGGACTGGACTGTTCCCATGAGGCACAGGGTCAGAGCTGATTTGCATATAGCCAGTGTCTAACCCAGGGAGGTGTGGAGTGCAAAAAAACGATGGATTTAGGCCGAGATCCTTGTACTGGGGTGAATGTATGACATTGTTCTACATTCTGTCCATCAACTGTGTTTTTTGCAATTTTCACCCCGAGTGGGCTGGGTATGCTCAGACGTGAGTCCCAGGCTCTCCACACCACTGGAGTCAAGCTATCCAGGCTGATGAAGGCTGATAGCCAGAAACCGGTCCTTGGATGCTTGATTCCGGTCTGGGAAAGACATGGCTTGGTAGTTCGGACTGGACTGTTCCCATGAGGCACAGGGTCAGAGCTGATTTGCATATAGCCAGTGTCTAACCCAGGGTGGTGTGGAGTGCAAAAAAACGATGGATTTAGGCCCAGATCCTTGTACTTCGGTGAATGTATGACATTGTTCTACATTCCGTCCATCAACTGTGTTTTTTGCAATTTTCACCCCGAGTGGGCTGGGTATGCTCAGACGTGAGTCACAGGCTCTCCACACCACTGGAGTCAAGCTATTCAGGCTGATGAAGGCTGATAGCCAGAAACCGGTCCTTGGATGCTTGATTCCGGTCTGGGAAAGACATGGCTTGGTAGTTCGGACTGGACTGTTCCCATGAGGCACAGGGTCAGAGCTGATTTGCATAAAGCCAGTGTCTAACCCAGGGTGGTGTGGAGTGCAAAAAAACGATGGATTTAGGCCCAGATCCTTGTACTGGGGTGAATGTATGACATTGTTCTACATTCTGTCCATCAACTGTGTTTTTTGCAATTTTCACCCCGAGAGGGCTGGGTATGCTCAGAGGTGAGTCCCAGGCTCTCCACACCACTGGAGTCAAGCTATCCAGGCTGATGAAGGCTGATAGCCAGAAACCGGTCCTTGGATGCTTGATTCCGGTCTGGGAAAGACATGGCTTGGTAGTTCGGACTGGACTGTTCCCATGAGGCACAGGGTCAGAGCTGATTTGCATATAGCCAGTGTCTAACCCAGGGTGGTGTGGAGTGCAAAAAAACGATGGATTTAGGCCCAGATCCTTGTACTGGGGTGAATGTATGACATTGTTCTACATTCTGTCCATCAACTGTGTTTTTTGCAATTTTCACCCCGGGTGGGCTGGGTATGCTTAGACGTGAGTCCCAGGCTCTCCACACCACTGGAGTCAAGCTATCCAGACTGATGAAGGCTGATAACCAGAAACCGGTCCTTGGATGCTTGATTCCGGTCTGGGAAAGACATGGCTTGGTAGTTCGGACTGGACTGTTCCCATGAGGCACAGGGTCAGAGCTGATTTGCATATAGCCAGTGTCTAACCCAGGGTGGTGTGGAGTGCAAAAAAACAATGGATTTAGGCCCAGATCCTTGTACTGGGGTGAATGTATAACATTGTTCTACATTCTGTCCATCAACTGTGTTTTTTGCAATTTTCACCCCGAGTGGGCTGGGTATGCTCAGACGTGAGTCCAGGCTCTCCACACCACTGGAGTCAAGCTATCCAGGCTGATGAAGGCTGATAGCCAGAAACCGGTCCTTGGATGCTTGATTCCGGTCTGGGAAAGACATGGCTTGGTAGTTCGGACTGGACTGTTCCCATGAGGCACAGGGTCAGAGCTGATTTGCATATAGCCAGTGTCTAACCCAGGGTGGTGTGGAGTGCAAACAAACGATGGATTTAGGCCCAGATCCTTGTACTGTGGTGAATGTATGACATTGTTCTACATTCTGTCCATCAACTGTGTTTTTTGCAATTTTCACCCCGAGTGGGCTGGGTATGCTCAGACGTGAGTCCCAGGCTCTCCACACCACTGGAGTCAAGCTATCCAGGCTGATGAAGGCTGATAGCCAGAAACCCGTCCTTGGATGCTTGATTCCGGTCTGGGAAAGACATGGCTTGGTAGTTCGGACTGGACTGTTCCCATGAGGCACAGGGTCAGAGCTGATTTGCATATAGCCAGTATCTAACCCAGGGTGGTGTGGAGTGCAAAAAAACGATGGATTTAGGCCCAGATCCTTGTACTGGGGTGAATGTATGACATTGTTCTACATTCTATCCATCAACTGTGTTTTTTGCAATTTTCACCCCGAGTGGGCTGGGTATGCTCAGACGTGAGTCCCAGGCTCTCCACACCACTGGAGTCAAGCTATCCAGGCTGATGAAGGCTGATAGCCAGAAACCGGTCCTTGGATGCTTGATTCCGGTCTGGGAAAGACATGGCTTGGTAGTTCGGACTGGACTGTTCCCATGAGGCACAGGGTCAGAGCTGATTTGCATAAAGCCAGTGTCTAACCCAGGGTGGTGTGGAGTGCAAAAGAACGATGGATTTAGGCCCAGATCCTTGTACTGGGGTGAATGTATGACATTGTTCTACATTCTGTCCATCAACTGTGTTTTTTGCAATTTTCACCCCGAGTGGGCTGGGTATGCTCAGACCTGAGTCCCAGGCTCTCCACACCACTGGAGTCAAGCTATCCAGGCTGATGAAGGCTGATAGCCAGAAACCGGTCCTTGGATGCTTGATTCCGGTCTGGGAAAGACCTGGCTTGGTAGTTCGGACTGGACTGTTCCCATGAGGCACAGGGTCAGAGCTGATTAGCATATAGCCAGTGTCTAACCCAGGGTGGTGTGGAGTGCAAAAAAATGATGGATTTAGGCCCAGATCCTTGTACTCGGGTGAATGTATGACAATGTTCTACATTCTGTCCATCAACTGTGTTTTTTGCAATTTTCACCCCGAGTGGGCTGGGTATGCTCAGACGTGAGTCCCAGGCTCTCCACACCACTGGAGTCAAGCTATCCAGGCTGATGAAGGCTGATAGCCAGAAACCGGTCCTTGGATGCTTGATTCCGGTCTGGGAAAGACATGGCTTGGTAGTTCGGACTGGACTGTTCCCATGAGGCACAGGGTCAGAGCTGATTTGCATATAGCCAGTGTCTAACCCAGGGTGGTGTGGAGTGCAAAAAAACGATGGATTTAGGCCCAGATCCTTGTACTTCGGTGAATGTATGACATTGTTCTACATTCCGTCCATCAACTGTGTTTTTTGCAATTTTCACCCCGAGTGGGCTGGGTATGCTCAGACGTGAGTCCCAGGCTCTCCACACCACTGGAGTCAAGCTATCCAGGCTGATGAAGGCTGATAGCCAGAAACCGGTCCTTGGATGCATGATTCCGGTCTGGGAAAGACATGGCTTGGTAGTTCGGACTGGACTGTTCCCATGAGGCACAGGGTCAGAGCTGATTTGCATATAGCCAGTGTCTAACCCAGGGTGGTGTGGAGTGCAAAAAAACGATGGATTTAGGCCCAGATCCTTGTACTGGGGTGAATGTATGACATTGTTCTACATTCTGTCCATCAACTGTGTTTTTTGCAATTTTCACCCCGAGTGGGCTGGGTATGCTCAGACGTGAGTCCCAGGCTCTCCACACCACTGGAGTCAAGCTATCCAGGCTGATGAAGGCTGATAGCCAGAAACCGGTCCTTGGATGCTTGATTCCGGTCTGGGAAAGACATGGCTTGGTAGTTCGGACTGGACTGTTCCCATGAGGCACAGGGTCAGAGCTGATTTGCATATAGCCAGTGTCTAACCCAGGGTGGTGTGGAGTGCAAAAAAACGATGGATTTAGGCCCAGATCCTTGTACTGGGGTGAATGTATGACATTGTTCTACATTCTGTCCATCAACTGTGTTTTTTGCAATTTTCACCCGAGTGGGCTGGGTATGCTCAGAGGTGAGTCCCAGGCTCTCCACACCACTGGAGTCAAGCTATCCAGGCTGATGAAGGCTGATAGCCAGAAACCGGTCCTTGGATGCTTGATTCCGGTCTGGGAAAGACATGGCTTGGTAGTTCGGACTGGACTGTTCCCATGAGGCACAGGGTCAGAGCTGATTTGCATATAGCCAGTGTCTAACCCAGGGTGGTGTGGAGTGCAAAAAAACGATGGATTTAGGCCCAGATCCTTGTACTGGGGTGAATGTATGACATTGTTCTACATTCTGTCCATCAACTGTGTTTTTTGCAATTTTCACCCCGAGTGGGCTGGGTATGCCCAGACGTGAGTCCCAGGCTCTCCACACCACTGGAGTCAAGCTATCCAGGCTGATGAAGGCTGATAGCCAGAAACCGGTCCTTGGATGCTTGGTTCCGGTCTGGGAAAGACATGGCTTGGTAGTTCGGACAGGACTGTTCCCATGAGGCACAGGGTCAGAGCAGATTTGCATATAGCCAGTGTCTAACCCAAGGTGGTGTGGAGTGCAAAAAAAGATGGGTTTAGGCCTAGATCCTTGTACTGGGGTGAATGTATGACATTGTTCTACATTCTGTCCATCAACTGTGTTTTTTGCAATTTTCACCCCGAGTGGGCTGGGTATGCTCAGACGTGAGTCCCAGGCTCTCCACACCACTGGAATCAAGCTATCCAGGCTGATGAAGGCTGATAGCCAGAAACCGGTCCTTGGATGCTTGATTCCGGTCTGGGAAAGACATGGCTTGGTAGTTCGGACTGGACTGTTCCCATGAGGCACAGGGTCAGAGCTGATTTGCATATAGCCAGTGTCTAACCCAGGGAGGTGTGGAGTGCAAAAAAACGATGGATTTAGGCCGAGATCCTTGTACTGGGGTGAATGTATGACATTGTTCTACATTCTGTCCATCAACTGTGTTTTTTGCAATTTTCACCCCGAGTGGGCTGGGTATGCTCAGACGTGAGTCCCAGGCTCTCCACACCACTGGAGTCAAGCTATCCAGGCTGATGAAGGCTGATAGCCAGAAACCGGTCCTTGGATGCTTGATTCCGGTCTGGGAAAGACATGGCTTGGTAGTTCGGACTGGACTGTTCCCATGAGGCACAGGGTCAGAGCTGATTTGCATATAGCCAGTGTCTAACCCAGGGTGGTGTGGAGTACAAACAAACGATGGATTTAGGCCCAGATCCTTGTACTGGGGTGAATGTATGACATTGTTCTACATTCTGTCCATCAACTGTGTTTTTTGCAATTTTCACCCTGAGTGGGCTGGGTATGCTCAGACGTGAGTCCCAGGCTCTCCACACCACTGGAGTCAAGCTATCCAGGCTGATGAAGGCTGATAGCCAGAAACCCGTCCTTGGATGCTTGATTCCGGTCTGGGAAAGACATGGCTTGGTAGTTCGGACTGGACTGTTCCCATGAGGCACAGGGTCAGAGCTGATTTGCATATAGCCAGTGTCTAACCCAGGGTGGTGTGGAGTGCAAAAAAACGATGGATTTAGGCCCAGATCCTTGTACTGGGGTGAATGTATGACATTGTTCTACATTCTGTCCATCAACTGTGTTTTTGCAATTTTCACCCCGAGTGGGCTGGGTATGCTCAGACGTGAGTCCCAGGCTCTCCACACCACTGGAGTCAAGCTATCCAGGCTGATGAAGGCTGATAGCCAGAAACCGGTCCTTGGATGCTTGATTCCGGTCTGGGAAAGACATGGCTTGGTAGTTCGGACTGGTCTCTTCCCATGAGGCACAGGGTCAGAGCTGATTTGCATATAGCCAGTGTCTAACCCAGGGTGGTGTGGAGTGCAAAAAAACAATGGATTTAGGCCCAGATCCTTGTACTGGGGTGAATGTATGACATTGTTCTACATTCTGTCCATCAACTGTGTTTTTTGCAATTTTCACCCCGAGTGGTCTGGGTATGCTCAGACGTGAGTCCCAGGCTCTCCACACCACTGGAGTCAAGCTATCCAGGCTGATGAAGGCTGATAGCCAGAAACCCTTCCTTGGATGCTTGATTCCGGTCTGGGAAAGACATGGCTTGGTAGTTCGGACTGGACTGTTCCCATGAGGCACAGGGTCAGAGCTGATTTGCATATAGCCAGTGTCTAACCCAGGGTGGTGAGGAGTGCAAAAAAACGATGGATTTACGCCCAGATCCTTGTACTGGGGTGAATGTATGACATTGTTCTACATTCTGTCCATGAACTGTGTTTTTTGCAATTTTCACCCCGAGTGGGCTGGGTATGCTCAGACGTGAGTCCCAGGCTCTCCACACCACTGGAGTCAAGCTATCCAGGCTGATGAAGGCTGATAGCCAGAAACCGGTCCTTGGATGCTTGATTCCGGTCTGGGAAAGACATGGCTTGGTAGTTCGGACTGGACTGTTCCCATGAGGCACAGGGTCAGAGCTGATTTGCATATAGCCAGTGTCTAACCCAGGGTGGTGTGGAGTGCAAAAAAACAATGGATTTAGGCCCAGATCCTTGTACTGGGGTGAATGTATGACATTGTTCTACATTCTGTTCATCAACTGTGTTTTTTGCAATTTTCACCCCGAGTGGGCTGGGTATGCTCAGACGTGAGTCCCAGGCTCTCCACACCACTGGAGTCAAGCTATCCAGGCTGATGAAGGCTGATAGCCAGAAACCGGTCCTTGGATTCTTGATTCCGGTCTGGGAAAGACATGGCTTGGTAGTTCGGACTGGACTGTTCCCATGAGGCACAGGGTCAGAGCTGATTTGCATATAGCCAGTGTCTAACCCAGGGTGGTGTGGAGTGCAAAAAAACGATGGATTTAGGCCCAGATCCTTGTACTGGGGTGAATGTATGACATTGTTCTACATTCTGTCCATCAACTGTGTTTTTTGCAATTTTCACCCCGAGTGGGCTGGGTATGCTCAGACGTGAGTCCCAGGCTCTCCACACCACTGGAGTCAAGCTATCCAGGCTGATGAAGGCTGATAGCCAGAAACCGGTCCTTGGATGCTTGATTCCGGTCTGGGAAAGACATGGCTTGGTAGTTTGGACTGGACTGTTCCCATGAGGTACAGGGTCAGAGCTGATTTGCATATAGCCATTGTCTAACCCAGGGTGGTGTGGAGTGCAAAAAAACGATGGATTTAGGCCCAGATCCTTGTACTGGGGTGAATGTATGACATTGTTCTACATTCTGTCCATCAACTGTGTTTTTTGCAATTTTCACCCCGATTGGGCTGGGTATGCTCAGACGTGAGTCCCAGGCTCTCCACACCACTGGAGTCAAGCTATCCAGGCTGATGAAGGCTGATAGCCAGAAACCGGTCCTTGGATGCTTGATTCCGGTCTGGGAAAGACATGGCTTGGTAGTTTGGACTGGACTGTTCCCATGAGGCACAGGGTCAGAGCTGATTTGCATATAGCCATTGTTTAACCCAGGGTGGTGTGGAGTGCAAAAAAACGATGGATTTAGGCCCAGATCCTTGTACTGGGGTGAATGTATGACATTGTTCTACATTCTGTCCATCAACTGTGTTTTTTGCAATTTTCACCCCGAGTGGGCTGGGTATGCTCAGACGTGAGTCCCAGGCTCTCCACACCACTGGAGTCAAGCTATCCAGGCTGATGAAGGCTGATAGCCAGAAACCGGTCCTTGGAAGCTTGATTCCGGTCTGGGAAAGACATGGCTTGGTAGTTCGGACTGGACTGTTCCCATGAGGCACAGGGTCAGAGCTGATTTGCATATAGCCAGTGTCTAACCCAGGGTGGTGTGGAGTGCAAAAAAACGATGGATTTAGGCCCAGATCCTTGTACTGGGGTGAATGAATGACATTGTTCTACATTCTGTCCATCAACTGTGTTTTTTGCAATTTTCACCCCGAGTGAGCTGGGTATGCTCAGACGTGAGTCCCAGGCTCTCCACACCACTGGAGTTAAGCTATCCAGGCTGATGAAGGCTGATAGCCAGAAACCGGTCCTTGGATGCTTGATTCCGGTCTGGGAAAGACATGGCTTGGTAGTTCGGACTGGACTGTTCCCATGAGGCACAGGGTCAGAGCTGATTTGCATATAGCCAGTGTCTAACCCAGGGTGGTGTGGAGTGCAAAAAAACTATGGATTTAGGCCCAGATCCTTGTACTGGGGTGAATGTATGACATTGTTCTACATTCTGTCCATCAACTGTGTTTTTTGCAATTTTCACCCCGAGTGGGCTGGGTATGCTCAGAGGTGAGTCCCAGGCTCTCCACACCACTGGAGTCAAGCTATCCTGGCTGATGAAGGCTGATAGCCAGAAACCGGTCCTTGGATTCTTGATTCCGGTCTGGGAAAGACATGGCTTGGTAGTTCGGACTGGACTGTTCCCATGAGGCACAGGGTCAGAGCTGATTTGCATATAGCCAGTGTCTAACCCAGGGTGGTGTGGAGTGCAAAAAAACGATGGATTTAGGCCCAGATCCTTGTACTGGGGTGAATGTATGACATTGTTCTACATTCTGTCCATCAACTGTGTTTTTTGCCATTTTCACCCCGAGTGGGCTGGGTATGCCCAGACGTGAGTCCCAGGCTCTCCACACCACTGGAGTCAAGCTATCCAGGCTGATGAAGGCTGATAGCCAGAAACCCGTCCTTGGATGCTTGATTCCGGTCTGGGAAAGACATGGCTTGGTAGTTCGGACTGGACTGTTCCCATGAGGCACAGGGTCAGAGCTGATTAGCATATAGCCAGTGTCTAACCCAGGGTGGTGTGGAGTGCAAAAAAACAATGGATTTAGGCCCAGATCCTTGTACTGGGGTGAATGTATGACATTGTTCTACATTCTGTCCATCAACTGTGTTTTTTGCAATTTTCACCCCGAGTGGGCTGGGTATGCTCAGACGTGAGTCACAGGCTCTCCACACCACTGGAGTCAAGCTATCCAGAAACCCGTCCTTGGATGCTTGATTCCGGTCTGGGAAAGACATGGCTTGGTAGTTCGGACTGGACTGTTCCCATTAGGCACAGGGTCAGAGCTGATTTGCATATAGCCAGTGTCTAACCCAGGGTGGTGTGGAGTGCAAAAAAACGATGGATTTAGGCCCAGATCCTTGTACTGGGGTGAATGTATGACATTGTTCTACATTCTGTCCATCAACTGTGTTTTTTGCAATTTTCACCCCGAGTGGGCTGGGTATGCTCAGACGTGAGTCCCAGGCTCTCCACACCACTGGAGTCAAGCTATCCAGGCTGATGAAGGCTGTTAGCCAGAAACCGGTCCTTGGATGCTTGATTCCGGTCTGGGAAAGACATGGCTTGGTAGTTCGGACTGGACTGTTCCCATGAGGCACAGGGTCAGAGCTGATTTGCATATAGCCAGTGTCTAACCCAGGGTGGTGTGGAGTGCAAAAAAACGATGGATTTAGGCCCAGATCCTTGTACTGGGGTGAATGTATGACATTGTTCTACATTCTGTCCATCAACTGTGTTTTTTGCAATTTTCACCCCGAGTGGGCTGGGTATGCTCAGACGTGAGTCCCAGGCTCTCCACACCACTGGAGTCAAGCTATCCAGGCTGATGAAGGCTGATAGCCAGAAACCGGTCCTTGGAAGCTTGATTCCGGTCTGGGAAAGACATGGCTTGGTAGTTCGGACTGGACTGTTCCCATGAGGCACAGGGTCAGAGCTGATTTGCATATAGCCAGTGTCTAACCCAGGGTGGTGTGGAGCGCAAAAAAACGATGGATTTAGGCCCAGATCCTTGTACTGGGGTGAATGTATGACATTGTTCTACATTCTGTCCATCAACTGTGTTTTTTGCAATTTTCACCCCGAGTGGGCTGGGTATGCTCAGACGTGAGTCCCAGGCTCTCCACACCACTGGAGTCAAGCTATCCAGGCTGATGAAGGCTGATAGCCAGAAACCGGTCCTTGGATGCTTGATTCCGGTCTGGGAAAGACATGGCTTGGTAGTTCGGACTGGACTGTTCCCATGAGGCACAGGGTCAGAGCTGATTTGCATATAGCCAGTGTCTAACCCAGGGTGGTGTGGAGTGCAAAAAAACGATGGGTTTAGGCCCAGATACTTGTACTGGGGTGAATGTATGACATTGTTCTACATTCTGTCCATCAACTGTGTTTTTTGCAATTTTCACCCCGAGTGGGCTGGGTATGCTCAGACGTGAGTGAGTCCCAGGCTCTCCACACCACTGGAGTCAAGCTATCCAGGCTGATGAAGGCTGATAGCCAGAAACCGGTCCTTGGAAGCTTGATTCCGGTCTGGGAAAGACATGGCTTGGTAGTTCGGACTGGACTGTTCCCATGAGGCACAGGGTCAGAGCTGATTTGCATATAGCCAGTGTCTAACCCAGGGTGGTGTGGAGCGCAAAAAAACGATGGATTTAGGCCCAGATCCTTGTACTGGGGTGAATGTATGACATTGTTCTACATTCTGTCCATCAATTGTGTTTTTTGCAATTTTCACCCCGAGTGGGCTGGGTATGCTCAGACGTGAGTCCCAGGCTCTCCACACCACTGGAGTCAAGCTATCCAGGCTGATGAAGGCTGATAGCCAGAAACCGGTCCTTGGATGCTTGATTCCGGTCTGGGAAAGACATGGCTTGGTAGTTCGGACTTGACTGTTCCCATGAGGCACAGGGTCAGAGCTGTTTTGCATATAGCCAGTGTCTAACCCAGGGTGGTGTGGAGTGCAAAAAAACGATGGGTTTAGGCCCAGATACTTGTACTGGGGTGAATGTATGACATTGTTCTACATTCTGTCCATCAACTGTGTTTTTTGCAATTTTCACCCCGAGTGGGCTGGGTATGCTCAGACGTGAGTCCCAGGCTCTCCACACCACTGGAGTCAAGCTATCCAGGCTGATGAAGGCTGATAGCCAGAAACCGGTCCTTGGATGCTTGATTACGGTCTGGGAAAGACATGGCTTGGTAGTTCGGACTGGACTGTTCCCATGAGGCACAGGGTCAGAGCTGATTTGCATATAGCCAGTGTCTAACCCAGGGAGGTGTGGAGTGCAAAAAAACGATGGATTTAGGCCGAGATCCTTGTACTGGGGTGAATGTATGACATTGTTCTACATTCTGTCCATCAACTGTGTTTTTTGCAATTTTCACCCCGAGTGGGCTGGGTATGCTCAGACGTGAGTCCCAGGCTCTCCACACCACTGGAGTCAAGCTATCCAGGCTGATGAAGGCTGATAGCCAGAAACCGGTCCTTGGATGCTTGATTCCGGTCTGGGAAAGACATGGCTTGGTAGTTCGGACTGGACTGTTCCCATGAGGCACAGGGTCAGAGCTGATTTGCATATCGCCAGTGTCTAACCCAGGGTGGTGTGGAGTGCAAAAAAACGATGGATTTAGGCCCAGATCCTTGTACTGGGGTGAATGTATGACATTGTTCTACATTCTGTCCATCAACTGTGATTTTTGCAATTTTCACCCCGAGTGGGCTGGGTATGCTCAGACGTGAGTCCCAGGCTCTCCACACCACTGGAGTCAAGCTATCCAGGCTGATGAAGGCTGATAGCCAGAAACCGGTCCTTGGATGCTTGATTCCGGTCTGGGAAAGACATGGCTTGGTAGTTCGTACTGGACTGTTCCCATGAGGCACAGGGTCAGAGCTGATTTGCATATAGCCAGTGTCTAACCCAGGGAGGTGTGGAGTGCAAAAAAACGATGGATTTAGGCCCAGATCCTTGTACTGGGGTGAATGTATGACATTGTTCTACATTCTGTCCATCAACTGTGTTTTTTGCAATTTTCACCCCGAGTGGGCTGGGTATGCTCAGACGTGAGTCCCAGGCTCTCCACACCACTGGAGTCAAGCTATCCAGGCTGATGAAGGCTGATAGCCAGAAACCGGTCCTTGGATGCTTGATTCCGGTCTGGGAAAGACATGGCTTGGTAGTTCGGACTGGACTGTTCCCATGAGGCACAGGGTCAGAGCTGATTTGCATATCGCCAGTGTCTAACCCAGGGTGGTGTGGAGTGCAAAAAAACGATGGATTTAGGCCCAGATCCTTGTACTGGGGTGAATGTATGACATTGTTCTACATTCTGTCCATCAACTGTGATTTTTGCAATTTTCACCCCGAGTGGGCTGGGTATGCTCAGACGTGAGTCCCAGGCTCTCCACACCACTGGAGTCAAGCTATCCAGGCTGATGAAGGCTGATAGCCAGAAACCGGTCCTTGGATGCTTGATTCCGGTCTGGGAAAGACATGGCTTGGTAGTTCGTACTGGACTGTTCCCATGAGGCACAGGGTCAGAGCTGATTTGCATATAGCCAGTGTCTAACCCAGGGAGGTGTGGAGTGCAAAAAAACGATGGATTTAGGCCCAGATCCTTGTACTGGGGTGAATGTATGACATTGTTCTACATTCTGTCCATCAACTGTGTTTTTTGCAATTTTCACCCCGAGTGGGCTGGGTATGCTCAGACGTGAGTCCCAGGCTCTCCACACCACTGGAGTCAAGCTATCCAGGCTGATGAAGGCTGATAGCCAGAAACCGGTCCTTGGATGCTTGATTCCGGTCTGGGAAAGACATGGCTTGGTAGTTCGGACTGGACTGTTCCCATGAGGCACAGGGTCAGAGCTGATTTGCATATAGCCAGTGTCTAACCCAGGGTGGTGTGGAGTGCAAAAAAACGATGGATTTAGGCCCAGATCCTTGTACTGGGGTGAATGAATGACATTGTTCTACATTCTGTCCATCAACTGTGTTTTTTGCAATTTTCACCCCGAGTGAGCTGGGTATGCTCAGACGTGAGTCCCAGGCTCTCCACACCACTGGAGTTAAGCTATCCAGGCTGATGAAGGCTGATAGCCAGAAACCGGTCCTTGGATGCTTGATTCCGGTCTGGGAAAGACATGGCTTGGTAGTTCGGACTGGACTGTTCCCATGAGGCACAGGGTCAGAGCTGATTTGCATATAGCCAGTGTCTAACCCAGGGTGGTGTGGAGTGCAAAAAAACTATGGATTTAGGCCCAGATCCTTGTACTGGGGTGAATGTATGACATTGTTCTACATTCTGTCCATCAACTGTGTTTTTTGCAATTTTCACCCCGAGTGGGCTGGGTATGCTCAGAGGTGAGTCCCAGGCTCTCCACACCACTGGAGTCAAGCTATCCTGGCTGATGAAGGCTGATAGCCAGAAACCGGTCCTTGGATTCTTGATTCCGGTCTGGGAAAGACATGGCTTGGTAGTTCGGACTGGACTGTTCCCATGAGGCACAGGGTCAGAGCTGATTTGCATATAGCCAGTGTCTAACCCAGGGTGGTGTGGAGTGCAAAAAAACGATGGATTTAGGCCCAGATCCTTGTACTGGGGTGAATGTATGACATTGTTCTACATTCTGTCCATCAACTGTGTTTTTTGCCATTTTCACCCCGAGTGGGCTGGGTATGCCCAGACGTGAGTCCCAGGCTCTCCACACCACTGGAGTCAAGCTATCCAGGCTGATGAAGGCTGATAGCCAGAAACCCGTCCTTGGATGCTTGATTCCGGTCTGGGAAAGACATGGCTTGGTAGTTCGGACTGGACTGTTCCCATGAGGCACAGGGTCAGAGCTGATTAGCATATAGCCAGTGTCTAACCCAGGGTGGTGTGGAGTGCAAAAAAACAATGGATTTAGGCCCAGATCCTTGTACTGGGGTGAATGTATGACATTGTTCTACATTCTGTCCATCAACTGTGTTTTTTGCAATTTTCACCCCGAGTGGGCTGGGTATGCTCAGACGTGAGTCACAGGCTCTCCACACCACTGGAGTCAAGCTATCCAGAAACCCGTCCTTGGATGCTTGATTCCGGTCTGGGAAAGACATGGCTTGGTAGTTCGGACTGGACTGTTCCCATTAGGCACAGGGTCAGAGCTGATTTGCATATAGCCAGTGTCTAACCCAGGGTGGTGTGGAGTGCAAAAAAACGATGGATTTAGGCCCAGATCCTTGTACTGGGGTGAATGTATGACATTGTTCTACATTCTGTCCATCAACTGTGTTTTTTGCAATTTTCACCCCGAGTGGGCTGGGTATGCTCAGACGTGAGTCCCAGGCTCTCCACACCACTGGAGTCAAGCTATCCAGGCTGATGAAGGCTGTTAGCCAGAAACCGGTCCTTGGATGCTTGATTCCGGTCTGGGAAAGACATGGCTTGGTAGTTCGGACTGGACTGTTCCCATGAGGCACAGGGTCAGAGCTGATTTGCATATAGCCAGTGTCTAACCCAGGGTGGTGTGGAGTGCAAAAAAACGATGGATTTAGGCCCAGATCCTTGTACTGGGGTGAATGTATGACATTGTTCTACATTCTGTCCATCAACTGTGTTTTTTGCAATTTTCACCCCGAGTGGGCTGGGTATGCTCAGACGTGAGTCCCAGGCTCTCCACACCACTGGAGTCAAGCTATCCAGGCTGATGAAGGCTGATAGCCAGAAACCGGTCCTTGGAAGCTTGATTCCGGTCTGGGAAAGACATGGCTTGGTAGTTCGGACTGGACTGTTCCCATGAGGCACAGGGTCAGAGCTGATTTGCATATAGCCAGTGTCTAACCCAGGGTGGTGTGGAGCGCAAAAAAACGATGGATTTAGGCCCAGATCCTTGTACTGGGGTGAATGTATGACATTGTTTTACATTCTGTCCATCAACTGTGTTTTTTGCAATTTTCACCCCGAGTGGGCTGGGTATGCTCAGACGTGAGTCCCAGGCTCTCCACACCACTGGAGTCAAGCTATCCAGGCTGATGAAGGCTGATAGCCAGAAACCGGTCCTTGGATGCTTGATTCCGGTCTGGGAAAGACATGGCTTGGTAGTTCGGACTGGACTGTTCCCATGAGGCACAGGGTCAGAGCTGATTTGCATATAGCCAGTGTCTAACCCAGGGTGGTGTGGAGTGCAAAAAAACGATGGGTTTAGGCCCAGATACTTGTACTGGGGTGAATGTATGACATTGTTCTACATTCTGTCCATCAACTGTGTTTTTTGCAATTTTCACCCCGAGTGGGCTGGGTATGCTCAGACGTGAGTGAGTCCCAGGCTCTCCACACCACTGGAGTCAAGCTATCCAGGCTGATGAAGGCTGATAGCCAGAAACCGGTCCTTGGAAGCTTGATTCCGGTCTGGGAAAGACATGGCTTGGTAGTTCGGACTGGACTGTTCCCATGAGGCACAGGGTCAGAGCTGATTTGCATATAGCCAGTGTCTAACCCAGGGTGGTGTGGAGCGCAAAAAAACGATGGATTTAGGCCCAGATCCTTGTACTGGGGTGAATGTATGACATTGTTCTACATTCTGTCCATCAATTGTGTTTTTTGCAATTTTCACCCCGAGTGGGCTGGGTATGCTCAGACGTGAGTCCCAGGCTCTCCACACCACTGGAGTCAAGCTATCCAGGCTGATGAAGGCTGATAGCCAGAAACCGGTCCTTGGATGCTTGATTCCGGTCTGGGAAAGACATGGCTTGGTAGTTCGGACTTGACTGTTCCCATGAGGCACAGGGTCAGAGCTGTTTTGCATATAGCCAGTGTCTAACCCAGGGTGGTGTGGAGTGCAAAAAAACGATGGGTTTAGGCCCAGATACTTGTACTGGGGTGAATGTATGACATTGTTCTACATTCTGTCCATCAACTGTGTTTTTTGCAATTTTCACCCCGAGTGGGCTGGGTATGCTCAGACGTGAGTCCCAGGCTCTCCACACCACTGGAGTCAAGCTATCCAGGCTGATGAAGGCTGATAGCCAGAAACCGGTCCTTGGATGCTTGATTACGGTCTGGGAAAGACATGGCTTGGTAGTTCGGACTGGACTGTTCCCATGAGGCACAGGGTCAGAGCTGATTTGCATATAGCCAGTGTCTAACCCAGGGAGGTGTGGAGCGCAAAAAAACGATGGATTTAGGCCGAGATCCTTGTACTGGGGTGAATGTATGACATTGTTCTACATTCTGTCCATCAACTGTGTTTTTTGCAATTTTCACCCCGAGTGGGCTGGGTATGCTCAGACGTGAGTCCCAGGCTCTCCACACCACTGGAGTCAAGCTATCCAGGCTGATGAAGGCTGATAGCCAGAAACCGGTCCTTGGATGCTTGATTCCGGTCTGGGAAAGACATGGCTTGGTAGTTCGGACTGGACTGTTCCCATGAGGCACAGGGTCAGAGCTGATTTGCATATCGCCAGTGTCTAACCCAGGGTGGTGTGGAGTGCAAAAAAACGATGGATTTAGGCCCAGATCCTTGTACTGGGGTGAATGTATGACATTGTTCTACATTCTGTCCATCAACTGTGATTTTTGCAATTTTCACCCCGAGTGGGCTGGGTATGCTCAGACGTGAGTCCCAGGCTCTCCACACCACTGGAGTCAAGCTATCCAGGCTGATGAAGGCTGATAGCCAGAAACCGGTCCTTGGATGCTTGATTCCGGTCTGGGAAAGACATGGCTTGGTAGTTCGTACTGGACTGTTCCCATGAGGCACAGGGTCAGAGCTGATTTGCATATAGCCAGTGTCTAACCCAGGGAGGTGTGGAGTGCAAAAAAACGATGGATTTAGGCCCAGATCCTTGTACTGGGGTGAATGTATGACATTGTTCTACATTCTGTCCATCAACTGTGTTTTTTGCAATTTTCACCCCGAGTGGGCTGGGTATGCTCAGACGTGAGTCCCAGGCTCTCCACACCACTGGAGTCAAGCTATCCAGGCTGATGAAGGCTGATAGCCAGAAACCGGTCCTTGGATGCTTGATTCCGGTCTGGGAAAGACATGGCTTGGTAGTTCGGACTGGACTGTTCCCATGAGGCACAGGGTCAGAGCTGATTTGCATATCGCCAGTGTCTAACCCAGGGTGGTGTGGAGTGCAAAAAAACGATGGATTTAGGCCCAGATCCTTGTACTGGGGTGAATGTATGACATTGTTCTACATTCTGTCCATCAACTGTGATTTTTGCAATTTTCACCCCGAGTGGGCTGGGTATGCTCAGACGTGAGTCCCAGGCTCTCCACACCACTGGAGTCAAGCTATCCAGGCTGATGAAGGCTGATAGCCAGAAACCGGTCCTTGGATGCTTGATTCCGGTCTGGGAAAGACATGGCTTGGTAGTTCGTACTGGACTGTTCCCATGAGGCACAGGGTCAGAGCTGATTTGCATATAGCCAGTGTCTAACCCAGGGAGGTGTGGAGTGCAAAAAAACGATGGATTTAGGCCCAGATCCTTGTACTGGGGTGAATGTATGACATTGTTCTACATTCTGTCCATCAACTGTGTTTTTTGCAATTTTCACCCCGAGTGGGCTGGGTATGCTCAGACGTGAGTCCCAGGCTCTCCACACCACTGGAGTCAAGCTATCCAGGCTGATGAAGGCTGATAGCCAGAAACCGGTCCTTGGATGCTTGATTCCGGTCTGGGAAAGACATGGCTTGGTAGTTCGGACTGGACTGTTCCCATGAGGCACAGGGTCAGAGCTGATTTGCATATAGCCAGTGTCTAACCCAGGGTGGTGTGGAGTGCAAAAAAACAATGGATTTAGGCCCAGATCCTTGTACTGGGGTGAATGTATGACATTGTTCTACATTCTGTTCATCAACTGTGTTTTTTGCAATTTTCACCCCGAGTGGGCTGGGTATGCTCAGACGTGAGTCCCAGGCTCTCCACACCACTGGAGTCAAGCTATCCAGGCTGATGAAGGCTGATAGCCAGAAACCGGTCCTTGGATTCTTGATTCCGGTCTGGGAAAGACATGGCTTGGTAGTTCGGACTGGACTGTTCCCATGAGGCACAGGGTCAGAGCTGATTTGCATATAGCCAGTGTCTAACCCAGGGTGGTGTGGAGTGCAAAAAAACGATGGATTTAGGCCCAGATCCTTGTACTGGGGTGAATGTATGACATTGTTCTACATTCTGTCCATCAACTGTGTTTTTTGCAATTTTCACCCCGAGTGGGCTGGGTATGCTCAGACGTGAGTCCCAGGCTCTCCACACCACTGGAGTCAAGCTATCCAGGCTGATGAAGGCTGATAGCCAGAAACCGGTCCTTGGATGCTTGATTCCGGTCTGGGAAAGACATGGCTTGGTAGTTTGGACTGGACTGTTCCCATGAGGTACAGGGTCAGAGCTGATTTGCATATAGCCATTGTCTAACCCAGGGTGGTGTGGAGTGCAAAAAAACGATGGATTTAGGCCCAGATCCTTGTACTGGGGTGAATGTATGACATTGTTCTACATTCTGTCCATCAACTGTGTTTTTTGCAATTTTCACCCCGATTGGGCTGGGTATGCTCAGACGTGAGTCCCAGGCTCTCCACACCACTGGAGTCAAGCTATCCAGGCTGATGAAGGCTGATAGCCAGAAACCGGTCCTTGGATGCTTGATTCCGGTCTGGGAAAGACATGGCTTGGTAGTTTGGACTGGACTGTTCCCATGAGGCACAGGGTCAGAGCTGATTTGCATATAGCCATTGTTTAACCCAGGGTGGTGTGGAGTGCAAAAAAACGATGGATTTAGGCCCAGATCCTTGTACTGGGGTGAATGTATGACATTGTTCTACATTCTGTCCATCAACTGTGTTTTTTGCAATTTTCACCCCGAGTGGGCTGGGTATGCTCAGACGTGAGTCCCAGGCTCTCCACACCACTGGAGTCAAGCTATCCAGGCTGATGAAGGCTGATAGCCAGAAACCGGTCCTTGGAAGCTTGATTCCGGTCTGGGAAAGACATGGCTTGGTAGTTCGGACTGGACTGTTCCCATGAGGCACAGGGTCAGAGCTGATTTGCATATAGCCAGTGTCTAACCCAGGGTGGTGTGGAGTGCAAAAAAACGATGGATTTAGGCCCAGATCCTTGTACTGGGGTGAATGAATGACATTGTTCTACATTCTGTCCATCAACTGTGTTTTTTGCAATTTTCACCCCGAGTGAGCTGGGTATGCTCAGACGTGAGTCCCAGGCTCTCCACACCACTGGAGTTAAGCTATCCAGGCTGATGAAGGCTGATAGCCAGAAACCGGTCCTTGGATGCTTGATTCCGGTCTGGGAAAGACATGGCTTGGTAGTTCGGACTGGACTGTTCCCATGAGGCACAGGGTCAGAGCTGATTTGCATATAGCCAGTGTCTAACCCAGGGTGGTGTGGAGTGCAAAAAAACTATGGATTTAGGCCCAGATCCTTGTACTGGGGTGAATGTATGACATTGTTCTACATTCTGTCCATCAACTGTGTTTTTTGCAATTTTCACCCCGAGTGGGCTGGGTATGCTCAGAGGTGAGTCCCAGGCTCTCCACACCACTGGAGTCAAGCTATCCTGGCTGATGAAGGCTGATAGCCAGAAACCGGTCCTTGGATTCTTGATTCCGGTCTGGGAAAGACATGGCTTGGTAGTTCGGACTGGACTGTTCCCATGAGGCACAGGGTCAGAGCGGATTTGCATATAGCCAGTGTCTAACCCAGGGTGGTGTGGAGTGCAAAAAAACGATGGATTTAGGCCCAGATCCTTGTACTGGGGTGAATGTATGACATTGTTCTACATTCTGTCCATCAACTGTGTTTTTTGCCATTTTCACCCCGAGTGGGCTGGGTATGCCCAGACGTGAGTCCCAGGCTCTCCACACCACTGGAGTCAAGCTATCCAGGCTGATGAAGGCTGATAGCCAGAAACCCGTCCTTGGATGCTTGATTCCGGTCTGGGAAAGACATGGCTTGGTAGTTCGGACTGGACTGTTCCCATGAGGCACAGGGTCAGAGCTGATTAGCATATAGCCAGTGTCTAACCCAGGGTGGTGTGGAGTGCAAAAAAACAATGGATTTAGGCCCAGATCCTTGTACTGGGGTGAATGTATGACATTGTTCTACATTCTGTCCATCAACTGTGTTTTTTGCAATTTTCACCCCGAGTGGGCTGGGTATGCTCAGACGTGAGTCACAGGCTCTCCACACCACTGGAGTCAAGCTATCCAGGCTGATGAAGGCTGATAGCCAGAAACCCGTCCTTGGATGCTTGATTCCGGTCTGGGAAAGACATGGCTTGGTAGTTCGGACTGGACTGTTCCCATTAGGCACAGGGTCAGAGCTGATTTGCATATAGCCAGTGTCTAACCCAGGGTGGTGTGGAGTGCAAAAAAACGATGGATTTAGGCCCAGATCCTTGTACTGGGGTGAATGTATGACATTGTTCTACATTCTGTCCATCAACTGTGTTTTTTGCAATTTTCACCCCGAGTGGGCTGGGTATGCTCAGACGTGAGTCCCAGGCTCTCCACACCACTGGAGTCAAGCTATCCAGGCTGATGAAGGCTGTTAGCCAGAAACCGGTCCTTGGATGCTTGATTCCGGTCTGGGAAAGACATGGCTTGGTAGTTCGGACTGGACTGTTCCCATGAGGCACAGGGTCAGAGCTGATTTGCATATAGCCAGTGTCTAACCCAGGGTGGTGTGGAGTGCAAAAAAACGATGGATTTAGGCCCAGATCCTTGTACTGGGGTGAATGTATGACATTGTTCTACATTCTGTCCATCAACTGTGTTTTTTGCAATTTTCACCCCGAGTGGGCTGGGTATGCTCAGACGTGAGTCCCAGGCTCTCCACACCACTGGAGTCAAGCTATCCAGGCTGATGAAGGCTGATAGCCAGAAACCGGTCCTTGGAAGCTTGATTCCGGTCTGGGAAAGACATGGCTTGGTAGTTCGGACTGGACTGTTCCCATGAGGCACAGGGTCAGAGCTGATTTGCATATAGCCAGTGTCTAACCCAGGGTGGTGTGGAGCGCAAAAAAACGATGGATTTAGGCCCAGATCCTTGTACTGGGGTGAATGTATGACATTGTTCTACATTCTGTCCATCAACTGTGTTTTTTGCAATTTTCACCCCGAGTGGGCTGGGTATGCTCAGACGTGAGTCCCAGGCTCTCCACACCACTGGAGTCAAGCTATCCAGGCTGATGAAGGCTGATAGCCAGAAACCGGTCCTTGGATGCTTGATTCCGGTCTGGGAAAGACATGGCTTGGTAGTTCGGACTGGACTGTTCCCATGAGGCACAGGGTCAGAGCTGATTTGCATATAGCCAGTGTCTAACCCAGGGTGGTGTGGAGTGCAAAAAAACGATGGGTTTAGGCCCAGATACTTGTACTGGGGTGAATGTATGACATTGTTCTACATTCTGTCCATCAACTGTGTTTTTTGCAATTTTCACCCCGAGTGGGCTGGGTATGCTCAGACGTGAGTGAGTCCCAGGCTCTCCACACCACTGGAGTCAAGCTATCCAGGCTGATGAAGGCTGATAGCCAGAAACCGGTCCTTGGAAGCTTGATTCCGGTCTGGGAAAGACATGGCTTGGTAGTTCGGACTGGACTGTTCCCATGAGGCACAGGGTCAGAGCTGATTTGCATATAGCCAGTGTCTAACCCAGGGTGGTGTGGAGCGCAAAAAAACGATGGATTTAGGCCCAGATCCTTGTACTGGGGTGAATGTATGACATTGTTCTACATTCTGTCCATCAATTGTGTTTTTTGCAATTTTCACCCCGAGTGGGCTGGGTATGCTCAGACGTGAGTCCCAGGCTCTCCACACCACTGGAGTCAAGCTATCCAGGCTGATGAAGGCTGATAGCCAGAAACCGGTCCTTGGATGCTTGATTCCGGTCTGGGAAAGACATGGCTTGGTAGTTCGGACTGGACTGTTCCCATGAGGCACAGGGTCAGAGCTGTTTTGCATATAGCCAGTGTCTAACCCAGGGTGGTGTGGAGTGCAAAAAAACGATGGGTTTAGGCCCAGATACTTGTACTGGGGTGAATGTATGACATTGTTCTACATTCTGTCCATCAACTGTGTTTTTTGCAATTTTCACCCCGAGTGGGCTGGGTATGCTCAGACGTGAGTCCCAGGCTCTCCACACCACTGGAGTCAAGCTATCCAGGCTGATGAAGGCTGATAGCCAGAAACCGGTCCTTGGATGCTTGATTACGGTCTGGGAAAGACATGGCTTGGTAGTTCGGACTGGACTGTTCCCATGAGGCACAGGGTCAGAGCTGATCTGCATATAGCCAGTGTCTAACCCAGGGAGGTGTGGAGTGCAAAAAAACGATGGATTTAGGCCGAGATCCTTGTACTGGGGTGAATGTATGACATTGTTCTACATTCTGTCCATCAACTGTGTTTTTTGCAATTTTCACCCCGAGTGGGCTGGGTATGCTCAGACGTGAGTCCCAGGCTCTCCACACCACTGGAGTCAAGCTATCCAGGCTGATGAAGGCTGATAGCCAGAAACCGGTCCTTGGATGCTTGATTCCGGTCTGGGAAAGACATGGCTTGGTAGTTCGGACTGGACTGTTCCCATGAGGCACAGGGTCAGAGCTGATTTGCATATCGCCAGTGTCTAACCCAGGGTGGTGTGGAGTGCAAAAAAACGATGGATTTAGGCCCAGATCCTTGTACTGGGGTGAATGTATGACATTGTTCTACATTCTGTTCATCAACTGTGTTTTTTGCAATTTTCACCCCGAGTGGGCTGGGTATGCTCAGACGTGAGTCCCAGGCTCTCCACACCGCTGGAGTCAAGCTATCCAGGCTGATGAAGGCTGATAGCCAGAAACCGGTCCTTGGATTCTTGATTCCGGTCTGGGAAAGACATGGCTTGGTAGTTCGGACTGGACTGTTCCCATGAGGCACAGGGTCAGAGCTGATTTGCATATAGCCAGTGTCTAACCCAGGGTGGTGTGGAGTGCAAAAAAACGATGGATTTAGGCCCAGATCCTTGTACTGGGGTGAATGTATGACATTGTTCTACATTCTGTCCATCAACTGTGTTTTTTGCAATTTTCACCCCGAGTGGGCTGGGTATGCTCAGACGTGAGTCCCAGGCTCTCCACACCACTGGAGTCAAGCTATCCAGGCTGATGAAGGCTGATAACCAGAAACCGGTCCTTGGATGCTTGATTCCGGTCTGGGAAAGACATGGCTTGGTAGTTTGGACTGGACTGTTCCCATGAGGCACAGGGTCACAGCTGATTTGCATATAGCCATTGTCTAACCCAGGGTGGTGTGGAGTGCAAAAAAACGATGGGTTTAGGCCCAGATCCTTGTACTGGGGTGAATGTATGACATTGTTCTACATTCTGTCCATCAACTGTGTTTTTTGCAATTTTCACCCCGAGTGGGCTGGGTATGCTCAGACGTGAGTCCCAGGCTCTCCACACCACTGGAGTCAAGCTATCCAGGCTGATGAAGGCTGATAGCCAGAAACCGGTCCTTGGATGCTTGATTCCGGTCTGGGAAAGACATGGCTTGGTAGTTTGGACTGGACTGTTCCCATGAGGCACAGGGTCAGAGCTGATTTGCATATAGCCATTGTCTTACCCAGGGTGGTGTGGAGTGCAAAAAAACGATGGATTTAGGCCCAGATCCTTGTACTGGGGTGAATGTATGACATTGTTCTACATTCTGTCCATCAACTGTGTTTTTTGCAATTTTCACCCCGAGTGGGCTGGGTATGCTCAGACGTGAGTCCCAGGCTCTCCACACCACTGGAGTCAAGCTATCCAGGCTGATGAAGGCTGATAGCCAGAAACCGGTCCTTGGATGCTTGATTCCGGTCTGGGAAAGACATGGCTTGGTAGTTCGGACTGGACTGTTCCCATGAGGCACAGGGTCAGAGCTGATTTGCATATAGCCAGTGTCTAACCCAGGGTGGTGTGGAGTGCAAAAAAACGATGGATTTAGGCCCAGATCCTTGTAATTCGGTGAATGTATGACATTGTTCTACATTCTGTCCATCAACTGTGTTTTTTGCAATTTTCACCCCGAGTGGGCTGGGTATGCTCAGACGTGAGTCCCAGGCTCTCCACACCACTGGAGTCAAGCTATCCAGGCTGATGAAGGCTGATAGCCAGAAACCGGTCCTTGGAAGCTTGATTCCGGTCTGGGAAAGACATGGCTTGGTAGTTCGGACTGGACTGTTCCCATAAGGCACAGGGTCAGAGCTGATTTGCATATAGCCAGTGTCTAACCCAGGGTGGTGTGGAGTGCAAAAAAACGATGGATTTAGGCCCAGGGGTGAATGTATGACATTGTTCTACATTCTGTCCATCAACTGTGTTTTTTGCAATTTTCACCCCGAGTGGGCTGGGTATGCTCAGACGTGAGTCCCAGGCTCTCCACACCACTGGAGTTAAGCTATCCAGGCTGATGAAGGCTGATAGCCAGAAACCGGTCCTTGGATGCTTGATTCCGGTCTGGGAAAGACATGGCTTGGTAGTTCGGACTGGACTGTTCCCATGAGGCACAGGGTCAGAGCTGATTTGCATATAGCCAGTGTCTAACCCAGGGTGGTGTGGAGTGCAAAAAAACTATGGATTTAGGCCCAGATCCTTGTACTGGGGTGAATGTATGACATTGTTCTACATTCTGTCCATCAACTGTGTTTTTTGCAATTTTCACCCCGAGTGGGCTGGGTATGCTCAGAGGTGAGTCCCAGGCTCTCCACACCACTGGAGTCAAGCTATCCTGGCTGATGAAGGCTGATAGCCAGAAACCGGTCCTTGGATGCTTGATTCCGGTCTGGGAAAGACATGGCTTGGTAGTTCGGACTGGACTGTTCCCATGAGGCACAGGGTCAGAGCTGATTTGCATATAGCCAGTGTCTAACCCAGGGTGGTGTGGAGTGCAAAAAAACGATGGATTTAGGCCCAGATCCTTGTACTGGGGTGAATGTATGACATTGTTCTACATTCTGTCCATCAACTGTGTTTTTTGCAATTTTCACCCCGGGTGGGCTGGGTATGCTCAGACGTGAGTCCCAGGCTCTCCACACCACTGGAGTCAAGCTATCCAGACTGATGAAGGCTGATAGCCAGAAACCGGTCCTTGGATGCTTGATTCCGGTCTGGGAAAGACATGGCTTGGTAGTTCGGACTGGACTGTTCCCATGAGGCACAGGGTCAGAGCTGATTAGCATATAGCCAGTGTCTAACCCAGGGTGGTGTGGAGTGCAAAAAAACAATGGATTTAGGCCCAGATCCTTGTACTGGGGTGAATGTATGACATTGTTCTACATTCTGTCCATCAACTGTGTTTTTTGCAATTTTCACCCCGAGTGGGCTGGGTATGCTCAGACGTGAGTCACAGGCTCTCCACACCACTGGAGTCAAGCTATCCAGGCTGATGAAGGCTGATAGCCAGAAACCGGTCCTTGGAAGCTTGATTCCGGTCTGGGAAAGACATGGCTTGGTAGTTCGGACTGGACTGTTCCCATGAGGCACAGGGTCAGAGCTGATTTGCATATAGCCAGTGTCTAACCCAGGGCAGTGTGGAGCGCAAAAAAACGATGGATTTAGGCCCAGATCCTTGTACTGGGGTGAATGTATGACATTGTTCTACATTCTGTCCATCAACTGTGTTTTTTGCAATTTTCACCCCGAGTGGGCTGGGTATGCTCAGACGTGAGTCCCAGGCTCTCCACACCACTGGAGTCAAGCTATCCAGGCTGATGAAGGCTGATAGCCAGAAACCGGTCCTTGGATGCTTGATTCCGGTCTGGGAAAGACATCGCTTGGTAGTTCGGACTGGACTGTTCCCATGAGGCACAGGGTCAGAGCTGATTTGCATATAGCCAGTGTCTAACCCAGGGTGGTGTGGAGTGCAAAAAAACGATGGGTTTAGGCCCAGATACTTGTACTGGGGTGAATGTATGACATTGTTCTACATTCTGTCCATCAACTGTGTTTTTTGCAATTTTCACCCCGATTGGGCTGGGTATGCTCAGACGTGAGTCCCAGGCTCTCCACACCACTGGAGTCAAGCTATCCAGGCTGATGAAGGCTGATAGCCAGAAACCGGTCCTTGGAAGCTTGATTCCGGTCTGGGAAAGACATGGCTTGGTAGTTCGGACTGGACTGTTCCCATGAGGCACAGGGTCAGAGCTGATTTGCATATAGCCAGTGTCTAACCCAGGGTGGTGTGGAGCGCAAAAAAACGATGGATTTAGGCCCAGATCCTTGTACTGGGGTGAATGTATGACATTGTTCTACATTCTGTCCATCAACTGTGTTTTTTGCAATTTTCACCCCGAGTGGGCTGGGTATGCTCAGACGTGAGTCCCAGGCTCTCCACACCACTGGAGTCAAGCTATCCAGGCTGATGAAGGCTGATAGCCAGAAACCGGTCCTTGGATGCTTGATTCCGGTCTGGGAAAGACATGGCTTGGTAGTTCTGACTGGACTGTTCCCATGAGGCACTGGGTCAGAGCTGTTTTGCATATAGCCAGTGTCTAACCCAGGGTGGTGTGGAGTGCAAAAAAACGATGGGTTTAGGCCCAGATACTTGTACTGGGGTGAATGTATGACATTATTCTACATTCTGTCCATCAACTGTGTTTTTTGCAATTTTCACCCCGAGTGGGCTGGGTATGCTCAGACGTGAGTCCCAGGCTCTCCACACCACTGGAGTCAAGCTATCCAGGCTGATGAAGGCTGATAGCCAGAAACCGGTCCTTGGATGCTTGATTACGGTCTGGGAAAGACATGGCTTGGTAGTTCGGACTGGACTGTTCCCATGAGGCACAGGGTCAGAGCTGATTTGCATATAGCCAGTGTCTAACCCAGGGAGGTGTGGAGTGCAAAAAAACGATGGATTTAGGCCGAGATCCTTGTACTGGGGTGAATGTATGACATTGTTCTACATTCTGTCCATCAACTGTGTTTTTTGCAATTTTCACCCCGAGTGGGCTGGGTATGCTCAGACGTGAGTCCCAGGCTCTCCACACCACTGGAGTCAAGCTATCCAGGCTGATGAAGGCTGATAGCCAGAAACCGGTCCTTGGATGCTTGATTCCGGTCTGGGAAAGACATGGCTTGGTAGTTCGGACTGGACTGTTCCCATGAGGCACAGGGTCAGAGCTGATTTGCATATCGCCAGTGTCTAACCCAGGGTGGTGTGGAGTGCAAAAAAACGATGGATTTAGGCCCAGATCCTTGTACTGGGGTGAATGTATGACATTGTTCTACATTCTGTTCATCAACTGTGTTTTTTGCAATTTTCACCCCGAGTGGGCTGGGTATGCTCAGACGTGAGTCCCAGGCTCTCCACACCACTGGAGTCAAGCTATCCAGGCTGATGAAGGCTGATAGCCAGAAACCGGTCCTTGGATTCTTGATTCCGGTCTGGGAAAGACATGGCTTGGTAGTTCGGACTGGACTGTTCCCATGAGGCACAGGGTCAGAGCTGATTAGCATATAGCCAGTGTCTAACCCAGGGTGGTGTGGAGTGCAAAAAAACAATGGATTTAGGCCCAGATCCTTGTACTGGGGTGAATGTATGACATTGTTCTACATTCTGTCCATCAACTGTGTTTTTTGCAATTTTCACCCCGAGTGGGCTGGGTATGCTCAGACGTGAGTCACAGGCTCTCCACACCACTGGAGTCAAGCTATCCAGGCTGATGAAGGCTGATAGCCAGAAACCCGTCCTTGGATGCTTGATTCCGGTCTGGGAAAGACATGGCTTGGTAGTTCGGACTGGACTGTTCCCATTAGGCACAGGGTCAGAGCTGATTTGCATATAGCCAGTGTCTAACCCAGGGTGGTGTGGAGTGCAAAAAAACGATGGATTTAGGCCCAGATCCTTGTACTGGGGTGAATGTATGACATTGTTCTACATTCTGTCCATCAACTGTGTTTTTTGCAATTTTCACCCCGAGTGGGCTGGGTATGCTCAGACGTGAGTCCCAGGCTCTCCACACCACTGGAGTCAAGCTATCCAGGCTGATGAAGGCTGTTAGCCAGAAACCGGTCCTTGGATGCTTGATTCCGGTCTGGGAAAGACATGGCTTGGTAGTTCGGACTGGACTGTTCCCATGAGGCACAGGGTCAGAGCTGATTTGCATATAGCCAGTGTCTAACCCAGGGTGGTGTGGAGTGCAAAAAAACGATGGATTTAGGCCCAGATCCTTGTACTGGGGTGAATGTATGACATTGTTCTACATTCTGTCCATCAACTGTGTTTTTTGCAATTTTCACCCCGAGTGGGCTGGGTATGCTCAGACGTGAGTCCCAGGCTCTCCACACCACTGGAGTCAAGCTATCCAGGCTGATGAAGGCTGATAGCCAGAAACCGGTCCTTGGAAGCTTGATTCCGGTCTGGGAAAGACATGGCTTGGTAGTTCGGACTGGACTGTTCCCATGAGGCACAGGGTCAGAGCTGATTTGCATATAGCCAGTGTCTAACCCAGGGTGGTGTGGAGCGCAAAAAAACGATGGATTTAGGCCCAGATCCTTGTACTGGGGTGAATGTATGACATTGTTCTACATTCTGTCCATCAACTGTGTTTTTTGCAATTTTCACCCCGAGTGGGCTGGGTATGCTCAGACGTGAGTCCCAGGCTCTCCACACCACTGGAGTCAAGCTATCAAGGCTGATGAAGGCTGATAGCCAGAAACCGGTCCTTGGATGCTTGATTCCGGTCTGGGAAAGACATGGCTTGGTAGTTCGGACTGGACTGTTCCCATGAGGCACAGGGTCAGAGCTGATTTGCATATAGCCAGTGTCTAACCCAGGGTGGTGTGGAGTGCAAAAAAACGATGGGTTTAGGCCCAGATACTTGTACTGGGGTGAATGTATGACATTGTTCTACATTCTGTCCATCAACTGTGTTTTTTGCAATTTTCACCCCGAGTGGGCTGGGTATGCTCAGACGTGAGTGAGTCCCAGGCTCTCCACACCACTGGAGTCAAGCTATCCAGGCTGATGAAGGCTGATAGCCAGAAACCGGTCCTTGGAAGCTTGATTCCGGTCTGGGAAAGACATGGCTTGGTAGTTCGGACTGGACTGTTCCCATGAGGCACAGGGTCAGAGCTGATTTGCATATAGCCAGTGTCTAACCCAGGGTGGTGTGGAGCGCAAAAAAACGATGGATTTAGGCCCAGATCCTTGTACTGGGGTGAATGTATGACATTGTTCTACATTCTGTCCATCAACTGTGTTTTTTGCAATTTTCACCCCGAGTGGGCTGGGTATGCTCAGACGTGAGTCCCAGGCTCTCCACACCACTGGAGTCAAGCTATCCAGGCTGATGAAGGCTGATAGCCAGAAACCGGTCCTTGGATGCTTGATTCCGGTCTGGGAAAGACATGGCTTGGTAGTTCGGACTGGACTGTTCCCATGAGGCACAGGGTCAGAGCTGTTTTGCATATAGCCAGTGTCTAACCCAGGGTGGTGTGGAGTGCAAAAAAACGATGGGTTTAGGCCCAGATACTTGTACTGGGGTGAATGTATGACATTGTTCTACATTCTGTCCATCAACTGTGTTTTTTGCAATTTTCACCCCGAGTGGGCTGGGTATGCTCAGACGTGAGTCCCAGGCTCTCCACACCACTGGAGTCAAGCTATCCAGGCTGATGAAGGCTGATAGCCAGAAACCGGTCCTTGGATGCTTGATTACGGTCTGGGAAAGACATGGCTTGGTAGTTCGGACTGGACTGTTCCCATGAGGCACAGGGTCAGAGCTGATTTGCATATAGCCAGTGTCTAACCCAGGGAGGTGTGGAGTGCAAAAAAACGATGGATTTAGGCCGAGATCCTTGTACTGGGGTGAATGTATGACATTGTTCTACATTCTGTCCATCAACTGTGTTTTTTGCAATTTTCACCCCGAGTGGGCTGGGTATGCTCAGACGTGAGTCCCAGGCTCTCCACACCACTGGAGTCAAGCTATCCAGGCTGATGAAGGCTGATAGCCAGAAACCGGTCCTTGGATGCTTGATTCCGGTCTGGGAAAGACATGGCTTGGTAGTTCGGACTGGACTGTTCCCATGAGGCACAGGGTCAGAGCTGATTTGCATATCGCCAGTGTCTAACCCAGGGTGGTGTGGAGTGCAAAAAAACGATGGATTTAGGCCCAGATCCTTGTACTGGGGTGAATGTATGACATTGTTCTACATTCTGTTCATCAACTGTGTTTTTTGCAATTTTCACCCCGAGTGGGCTGGGTATGCTCAGACGTGAGTCCCAGGCTCTCCACACCACTGGAGTCAAGCTATCCAGGCTGATGAAGGCTGATAGCCAGAAACCGGTCCTTGGATTCTTGATTCCGGTCTGGGAAAGACATGGCTTGGTAGTTCGGACTGGACTGTTCCCATGAGGCACAGGGTCAGAGCTGATTTGCATATAGCCAGTGTCTAACCCAGGGTGGTGTGGAGTGCAAAAAAACGATGGATTTAGGCCCAGATCCTTGTACTGGGGTGAATGTATGACATTGTTCTACATTCTGTCCATCAACTGTGTTTTTTGCAATTTTCACCCCGAGTGGGCTGGGTATGCTCAGACGTGAGTCCCAGGCTCTCCACACCACTGGAGTCAAGCTATCCAGGCTGATGAAGGCTGATAACCAGAAACCGGTCCTTGGATGCTTGATTCCGGTCTGGGAAAGACATGGCTTGGTAGTTTGGACTGGACTGTTCCCATGAGGCACAGGGTCACAGCTGATTTGCATATAGCCATTGTCTAACCCAGGGTGGTGTGGAGTGCAAAAAAACGATGGATTTAGGCCCAGATCCTTGTACTGGGGTGAATGTATGACATTGTTCTACATTCTGTCCATCAACTGTGTTTTTTGCAATTTTCACCCCGAGTGGGCTGGGTATGCTCAGACGTGAGTCCCAGGCTCTCCACACCACTGGAGTCAAGCTATCCAGGCTGATGAAGGCTGATAGCCAGAAACCGGTCCTTGGATGCTTGATTCCGGTCTGGGAAAGACATGGCTTGGTAGTTTGGACTGGACTGTTCCCATGAGGCACAGGGTCAGAGCTGATTTGCATATAGCCATTGTCTAACCCAGGGTGGTGTGGAGTGCAAAAAAACGATGGATTTAGGCCCAGATCCTTGTACTGGGGTGAATGTATGACATTGTTCTACATTCTGTCCATCAACTGTGTTTTTTGCAATTTTCACCCCGAGTGGGCTGGGTATGCTCAGACGTGAGTCCTAGGCTCTCCACACCACTGGAGTCAAGCTATCCAGGCTGATGAAGGCTGATAGCCAGAAACCGGTCCTTGGATGCTTGATTCCGGTCTGGGAAAGACATGGCTTGGTAGTTCGGACTGGACTGTTCCCATGAGGCACAGGGTCAGAGCTGATTTGCATATAGCCAGTGTCTAACCCAGGGTGGTGTGGAGTGCAAAAAAACGATGGATTTAGGCCAAGATCCTTGTAATTCGGTGAATGTATGACATTGTTCTACATTCTGTCCATCAACTGTGTTTTTTGCAATTTTCACCCCGAGTGGGCTGGGTATGCTCAGACGTGAGTCCCAGGCTCTCCACACCACTGGAGTCAAGCTATCCAGGCTGATGAAGGCTGATAGCCAGAAACCGGTCCTTGGAAGCTTGATTCCGGTCTGGGAAAGACATGGCTTGGTAGTTCGGACTGGACTGTTCCCATGAGGCACAGGGTCAGAGCTGATTTGCATATAGCCAGTGTCTAACCCAGGGTGGTGTGGAGTGCAAAAAAACGATGGATTTAGGCCCAGGGGTGAATGTATGACATTGTTCTACATTCTGTCCATCAACTGTGTTTTTTGCAATTTTCACCCCGAGTGGGCTGGGTATGCTCAGACGTGAGTCCCAGGCTCTCCACACCACTGGAGTTAAGCTATCCAGGCTGATGAAGGCTGATAGCCAGAAACCGGTCCTTGGATGCTTGATTCCGGTCTGGGAAAGACATGGCTTGGTAGTTCGGACTGGACTGTTCCCATGAGGCACAGGGTCAGAGCTGATTTGCATATAGCCAGTGTCTAACCCAGGGTGGTGTGGAGTGCAAAAAAACTATGGATTTAGGCCCAGATCCTTGTACTGGGGTGAATGTATGACATTGTTCTACATTCTGTCCATCAACTGTGTTTTTTGCAATTTTCACCCCGAGTGGGCTGGGTATGCTCAGAGGTGAGTCCCAGGCTCTCCACACCACTGGAGTCAAGCTATCCTGGCTGATGAAGGCTGATAGCCAGAAACCGGTCCTTGGATGCTTGATTCCGGTCTGGGAAAGACATGGCTTGGTAGTTCGGACTGGACTGTTCCCATGAGGCACAGGGTCAGAGCTGATTTGCATATAGCCAGTGTCTAACCCAGGGTGGTGTGGAGTGCAAAAAAACGATGGATTTAGGCCCAGATCCTTGTACTGGGGTGAATGTATGACATTGTTCTACATTCTGTCCATCAACTGTGTTTTTTGCAATTTTCACCCCGGGTGGGCTGGGTATGCTCAGACGTGAGTCCCAGGCTCTCCACACCACTGGAGTCAAGCTATCCAGACTGATGAAGGCTGATAGCCAGAAACCGGTCCTTGGATGCTTGATTCCGGTCTGGGAAAGACATGGCTTGGTAGTTCGGACTGGACTGTTCCCATGAGGCACAGGGTCAGAGCTGATTAGCATATAGCCAGTGTCTAACCAGGGTGGTGTGGAGTGCAAAAAAACAATGGATTTAGGCCCAGATCCTTGTACTGGGGTGAATGTATGACATTGTTCTACATTCTGTCCATCAACTGTGTTTTTTGCAATTTTCACCCCGAGTGGGCTGGGTATGCTCAGACGTGAGTCACAGGCTCTCCACACCACTGGAGTCAAGCTATCCAGGCTGATGAAGGCTGATAGCCAGAAACCGGTCCTTGGAAGCTTGATTCCGGTCTGGGAAATACATGGCTTGGTAGTTCGGACTGGACTGTTCCCATGAGGCACAGGGTCAGAGCTGATTTGCATATAGCCAGTGTCTAACCCAGGGCAGTGTGGAGCGCAAAAAAACGATGGATTTAGGCCCAGATCCTTGTACTGGGGTGAATGTATGACATTGTTCTACATTCTGTCCATCAACTGTGTTTTTTGCAATTTTCACCCCGAGTGGGCTGGGTATGCTCAGACGTGAGTCCCAGGCTCTCCACACCACTGGAGTCAAGCTATCCAGGCTGATGAAGGCTGATAGCCAGAAACCGGTCCTTGGATGCTTGATTCCGGTCTGGGAAAGACATCGCTTGGTAGTTCGGACTGGACTGTTCCCATGAGGCACAGGGTCAGAGCTGATTTGCATATAGCCAGTGTCTAACCCAGGGTGGTGTGGAGTGCAAAAAAACGATGGGTTTAGGCCCAGATACTTGTACTGGGGTGAATGTATGACATTGTTCTACATTCTGTCCATCAACTGTGTTTTTTGCAATTTTCATCCCGATTGGGCTGGGTATGCTCAGACGTGAGTCCCAGGCTCTCCACACCACTGGAGTCAAGCTATCCAGGCTGATGATGGCTGATAGCCAGAAACCGGTCCTTGGATGCTTGATTCCGGTCTGGGAAAGACCTGGCTTGGTAGTTTGGACTGGACTGTTCCCATGAGGCACAGGGTCAGAGCTGATTTGCATATAGCCAGTGTCTAACCCAGGGTGGTGTGGAGCGCAGAAAAACGATGGATTTAGGCCCAGATCCTTGTACTGGGGTGAATGTATGACATTGTTCTACATTCTGTCCATCAACTGTGTTTTTTGCAATTTTCACCCCGAGTGGGCTGGGTATGCTCAGACGTGAGTCCCAGGCTCTCCACACCACTGGAGTCAAGCTATCCAGGCTGATGAAGGCTGATAGCCAGAAACCGGTCCTTGGATGCTTGATTCCGGTCTGGGAAAGACATGGCTTGGTAGTTCTGACTGGACTGTTCCCATGAGGCACTGGGTCAGAGCTGTTTTGCATATAGCCAGTGTCTAACCCAGGGTGGTGTGGAGTGCAAAAAAACGATGGGTTTAGGCCCAGATACTTGTACTGGGGTGAATGTATGACATTATTCTACATTCTGTCCATCAACTGTGTTTTTTGCAATTTTCACCCCGAGTGGGCTGGGTATGCTCAGACGTGAGTCCCAGGCTCTCCACACCACTGGAGTCAAGCTATCCAGGCTGATGAAGGCTGATAGCCAGAAACCGGTCCTTGGATGCTTGATTACGGTCTGGGAAAGACATGGCTTGGTAGTTCGGACTGGACTGTTCCCATGAGGCACAGGGTCAGAGCTGATTTGCATATAGCCAGTGTCTAACCCAGGGAGGTGTGGAGTGCAAAAAAACGATGGATTTAGGCCGAGATCCTTGTACTGGGGTGAATGTATGACATTGTTCTACATTCTGTCCATCAACTGTGTTTTTTGCAATTTTCACCCCGAGTGGGCTGGGTATGCTCAGACGTGAGTCCCAGGCTCTCCACACCACTGGAGTCAAGCTATCCAGGCTGATGAAGGCTGATAGCCAGAAACCGGTCCTTGGATTCTTGATTCCGGTCTGGGAAAGACATGGCTTGGTAGTTCGGACTGGACTGTTCCCATGAGGCACAGGGTCAGAGCTGATTTGCATATAGCCAGTGTCTAACCCAGGGTGGTGTGGAGCGCAAAAAAATGATGGATTTAGGCCCAGATCCTTGTACTGGGGTGAATGTATGACATTGTTCTACATTCTGTCCATCAACTGTGTTTTTTGCAATTTTCACCCCGAGTGGGCTGGGTATGCTCAGACGTGAGTCCCAGGCTCTCCACACCACTGGAGTCAAGCTATCCAGGCTGATGAAGGCTGATAGCCAGAAACCGGTCCTTGGAAGCTTGATTCCGGTCTGGGAAAGACATGGCTTGGTAGTTCGGACTGGACTGTTCCCATGAGGCACAGGGTCAGAGCTGATTTGCATATAGCCAGTGTCTAACCCAGGGTGGTGTGGAGTGCAAAAAAACTATGGATTTAGGCCCAGATCCTTGTACTGGGGTGAATGAATGACATTGTTCTACATTCTGTCCATCAACTGTGTTTTTTGCAATTTTCACCCCGAGTGAGCTGGGTATGCTCAGACGTGAGTCCCAGGCTCTCCTCACCACTGGAGTTAAGCTATCCAGGCTGATGAAGGCTGATAGCCAGAAACCGGTCCTTGGATGCTTGATTCCGGTCTGGGAAAGACATGGCTTGGTAGTTCGGACTGGACTGTTCCCATGAGGCACAGGGTCAGAGCTGATTTGCATATAGCCAGTGTCTAACCCAGGGTGGTGTGGAGTGCAAAAAAACGATGGATTTAGGCCCAGATCCTTGTACTGGGGTGAATGTATGACATTGTTCTACATTCTGTCCATCAACTGTGTTTTTTGCAATTTTCACCCCGAGTGGGCTGGGTATGCCCAGACGTGAGTCCCAGGCTCTCCACACCACTGGAGTCAAGCTATCCAGGCTGATGAAGGCTGATAGCCAGAAACCCGTCCTTGGATGCTTGATTCCGGTCTGGGAAAGACATGGCTTGGTAGTTCGGACTGGACTGTTCCCATGAGGCACAGGGTCAGAGCTGATTAGCATATAGCCAGTGTCTAACCCAGGGTGGTGTGGAGTGCAAAAAAACAATGGATTTAGGCCCAGATCCTTGTACTGGGGTGAATGTATGACATTGTTCTACATTCTGTCCATCAACTGTGTTTTTTGCAATTTTCACCCCGAGTGGGCTGGGTATGCTCAGACGTGAGTCACAGGCTCTCCACACCACTGGAGTCAAGCTATCCAGGCTGATGAAGGCTGATAGCCAGAAACCCGTCCTAGGATGCTTGATTCCGGTCTGGGAAAGACATGGCTTGGTAGTTCGGACTGGACTGTTCCCATGAGGCACAGGGTCAGAGCTGATTTGCATATAGCCAGTGTCTAACCCAGGGTGGTGTGGAGTGCAAAAAAACGATGGATTTAGGCCCAGATCCTTGTACTGGGGTGAATGTATGACATTGTTCTACATTCTGTCCATCAACTGTGTTTTTTGCAATTTTCACCCCGAGTGGGCTGGGTATGCTCAGACGTGAGTCCCAGGCTCTCCACACCACTGGAGTCAAGCTATCCAGGCTGATGAAGGCTGATAGCCAGAAACCGGTCCTTGGATGCTTGATTCCGGTCTGGGAAAGACATGGCTTGGTAGTTCGGACTGGACTGTTCCCATGAGGCACAGGGTCAGAGCTGATTTGCATATAGCCAGTGTCTAACCCAGGGTGGTGTGGAGTGCAAAAAAACGTTGGATTTAGGCCCAGATCCTTGTACTGGGGTGAATGTATGACATTGTTCTACATTCTGTCCATCAACTGTGTTTTTTGCAATTTTCACCCCGAGTGGGCTGGGTATGCCCAGACGTGAGTCCCAGGCTCTCCACACCACTGGAGTCAAGCTATCCAGGCTGATGAAGGCTGATAGCCAGAAACCCGTCCTTGGATGCTTGATTCCGGTCTGGGAAAGACATGGCTTGGTAGTTCGGACTGGACTGTTCCCATGAGGCACAGGGTCAGAGCTGATTAGCATATAGCCAGTGTCTAACCCAGGGTGGTGTGGAGTGCAAAAAAACAATGGATTTAGGCCCAGATCCTGTACTGGGGTGAATGTATGACATTGTTCTACATTCTGTCCATCAACTGTGTTTTTTGCAATTTTCACCCCGAGTGGGCTGGGTATGCTCAGACGTGAGTCCCAGGCTCTCCACACCACTGGAGTCAAGCTATCCAGGCTGATGAAGGCTGATAGCCAGAAACCGGTCCTTGGATGCTTGATTCCGGTCTGGGAAAGACATGGCTTGGTAGTTCGGACTGGACTGTTCCCATGAGGCACAGGGTCAGAGCTGATTTGCCTATAGCCAGTGTCTAACCCAGGGTGGTGTGGAGTGCAAAAAAACAATGGATTTAGGCCCAGATCCTTGTACTGGGGTGAATGTATGACATTGTTCTACATTCTGTCCATCAACTGTGTTTTTTGCAATTTTCACCCCGAGTGGGCTGGGTATGCCCAGACGTGAGTCCCAGGCTCTCCACACCACTGGAGTCAAGCTATCCAGGCTGATGAAGGCTGATAGCCAGAAACCCGTCCTTGGATGCTTGATTCCGGTCTGGGAAAGACATGGCTTGGTAGTTCGGACTGGACTGTTCCCATGAGGCACAGGGTCAGAGCTGATTAGCATATAGCCAGTGTCTAACCCAGGGTGGTGTGGAGTGCAAAAAAACAATGGATTTAGGCCCAGATCCTTGTACTGGGGTGAATGTATGACATTGTTCTACATTCTGTCCATCAACTGTGTTTTTTGCAATTTTCACCCCGAGTGGGCTGGGTATGCTCAGACGTGAGTCACAGGCTCTCCACACCACTGGAGTCAAGCTATCCAGGCTGATGAAGGCTGATAGCCAGAAACCCGTCCTTGGATGCTTGATTCCGGTCTGGGAAAGACATGGCTTGGTAGTTCGGACTGGACTGTTCCCATGAGGCACAGGGTCAGAGCTGATTTGCATATAGCCAGTGTCTAACCCAGGGTGGTGTGGAGTGCAAAAAAACGATGGATTTAGGCCCAGATCCTTGTACTGGGGTGAATGTATGACATTGTTCTACATTCTGTCCATCAACTGTGTTTTTTGCAATTTTCACCCCGAGTGGGCTGGGTATGCTCAGACGTGAGTCCCAGGCTCTCCACACCACTGGAGTCAAGCTATCCAGGCTGATGAAGGCTGATAGCCAGAAACCGGTCCTTGGATGCTTGATTCCGGTCTGGGAAAGACATGGCTTGGTAGTTCGGACTGGACTGTTCCCATGAGGCACAGGGTCAGAGCTGATTTGCATATAGCCAGTGTCTAACCCAGGGTGGTGTGGAGTGCAAAAAAACGATGGATTTAGGCCCAGATCCTTGTACTGGGGTGAATGTATGACATTGTTCTACATTCTGTCCATCAACTGTGTTTTTTGCAATTTTCACCCCGAGTGGGCTGGGTATGCTCAGACGTGAGTCCCAGGCTCTCCACACCACTGGAGTCAAGCTATCCAGGCTGATGAAGGCTGATAGCCAGAAACCGGTCCTTGGAAGCTTGATTCCGGTCTGGGAAAGACATGGCTTGGTAGTTCGGACTGGACTGTTCCCATGAGGCACAGGGTCAGAGCTGATTTGCATATAGCCAGTGTCTAACCCAGGGTGGTGTGGAGCGCAAAAAAACGATGGATTTAGGCCCAGATCCTTGTACTGGGGTGAATGTATGACATTGTTCTACATTCTGTCCATCAACTGTGTTTTTTGCAATTTTCACCCCGAGTGGGCTGGGTATGCTCAGACGTGAGTCCCAGGCTCTCCACACCACTGGAGTCAAGCTATCCAGGCTGATGAAGGCTGATAGCCAGAAACCGGTCCTTGGATGCTTGATTCCGGTCTGGGAAAGACATGGCTTGGTAGTTCGGACTGGACTGTTCCCATGAGGCACAGGGTCAGAGCTGATTTGCATATAGCCAGTGTCTAACCCAGGGTGGTGTGGAGTGCAAAAAAACGATGGGTTTAGGCCCAGATACTTGTACTGGGGTGAATGTATGACATTGTTCTACATTCTGTCCATCAACTGTGTTTTTTGCAATTTTCACCCCGAGTGGGCTGGGTATGCTCAGACGTGAGTCCCAGGCTCTCCACACCACTGGAGTCAAGCTATCCAGGCTGATGAAGGCTGATAGCCAGAAACCGGTCCTTGGAAGCTTGATTCCGGTCTGGGAAAGACATGGCTTGGTAGTTCGGACTGGACTGTTCCCATGAGGCACAGGGTCAGAGCTGATTTGCATATAGCCAGTGTCTAACCCAGGGTGGTGTGGAGCGCAAATAAACGATGGATTTAGGCCCAGATCCTTGTACTGGGGTGAATGTATGACATTGTTCTACATTCTGTCCATCAACTGTGTTTTTTGCAATTTTCACCCCGAGTGGGCTGGGTATGCTCAGACGTGAGTCCCAGGCTCTCCACACCACTGGAGTCAAGCTATCCAGGCTGATGAAGGCTGATAGCCAGAAACCGGTCCTTGGATGCTTGATTCCGGTCTGGGAAAGACATGGCTTGGTAGTTCGGACTGGACTGTTCCCATGAGGCACAGGGTCAGAGCTGTTTTGCATATAGCCAGTGTCTAACCCAGGGTGGTGTGGAGTGCAAAAAAACGATGGGTTTAGGCCCAGATACTTGTACTGGGGTGAATGTATGACATTGTTCTACATTCTGTCCATCAACTGTGTTTTTTGCAATTTTCACCCCGAGTGGGCTGGGTATGCTCAGACGTGAGTCCCAGGCTCTCCACACCACTGGAGTCAAGCTATCCAGGCTGATGAAGGCTGATAGCCAGAAACCGGTCCTTGGATGCTTGATTACGGTCTGGGAAAGACATGGCTTGGTAGTTCGGACTGGACTGTTCCCATGAGGCACAGGGTCAGAGCTGATTTGCATATAGCCAGTGTCTAACCCAGGGAGGTGTGGAGTGCAAAAAAACGATGGATTTAGGCCGAGATCCTTGTACTGGGGTGAATGTATGACATTGTTCTACATTCTGTCCATCAACTGTGTTTTTTGCAATTTTCACCCCGAGTGGGCTGGGTATGCTCAGACGTGAGTCCCAGGCTCTCCACACCACTGGAGTCAAGCTATCCAGGCTGATGAAGGCTGATAGCCAGAAACCGGTCCTTGGATGCTTGATTCCGGTCTGGGAAAGACATGGCTTGGTAGTTCGGACTGGACTGTTCCCATGAGGCACAGGGTCAGAGCTGATTTGCATATCGCCAGTGTCTAACCCAGGGTGGTGTGGAGTGCAAAAAAACGATGGATTTAGGCCCAGATCCTTGTACTGGGGTGAATGTATGACATTGTTCTACATTCTGTTCATCAACTGTGTTTTTTGCAATTTTCACCCCGAGTGGGCTGGGTATGCTCAGACGTGAGTCCCAGGCTCTCCACACCACTGGAGTCAAGCTATCCAGGCTGATGAAGGCTGATAGCCAGAAACCGGTCCTTGGATTCTTGATTCCGGTCTGGGAAAGACATGGCTTGGTAGTTCGGACTGGACTGTTCCCATGAGGCACAGGGTCAGAGCTGATTTGCATACAGCCAGTGTCTAACCCAGGGTGGTGTGGAGTGCAAAAAAACGATGGATTTAGGCCCAGATCCTTGTACTGGGGTGAATGTATGACATTGTTCTACATTCTGTCCATCAACTGTGTTTTTTGCAATTTTCACCCCGAGTGGGCTGGGTATGCTCAGACGTGAGTCCCAGGCTCTCCACACCACTGGAGTCAAGCTATCCAGGCTGATGAAGGCTGATAACCAGAAACCGGTCCTTGGATGCTTGATTCCGGTCTGGGAAAGACATGGCTTGGTAGTTTGGACTGGACTGTTCCCATGAGGCACAGGGTCAGAGCTGATTTGCATATAGCCATTGTCTAACCCAGGGTGGTGTGGAGTGCAAAAAAACGATGGATTTAGGCCCAGATCCTTGTACTGGGGTGAATGTATGACATTGTTCTACATTCTGTCCATCAACTGTGTTTTTTGCAATTTTCACCCCGAGTGGGCTGGGTATGCTCAGACGTGAGTCCCAGGCTCTCCACACCACTGGAGTCAAGCTATCCAGGCTGATGAAGGCTGATAGCCAGAAACCGGTCCTTGGATGCTTGATTCCGGTCTGGGAAAGACATGGCTTGGTAGTTCGGACTGGACTGTTCCCATGAGGCACAGGGTCAGAGCTGATTTGCATATAGCCAGTGTCTAACCCAGGGTGGTGTGGAGTGCAAAAAAACGATGGATTTAGGCCCAGATCCTTGTACTGGGGTGAATGTATGACATTGTTCTACATTCTGTCCATCAACTGTGTTTTTTGCAATTTTCACCCCGAGTGGGCTGGGTATGCTCAGACGTGAGTCCCAGGCTCTCCACACCACTGGAGTCAAACTATCCAGGCTGATGAAGGCTGATAGCCAGAAACCCGTCCTAGGATGCTTGATTCCGGTCTGGGAAAGACATGGCTTGGTAGTTCGGACTGGACTGTTCCCATGAGGCACAGGGTCAGAGCTGATTTGCATATAGCCAGTGTCTAACCCAGGGTGGTGTGGAGTGCAAAAAAACGATGGATTTAGGCCCAGATCCTTGTACTGGGGTGAATGTATGACATTGTTCTACATTCTGTCCATCAACTGTGTTTTTTGCAATTTTCACCCCGAGTGGGCTGGGTATGCTCAGACGTGAGTCCCAGGCTCTCCACACCACTGGAGTCAAGCTATCCAGGCTGATGAAGGCTGATAGCCAGAAACCGGTCCTTGGATGCTTGATTCCGGTCTGGGAAAGACATGGCTTGGTAGTTCGGACTGGACTGTTCCCATGAGGCACAGGGTCAGAGCTGATTTGCATATAGCCAGTGTCTAACCCAGGGTGGTGTGGAGTGCAAAAAAACGTTGGATTTAGGCCCAGATCCTTGTACTGGGGTGAATGTATGACATTGTTCTACATTCTGTCCATCAACTGTGTTTTTTGCAATTTTCACCCCGAGTGGGCTGGGTATGCCCAGACGTGAGTCCCAGGCTCTCCACACCACTGGAGTCAAGCTATCCAGGCTGATGAAGGCTGATAGCCAGAAACCCGTCCTTGGATGCTTGATTCCGGTCTGGGAAAGACATGGCTTGGTAGTTCGGACTGGACTGTTCCCATGAGGCACAGGGTCAGAGCTGATTAGCATATAGCCAGTGTCTAACCCAGGGTGGTGTGGAGTGCAAAAAAACAATGGATTTAGGCCCAGATCCTGTACTGGGGTGAATGTATGACATTGTTCTACATTCTGTCCATCAACTGTGTTTTTTGCAATTTTCACCCCGAGTGGGCTGGGTATGCTCAGACGTGAGTCCCAGGCTCTCCACACCACTGGAGTCAAGCTATCCAGGCTGATGAAGGCTGATAGCCAGAAACCGGTCCTTGGATGCTTGATTCCGGTCTGGGAAAGACATGGCTTGGTAGTTCGGACTGGACTGTTCCCATGAGGCACAGGGTCAGAGCTGATTTGCATATAGCCAGTGTCTAACCCAGGGTGGTGTGGAGTGCAAAAAAACAATGGATTTAGGCCCAGATCCTTGTACTGGGGTGAATGTATGACATTGTTCTACATTCTGTCCATCAACTGTGTTTTTTGCAATTTTCACCCCGAGTGGGCTGGGTATGCCCAGACGTGAGTCCCAGGCTCTCCACACCACTGGAGTCAAGCTATCCAGGCTGATGAAGGCTGATAGCCAGAAACCCGTCCTTGGATGCTTGATTCCGGTCTGGGAAAGACATGGCTTGGTAGTTCGGACTGGACTGTTCCCATGAGGCACAGGGTCAGAGCTGATTAGCATATAGCCAGTGTCTAACCCAGGGTGGTGTGGAGTGCAAAAAAACAATGGATTTAGGCCCAGATCCTTGTACTGGGGTGAATGTATGACATTGTTCTACATTCTGTCCATCAACTGTGTTTTTTGCAATTTTCACCCCGAGTGGGCTGGGTATGCTCAGACGTGAGTCACAGGCTCTCCACACCACTGGAGTCAAGCTATCCAGGCTGATGAAGGCTGATAGCCAGAAACCCGTCCTTGGATGCTTGATTCCGGTCTGGGAAAGACATGGCTTGGTAGTTCGGACTGGACTGTTCCCATGAGGCACAGGGTCAGAGCTGATTTGCATATAGCCAGTGTCTAACCCAGGGTGGTGTGGAGTGCAAAAAAACGATGGATTTAGGCCCAGATCCTTGTACTGGGGTGAATGTATGACATTGTTCTACATTCTGTCCATCAACTGTGTTTTTTGCAATTTTCACCCCGAGTGGGCTGGGTATGCTCAGACGTGAGTCCCAGGCTCTCCACACCACTGGAGTCAAGCTATCCAGGCTGATGAAGGCTGATAGCCAGAAACCGGTCCTTGGATGCTTGATTCCGGTCTGGGAAAGACATGGCTTGGTAGTTCGGACTGGACTGTTCCCATGAGGCACAGGGTCAGAGCTGATTTGCATATAGCCAGTGTCTAACCCAGGGTGGTGTGGAGTGCAAAAAAACGATGGATTTAGGCCCAGATCCTTGTACTGGGGTGAATGTATGACATTGTTCTACATTCTGTCCATCAACTGTGTTTTTTGCAATTTTCACCCCGAGTGGGCTGGGTATGCTCAGACGTGAGTCCCAGGCTCTCCACACCACTGGAGTCAAGCTATCCAGGCTGATGAAGGCTGATAGCCAGAAACCGGTCCTTGGAAGCTTGATTCCGGTCTGGGAAAGACATGGCTTGGTAGTTCGGACTGGACTGTTCCCATGAGGCACAGGGTCAGAGCTGATTTGCATATAGCCAGTGTCTAACCCAGGGTGGTGTGGAGCGCAAAAAAACGATGGATTTAGGCCCAGATCCTTGTACTGGGGTGAATGTATGACATTGTTCTACATTCTGTCCATCAACTGTGTTTTTTGCAATTTTCACCCCGAGTGGGCTGGGTATGCTCAGACGTGAGTCCCAGGCTCTCCACACCACTGGAGTCAAGCTATCCAGGCTGATGAAGGCTGATAGCCAGAAACCGGTCCTTGGATGCTTGATTCCGGTCTGGGAAAGACATGGCTTGGTAGTTCGGACTGGACTGTTCCCATGAGGCACAGGGTCAGAGCTGATTTGCATATAGCCAGTGTCTAACCCAGGGTGGTGTGGAGTGCAAAAAAACGATGGGTTTAGGCCCAGATACTTGTACTGGGGTGAATGTATGACATTGTTCTACATTCTGTCCATCAACTGTGTTTTTTGCAATTTTCACCCCGAGTGGGCTGGGTATGCTCAGACGTGAGTCCCAGGCTCTCCACACCACTGGAGTCAAGCTATCCAGGCTGATGAAGGCTGATAGCCAGAAACCGGTCCTTGGAAGCTTGATTCCGGTCTGGGAAAGACATGGCTTGGTAGTTCGGACTGGACTGTTCCCATGAGGCACAGGGTCAGAGCTGATTTGCATATAGCCAGTGTCTAACCCAGGGTGGTGTGGAGCGCAAATAAACGATGGATTTAGGCCCAGATCCTTGTACTGGGGTGAATGTATGACATTGTTCTACATTCTGTCCATCAACTGTGTTTTTTGCAATTTTCACCCCGAGTGGGCTGGGTATGCTCAGACGTGAGTCCCAGGCTCTCCACACCACTGGAGTCAAGCTATCCAGGCTGATGAAGGCTGATAGCCAGAAACCGGTCCTTGGATGCTTGATTCCGGTCTGGGAAAGACATGGCTTGGTAGTTCGGACTGGACTGTTCCCATGAGGCACAGGGTCAGAGCTGTTTTGCATATAGCCAGTGTCTAACCCAGGGTGGTGTGGAGTGCAAAAAAACGATGGGTTTAGGCCCAGATACTTGTACTGGGGTGAATGTATGACATTGTTCTACATTCTGTCCATCAACTGTGTTTTTTGCAATTTTCACCCCGAGTGGGCTGGGTATGCTCAGACGTGAGTCCCAGGCTCTCCACACCACTGGAGTCAAGCTATCCAGGCTGATGAAGGCTGATAGCCAGAAACCGGTCCTTGGATGCTTGATTACGGTCTGGGAAAGACATGGCTTGGTAGTTCGGACTGGACTGTTCCCATGAGGCACAGGGTCAGAGCTGATTTGCATATAGCCAGTGTCTAACCCAGGGAGGTGTGGAGTGCAAAAAAACGATGGATTTAGGCCGAGATCCTTGTACTGGGGTGAATGTATGACATTGTTCTACATTCTGTCCATCAACTGTGTTTTTTGCAATTTTCACCCCGAGTGGGCTGGGTATGCTCAGACGTGAGTCCCAGGCTCTCCACACCACTGGAGTCAAGCTATCCAGGCTGATGAAGGCTGATAGCCAGAAACCGGTCCTTGGATGCTTGATTCCGGTCTGGGAAAGACATGGCTTGGTAGTTCGGACTGGACTGTTCCCATGAGGCACAGGGTCAGAGCTGATTTGCATATCGCCAGTGTCTAACCCAGGGTGGTGTGGAGTGCAAAAAAACGATGGATTTAGGCCCAGATCCTTGTACTGGGGTGAATGTATGACATTGTTCTACATTCTGTTCATCAACTGTGTTTTTTGCAATTTTCACCCCGAGTGGGCTGGGTATGCTCAGACGTGAGTCCCAGGCTCTCCACACCACTGGAGTCAAGCTATCCAGGCTGATGAAGGCTGATAGCCAGAAACCGGTCCTTGGATTCTTGATTCCGGTCTGGGAAAGACATGGCTTGGTAGTTCGGACTGGACTGTTCCCATGAGGCACAGGGTCAGAGCTGATTTGCATACAGCCAGTGTCTAACCCAGGGTGGTGTGGAGTGCAAAAAAACGATGGATTTAGGCCCAGATCCTTGTACTGGGGTGAATGTATGACATTGTTCTACATTCTGTCCATCAACTGTGTTTTTTGCAATTTTCACCCCGAGTGGGCTGGGTATGCTCAGACGTGAGTCCCAGGCTCTCCACACCACTGGAGTCAAGCTATCCAGGCTGATGAAGGCTGATAACCAGAAACCGGTCCTTGGATGCTTGATTCCGGTCTGGGAAAGACATGGCTTGGTAGTTTGGACTGGACTGTTCCCATGAGGCACAGGGTCAGAGCTGATTTGCATATAGCCATTGTCTAACCCAGGGTGGTGTGGAGTGCAAAAAAACGATGGATTTAGGCCCAGATCCTTGTACTGGGGTGAATGTATGACATTGTTCTACATTCTGTCCATCAACTGTGTTTTTTGCAATTTTCACCCCGAGTGGGCTGGGTATGCTCAGACGTGAGTCCCAGGCTCTCCACACCACTGGAGTCAAGCTATCCAGGCTGATGAAGGCTGATAGCCAGAAACCGGTCCTTGGATGCTTGATTCCGGTCTGGGAAAGACATGGCTTGGTAGTTCGGACTGGACTGTTCCCATGAGGCACAGGGTCAGAGCTGATTTGCATATAGCCAGTGTCTAACCCAGGGTGGTGTGGAGTGCAAAAAAACGATGGATTTAGGCCCAGATCCTTGTACTGGGGTGAATGTATGACATTGTTCTACATTCTGTCCATCAACTGTGTTTTTTGCAATTTTCACCCCGAGTGGGCTGGGTATGCTCAGACGTGAGTCCCAGGCTCTCCACACCACTGGAGTCAAACTATCCAGGCTGATGAAGGCTGATAGCCAGAAACCGGTCCTTGGATGCTTGATTCCGGTCTGGGAAAGACATGGCTTGGTAGTTCGGACTGGACTGTTCCCATGAGGCACAGGGTCAGAGCTGATTTGCATATAGCCAGTGTCTAACCCAGGGTGGTGTGGAGTGCAAAAAAACGATGGGTTTAGGCCCAGATACTTGTACTGGGGTGAATGTATGACATTGTTCTACATTCTGTCCATCAACTGTGTTTTTTGCAATTTTCACCGCGAGTGGGCTGGGTATGCTCAGACGTGAGTCCCAGGCTCTCCACACCACTGGAGTCAAGCTATCCAGGCTGATGAAGGCTGATAGCCAGAAACCGGTCCTTGGATGCTTGATTCCGGTCTGGGAAAGACATGGCTTGGTAGTTCGTACTGGACTGTTCCCATGAGGCACAGGGTCAGAGCTGATTTGCATATAGCCAGTGTCTAACCCAGGGAGGTGTGGAGTGCAAAAAAACGATGGATTTAGGCCCAGATCCTTGTACTGGGGTGAATGTATGACATTGTTCTACATTCTGTCCATCAACTGTGTTTTTTGCAATTTTCACCCCGAGTGGGCTGGGTATGCTCAGACGTGAGTCCCAGGCTCTCCACACCACTGGAGTCAAGCTATCCAGGCTGATGAAGGCTGATAGCCAGAAACCGGTCCTTGGATGCTTGATTCCGGTCTGGGAAAGACATGGCTTGGTAGTTCGGACTGGACTGTTCCCATGAGGCACAGGGTCAGAGCTGATTTGCATATAGCCAGTGTCTAACCCAGGGTGGTGTGGAGTGCAAAAAAACAATGGATTTAGGCCCAGATCCTTGTACTGGGGTGAATGTATGACATTGTTCTACATTCTGTTCATCAACTGTGTTTTTTGCAATTTTCACCCCGAGTGGGCTGGGTATGCTCAGACGTGAGTCCCAGGCTCTCCACACCACTGGAGTCAAGCTATCCAGGCTGATGAAGGCTGATAGCCAGAAACCGGTCCTTGGATTCTTGATTCCGGTCTGGGAAAGACATGGCTTGGTAGTTCGGACTGGACTGTTCCCATGAGGCACAGGGTCAGAGCTGATTTGCATATAGCCAGTGTCTAACCCAGGGTGGTGTGGAGTGCAAAAAAACGATGGATTTAGGCCCAGATCCTTGTACTGGGGTGAATGTATGACATTGTTCTACATTCTGTCCATCAACTGTGTTTTTTGCAATTTTCACCCCGAGTGGGCTGGGTATGCTCAGACGTGAGTCCCAGGCTCTCCACACCACTGGAGTCAAGCTATCCAGGCTGATGAAGGCTGATAGCCAGAAACCGGTCCTTGGATGCTTGATTCCGGTCTGGGAAAGACATGGCTTGGTAGTTTGGACTGGACTGTTCCCATGAGGCACAGGGTCAGAGCTGATTTGCATATAGCCATTGTCTAACCCAGGGTGGTGTGGAGTGCAAAAAAACGATGGATTTAGGCCCAGATCCTTGTACTGGGGTGAATGTATGACATTGTTCTACATTCTGTCCATCAACTGTGTTTTTTGCAATTTTCACCCCGATTGGGCTGGGTATGCTCAGACGTGAGTCCCAGGCTCTCCACACCACTGGAGTCAAGCTATCCAGGCTGATGAAGGCTGATAGCCAGAAACCGGTCCTTGGATGCTTGATTCCGGTCTGGGAAAGACATGGCTTGGTAGTTTGGACTGGACTGTTCCCATGAGGCACAGGGTCAGAGCTGATTTGCATATAGCCATTGTTTAACCCAGGGTGGTGTGGAGTGCAAAAAAACGATGGATTTAGGCCCAGATCCTTGTACTGGGGTGAATGTATGACATTGTTCTACATTCTGTCCATCAACTGTGTTTTTTGCCATTTTCACCCCGAGTGGGCTGGGTATGCCCAGACGTGAGTCCCAGGCTCTCCACACCACTGGAGTCAAGCTATCCAGGCTGATGAAGGCTGATAGCCAGAAACCCGTCCTTGGATGCTTGATTCCGGTCTGGGAAAGACATGGCTTGGTAGTTCGGACTGGACTGTTCCCATGAGGCACAGGGTCAGAGCTGATTAGCATATAGCCAGTGTCTAACCCAGGGTGGTGTGGAGTGCAAAAAAACAATGGATTTAGGCCCAGATCCTTGTACTGGGGTGAATGTATGACATTGTTCTACATTCTGTCCATCAACTGTGTTTTTTGCAATTTTCACCCCGAGTGGGCTGGGTATGCTCAGACGTGAGTCACAGGCTCTCCACACCACTGGAGTCAAGCTATCCAGGCTGATGAAGGCTGATAGCCAGAAACCCGTCCTTGGATGCTTGATTCCGGTCTGGGAAAGACATGGCTTGGTAGTTCGGACTGGACTGTTCCCATGAGGCACAGGGTCAGAGCTGATTTGCATATAGCCAGTGTCTAACCCAGGGTGGTGTGGAGTGCAAAAAAACGATGGATTTAGGCCCAGATCCTTGTACTGGGGTGAATGTATGACATTGTTCTACATTCTGTCCATCAACTGTGTTTTTTGCAATTTTCACCCCGAGTGGGCTGGGTATGCTCAGACGTGAGTCCCAGGCTCTCCACACCACTGGAGTCAAGCTATCCAGGCTGATGAAGGCTGTTAGCCAGAAACCGGTCCTTGGATGCTTGATTCCGGTCTGGGAAAGACATGGCTTGGTAGTTCGGACTGGACTGTTCCCATGAGGCACAGGGTCAGAGCTGATTTGCATATAGCCAGTGTCTAACCCAGGGTGGTGTGGAGTGCAAAAAAACGATGGATTTAGGCCCAGATCCTTGTACTGGGGTGAATGTATGACATTGTTCTACATTCTGTCCATCAACTGTGTTTTTTGCAATTTTCACCCCGAGTGGTCTGGGTATGCTCAGACGTGAGTCCCAGGCTCTCCACACCACTGGAGTCAAGCTATCCAGGCTGATGAAGGCTGATAGCCAGAAACCGGTCCTTGGAAGCTTGATTCCGGTCTGGGAAAGACATGGCTTGGTAGTTCGGACTGGACTGTTCCCATGAGGCACAGGGTCAGAGCTGATTTGCATATAGCCAGTGTCTAACCCAGGGTGGTGTGGAGCGCAAAAAAACAATGGATTTAGGCCCAGATCCTTGTACTGGGGTGAATGTATGACATTGTTCTACATTCTGTCCATCAACTGTGTTTTTTGCAATTTTCACCCCGAGTGGGCTGGGTATGCTCAGACGTGAGTCCCAGGCTCTCCACACCACTGGAGTCAAGCTATCCAGGCTGATGAAGGCTGATAGCCAGAAACCGGTCCTTGGATGCTTGATTCCGGTCTGGGAAAGACATGGCTTGGTAGTTCGGACTGGACTGTTCCCATGAGGCACAGGGTCAGAGCTGATTTGCATATAGCCAGTGTCTAACCCAGGGTGGTGTGGAGTGCAAAAAAACGATGGGTTTAGGCCCAGATACTTGTACTGGGGTGAATGTATGACATTGTTCTACATTCTGTCCATCAACTGTGTTTTTTGCAATTTTCACCCCGAGTGGGCTGGGTATCCTCAGACGTGAGTCCCAGGCTCTCCACACCACTGGAGTCAAGCTATCCAGGCTGATGAAGGCTGATAGCCAGAAACCGGTCCTTGGAAGCTTGATTCCGGTCTGGGAAAGACATGGCTTGGTAGTTCGGACTGGACTGTTCCCATGAGGCACAGGGTCAGAGCTGATTTGCATATAGCCAGTGTCTAACCCAGGGTGGTGTGGAGCGCAAAAAAACGATGGATTTAGGCCCAGATCCTTGTACTGGGGTGAATGTATGACATTGTTCTACATTCTGTCCATCAACTGTGTTTTTTGCAATTTTCACCCCGAGTGGGCTGGGTATGCTCAGACGTGAGTCCCAGGCTCTCCACACCACTGGAGTCAAGCTATCCAGGCTGATGAAGGCTGATAGCCAGAAACCGGTCCTTGGATGCTTGATTCCGGTCTGGGAAAGACATGGCTTGGTAGTTCGGACTGGACTGTTCCCATGAGGCACAGGGTCAGAGCTGTTTTGCATATAGCCAGTGTCTAACCCAGGGTGGTGTGGAGTGCAAAAAAACGATGGGTTTAGGCCCAGATACTTGTACTGGGGTGAATGTATGACATTGTTCTACATTCTGTCCATCAACTGTGTTTTTTGCAATTTTCACCCCGAGTGGGCTGGGTATGCTCAGACGTGAGTCCCAGGCTCTCCACACCACTGGAGTCAAGCTATCCAGGCTGATGAAGGCTGATAGCCAGAAACCGGTCCTTGGATGCTTGATTACGGTCTGGGAAAGACATGGCTTGGTAGTTCGGACTGGACTGTTCCCATGAGGCACAGGGTCAGAGCTGATTTGCATATAGCCAGTGTCTAACCCAGGGAGGTGTGGAGTGCAAAAAAACGATGGATTTAGGCCGAGATCCTTGTACTGGGGTGAATGTATGACATTGTTCTACATTCTGTCCATCAACTGTGTTTTTTGCAATTTTCACCCCGAGTGGGCTGGGTATGCTCAGACGTGAGTCCCAGGCTCTGCACACCACTGGAGTCAAGCTATCCAGGCTGATGAAGGCTGATAGCCAGAAACCGGTCCTTGGATGCTTGATTCCGGTCTGGGAAAGACATGGCTTGGTAGTTCGGACTGGACTGTTCCCATGAGGCACAGGGTCAGAGCTGATTTGCATATCGCCAGTGTCTAACCCAGGGTGGTGTGGAGTGCAAAAAAACGATGGATTTAGGCCCAGATCCTTGTACTGGGGTGAATGTATGACATTGTTCTACATTCTGTTCATCAACTGTGTTTTTTGCAATTTTCACCCCGAGTGGGCTGGGTATGCTCAGACGTGAGTCCCAGGCTCTCCACACCACTGGAGTCAAGCTATCCAGGCTGATGAAGGCTGATAGCCAGAAACCGGTCCTTGGATTCTTGATTCCGGTCTGGGAAAGACATGGCTTGGTAGTTTGGACTGGACTGTTCCCATGAGGCACAGGGTCAGAGCTGATTTGCATATAGCCATTGTCTAACCCAGGGTGGTGTGGAGTGCAAAAAAACGATGGATTTAGGCCCAGATCCTTGTACTGGGGTGAATGTATGACATTGTTCTACATTCTGTCCATCAACTGTGTTTTTTGCAATTTTCACCCCGAGTGGGCTGGGTATGCTCAGACGTGAGTCCCAGGCTCTCCACACCACTGGAGTCAAGCTATCCAGGCTGATGAAGGCTGATAGCCAGAAACCGGTCCTTGGATGCTTGATTCCGGTCTGGGAAAGACATGGCTTGGTAGTTCGGACTGGACTGTTCCCATGAGGCACAGGGTCAGAGCTGATTTGCATATAGCCAGTGTCTAACCCAGGGTGGTGTGGAGTGCAAAAAAACGATGGATTTAGGCCCAGATCCTTGTAATTTGGTGAATGTATGACATTGTTCTACATTCTGTCCATCAACTGTGTTTTTGGCAATTTTCACCGCGAGTGGGCTGGGTATGCTCAGACGTGAGTCCCAGGCTCTCCACACCACTGGAGTCAAGCTATCCAGGCTGATGAAGGCTGATAGCCAGAAACCAGTCCTTGGAAGCTTGATTCCGGTCTGGGAAAGACATGGCTTGGTAGTTCGGACTGGACTGTTCCCATGAGGCACAGGGTCAGAGCTGATTTGCATATAGCCAGTGTCTAACCCAGGGTGGTGTGGAGTGCAAAAAAACGATGGATTTAGGCCCAGATCCTTGTAATTTGGTGAATGTATGACATTGTTCTACATTCTGTCCATCAACTGTGTTTTTTGCAATTTTCACCCCGAGTGGGCTGGGTATGCTCAGACGTGAGTCCCAGGCTCTCCACACCACTGGAGTCAAGCTATCCAGGCTGATGAAGGCTGATAGCCAGAAACCGGTCCTTGGATGCTTGATTCCGGTCTGGGAAAGACATGGCTTGGTAGTTCGGACTGGACTGTTCCCATGAGGCACAGGGTCAGAGCTGATTTGCATATAGCCAGTGTCTAACCCAGGGTGGTGTGGAGTGCAAAAAAACGATGGATTTAGGCCCAGATCCTTGTAATTTGGTGAATGTATGACATTGTTCTACATTCTGTCCATCAACTGTGTTTTTTGCAATTTTCACCCCGAGTGGGCTGGGTATGCTCAGACGTGAGTCCCAGGCTCTCCACACCACTGGAGTCAAGCTATCCAGGCTGATGAAGGCTGATAGCCAGAAACCAGTCCTTGGAAGCTTGATTCCGGTCTGGGAAAGACATGGCTTGGTAGTTCGGACTGGACTGTTCCCATGAGGCACAGGGTCAGAGCTGATTTGCATATAGCCAGTGTCTAACCCAGGGTGGTGTGGAGCGCAAAAAAACAATGGATTTAGGCCCAGATCCTTGTACTGGGGTGAATGTATGACATTGTTCTACATTCTGTCCATCAACTGTGTTTTTTGCAATTTTCACCCCGAGTGGGCTGGGTATGCTCAGACGTGAGTCCCAGGCTCTCCACACCACTGGAGTCAAGCTATCCAGGCTGATGAAGGCTGATAGCCAGAAACCGGTCCTTGGATGCTTGATTCCGGTCTGGGAAAGACATGGCTTGGTAGTTCGGACTGGACTGTTCCCATGAGGCACAGGGTCAGAGCTGATTTGCATATAGCCAGTGTCTAACCCAGGGTGGTGTGGAGTGCAAAAAAACGATGGGTTTAGGCCCAGATACTTGTACTGGGGTGAATGTATGACATTGTTCTACATTCTGTCCATCAACTGTGTTTTTTGCAATTTTCACCCCGAGTGGGCTGGGTATCCTCAGACGTGAGTCCCAGGCTCTCCACACCACTGGAGTCAAGCTATCCAGGCTGATGAAGGCTGATAGCCAGAAACCGGTCCTTGGAAGCTTGATTCCGGTCTGGGAAAGACATGGCTTGGTAGTTCGGACTGGACTGTTCCCATGAGGCACAGGGTCAGAGCTGATTTGCATATAGCCAGTGTCTAACCCAGGGTGGTGTGGAGCGCAAAAAAACGATGGATTTAGGCCCAGATCCTTGTACTGGGGTGAATGTATGACATTGTTCTACATTCTGTCCATCAACTGTGTTTTTTGCAATTTTCACCCCGAGTGGGCTGGGTATGCTCAGACGTGAGTCCCAGGCTCTCCACACCACTGGAGTCAAGCTATCCAGGCTGATGAAGGCTGATAGCCAGAAACCGGTCCTTGGATGCTTGATTCCGGTCTGGGAAAGACATGGCTTGGTAGTTCGGACTGGACTGTTCCCATGAGGCACAGGGTCAGAGCTGTTTTGCATATAGCCAGTGTCTAACCCAGGGTGGTGTGGAGTGCAAAAAAACGATGGGTTTAGGCCCAGATACTTGTACTGGGGTGAATGTATGACATTGTTCTACATTCTGTCCATCAACTGTGTTTTTTGCAATTTTCACCCCGAGTGGGCTGGGTATGCTCAGACGTGAGTCCCAGGCTCTCCACACCACTGGAGTCAAGCTATCCAGGCTGATGAAGGCTGATAGCCAGAAACCGGTCCTTGGATGCTTGATTACGGTCTGGGAAAGACATGGCTTGGTAGTTCGGACTGGACTGTTCCCATGAGGCACAGGGTCAGAGCTGATTTGCATATAGCCAGTGTCTAACCCAGGGAGGTGTGGAGTGCAAAAAAACGATGGATTTAGGCCGAGATCCTTGTACTGGGGTGAATGTATGACATTGTTCTACATTCTGTCCATCAACTGTGTTTTTTGCAATTTTCACCCCGAGTGGGCTGGGTATGCTCAGACGTGAGTCCCAGGCTCTGCACACCACTGGAGTCAAGCTATCCAGGCTGATGAAGGCTGATAGCCAGAAACCGGTCCTTGGATGCTTGATTCCGGTCTGGGAAAGACATGGCTTGGTAGTTCGGACTGGACTGTTCCCATGAGGCACAGGGTCAGAGCTGATTTGCATATCGCCAGTGTCTAACCCAGGGTGGTGTGGAGTGCAAAAAAACGATGGATTTAGGCCCAGATCCTTGTACTGGGGTGAATGTATGACATTGTTCTACATTCTGTTCATCAACTGTGTTTTTTGCAATTTTCACCCCGAGTGGGCTGGGTATGCTCAGACGTGAGTCCCAGGCTCTCCACACCACTGGAGTCAAGCTATCCAGGCTGATGAAGGCTGATAGCCAGAAACCGGTCCTTGGATTCTTGATTCCGGTCTGGGAAAGACATGGCTTGGTAGTTCGGACTGGACTGTTCCCATGAGGCACAGGGTCAGAGCTGATTTGCATATATCCAGTGTCTAACCCAGGGTGGTGTGGAGTGCAAAAAAACGATGGATTTAGGCCCAGATCCTTGTACTGGGGTGAATGTATGACATTGTTCTACATTCTGTCCATCAACTGTGTTTTTTGCAATTTTCACCCCGAGTGGGCTGGGTATGCTCAGACGTGAGTCCCAGGCTCTCCACACCACTGGAGTCAAGCTATCCAGGCTGATGAAGGCTGATAACCAGAAACCGGTCCTTGGATGCTTGATTCCGGTCTGGGAAAGACATGGCTTGGTAGTTTGGACTGGACTGTTCCCATGAGGCACAGGGTCAGAGCTGATTTGCATATAGCCATTGTCTAACCCAGGGTGGTGTGGAGTGCAAAAAAACGATGGATTTAGGCCCAGATCCTTGTACTGGGGTGAATGTATGACATTGTTCTACATTCTGTCCATCAACTGTGTTTTTTGCAATTTTCACCCCGAGTGGGCTGGGTATGCTCAGACGTGAGTCCCAGGCTCTCCACACCACTGGAGTCAAGCTATCCAGGCTGATGAAGGCTGATAGCCAGAAACCGGTCCTTGGATGCTTGATTCCGGTCTGGGAAAGACATGGCTTGGTAGTTTGGACTGGACTGTTCCCATGAGGCACAGGGTCAGAGCTGATTTGCATATAGCCATTGTCTAACCCAGGGTGGTGTGGAGTGCAAAAAAACGATGGATTTAGGCCCAGATCCTTGTACTGGGGTGAATGTATGACATTGTTCTACATTCTGTCCATCAACTGTGTTTTTTGCAATTTTCACCCCGAGTGGGCTGGGTATGCTCAGACGTGAGTCCCAGGCTCTCCACACCACTGGAGTCAAGCTATCCAGGCTGATGAAGGCTGATAGCCAGAAACCGGTCCTTGGATGCTTGATTCCGGTCTGGGAAAGACATGGCTTGGTAGTTCGGACTGGACTGTTCCCATGAGGCACAGGGTCAGAGCTGATTTGCATATAGCCAGTGTCTAACCCAGGGTGGTGTGGAGTGCAAAAAAACGATGGATTTAGGCCCAGATCCTTGTAATTTGGTGAATGTATGACATTGTTCTACATTCTGTCCATCAACTGTGTTTTTTGCAATTTTCACCCCGAGTGGGCTGGGTATGCTCAGACGTGAGTCCCAGGCTCTCCACACCACTGGAGTCAAGCTATCCAGGCTGATGAAGGCTGATAGCCAGAAACCAGTCCTTGGAAGCTTGATTCCGGTCTGGGAAAGACATGGCTTGGTAGTTCGGACTGGACTGTTCCCATGAGGCACAGGGTCAGAGCTGATTTGCATATAGCCAGTGTCTAACCCAGGGTGGTGTGGAGTGCAAAAAAACGATGGATTTAGGCCCAGGGGTGAATGTATGACATTGTTCTACATTCTGTCCATCAACTGTGTTTTTTGCAATTTTCACCCCGAGTGGGCTGGGTATGCTCAGACGTGAGTCCCAGGCTCTCCACACCACTGGAGTTAAGCTATCCAGGCTGATGAAGGCTGATAGCCAGAAACCGGTCCTTGGATGCTTGATTCCGGTCTGGGAAAGACATGGCTTGGTAGTTCGGACTGGACTGTTCCCATGAGGCACAGGGTCAGAGCTGATTTGCATATAGCCAGTGTCTAACCCAGGGTGGTGTGGAGTGCAAAAAAACTATGGATTTAGGCCCAGATCCTTGTACTGGGGTGAATGTATGACATTGTTCTACATTCTGTCCATCAACTGTGTTTTTTGCAATTTTCACCCCGAGTGGGCTGGGTATGCTCAGAGGTGAGTCCCAGGCTCTCCACACCACTGGAGTCAAGCTATCCTGGCTGATGAAGGCTGATAGCCAGAAACCGGTCCTTGGATGCTTGATTCCGGTCTGGGAAAGACATGGCTTGGTAGTTCGGACTGGACTGTTCCCATGAGGCACAGGGTCAGAGCTGATTTGCATATAGCCAGTGTCTAACCCAGGGTGGTGTGGAGTGCAAAAAAACGATGGATTTAGGCCCAGATCCTTGTACTGGGGTGAATGTATGACATTGTTCTACATTCTGTCCATCAACTGTGTTTTTTGCAATTTTCACCCCGGGTGGGCTGGGTATGCTCAGACGTGAGTCCCAGGCTCTCCACACCACTGGAGTCAAGCTATCCAGACTGATGAAGGCTGATAGCCAGAAACCGGTCCTTGGATGCTTGATTCCGGTCTGGGAAAGACATGGCTTGGTAGTTCGGACTGGACTGTTCCCATGAGGCACAGGGTCAGAGCTGATTAGCATATAGCCAGTGTCTAACCCAGGGTGGTGTGGAGTGCAAAAAAACAATGGATTTAGGCCCAGATCCTTGTACTGGGGTGAATGTATGACATTGTTCTACATTCTGTCCATCAACTGTGTTTTTTGCAATTTTCACCCCGAGTGGGCTGGGTATGCTCAGACGTGAGTCACAGGCTCTCCACACCACTGGAGTCAAGCTATCCAGGCTGATGAAGGCTGATAGCCAGAAACCGGTCCTTGGAAGCTTGATTCCGGTCTGGGAAAGACATGGCTTGGTAGTTCGGACTGGACTGTTCCCATGAGGCACAGGGTCAGAGCTGATTTGCATATAGCCAGTGTCTAACCCAGGGCAGTGTGGAGCGCAAAAAAACGATGGATTTAGGCCCAGATCCTTGTACTGGGGTGAATGTATGACATTGTTCTACATTCTGTCCATCAACTGTGTTTTTTGCAATTTTCACCCCGAGTGGGCTGGGTATGCTCAGACGTGAGTCCCAGGCTCTCCACACCACTGGAGTCAAGCTATCCAGGCTGATGAAGGCTGATAGCCAGAAACCGGTCCTTGGATGCTTGATTCCGGTCTGGGAAAGACATGGCTTGGTAGTTCGGACTGGACTGTTCCCATGAGGCACCGGGTCAGAGCTGATTTGCATATAGCCAGTTTCTAACCCAGGGTGGTGTGGAGTGCAAAAAAACGATGGGTTTAGGCCCAGATACTTGTACTGGGGTGAATGTATGACATTGTTCTACATTCTGTCCATCAACTGTGTTTTTTGCAATTTTCACCCCGAGTGGGCTGGGTATGCTCAGACGTGAGTCCCAGGCTCTCCACACCACTGGAGTCAAGCTATCCAGGCTGATGAAGGCTGATAGCCAGAAACCGGTCCTTGGAAGCTTGATTCCGGTCTGGGAAAGACATGGCTTGGTAGTTCGGACTGGACTGTTCCCATGAGGCACAGGGTCAGAGCTGATTTGCATATAGCCAGTGTCTAACCCAGGGTGGTGTGGAGCGCAAAAAAACGATGGATTTAGGCCCAGATCCTTGTACTGGGGTGAATGTATGACATTGTTCTACATTCTGTCCATCAACTGTGTTTTTTGCAATTTTCACCCCGAGTGGGCTGGGTATGCTCAGACGTGAGTCCCAGGCTCTCCACACCACTGGAGTCAAGCTATCCAGGCTGATGAAGGCTGATAGCCAGAAACCGGTCCTTGGATGCTTGATTCCGGTCTGGGAAAGACATGGCTTGGTAGTTCTGACTGGACTGTTCCCATGAGGCACAGGGTCAGAGCTGTTTTGCATATAGCCAGTGTCTAACCCAGGGTGGTGTGGAGTGCAAAAAAACGATGGGTTTAGGCCCAGATACTTGTACTGGGGTGAATGTATGACATTGTTCTACATTCTGTCCATCAACTGTGTTTTTTGCAATTTTCACCCCGAGTGGGCTGGGTATGCTCAGACGTGAGTCCCAGGCTCTCCACACCACTGGAGTCAAGCTATCCAGGCTGATGAAGGCTGATAGCCAGAAACCGGTCCTTGGATGCTTGATTCCGGTCTGGGAAAGACATGGCTTGGTAGTTCGGACTGGACTGTTCCCATGAGGCACAGGGTCAGAGCAGATTTGCATATCGCCAGTGTCTAACCCATGGTGGTGTGGAGTGCAAAAAAACGATGGATTTAGGCCCAGATCCTTGTACTGGGGTGAATGAATGACATTGTTCTACATTCTGTCCATCAACTGTGTTTTTTGCAATTTTCACCCCGAGTGAGCTGGGTATGCTCAGACGTGAGTCCCAGGCTCTCCACACCACTGGAGTTAAGCTATCCAGGCTGATGAAGGCTGATAGCCAGAAACCGGTCCTTGGATGCTTGATTCCGGTCTGGGAAAGACATGGCTTGGTAGTTCGGACTGGACTGTTCCCACGAGGCACAGGGTCAGAGCTGATTTGCATATAGCCAGTGTCTAACCCAGGGTGGTGTGGAGTGCAAAAAAACTATGGATTTAGGCCCAGATCCTTGTACTGGGGTGAATGTATGACATTGTTCTACATTCTGTCCATCAACTGTGTTTTTTGCAATTTTCACCCCGAGTGGGCTGGGTATGCTCAGAGGTGAGTCCCAGGCTCTCCACACCACTGGAGTCAAGCTATCCTGGCTGATGAAGGCTGATAGCCAGAAACCGGTCCTTGGATTCTTGATTCCGGTCTGGGAAAGACATGGCTTGGTAGTTCGGACTGGACTGTTCCCATGAGGCACAGGGTCAGAGCTGATTTGCATATAGCCAGTGTCTAACCCAGGGTGGTGTGGAGTGCAAAAAAACGATGGATTTAGGCCCAGATCCTTGTACTGGGGTGAATGTATGACATTATTCTACATTCTGTCCATCAACTGTGTTTTTTGCAATTTTCACCCCGAGTGGGCTGGGTATGCCCAGACGTGAGTCCCAGGCTCTCCACACCACTGGAGTCAAGCTATCCAGGCTGATGAAGGCTGATAGCCAGAAACCCGTCCTTGGATGCTTGATTCCGGTCTGGGAAAGACATGGCTTGGTAGTTCGGACTGGACTGTTCCCATGAGGCACAGGGTCAGAGCTGATTAGCATATAGCCAGTGTCTAACCCAGGGTGGTGTGGAGTGCAAAAAAACAATGGATTTAGGCCCAGATCCTTGTACTGGGGTGAATGTATGACATTGTTCTACATTCTGTCCATCAACTGTGTTTTTTGCAATTTTCACCCCGAGTGGGCTGGGTATGCTCAGACGTGAGTCACAGGCTCTCCACACCACTGGAGTCAAGCTATCCAGGCTGATGAAGGCTGATAGCCAGAAACCCGTCCTTGGATGCTTGATTCCGGTCTGGGAAAGACATGGCTTGGTAGTTCGGACTGGACTGTTCCCATGAGGCACAGGGTCAGAGCTGATTTGCATATAGCCAGTGTCTAACCCAGGGTGGTGTGGAGTGCAAAAAAACGATGGATTTAGGCCCAGATCCTTGTACTGGGGTGAATGTATGACATTGTTCTACATTCTGTCCATCAACTGTGTTTTTTGCAATTTTCACCCCGAGTGGGCTGGGTATGCTCAGACGTGAGTCCCAGGCTCTCCACACCACTGGAGTCAAGCTATCCAGGCTGATGAAGGCTGATAGCCAGAAACCGGTCCTTGGATGCTTGATTCCGGTCTGGGAAAGACATGGCTTGGTAGTTCGGACTGGACTGTACCCATGAGGCACAGGGTCAGAGCTGATTTGCATATAGCCAGTGTCTAACCCAGGGTGGTGTGGAGTGCAAAAAAACCATGGATTTAGGCCCAGATCCTTGTACTGGGGTGAATGTATGACATTGTTCTACATTCTGTCCATCAACTGTGTTTTTTACAATTTTCACCCCGAGTGGGCTGGGTATGCTCAGACGTGAGTCCCAGGCTCTCCACACCACTGGAGTCAAGCTATCCAGGCTGATGAAGGCTGATAGCCAGAAACCGGTCCTTGGAAGCTTGATTCCGGTCTGGGAAAGACATGGCTTGGTAGTTCGGACTGGACTGTTCCCATGAGGCACAGGGTCAGAGCTGATTTGCATATAGCCAGTGTCTAACCCAGGGTGGTGTGGAGCGCAAAAAAACGATGGATTTAGGCCCAGATCCTTGTACTGGGGTGAATGTATGACATTGTTCTACATTCTGTCCATCAACTGTGTTTTTTGCAATTTTCACCCCGAGTGGGCTGGGTATGCTCAGACGTGAGTCCCAGGCTCTCCACACCACTGGAGTCAAGCTATCCAGGCTGATGAAGGCTGATAGCCAGAAACCGGTCCTTGGATGCTTGATTCCGGTCTGGGAAAGACATGGCTTGGTAGTTCGGACTGGACTGTTCCCATGAGGCACAGGGTCAGAGCTGATTTGCATATAGCCAGTGTCTAACCCAGGGTGGTGTGGAGTGCAAAAAAACGATGGGTTTAGGCCCAGATACTTGTACTGGGGTGAATGTATGACATTGTTCTACATTCTGTCCATCAACTGTGTTTTTTGCAATTTTCACCCCGAGTGGGCTGGGTATGCTCAGACGTGAGTCCCAGGCTCTCCACACCACTGGAGTCAAGCTATCCAGGCTGATGAAGGCTGATAGCCAGAAACCGGTCCTTGGAAGCTTGATTCCGGTCTGGGAAAGACATGGCTTGGTAGTTCGGACTGGACTGTTTCCATGAGGCACAGGGTCAGAGCTGATTTGCATATAGCCAGTGTCTAACCCAGGGTGGTGTGGAGCGCAAAAAAACGATGGATTTAGGCCCAGATCCTTGTACTGGGGTGAATGTATGACATTGTTCTACATTCTGTCCATCAACTGTGTTTTTTGCAATTTTCACCCCGAGTGGGCTGGGTATGCTCAGACGTGAGTCCCAGGCTCTCCACACCACTGGAGTCAAGCTATCCAGGCTGATGAAGGCTGATAGCCAGAAACCGGTCCTTGGATGCTTGATTCCGGTCTGGGAAAGACATGGCTTGGTAGTTCGGACTGGACTGTTCCCATGAGGCACAGGGTCAGAGCTGTTTTGCATGTAGCCAGTGTCTAACCCAGGGTGGTGTGGAGTGCAAAAAAACGATGGGTTTAGGCCCAGATACTTGTACTGGGGTGAATGTATGACATTGTTCTACATTCTGTCCATCAACTGTGTTTTTTGCAATTTTCACCCCGAGTGGGCTGGGTATGCTCAGACGTGAGTCCCAGGCTCTCCACACCACTGGAGTCAAGCTATCCAGGCTGATGAAGGCTGATAGCCAGAAACCGGTCCTTGGATGCTTGATTACGGTCTGGGAAAGACATGGCTTGGTAGTTCGGACTGGACTGTTCCCATGAGGCACAGGGTCAGAGCTGATTTGCATATAGCCAGTGTCTAACCCAGGGAGGTGTGGAGTGCAAAAAAACGATGGATTTAGGCCGAGATCCTTGTACTGGGGTGAATGTATGACATTGTTCTACATTCTGTCCATCAACTGTGTTTTTTGCAATTTTCACCCCAGGTGGGCTGGGTATGCTCAGACGTGAGTCCCAGGCTCTCCACACCACTGGAGTCAAGCTATCCAGGCTGATGAAGGCTGATAGCCAGAAACCGGTCCTTGGATGCTTGATTCCGGTCTGGGAAAGACATGGCTTGGTAGTTCGGACTGGACTGTTCCCATGAGGCACAGGGTCAGAGCTGATTTGCATATAGCCAGTGTCTAACCCAGGGTGGTGTGGAGTGCAAAAAAACGATGGATTTAGGCCCAGATCCTTGTACTGGGGTGAATGTATGACATTGTTCTACATTCTGTCCATCAACTGTGTTTTTTGCAATTTTCACCCCGAGTGGGCTGGGTATGCTCAGACGTGAGTCCCAGGCTCTCCACACCACTGGAGTCAAGCTATCCAGGCTGATGAAGGCTGATAACCAGAAACCGGTCCTTGGATGCTTGATTCCGGTCTGGGAAAGACATGGCTTGGTAGTTTGGACTGGACTGTTCCCATGAGGCACAGGGTCAGAGCTGATTTGCATATAGCCATTGTCTAACCCAGGGTGGTGTGGAGTGCAAAAAAACGATGGATTTAGGCCCAGATCCTTGTACTGGGGTGAATGTATGACATTGTTCTACATTCTGTCCATCAACTGTGTTTTTTGCAATTTTCACCCCGAGTGGGCTGGGTATGCTCAGACGTGAGTCCCAGGCTCTCCACACCACTGGAGTCAAGCTATCCAGGCTGATGAAGGCTGATAGCCAGAAACCGGTCCTTGGATGCTTGATTCCGGTCTGGGAAAGACATGGCTTGGTAGTTTGGACTGGACTGTTCCCATGAGGCACAGGGTCAGAGCTGATTTGCATATAGCCATTGTCTAACCCAGGGTGGTGTGGAGTGCAAAAAAACGATGGATTTAGGCCCAGATCCTTGTACTGGGGTGAATGTATGACATTGTTCTACATTCTGTCCATCAACTGTGTTTTTTGCAATTTTCACCCCGAGTGGGCTGGGTATGCTCAGACGTGAGTCCCAGGCTCTCCACACCACTGGAGTCAAGCTATCCAGGCTGATGAAGGCTGATAGCCAGAAACCGGTCCTTGGACGCTTGATTCCGGTCTGGGAAAGACATGGCTTGGTAGTTCGGACTGGACTGTTCCCATGAGGCACAGGGTCAGAGCTGATTTGCATATAGCCAGTGTCTAACCCAGGGTGGTGTGGAGTGCAAAAAAACGATGGATTTAGGCCCAGATCCTTGTAATTCGGTGAATGTATGACATTGTTCTACATTCTGTCCATCAACTGTGTTTTTTGCAATTTTCACCCCGAGTGGGCTGGGTATGCTCAGACGTGAGTCCCAGGCTCTCCACACCACTGGAGTCAAGCTATCCAGGCTGATGAAGGCTGATAGCCAGAAACCGGTCCTTGGAAGCTTGATTCCGGTCTGGGAAAGACATGGCTTGGTAGTTCGGACTGGACTGTTCCCATGAGGCACAGGGTCAGAGCTGATTTGCATATAGCCAGTGTCTAACCCAGGGTGGTGTGGAGTGCAAAAAAACGATGGATTTAGGCCCAGGGGTGAATGTATGACATTGTTCTACATTCTGTCCATCAACTGTGTTTTTTGCAATTTTCACCCCGAGTGGGCTGGGTATGCTCAGACGTGAGTCCCAGGCTCTCCACACCACTGGAGTTAAGCTATCCAGGCTGATGAAGGCTGATAGCCAGAAACCAGTCCTTGGATGCTTGATTCCGGTCTGGGAAAGACATGGCTTGGTAGTTCGGACTGGACTGTTCCCATGAGGCACAGGGTCAGAGCTGATTTGCATATAGCCAGTGTCTAACCCAGGGTGGTGTGGAGTGCAAAAAAACTATGGATTTAGGCCCAGATCCTTGTACTGGGGTGAATGTATGACATTGTTCTACATTCTGTCCATCAACTGTGTTTTTTGCAATTTTCACCCCGAGTGGGCTGGGTATGCTCAGAGGTGAGTCCCAGGCTCTCCACACCACTGGAGTCAAGCTATCCTGGCTGATGAAGGCTGATAGCCAGAAACCGGTCCTTGGATGCTTGATTCCGGTCTGGGAAAGACATGGCTTGGTAGTTCGGACTGGACTGTTCCCATGAGGCACAGGGTCAGAGCTGATTTGCATATAGCCAGTGTCTAACCCAGGGTGGTGTGGAGTGCAAAAAAACGATGGATTTAGGCCCAGATCCTTGTACTGGGGTGAATGTATGACATTGTTCTACATTCTGTCCATCAACTGTGTTTTTTGCAATTTTCACCCCGGGTGGGCTGGGTATGCTCAGACGTGAGTCCCAGGCTCTCCACACCACTGGAGTCAAGCTATCCAGACTGATGAAGGCTGATAGCCAGAAACCGGTCCTTGGATGCTTGATTCCGGTCTGGGAAAGACATGGCTTGGTAGTTCGGACTGGACTGTTCCCATGAGGCACAGGGTCAGAGCTGATTAGCATATAGCCAGTGTCTAACCCAGGGTGGTGTGGAGTGCAAAAAAACAATGGATTTAGGCCCAGATCCTTGTACTGGGGTGAATGTATGACATTGTTCTACATTCTATCCATCAACTGTGTTTTTTGCAATTTTCACCCCGAGTGGGCTGGGTATGCTCAGACGTGAGTCACAGGCTCTCCACACCACTGGAGTCAAGCTATCCAGGCTGATGAAGGCTGATAGCCAGAAACCGGTCCTTGGAAGCTTGATTCCGGTCTGGGAAAGACATGGCTTGGTAGTTCGGACTGGACTGTTCCCATGAGGCACAGGGTCAGAGCTGATTTGCATATAGCCAGTGTCTAACCCAGGGTGGTGTGGAGCGCAAAAAAACGATGGATTTAGGCCCAGATCCTTGTACTGGGGTGAATGTATGACATTGTTCTACATTCTGTCCATCAACTGTGTTTTTTGCAATTTTCACCCCGAGTGGGCTGGGTATGCTCAGACGTGAGTCCCAGGCTCTCCACACCACTGGAGTCAAGCTATCCAGGCTGATGAAGGCTGATAGCCAGAAACCGGTCCTTGGATGCTTGATTCCGGTCTGGGAAAGACATGGCTTGGTAGTTCGGACTGGACTGTTCCCATGAGGCACAGGGTCAGAGCTGATTTGCATATAGCCAGTGTCTAACCCAGGGTGGTGTGGAGTGCAAAAAAACGATGGGTTTAGGCCCAGATACTTGTACTGGGGTGAATGTATGACATTGTTCTACATTCTGTCCATCAACTGTGTTTTTTGCAATTTTCACCCCGAGTGGGCTGGGTATGCTCAGACGTGAGTCCCAGGCTCTCCACACCACTGGAGTCAAGCTATCCAGGCTGATGAAGGCTGATAGCCAGAAACCGGTCCTTGGAAGCTTGATTCCGGTCTGGGAAAGACATGGCTTGGTAGTTCGGACTGGACTGTTCCCATGAGGCACAGGGTCAGAGCTGATTTGCATATAGCCAGTGTCTAACCCAGGGTGGTGTGGAGCGCAAAAAAACGATGGATTTAGGCCCAGATCCTTGTACTGGGGTGAATGTATGACATTGTTCTACATTCTGTCCATCAACTGTGTTTTTTGCAATTTTCACCCCGAGTGGGCTGGGTATGCTCAGACGTGAGTCCCAGGCTCTCCACACCACTGGAGTCAAGCTATCCAGGCTGATGAAGGCTGATAGCCAGAAACCGGTCCTTGGATGCTTGATTCCGGTCTGGGAAAGACATGGCTTGGTAGTTCTGACTGGACTGTTCCCATGAGGCACAGGGTCAGAGCTGTTTTGCATATAGCCAGTGTCTAACCCAGGGTGGTGTGGAGTGCAAAAAAACGATGGGTTTAGGCCCAGATACTTGTACTGGGGTGAATGTATGACATTGTTCTACATTCTGTCCATCAACTGTGTTTTTTGCAATTTTCACCCCGAGTGGGCTGGGTATGCTCAGACATGAGTCCCAGGCTCTCCACACCACTGGAGTCAAGCTATCCAGGCTGATGAAGGCTGATAGCCAGAAACCGGTCCTTGGATGCTTGCTTACGGTCTGGGTAAGACATGGCCTGGTAGTTCGGACTGGACTGTTCCCATGAGGCACAGGGTCAGAGCTGATTTGCATATAGCCAGTGTCTAACCCAGGGAGGTGTGGAGTGCAAAAAAACGATGGATTTAGGCCGAGATCCTTGTACTGGGGTGAATGTATGACATTGTTCTACATTCTGTCCATCAACTGTGTTTTTTGCAATTTTCACCCCGAGTGGGCTGGGTATGCTCAGACGTGAGTCCCAGGCTCTCCACACCACTGGAGTCAAGCTATCCAGGCTGATGAAGGCTGATAGCCAGAAACCGGTCCTTGGATGCTTGATTCCGGTCTGGGAAAGACATGGCTTGGTAGTTCGGACTGGACTGTTCCCATGAGGCACAGGGTCAGAGCAGATTTGCATATCGCCAGTGTCTAACCCAGGGTGGTGTGGAGTGCAAAAAAACGATGGATTTAGGCCCAGATCCTTGTACTGGGGTGAATGTATGACATTGTTCTACATTCTGTTCATCAACTGTGTTTTTTGCAATTTTCACCCCGAGTGGGCTGGGTATGCTCAGACGTGAGTCCCAGGCTCTCCACACCACTGGAGTCAAGCTATCCAGGCTGATGAAGGCTGATAGCCAGAAACCGGTCCTTGGATTCTTGATTCCGGTCTGGGAAAGACATGGCTTGGTAGTTCGGACTGGACTGTTCCCATGAGGCACAGGGTCAGAGCTGATTTGCATATAGCCAGTGTCTAACCCAGGGTGGTGTGGAGTGCAAAAAAACGATGGATTTAGGCCCAGATCCTTGTACTGGGGTGAATGTATGACATTGTTCTACATTCTGTCCATCAACTGTGTTTTTTGCAATTTTCACCCCGAGTGGGCTGGGTATGCTCAGACGTGAGTCCCAGGCTCTCCACACCACTGGAGTCAAGCTATCCAGGCTGATGAAGGCTGATAACCAGAAACCGGTCCTTGGATGCTTGATTCCGGTCTGGGAAAGACATGGCTTGGTAGTTTGGACTGGACTGTTCCCATGAGGCACAGGGTCAGAGCTGATTTGCATATAGCCATTGTCTAACCCAGGGTGGTGTGGAGTGCAAAAAAACGATGGATTTAGGCCCAGATCCTTGTACTGGGGTGAATGTATGACATTGTTCTACATTCTGTCCATCAACTGTGTTTTTTGCAATTTTCACCCCGAGTGGGCTGGGTATGCTCAGACGTGAGTCCCAGGCTCTCCACACCACTGGAGTCAAGCTATCCAGGCTGATGAAGGCTGATAGCCAGAAACCGGTCCTTGGATGCTTGATTCCGGTCTGGGAAAGACATGGCTTGGTAGTTTGGACTGGACTGTTCCCATGAGGCACAGGGTCAGAGCTGATTTGCATATAGCCATTGTCTAACCCAGGGTGGTGTGGAGTGCAAAAAAACGATGGATTTAGGCCCAGATCCTTGTACTGGGGTGAATGTATGACATTGTTCTACATTCTGTCCATCAACTGTGTTTTTTGCAATTTTCACCCCGAGTGGGCTGGGTATGCTCAGACGTGAGTCCCAGGCTCTCCACACCACTGGAGTCAAGCTATCCAGGCTGATGAAGGCTGATAGCCAGAAACCGGTCCTTGGATGCTTGATTCCGGTCTGGGAAAGACATGGCTTGGTAGTTCGGACTGGACTGTTCCCATGAGGCACAGGGTCAGAGCTGATTTGCATATAGCCAGTGTCTAACCCAGGGTGGTGTGGAGTGCAAAAAAACGATGGATTTAGGCCCAGATCCTTGTAATTCGGTGAATGTATGACATTGTTCTACATTCTGTCCATCAACTGTGTTTTTTGCAATTTTCACCCCGAGTGGGCTGGGTATGCTCAGACGTGAGTCCCAGGCGCTCCACACCACTGGAGTCAAGCTATCCAGGCTGATGAAGGCTGATAGCCAGAAACCGGTCCTTGGAAGCTTGATTCCGGTCTGGGAAAGACATGGCTTGGTAGTTCGGACTGGACTGTTCCCATGAGGCACAGGGTCAGAGCTGATTTGCATATAGCCAGTGTCTAACCCAGGGTGGTGTGGAGTGCAAAAAAACGATGGATTTAGGCCCAGATCCTTGTACTGGGGTGAATGTATGACATTGTTCTACATTCTGTCCATCAACTGTGTTTTTTGCAATTTTCACCCCGAGTGGGCTGGGTATGCTCAGACGTGAGTCCCAGGCTCTCCACACCACTGGAGTTAAGCTATCCAGGCTGATGAAGGCTGATAGCCAGAAACCGGTCCTTGGATGCTTGATTCCGGTCTGGGAAAGACATGGCTTGGTAGTTCAGACTGGACTGTTCCCATGAGGCACAGGGTCAGAGCTGATTTGCATATAGCCAGTGTCTAACCCAGGGTGGTGTGGAGTGCAAAAAAACTATGGATTTAGGCCCAGATCCTTGTACTGGGGTGAATGTATGACATTGTTCTACATTCTGTCCATCAACTGTGTTTTTTGCAATTTTCACCCCGAGTGGGCTGGGTATGCTCAGAGGTGAGTCCCAGGCTCTCCACACCACTGGAGTCAAGCTATCCTGGCTGATGAAGGCTGATAGCCAGAAACCGGTCCTTGGATTCTTGATTCCGGTCTGGGAAAGACATGGCTTGGTAGTTCGGACTGGACTGTTCCCATGAGGCACAGGGTCAGAGCTGATTTGCATATAGCCAGTGTCTAACCCAGGCTGGTGTGGAGTGCAAAAAAACGATGGATTTAGGCCCAGATCCTTGTACTGGGGTGAATGTATGACATTGTTCTACATTCTGTCCATCAACTGTGTTTTTTGCAATTTTCACCCCGAGTGGGCTGGGTATGCTCAGACGTGAGTCCCAGGCTCTCCACACCACTGGAGTCAAGCTATCCAGGCTGATGAAGGCTGATAACCAGAAACCGGTCCTTGGATGCTTGATTCCGGTCTGGGAAAGACATGGCTTGGTAGTTTGGACTGGACTGTTCCCATGAGGCACAGGGTCAGAGCTGATTTGCATATAGCCATTGTCTAACCCAGGGTGGTGTGGAGTGCAAAAAAACGATGGATTTAGGCCCAGATCCTTGTACTGGGGTGAATGTATGACATTGTTCTACATTCTGTCCATCAACTGTGTTTTTTGCAATTTTCACCCCGAGTGGGCTGGGTATGCTCAGACGTGAGTCCCAGGCTCTCCACACCACTGGAGTCAAGCTATCCAGGCTGATGAAGGCTGATAGCCAGAAACCGGTCCTTGGATGCTTGATTCCGGTCTGGGAAAGACATGGCTTGGTAGTTTGGACTGGACTGTTCCCATGAGGCACAGGGTCAGAGCTGATTTGCATATAGCCATTGTCTAACCCAGGGTGGTGTGGAGTGCAAAAAAACGATGGATTTAGGCCCAGATCCTTGTACTGGGGTGAATGTATGACATTGTTCTACATTCTGTCCATCAACTGTGTTTTTTGCAATTTTCACCCCGAGTGGGCTGGGTATGCTCAGACGTGAGTCCCAGGCTCTCCACACCACTGGAGTCAAGCTATCCAGGCTGATGAAGGCTGATAGCCAGAAACCGGTCCTTGGATGCTTGATTCCGGTCTGGGAAAGACATGGCTTGGTAGTTCGGACTGGACTGTTCCCATGAGGCACAGGGTCAGAGCTGATTTGCATATAGCCAGTGTCTAACCCAGGGTGGTGTGGAGTGCAAAAAAACGATGGATTTAGGCCCAGATCCTTGTAATTCGGTGAATGTATGACATTGTTCTACATTCTGTCCATCAACTGTGTTTTTTGCAATTTTCACCCCGAGTGGGCTGGGTATGCTCAGACGTGAGTCCCAGGCTCTCCACACCACTGGAGTCAAGCTATCCAGGCTGATGAAGGCTGATAGCCAGAAACCGGTCCTTGGAAGCTTGATTCCGGTCTGGGAAAGACATGGCTTGGTAGTTCGGACTGGACTGTTCCCATGAGGCACAGGGTCAGAGCTGATTTGCATATAGCCAGTGTCTAACCCAGGGTGGTGTTGAGTGCAAAAAAACGATGGATTTAGGCCCAGGGGTGAATGTATGACATTGTTCTACATTCTGTCCATCAACTGTGTTTTTTGCAATTTTCACCCCGAGTGGGCTGGGTATGCTCAGACGTGAGTCCCAGGCTCTCCACACCACTGGAGTTAAGCTATCCAGGCTGATGAAGGCTGATAGCCAGAAACCGGTCCTTGGATGCTTGATTCCGGTCTGGGAAAGACATGGCTTGGTAGTTCGGACTGGACTGTTCCCATGAGGCACAGGGTCAGAGCTGATTTGCATATAGCCAGTGTCTAACCCAGGGTGGTGTGGAGTGCAAAAAAACTATGGATTTAGGCCCAGATCCTTGTACTGGGGTGAATGTATGACATTGTTCTACATTCTGTCCATCAACTGTGTTTTTTGCAATTTTCACCCCGAGTGGGCTGGGTATGCTCAGAGGTGAGTCCCAGGCTCTCCACACCACTGGAGTCAAGCTATCCTGGCTGATGAAGGCTGATAGCCAGAAACCGGTCCTTGGATGCTTGATTCCGGTCTGGGAAAGACATGGCTTGGTAGTTCGGACTGGACTGTTCCCATGAGGCACAGGGTCAGAGCTGATTTGCATATAGCCAGTGTCTAACCCAGGGTGGTGTGGAGTGCAAAAAAACGATGGATTTAGGCCCAGATCCTTGTACTGAGGTGAATGTATGACATTGTTCTACATTCTGTCCATCAACTGTGTTTTTTGCAATTTTCACCCCGGGTGGGCTGGGTATGCTCAGACGTGAGTCCCAGGCTCTCCACACCACTGGAGTCAAGCTATCCAGACTGATGAAGGCTGATAGCCAGAAACCGGTCCTTGGATGCTTGATTCCGGTCTGGGAAAGACATGGCTTGGTAGTTCGGACTGGACTGTTCCCATGAGGCACAGGGTCAGAGCTGATTAGCATATAGCCAGTGTCTAACCCAGGGTGGTGTGGAGTGCAAAAAAACAATGGATTTAGGCTCAGATCCTTGTACTGGGGTGAATGTATGACATTGTTCTACATTCTGTCCATCAACTGTGTTTTTTGCAATTTTCACCCCGAGTGGGCTGGGTATGCTCAGACGTGAGTCACAGGCTCTCCACACCACTGGAGTCAAGCTATCCAGGCTGATGAAGGCTGATAGCCAGAAACCGGTCCTTGGAAGCTTGATTCCGGTCTGGGAAAGACATGGCTTGGTAGTTCGGACTGGACTGTTCCCATGAGGCACAGGGTCAGAGCTGATTTGCATATAGCCAGTGTCTAACCCAGGGTGGTGTGGAGCGCAAAAAAACGATGGATTTAGGCCCAGATCCTTGTACTGGGGTGAATGTATGACATTGTTCTACATTCTGTCCATCAACTGTGTTTTTTGCAATTTTCACCCCGAGTGGGCTGGGTATGCTCAGACGTGAGTCCCAGGCTCTCCACACCACTGGAGTCAAGCTATCCAGGCTGATGAAGGCTGATAGCCAGAAACCGGTCCTTGGATGCTTGATTCCGGTCTGGGAAAGACATGGCTTGGTAGTTCTGACTGGACTGTTCCCATGAGGCACAGGGTCAGAGCTGTTTTGCATATAGCCAGTGTCTAACCCAGGGTGGTGTGGAGTGCAAAAAAACGATGGGTTTAGGCCCAGATACTTGTACTGGGGTGAATGTATGACATTGTTCTACATTCTGTCCATCAACTGTGTTTTTTGCAATTTTCACCCCGAGTGGGCTGGGTATGCTCAGACGTGAGTCCCAGGCTCTCCACACCACTGGAGTCAAGCTATCCAGGCTGATGAAGGCTGATAGCCAGAAACCGGTCCTTGGAAGCTTGATTCCGGTCTGGGAAAGACATGGCTTGGTAGTTCGGCCTGGACTGTTCCCATGAGGCACAGGGTCAGAGCTGATTTGCATATAGCCAGTGTCTAACCCAGGGTGGTGTGGAGTGCAAAAAAACGATGGATTTAGGCCCAGATCCTTGTACTGGGGTGAATGTATGACATTGTTCTACATTCTGTCCATCAACTGTGTTTTTTGCAATTTTCACCCCGAGTGGGCTGGGTATGCTCAGACGTGAGTCCCAGGCTCTCCACACCACTGGAGTTAAGCTATCCAGGCTGATGAAGGCTGATAGCCAGAAACCGGTCCTTGGATGCTTGATTCCGGTCTGGGAAAGACATGGCTTGGTAGTTCGGACTGGACTGTTCCCATGAGGCACAGGGTCAGAGCTGATTTGCATATAGCCAGTGTCTAACCCAGGGTGGTGTGGAGTGCAAAAAAACTATGGATTTAGGCCCAGATCCTTGTACTGGGGTGAATGTATGACATTGTTCTACATTCTGTCCATCAACTGTGTTTTTTGCAATTTTCACCCCGAGTGGGCTGGGTATGCTCAGAGGTGAGTCCCAGGCTCTCCACACCACTGGAGTCAAGCTATCCTGGCTGATGAAGGCTGATAGCCAGAAACCGGTCCTTGGATGCTTGATTCCGGTCTGGGAAAGACATGGCTTGGTAGTTCGGACTGGACTGTTCCCATGAGGCACAGGGTCAGAGCTGATTTGCATATAGCCAGTGTCTAACCCAGGGTGGTGTGGAGTGCAAAAAAACGATGGATTTAGGCCCAGATCCTTGTACTGGGGTGAATGTATGACATTGTTCTACATTCTGTTCATCAACTGTGTTTTTTGCAATTTTCACCCCGAGTGGGCTGGGTATGCTCAGACGTGAGTCCCAGGCTCTCCACACCACTGGAGTCAAGCTATCCAGGCTGATGAAGGCTGATAGCCAGAAACTGGTCCTTGGATTCTTGATTCCGGTCTGGGAAAGACATGGCTTGGTAGTTCGGACTGGACTGTTCCCATGAGGCACAGGGTCAGAGCTGATTTGCATATAGCCAGTGTCTAACCCAGGGTGGTGTGGAGTGCAAAAAAACGATGGATTTAGGCCCAGATCCTTGTACTGGGGTGAATGTATGACATTGTTCTACATTCTGTCCATCAACTGTGTTTTTTGCAATTTTCACCCCGAGTGGGCTGGGTATGCTCAGACGTGAGTCCCAGGCTCTCCACACCACTGGTGCAAGCTATCCAGGCTGATGAAGGCTGATAACCAGAAACCGGTCCTTGGATGCTTGATTCCGGTCTGGGAAAGACATGGCTTGGTAGTTTGGACTGGACTGTTCCCATGAGGCACAGGGTCAGAGCTGATTTGCATATAGCCATTGTCTAACCCAGGGTGGTGTGGAGTGCAAAAAAACAATGGATTTAGGCCCAGATCCTTGTACTGGGGTGAATGTATGACATTGTTCTACATTCTGTCCATCAACTGTGTTTTTTGCAATTTTCACCCCGAGTGGGCTGGGTATGCTCAGACGTGAGTCCCAGGCTCTCCACACCACTGGAGTCAAGCTATCCAGGCTGATGAAGGCTGATAGCCAGAAACCGGTCCTTGGATGCTTGATTCCGGTCTGGGAAAGACATGGCTTGGTAGTTTGGACTGGACTGTTCCCATGAGGCACAGGGTCAGAGCTGATTTGCATATAGCCATTGTCTAACCCAGGGTGGTGTGGAGTGCAAAAAAACGATGGATTTAGGCCCAGATCCTTGTACTGGGGTGAATGTATGACATTGTTCTACATTCTGTCCATCAACTGTGTTTTTTGCAATTTTCACCCCGAGTGGGCTGGGTATGCTCAGACGTGAGTCCCAGGCTCTCCACACCACTGGAGTCAAGCTATCCAGGCTGATGAAGGCTGATAGCCAGAAACCGGTCCTTGGATGCTTGATTCCGGTCTGGGAAAGACATGGCTTGGTAGTTCGGACTGGACTGTTCCCATGAGGCACAGGGTCAGAGCTGATTTGCATATAGCCAGTGTCTAACCCAGGGTGGTGTGGAGTGCAAAAAAACGGCGGATTTAGGCCCAGATCCTTGTAATTCGGTGAATGTATGACATTGTTCTACATTCTGTCCATCAACTGTGTTTTTTGCAATTTTCACCCCGAGTGGGCTGGGTATGCTCAGACGTGAGTCCCAGGCTCTCCACACCACTGGAGTCAAGCTATCCAGGCTGATGAAGGCTGATAGCCAGAAACCGGTCCTTGGAAGCTTGATTCCGGTCTGGGAAAGACATGGCTTGGTAGTTCGGACTGGACTGTTCCCATGAGGCACAGGGTCAGAGCTGATTTGCATATAGCCAGTGTCTAACCCAGGGTGGTGTGGAGTGCAAAAAACGATGGATTTAGGCCCAGATCCTTGTACTGGGGTGAATGTATGACATTGTTCTACATTCTGTCCATCAACTGTGTTTTTTGCAATTTTCACCCCGAGTGGGCTGGGTATGCTCAGACGTGAGTCCCAGGCTCTCCACACCACTGGAGTTAAGCTATCCAGGCTGATGAAGGCTGATAGCCAGAAACCGGTCCTTGGATGCTTGATTCCGGTCTGGGAAAGACATGGCTTGGTAGTTCGGACTGGACTGTTCCCATGAGGCACAGGGTCAGAGCTGATTTGCATATAGCCAGTGTCTAACCCAGGGTGGTGTGGAGTGCAAAAAAACTATGGATTTAGGCCCAGATCCTTGTACAGGGGTGAATGTATGACATTGTTCTACATTCTGTCCATCAACTGTGTTTTTTGCAATGTTCACCCCGAGTGGGCTGGGTATGCTCAGAGGTGAGTCCCAGGCTCTCCACACCACTGGAGTCAAGCTATCCTGGCTGATGAAGGCTGATAGCCAGAAACCGGTCCTTGGATGCTTGATTCCGGTCTGGGAAAGACATGGCTTGGTAGTTCGGACTGGACTGTTCCCATGAGGCACAGGGTCAGAGCTGATTTGCATATAGCCAGTGTCTTACCCAGGGTGGTGTGGAGTGCAAAAAAACGATGGATTTAGGCCCAGATCCTTGTACTGGGGTGAATGTATGACATTGTTCTACATTCTGTCCATCAACTGTGTTTTTTGCAATTTTCACCCCGGGTGGGCTGGGTATTCTCAGACGTGAGTCCCAGGCTCTCCACACCACTGGAGTCAAGCTATCCAGACTGATGAAGGCTGATAGCCAGAAACCGGTCCTTGGATGCTTGATTCCGGTCTGGGAAAGACATGGCTTTGTAGTTCGGACTGGACTGTTCCCATGAGGCACAGGGTCAGAGCTGATTTGCATATAGCCAGTGTCTAACCCAGGGTGGTGTGGAGTGCAAAAAAACGATGGATTTAGGCCCAGATCCTTGTACTGGGGTGAATGTATGACATTGTTCTACATTCTGTCCATCAACTGTGTTTTTTGCAATTTTCACCCCGAGTGGGCTGGGTATGCCCAGACGTGAGTCCCAGGCTCTCCACACCACTGGAGTCAAGCTATCCTGGCTGATTAAGGCTGATAGCCAGAAACCGGTCCTTGGATTCTTGATTCCGGTCTGGGAAAGACATGGCTTGGTAGTTCGGACTGGACTGTTCCCATGAGGCACAGGGTCAGAGCTGATTTGCATATAGCCAGTGTCTAACCCAGGGTGGTGTGGAGTGCAAACAAACGATGGATTTAGGCCCAGATCCTTGTACTGGGGTGAATGTATGACATTGTTCTACATTCTGTCCATCAACTGTGTTTTTTGCAATTTTCACCCCGAGTGGGCTGGGTATGCTAAGACGTGAGTCCCAGGCTCTCCACACCACTGGAGTCAAGCTATCCAGGCTGATGAAGGCTGATAGCCAGAAACCCGTCCTTGGATGCTTGATTCCGGACTGGGAAAGACATGGCTTGGTAGTTCGAACTGGACTGTTCCCATGAGGCACAGGGTCAGAGCTGATTTGCATATAGCCAGTGTATAATCCAGGGTGGTGTGGAGTGCAAAAAAACGATGGATTTAGGCCCAGATCCTTGTACTGGGGTGAATGTATGACATTGTTCTACATTCTGTCCATCAACTGTGTTTTTGTAATTTTCACCCCGAGTGGGCTGGGTATGCTCAGACGTGAGTCCCAGGCTCTCCACACCACTGGAGTCAAGCTATCCAGGCTGATGAAGGCTGATAGCCAGAAACCCGTCCTTGGATGCGTGATTCCGGTCTGGGAATGACATGGCTTGGTAGTTCGGACTGGACTGTTCCCATGAGGCACAGGGTCAGAGCTGATTTGCATATAGCCAGTGTCTAACCCAGGGTGGTGTGGAGTGCAAAAAAACGATGGATTTAGGCCCAGATCCTTGTACTGGGGTGAATGTATGACATTGTTCTACATTCTGTCCATCAACTGTGTTTTTTGCAATTTTCACCCCGAGTGGGCTGGGTATGCTCAGACGTGAGTCCCAGGCTCTCCACACCACTGGAGTCAAGCTATCCAGGCTGATGAAGGCTGATAGCCAGAAACCGGTGCTTGGATGCTTGATTCCGGTCTGGGAAAGACATGGCTTGGTAGTTCGGACTGGACTGTTCCCATGAGGCACAGGGTCAGAGCTGATTTGCATATAGCCAGTGTCTAACCCAGGGTGGTGTGGAGTGAAAAAAAACGATGGGTTTAGGCCCAGATCCTTGTACTGGGGTGAATGTATGACATTGTTCTACATTCTGTCCATCAACTGTGTTTTTTGCAATTTTCACCTAGAGTGGGCTGGGTATGCTCAGACGTGAGTCCCAGGCTCTCCACACCACTAGAGTAAAGCTATCCAGGCTGATGAAGGCTGATAGCCAGAAACCGGTCCTTGGATGCTTGATTCCGGTCTGGGAAAGACATGGCTTGGTAGTTCGGACTGGACTGTTCCCATGAGGCACAGGGTCAGAGCTGATTTGCATATAGCTAGTGTCTAACCCAGGGAGGTGTGGAGTGCAAAAAAACGATGGATTTAGGCCCAGATCCTTGTACTGGGGTGAATGTATGACATTGTTCTACATTCTGTCCATCAACTGTGTTTTTTGCAATTTTCACCCCGAGTGGGCTGGGTATGCTCAGACGTGAGTCCCAGGCTCTCCACACCACTGGAGTCAAGCTATCCAGGCTGATGAAGGCTGATAGCCAGAAACCGGTCCTTGGATGCTTGCTTCCGGTCTAGGAAAGACATGGCTTGGTAGTTCGGACTGGACTGTTCCCATGAGGCACAGGGTCAGAGCTGATTTGCATATAGCCAGTGTCTAACCCAGGGTGGTGTGGAGTGCAAAAAAAACGATGGATTTAGGCCCAGATCCTTGTACTGGGGTGAATGTATGACATTGTTCTACATTCTGTCCATCAACTGTGTTTTTTGCAATTTTCACCCCGAGTGGGCTGGGTATGCTCAGACGTGAGTCCCAGGCTCTCCACACCACTGGAGTCAAGCTATCCAGGCTGATGAAGGCTGATAGCCAGAAACCGGTCCTTGGATTCTTGATTCCGGTCTGGGAAAGACATGGCTTGGTAGTTCGGACTGGACTGTTCCCATGAGGCACAGGGTCAGAGCTGATTTGCATATAGCCAGTGTCTAACCCAGGGTGGTGTGGAGTGCAAAAAACCGATGGATTTAGGCCCAGATCCTTGTACTGGGGTGAATATATGACATTGTTCTACATTCTGTCCATCAACTGTGTTTTTTGCAATTTTCACCCCGAGTGGGCTGGGTATGCTCAGACGTGAATCCCAGGCTCTCCACACCACTGGAGTCAAGCTATCCAGGCTGATGAAGGCTGATAGCCAGAAACCGGTCCTTGGATGCTTGATTCCGGTCTGGGAAAGACATGGCTTGGTAGTTTGGACTGGACTGTTCCCATGAGGCACAGGGTCAGAGCTGATTTGCATATAGCCATTGTCTAACCCAGGGTGGTGTGGAGTGCAAAAAAACGATGGATTTAGGCCCAGATCCTTGTACTGGGGTGAATGTATGACATTGTTCTACATTCTGTCCATCAACTGTGTTTTTTGCAATTTTCACCCCGAGTGGGCTGGGTATGCTCAGACGTGAGTCCCAGGCTCTCCACATCACTGGAGTCAAGCTATCCAGGCTGATGAAGGCTGAGAGCCAGAAACCGGTCCTTGGATGCTTGATTCCGGTCTGGGAAGGACATTGCTTGGTAGTTCGGACTGGACTGTTCCCATGAGGCACAGGGTCAGAGCTGATTTGCATATAGCCAGTGTCTAACCCAGGGTGGTGTGGAGTGCAAAAAAATGATGGATTTAGGCCCAGATCCTTGTACTGGGGTGAATATATGACATTGTTCTACATTCTGTCCATCAACTGTGTTTTTTGCAATTTTCACCCCGAGTGGGCTGGGTATGCTCAGACGTGAGTCCCAGGCTCTCCACACCACTGGAGTCAAGCTATCCAGGCTGATGAAGGCTGATAGCCAGAAACCGGTCCTTGGATGCTTGATTCCGGTCTGGGAAAGACATGGCTTGGTAGTTTGGACTGGACTGTTCCCATGAGGCACAGGGTCAGAGCTGATTTGCATATAGCCATTGTCTAACCCAGGGTGGTGTGGAGTGCAAAAAAACGATGGATTTAGGCCCAGATCCTTGTACTGGGGTGAATGTATGACATTGTTCTACATTCTGTCCATCAACTGTGTTTTTTGCAATTTTCACCCCGAGTGGGCTGGGTATGCTCAGACGTGAGTCCCAGGCTCTCCACACCACTGGAGTCAAGCTATCCAGGCTGATGAAGGCTGAGAGCCAGAAACCGGTCCTTGGATGCTTGATTCCGGTCTGGGAAGGACATTGCTTGGTAGTTCGGACTGGACTGTTCCCATAAGGCACAGGGTCAGAGCTGATTTGCATATAGCCAGTGTCTAACCCAGGGTGGTGTGGAGTGCAAAAAAACGATGGATTTAGGCCCAGATCCTTGTACTGGGGTGAATGTATGACATTGTTCTACATTCTGTTCATCAACTGTGTTTTTTGCAATTTTCACCCCGAGTGGGCTGGGTATGCTCAGACGTGAGTCCCAGGCTCTCCACACCACTGGAGTCAAGCTATCCAGGCTGATGAAGGCTGATAGCCAGAAACCGGTCCTTGGATGCTTGATTCCGGTCTGGGAAAGACATGGCTTGGTAGTTCGGACTGGACTGTTCCCATGAGGCACAGGGTCAGAGCTGATTTGCATATAGCCAGTGTCTAACCCAGGGTGGTGTGGAGTGCAAAAAAACGATGGATTTAGGCCCAGATCCTTGTACTGGGGTGAATGTATGACATTGTTCTACATTCTGTCCATCAACTGTGTTTTTTTCAATTTTCACCCCGAGTGGGCTGGGTATGCTCAGACGTGAGTCCCAGGCTCTCCACACCACTGGAGTCAAGCTATCCAGGCTGATGAAGGCTGATAGCCAGAAACCGGTCCTTGGATACTTGATTCCGGTCTGGGAAAGACATGGCTTGGTAGTTCGGACTGGACTGTTCCCATGAGGCACAGGGTCAGAGCTGATTTGCATATAGCCAGTGTCTAACCCAGGGTGGTGTGGAGTGCAAACAAACGATGGATTTAGGCCCAGATCCTTGTACTGGGGTGGATGTATGACATTGTTCTACATTCTGTCCATCAACTGTGTTTTTTGCAATTTTCACCCCGAGTGGGCTGGGTATGCTCAGACGTGAGTCCCAGGCTCTCCACACCACTGGAGTCAAGCTATCCAGGCTGATGAAGGCTGATAGCCAGAAACCGGTCCTTGGATGCTTGATTCCGGTCTGGGAAAGACATGGCTTGGTAGTTCGGACTGGACTGTTCCCATGAGGCACAGGGTCAGAGCTGATTTGCATATAGCCAGTGTCTAACCCAGAGAGGTGTGGAGTGCTAAAAAACGATGGGTTTAGGCCCAGATCGTTGTACTGGGGTGAATGTATGACATTGTTCTACATTCTGTCCATCAACTGTGTTTTTTGCAATTTTCACCCCGAGTGGGCTGGGTATGCTCAGACGTGAGTCCCAGGCTCTCCACACCACTGGAGTCAAGCTATCCAGGCTGATGAAGGCTGATAGCCAGAAACCGGTCCTTGGATGCTTGATTCCGGTCTGGGAAAGACATGGCTTGGTAGTTCGGACTGGACTGTTCCTATGAGGCACAGGGTCAGAGCTGATTTGCATATAGCCAGTGTCTAACCCAGGGTGGTGTGGAGTGTAAAAAAACGCTGGATTTAGGCCCAGATCCTTGTACTGGGGTGAATGTATGACATTGTTCTACATTCTGTCCATCAACTGTGTTTTTTGCAATTTTTACCCCGAGTGGGCTGGGTATGCTCAGACGTGAGTCCCAGGCTCTCCACACCACTGGAGTCAAGCTATCCAGGCTGATGAAGGCTGATAGCCAGAAACCGGTCCTTGGATGCTTGATTCCAGTCTGGGAAAGACATGGCTTGGTAGTTCGGACTGGACTGTTTCCATGAGGCACAGGGTCAGAGCTGATTTGCATATAGCCAGTGTCTAACCCAGGGTGGTGTGGAGTGCAAAAAAACGATGGATTTAGGCCCAGATCCTTGTACTGGGGTGAATGTATGACATTGTTCTACATCCTGTCCATCAACTGTGTTTTTTGCAATTTTCACCCCGAGTGGGCTGGGTATGCTCAGACATGAGTCCCAGGCTCTCCACACCACTGGAGTCAAGCTATCCAGGCTGATGAAGGCTGAGAGCCAGAAACCGGTCCTTGGATGCTTGATTCCGGTCTGGGAAAGACATGGCTTGGTAGTTCGGACTGGACTGTTCCCATGAGGCACAGGGTCAGAGCTGATTTGCATATAGCCAGTGTCTAACCCAGGGTGGTGTGGAGTGCAAAAAAACGATGACTTTAGGCCCAGATCCTTGTACTGGGGTGAATGTATGACATTGTTCTACATTCTGTCCATCAACTGTGTTTTTTGCAATTTTCACCCCGAGTGGGCTGGGTATGCTCAGACGGGAGTCCCAGGCTCTCCACACCACTGGAGTCAAGCTATCCAGGCTGATGAAGGCTGATAGCCAGAAACCGGTCCTTGGATGCTTGATTCCGGTCTGGGAAAGACATGGCTTGGTAGTTCGGACTGGACTGTTCCCATGAGGCACAGGGTCAGAGCTGATTTGCATATAGCCAGTGTCTAACCCAGAGAGGTGTGGAGTGCTAAAAAACGATGGGTTTAGGCCCAGATCGTTGTACTGGGGTGAATGTATGACATTGTTCTACATTCTGTCCATCAACTGTGTTTTTTGCAATTTTCACCCCGAGTGGGCTGGGTATGCTCAGACGTGAGTCCCAGGCTCTCCACACCACTGGAGTCAAGCTATCCAGGCTGATGAAGGCTGATAGCCAGAAACCGGTCCTTGGATGCTTGATTCCGGTCTGGGAAAGACACGGCTTGGTAGTTCGGACTGGACTGTTCCTATGAGGCACAGGGTCAGAGCTGATTTGCATATAGCCAGTGTCTAACCCAGGGTGGTGTGGAGTGTAAAAAAACGCTGGATTTAGGCCCAGATCCTTGTACTGGGGTGAATGTATGACATTGTTCTACATTCTGTCCATCAACTGTGTTTTTTGCAATTTTTACCCCGAGTGGGCTGGGTATGCTCAGACGTGAGTCCCAGGCTCTCCACACCACTGGAGTCAAGCTATCCAGGCTGATGAAGGCTGATAGCCAGAAACCGGTCCTTGGATGCTTGATTCCAGTCTGGGAAAGACATGGCTTGGTAGTTCGGACTGGACTGTTTCCATGAGGCACAGGGTCAGAGCTGATTTGCATATAGCCAGTGTCTAACCCAGGGTGGTGTGGAGTGCAAAAAAACGATGGATTTAGGCCCAGATCCTTGTACTGGGGTGAATGTATGACATTGTTCTACATCCTGTCCATCAACTGTGTTTTTTGCAATTTTCACCCCGAGTGGGCTGGGTATGCTCAGACATGAGTCCCAGGCTCTCCACACCACTGGAGTCAAGCTATCCAGGCTGATGAAGGCTGAGAGCCAGAAACCGGTCCTTGGATGCTTGATTCCGGTCTGGGAAAGACATGGCTTGGTAGTTCGGACTGGACTGTTCCCATGAGGCACAGGGTCAGAGCTGATTTGCATATAGCCAGTGTCTAACCCAGGGTGGTGTGGAGTGCAAAAAAACGATGACTTTAGGCCCAGATCCTTGTACTGGGGTGAATGTATGACATTGTTCTACATTCTGTCCATCAACTGTGTTTTTTGCAATTTTCACCCCGAGTGGGCTGGGTATGCTCAGACGGGAGTCCCAGGCTCTCCACACCACTGGAGTCAAGCTATCCAGGCTGATGAAGGCTGATAGCCAGAAACCGGTCCTTGGATGCTTGATTCCGGTCTGGGAAAGACATGGCTTGGTAGTTCGGACTGGACTGTTCCCATGAGGCACAGGGTCAGAGCTGATTTGCATATAGCCAGTGTCTAACCCAGGGTGGTGTGGAGTGCAAATAAACAATGGATTTAGGCCCAGATCCTTGTACTGGGGTGAATGTATGACATTGTTCTACATTCTGTCCATCAACTGTGTTTTTTGCAATTTTCACCCTGAGTGGGCTGGGTATGTTCAGACGTGAGTCCCAGGCTCTCCACACCACTGGAGTCAAGCTATCCAGGCTGATGAAGGCTAATAGCCAGAAACCGGTCCTTGGATGCTTGATTCCGGTCTGGGAAAGACATGGCTTGGTAGTTCGGACTGGACTGTTCCCATGAGGCACAGGGTCAGAGCTGATTTGCATATAGCCAGTGTCTAACCCAGGGTGGTGTGGAGTGCAAAAAAACGATGGATTTAGGCCCAGATCCTTGTACTGGGGTGAATGTATGACATTGTTCTACATTCTGTCCATCAACTGTTTTTTTTGCAATTTTCACTCCGAGTGGGCTGGGTATGCCCAGACATGAGTCCCAGGCTCTCCACACCACTGGAGTCAAGCTATCCAGGCTGATGAAGGCTGATAGCCAGAAACCGGTCCTTGGATGCTTGATTCCGGTCTGGGAAGGACATGGCTTGGTAGTTCGGACTGGACTGTTCCCATGAGGCACAGGGTCAGAGCTGGTTTGCATATAGCCAGTGTCTAACCCAGGGAGGTGTGGAGTTCAAAAAAACGATGGATTTAGGCCCAGATCCTTGTACTGGGGTGAATGTATGACATTGTTCTACATTCTGTCCATCAACTGTGTTTTTTGCAATTTTCACCCCGAGTGGGCTGGGTATGCTCAGACGTGAGTCCCAGGCTCTCCACACCACTGGAGTCAAGCTATCCAGGCTGATGAAGGCTGATAGCCTGAAACCGGTCCTTAGATGCTTGATTCCGGTCTGGGAAAGACATGGCTTGGTAGTTCGGACTGGACTGTTCCCATGAGTCACAGGGTCAGAGCTGATTTGCACATAGCCAGTGTCTAACCCAGGGTGGTGTGGAGTGCAAGAAAACGATGGATTTAGGCCCAGATCCTTGTACTGGGGTGAATGTATGACATTGTTCTACATTCTGTCCATCAACTGTGTTTTTTGCAATTTTCACCCCGAGTGGGCTGGGTATGCTAAGACGTGAGTCCCAGGCTCTCCACACCACTGGAGTCAAGCTATCCAGGCTGATGAAGGCTGATAGCCAGAAACCGGTCCTTGGATGCTTGATTCCGGTCTGGGATAGACATGGCTTGGTAGTTCGGACTGGACTGTTCCCATGAGGCACAGGGTCAGAGCTGATTTGCATATAGCCAGTGTCTAACCCAGGGTGGTGTGGAGTGCAAAAAAACGATGGATTTAGGCCCAGATCCTTGTACTGGGGTGAATGTATGACATTGTTCTACATTCTGTCCATCAACTGTGTTTTTTGCAATTTTCACCCCGAGTGGGCTGGGTATGCTCAGACGTGAGTCCCAGGCTCTCCACACCACTGGAGTCAAGCTATCCAGGCTGATGAAGGCTGATAGCCTGAAACCGGTCCTTAGATGCTTGATTCCGGTCTGGGAAAGACATGGCTTGGTAGTTCGGACTGGACTGTTCCCATGAGGCACAGGGTCAGAGCTGATTTGCATATAGCCAGTGTCTAACCCAGGGTGGTGTGGAGTGCAAAAAAACGATGGATTTAGGCCCAGATCCTTGTACTGGGGTGAATGTATGACATTGTTCTACATTCTGTCCATCAACTGTGTTTTTTGCAATTTTCACCCCGAGTGGGCTGGGTATGCTCAGACGTGAGTCCCAGGCTCTCCACACCACTGGAGTCAAGCTATCCAGGCTGATGAAGGCTGATAGCCAGAAACCGGTCCTTGGATGCTTGATTCCGGTCTGGGAAAGACATGGCTTGGTAGTTCGGACTGGACTGTTCCCATGAGGCACAGGGTCAGAGCTGATTTGCATATAGCCAGTGTCTAACCCAGGGTGGTGTGGAGTGCAAAAAAACGATGGATTTAGGCCCAGATCCTTGTACTGGGGTGAATGTATGACATTGTTCTACATTCTGTCCATCAACTGTGTTTTTTGCAATTTTCACCCCGAGTGGGCTGGGTATGCTCAGACGTGAGTCCCAGGCTCTCCACACCACTGGAGTCAAGCTATCCAGGCTGATGAAGTCTGATAGCCAGAAACCGGTCCTTGGATGCTTGATTCCGGTCTGGGAAAGACATGGCTTGGTAGTTCGGACTGGACTGTTCCCATGAGGCACAGGGTCAGAGCTGATTTGCATATAGCCAGTGTCTAACCCAGGGTGGTGTGGAGTGCAAAAAAACGATGGATTTAGGCCCAGATCCTTGTACTGGGGTTAATGTATGACATTGTTCTACATTCTGTCCATCAACTGTGTTTTTTACAATAAAATTGGTGCCATCTTAATGGTATCTGAGATATGTTGTATGGCAAGCTCAGCATGAAGTACGTATGTTGATGTGCTGGAAGGCATTGCCAGAACATACCTTAAGAATTTATTCTCTATTCGTTGAATAGTTTCCAGGGTCTGCGTCCCCCATAACCCTGCACCATAGGTGCCAATGGAGACGCATTTAGATTTATAAATTTGAAGAAGCTCCCTGGGTGGCCTTGATCCTATCTTCTTAGCAAAATTTAAAAGTGCTCCTGTTGCTTTAGTGAATGCTAAAGCTCTCGCTTTGACTGCAGGTTTCCAATTACCTCGTCTATCCATATGGACCCCTAAGTAACAAAAAATATCTGCTAGTTCAACACGTTTATTTTCCAAAATTATATTGCATGGTGCTCTGGCTTTCCTTGGGCCACAAGACTTAGTGAAGGTCATAGAGACATTTATAAATAGCCCCCTTTTACTCATATATTGGGAAAATGTGTTTACCGCATTTTGTAGGCCTCTCTTGGTCTGTGACAGGATTTCCGCATCGTCGGCATAGAGGAGTATGGGTATGGGTTTTCCTTTAATAACTGGATAGTGATTGTAATTTTTTGCTAAAAAGGTCCCCACATCATTTCTATATAAGTTAAAAAGAAGGGGTGCAAGAATGCACCCCTGTCTTACTCCCCTATGGATAGGGAAGAAATTAGAGCATTCTCCTTTTTTACCAAATCTCACACTAGCACCTGCCCCAAAATATAGTTCTTTAATAAAAGTTCGGATCCTGTTGTCTAGCCCAATATCCTCTAGAATTTGCCACAAAATATCATGCCTCACGCAATCAAAAGCAGAGCTATGGTCTACATATGTTACGTATAAATTGACCTTTTTGGCATGTATATATTTTGACATAATAAGGGCAAGATTTAGTCCTTGTTCAATTGTTCCCTTTCCTCTGCTAAAACCATATTGCATTGTGGATAGAATGTCTTTTTCCTCGAGCCATTCCTGAATCCGGGTAAGTATGATCCTGCCTGCTGTTTTCATTAGGCCATCTAAAAGCGAAATGGGCCTATAGCAGGCAGGATCATTTCTATCCCCTTTTTTGTATATGGGGACCAAGATGGCCTCTTGCCAGGTCTTGATGAAACCAACTTTATTAGAGGAATTGAGTACATTTGTGAGGATTGGGGCCCAGAGGTCAGGGCAGTTTTTAAAAACATCTATTGGGACTTTGTCGGGTCCAGAGGCTTTAGCCGCTGAACTTTCTTTTAAGGCTTTTTGAACTTCTTCTAGATTAAAAGAAATATCTATCGGATAACTAGATCCCCCTTTTTCATTTATAGTTTTTGTCAGGATAGGATCATCTAAGGGAACAGTGATACTGTAGAGTGCCTGGAAATGTTGGACCCATTCCTGTGCGGAAAAAGCAGTCAAAGTTCTGCACCACTCAGTCAAGATTGTCTTGGACTACCTAATATTGAAAATGAAGCTGCAATAACCATGAATGAGATGGAAAGTGCAATAGAACAAGCTGGAGAAGAAACTTTATGTCTGGAGCAGTTAGTTGCACAACGCAACAATGCTACCTGCAGATCATGACAATAAACTGGAATACCAGAAGTTATCTGGTGAAGCTTGTCATTGCGTAGCACAAGTTTTGTATAAAATGAAGCTTTTAATCATAAGTTAAGTATGGTTTCAAATGTAATGTTTGCCTTTCTTCACTTACGAATGCACCAGATTTTAGGAACAGAGTACAATGTTCTCTTCAGAGAAAAGCATTAAATTGTGTTTGGTGACTTACTGCAACTGACCCCTATGAAAGGACAGACTCATTTTCAATACAGGTCTGCGGGAACAAACTCATAATTCATCTGGGAGTATTGGAAATGTAAATATTTGGCTGAATTTCCAATACAAAGAGCTACTGAAGAATATGCGTCAAGCATCTGATAAGATATATGGAAATATTCTGAAGGATATTAGACTTGGACTGCTGACAAAGGAAGGTTCTAAGAAGGAGGTACGTTAAAAAATGGACTTACAAAAAATTGTTTACATCTAAAAAAAAGCAGCACAACGAATGTAACTAATGTTTAATTTGATTGAAGGAGGAAAATCAATAGTTTGTTTAATGCCTACTCTTCACAAGTGGGCCAATTTTAATGAAGAATTGCTCAAACTGGAGAAGAAAAAAACTTTGGAATTTACAGCGATTGACAAAATACATCACCAGGGAGTAACAATAGTGCTCAATGAAACCCTTCAAGGAAAACTAGATTCATTTGAAAAATCTGTATCGAAGACTGCTGGATTAGAAACGTTTTCGCATGTATGTAAAAACTGCATAGTAATTTTGAGGCATAATTTAACCGTTGAGGAAGGATTAGTAAATAATGTGATGTTATTGATTTTATACATTTTCCAAAGAGAAATTAGTTTGAATACTTGGCCATAAAATGTGATCAGATTGATGGCATCAAACAGATTGGCCTTCGTGTTGTACGTTTTTTTGCTAGTAAAAGACTTACATGTCAGGTACGAGCAATTCCAACTCCCTTTTGCGTATGCTGTAACTATACATAAATCACAAGGTTTACATGTAGATGCAATTTTTATTAATATTGAAAGCATTCTATTTAAAGAAGGTATGTCATATTTTGTATTGTCCAGTTTGGTGTTGGTTGATTTTGATTAAAAGAAAGTTAGTGCAGATACTTGTTTTGTTAGAGTATAATGGTTAAGAAGTGTATGTGCTCCTCACTTAGGACAATATCCTATTTATGAGAAACAACCAATCTGTTCTACCAGATGCTTAGAAAGCAATCAATGGGTGTTTCTGAAAAGAAGCAACAAAGAAAAGATAAGGAGGAAGGTGTTAATTTGAAAACATTGAAATTGAGGGTGATATTGTAGGTTTTCAGCTGGAAAACAGTAAGGGAGTCAACTGCTATGAAAATGTGGTTCTCGATATACTCTTCCATATACCGCATTTTGTAATTTCATTTCAACATAAAGGAGACAACAGAATCTGCTCTCATCTGTGCACTTTACTGGAATGTTTATGTAGTGATAGGCCTGTAGTACATTCTGCTTCAGGCATTCAAGATGTAGTGAACATGCATAGTGGATCGGTAGTATTTTCTCTCAACAGTCAACATTTATTATGGTAGTGTTTAGATGTTTGGAAGAAGAAGAAATTAATATTGACAAATCATTTGGGCCAAATTACAAATGGAAGCATGATTGTGAAGATTGCTCCTTTGCAACTACTGTTCAAATCAACTTGGAAAAATGTATCTAGTTAATATTATCAGACTGTAAAACTGTGTGGCTTATTTAAAAGTCCATTGCACCACCAATGTGTCACTTTTTTTGATGCACCAGTGGTGCAATGGGTCTGTCCATATTTACAAGGCCACATAAAGTCACCCTGCATAACTTTTCATGGCCTTGTAAATATGGGTCCCTTTCATGCCTTACTCTGCATTCCATGGGTTTTGCTGTGGGTGTTCTAATGCAGTATCCATGGAACTTGCTTGACGCATTCCCAGATTTACAACATTTGCAAAACTGGGAATGCATCAGAAACCTACGCCTCCCCAGGGGAGGCATTGGAATGGCACAATGAGGAGAAATACTTTTTTCCTCCTTCCACGCCTACTGCATTTTGCAGCACAAACAGAAAGAGGAAAATGCAATTAATGATTGCTTTTGTGCAGGAAGGTGTCCCTTCCTGAAAAAAAAAATCATTCCCGCTGTGCAGGCACCCTTGCACAATTACTCACAGTTGCCTATGTGCGAGCATGCCAGCCAATTGTGCACCAGCACTGGGATGCATCATATTGCTTTTAAAACCACACATCCATGTGCTTTGAAAATGATGCAGAAAAATGGCTTGCAGTACTGAGCTGCATTATTTTCTTGTAGATGAAGCCCAATGTCTTTTGACAGACTAAAGAAAAATGCTAAACAATATATGACCTGCTCAAATTGAAGAACAGATTGTATGTCTGCCTTACAGATACAGATACGTGGAAAATACATTATATTGATGCTATAATGATGCAGAGCTAATGAATTAAAAATGTAAATTGAAATAATCAACTTAAAAGCAGGTCAAATATAAATTTCTGGAAGAAAGTACACAACACTGGCTATTATCTTTCATGAAAGACTTCCCTATAACTTCAGGACACTACATTGTGTATTTAAAAAATGCAACTGTACGGACAGAATGCAATGACAGCATCTCAGTTTCAAACACAAATTACCTTCCAAACTTCCAAATTCCTATCTCTTCTTTCTTCAACCAAGGTTTTAAGGATTATTAGCATTTAAAGAGTGGCATATGTGTTTGATTTTTATGGACGATCAGTGGGTAAGACATGATTCGGCCCAGCAGGCGTGGTGTCTTTAAAATGGACTCCAAAATGTGAACATATTACACCTAGTTTGAGTAATGGACTGTTTCAACATCATATCACTTTTTGGTGATATATTTGTTTATATTGGTTGAGTACCTTTAGCTAGAATAATGTATTAAGTGTTTCTAGTTTGTGATGCATTGTGTGACTTATTTATAGTGTAATACAGTGTAGTTCGGGGGAGGGGGTTACAACCTACATTATTGTTTTTTACCCGCTATTCAACAATGATTATCTGTACAGTACATTGTGTACGATGTACATGTATAAAAGCAGAGAACCGTAAAGCACATAAATGCTTTTGTAATATTGTAAGAAGGGTGGTGTCCAGTGGAGAAGGATGATTCAAACAAATATATGTGTTTTACAGTGTTACATTTGTGTATTGTTTTTATATTGACATAAATATTTATTTTTTCAGAATTTTAAACTTTACTCTGAAACTTTTAAATATGTCACAATAACATGTATTGTTAGCTCTCTTTATAACAGATCAATGGATTCCATTTCATGAGATATTATGGTAATTAATTCTGCATATAATTGCTATACTATTTATAAATGGATAGAGTAACAGACACCCTATGACTCACTGATGCACACTCAAAGGTACCGTAGGAAACAAATGCATTCACTGGCATACTCACCCACTCACTTATACACATACACTCTGGGACTCACTAATGGAAACACTGAAACACCCATGGACATACTAATACATTCTCCAAATTAAATCACTGATTCACTCATATACACACTGAGACACTCTGGGACAAACTGACACACCCATGGACACAGTAATCCATTCAGTATTCTCTTCAAACAGTTATTCATATACACCCTGTCACACTCTAGGACTAACTGATACATACACTGACATTCCCATGTATTCACTAATGCATTCAATAACATACTCACACAATTACTACTACACACACCCGGAGACAACCTAGAACTCTCTAATACATACACTGACAAACCCATGCACACACTGATGCATTAACTGACATACTCACTCACTCAATCATACACACATTAACATACTCTACAACTCACTAATATGTACACTGATGTACCCATACCCATAAATATACTGATATATTAAATGATATACTCACTCATTCAGTCATATGCACTCTGACACACCCTAGGTCTCACATATATATACACAGACATACCTATGGATACACTGATGCATTAACTCACTCATGCAGTCATACACACAGTGACATACTCTCCAACCTACTAATGCATATACTGATACCCCCATGGACACACTGATTTATCAACTGACATACTCACTTTTGCACTCAGTTGTACACACTCTGACTCACCCTATTTCACACTAATGCATACACAAACAAACATGGACACACTTAAATCAACAGCTCACTCATATACACACCGAGACACTCTGGGACTAACTAATACATACACTGACATGTTCAAACAGTTACTCACACACCCTGACACACTCCAAGACTAACTTATGTATACACTGACACATCATGGATTCACTAATGCATTCACTAACACACACACACTTACTTCTACACTCCCTGAAACAACCTAGGGCTCCATGATACATATACTGCCACACCCTTGAACACTCTAATACATTAACTAACACATTCACACACTTGCTTGCACATACTCTGACATATTCTAGGACAAACTGATACGTGCACTGATTAACCCTGGGCAGTGAACTACGCTCCGCTAATGGAGTTTGCAGAGTTTCCCGCACTCCATATTACGCGGAGCTCGTGAAGTTCTGAAAAACTCTTGTACATGCAGTGAAGCAGAGTTATTTTCTTCACTCGCGTTCACTAATGGCAAGTTAGCGAGCGCAAGCAAGGAAAATCCACCTCCCAGCGAGATTTTTCCTCTTTCGCGATCGCCAACATCAAGTTGGCAAGTACGAGCATGGAAAATAAATCTCCACGTGAGATTTCTCAACGTGGGGGGCTTCAGGTTTCTCATTGCGAGTGGTCGCATATGCTTGCGACCGTTCGTGTTGAGAAACTGCCCGTTCGGGTTGAGAAAGCTGCAACTTTCTCAACACGAACGGGCGAATCTACTCAAGCGGCAGAAAAGGTAAGCTTGTGCTGTGCATGGTGCTGTTTGCAATGATTGCACAGTGCGTACAAGCATCCGGCACTGTGCAATCAGTGCGAACAGCATTTTTCTACCATACTCTGCCGCTTGCGGAGCTCCGCGTAGCGCAAGAGAGATTTTTTTGCACATCGCGTAGCTCCGCGTAGTACAACTCCGCGAACTCTGTCCAGGGTTAGCACTGACAAACCCATCCATACAATAATGTATTCACTAACATAGTCACACACTTACTTATACACAACCTGAGATACCTTAGGAGTCACTAATACATACACTGGCACTACCTTTGACACACTAGTACATTCACTGAGCTCCTGAGACACCTACTCATATACACATGAGCACACACCAACATTGAATAATACATATACTAACACACCCATACATACACAGCTATACACATTCTATACAATAAATATATAAAACAAAAAACACAACTCTTTTTTGATTAATTGGTTAGGTTCTTAAAATATCCTTTTTTATTAAACTTATTTTATTATATTTATATATATATATTTAGGATTCATGTATCCAAACACACCTTGGTATTAAACCACTCAAAAACCAGTTCTGTGTCAACTGTCATGTTATCAAGGTCGAAAATAGAGGCAACAAATATGTATGGTAATACAAAAAAACTTTAGCAAGAATGAGCATCAACAGCGTGTAAATAATCAAACAACAGACATTGTATTTAGTCAAACAGGCATATGACACCATGAACAATGAATTGTCATGTGCGCTAAATTAAGGACCACAGCTGCTGCATTATGGTTGCTGAGGTGGATGGTGCTGCAACAGTTGGAGATTAAACAAAAGGATGGGAAACAGCTTCTTTCTATTGTAGCAACCTGTGGTCCATTTTCTCATGGATGTTTTAATATGCTTCCACATGGAAGAGGTAAAGTGACGGTATCTGTCATTGTACCTGCTACACTCTACTTGGAACACAGTGCTTCTGCTTGAGGCAGATACCGCAAGCTGGGTGAAGAACTCCATTTCCCAGGGTACCAAGGGGCGCACTCGTCACTGACGACATCGCACAAGCCAAGAGGCGCTTAAGAAAGGGCGCCCTTGGCATGGGCGTGCCTGGGCCAAGGGTGGGCCAGTCTGCGTCCGTCCGCGGCCGAACAAGGCAGGGCAGAGACACCCCCCTTGGATTTGAAGAAACTGTCAACCCTGGTAAGAGATATTTTCGCCTTTTTTTTCTGTTCCTTAGAGCAACACGCTGACTAATCATGGGCAAAAGGAAATTATCACTACAAGGGGGAAAGAGCCCACAAAGAGTGTACCTATTACTAAATATCTAAAGAATCCTGTGGGTCTTATTAATAGTGAAATTGTCCACGTGGAGGAGCAATTGACATCAATGAAAAGAGCACTTGATGCCGCCTTAAAAAAGTCTGCATTAGAAGGTGTGACTGAACCTCTTATACCAGTGATCAGTACGAGAGAAACGGGCAAAGAGATAGAGTCATGCGCATTAAATGTAACTAATAATGAAAATGTCCATAAATCATCTAACCCATGTGTCTTGACTACATCTTTAGAGATCTCAGGATCTACAGATGATACATTCCTGATATCCCCCCGGCAATAAAAATGAAACAACTTTAACGAATTACTAACAGCCCTGTGGAGAAGCAACCAATTAAAACCAAAATTAAACCCAAACAAAAAAAGGGAGGAAATAATCCAGGGAAGACTAGAGGGGATTGTAATTTTACAAATCAAAAGCCACCAGGTGTCGAGATTTTATTTAAGAAATTACATGGCAAATTGGACAGTATTGATAGACGCTTAATGTCAGAAATTAAACTGATATATAAAGACATGTCATTTCTAACAGACATGGTCAGTGAGATATTACCATTTAAACCTATGAGTAAGGTAACCAGCCTCTCTAAGCCAGTTTATAACCTAACAGAAAGTATAAAAGAAAATACAGGCCCTGTTACCACTACCAGCGTTGTAAACCATAGAGAGATTATCACTGCAGCAACTTCAAAGGATGTTTTGACATCTCAACCAACACAAGATACAAGGTTACACAAAGAAGACATTTCCCACCCTATAAGAGCACCCAGAAATCTACAATCAGCTAGGACAAACAAAACTATACAGAATGATAATAACATCAAGGGTCCACGAAATCTGCCTCCACAGGCAACTCCATATGTGAATATTTTAAATAATGTCCCTAAATTAGCTGAAAATCAAAGGGAAACTTATGAGTCACTAAAGAATCAAGTGGTCCACTGGATTTCTGTAAACACCAACTTTGGGGCGAACATATTACATCAGGCTATTATTATGTTAAGGAGAGTAAATTGGGTGGGTAAATACAGAAAATCATGTCAGGGAGATTGTGTAGTGGTAAACTTTCAAAGTAGCGATCTGGGGGGTGATTTGCTGAATGTCTTTTTAAATGATGACAAAGGGTATTGTTCTGATAATGTTGATCATATAATGGCTGTTGCATTGGGTTAATTTTATATGCCAAGTTCCAGAAATATCCATCTAAATATGAGATATAATTTGCCGCAAAATATACCACTGTATAACAGGTATGCACCGTTGAGAATATGCAGCTAAATAGATTGACATAGAAAGGCTATATGAGCTGCCGTCCATGAATATGGACCACAATACTAATTATAGGCTGCAAGATGTTGATTTAACTTTACAAATCGAGGAAAATGTTACAGAAGAACCTTTGTATAGTAATAAGGACGACGCCTATATTACTAATCTAACTATTAATTTGGAAAATGGTGATCTAACTGTACTATCCCAGACAGATGATTTGGTTAAGCCCATGATTAGTGATATTGAACATTCTCCCATTGGTAACCCAAAGAAAGTAGGTTCCTGTATACACTCAAGTGAGCCCCTAAATATTATGACGTGGAACGTTGCATGGATTAAAAATAAGATTAGTGATGAGGATTGGCTGAAAACGCTAGATGGGTTTGCAGTAGTTCTAATGCAAGAACAATGGTGTACTGAACCCTTTTTTTGTAAACTTCTATCAAATCTAAGATGGGAAGAGCGAAAGGTGGCTTAGCCACATTTATTGCAGGTACCTCACCCCTGATTTTAAAGAAAATGTTTATTACATCAGAATACTATTAGCTTTTGCATTTTTATTGGAAAGGAAAACAGGCCACCATTGTAATAAACTTTTAAAAATAATGTTTTTGATAAAACAAAGAGTAAGGTCATCAAGCTATTAGAAAATTATTTGGATTCTTTTTTGGAGGGAGTGGGATGGAATTATATTTTAGTTTGGGCGGCTGATTTTAATTGTGCCAAATGTGTTTTTGAAATTGGAGAACCTTGCGGGTATTGTGATCATTTTGGAATAGGATTCCTCATTTTTCACACGATCCATATGAGGAAGCAATAAACAATGTAGTGCATGAATATGATTTAATAGCTATAGAACCCACTACTTTAGATGGTAAAACAAAAACACAATCTTTTGTAGGAGCAAGGTCATCCTGAAACATAGACCACTTTTTCCTATCACTCAAGTGTAGTGACCTGGTGGAAAAAGTTTTGATTAATATTAGTCTTTTTAGTGATAATCACCCCTAATTGTCTCATTGAGATTAAACTTGATACAAAAAGAACGGGGAAAGACAGTGACACCGATATTAATATATAGGGGAATAATGGAATCTCGATAAAATGGTCAGGTGTGAATCCAGCCACATTCATGGAAAATCTTAAAGCAAAAAAACAAAGAGACCTAGAAACCTGTCTGGATAGTTCTTCCTTGAACCCGGCAATTATAACTGCCTTTTGTAATATTACGACGGAAATTGCAGGTGATTTAACCTCTAAAAGGAGGAAGAAAGTTTGTGATCTCAATCCCAGATGGTTTAACCATGAATTTTCTAGGCTGAATGGGGAACTGAAATTGGCCCTCAAACAAATGCCAAGAGAAAGTGTTAGGATTAGCAGTTTGAGGAAAGTTTATAAGAATACTTTGAAAGAAAAGAAAAGGGAGATCCGTAAGGGGGCATGGAAAAAATTAATCCAGACAGCAGAGCTGAAAGACCCAGTTCTGTTTTGGAAAACAATTATTCACCCCTTTTTTAAAGAGAATACTGTAGTAAATATTGATATTGTGATATCCCCGGAAGATTGGGTATCACACTTTGAGAATATTTTTAATCCAGATGCTGCAAAAATAAGTGAGAGTAAGAGGGGAAATTTTATATTGGTGGAGCCCGACAAATCGTCACCAATAATGCCTGATGAAATCAAACCAGCTTTACCAAAAAGTGCTAATGGTAAAGCTGCTGGCTCGGACGGGGTACCCATTGATGTTTTAAAGTATAAAATGGATTTCTGTATACCAATTTCGTTGCATGTTTTAATGCTACCCTCGGAGGTTTATTACCTGCTACCCAGGTTGAAAGCATCACCGTACCCATTTTTTAAAAATGGGATAGAGGGAGGGCTAATTGCTACCACCCAATATTTCTTCTTGATTCCAAATCTAAATTGATGGGCCGAATAATGTTGGAAAGGCTTCAAAGTTGGGCCAGTGAGAATAATATTCTAACAGAGGCGTAGTATGGTTTCAGAAGAGGTATTGGGATGGTAGAACAGTGTCTAAACCTAGAGTTATTAATAGGGAAGTATACATTAGCTAAGGAAGGGGCGCTGCATCTTTGTTTTGTTGACCTTACTAGCACCTTTGACCTAGTCAACCACCATAAACAATGGCAAACATTGAAAGGGCTAGGGGCCCCTATTGATATAATTACAAACTTATCCCAGATTTTTATGTTTTTAACTTCTGGGGTACGGTTTTGAAAAATGGGGGAATGTACACCTGACTTCAGGGTTATGTGTGGTATTAGATCGGGATGTGTATCAGCGCAGTTTTTATTTTCCCAATATATTAACAATGTAGACCCCTTCTTGCAAAATCTAATTGCAGATGCCCCGAAAGTCAGGATTCGCCCCACACCAGTTTTATTATATGCAGACGATGCTGTCCTAATATCAAGGACAGTTAATGGTCTACAAAGCCTAATAGAAAACTGTGCCCTGTACATGACTGAAAAAGACCTACAGCTAAACCTAAAGAAAACTTTCATCATGACATGTGGGAATAATAGACCTAGGAACAGACAGCACAATGCGGGCTTGGTCGTCATTAACAGAGTTTCATCTTTCTCATATTTGGGGATGCTTTTTAATAGGAGTTGCACATGGAATACGCACATTGAATCATGCAACATGAAATTTTTAAGAACTACAGAGAGTATTTTTAGATTTTACGCAAAAATAGGCAATAAACACATTCGGGAAATCGTAGCCCTGTACCGGAGTAAATGTGTCTCAGGGGTCTGTTGTGGGGCTGCGATTTGAGAGGAGAGTTAACACCGCCTCCCTACAAATCAAAAATAATAAGTTTCTAAAAAGATTGCTGGCAGTCCCTAGTGCGACAGCAAATTATATAGTTCACAAAGAACTAGTGGTATTGTATTAAGGCAACACAATAAACATGCCTGGCCTTACAACTTAGCAAGTGGTATGGGCTAAAGATGAAACAAAATGTACAAAGGAAATATTTATGGATTGCCTAGCCCTTGACTTTAGCAGAAAAATACGATGGTTGGAGTACATTTTTAATCTCCTAATATGCTGTAAAGTCGATATTGACGGGAATAACCCTATATTTATACAGGAGTACAGCAAAAGCGACCTGAAGTCAAGATATCTAAATGCCATGGAAAGTGAACGAGAAAGGGTTGTCAGCCAAAAACATTGTGTTGTTTCTTATTGCGAACGGCCACTTCGGAGGGGCACACAGCTATATCTATTGCTGGTAAAAAATAGCCAACAGAGATTTTACTTAACTAGGCGAAGGATGGGTACATTACATTATTTAGTAGCATTTCCCAGAACGGAAAAGTGGTACCTTAAATTACCAAAGTGCAGCGCGATGGAAAATCTACACAATCCACGTTGCATGTTTTTCTTTTTTGTAGTTTTTATAGGGATATCCGGAAATCCATTTTAAAATCCCTTTTTCTATCAAACATGCTTTTTAATTATAAATATGCTTTTAACTTTGTCTGTAGTCTGGAAAATGTGAAAATAATAAATGCTGTTACTCGATTCATGCAACTCACAATTAGGAAAATAAATGACTATTCATATTTGAATATATAGACATATGAAAAACCGGATGAGTATCCTTAGTCCTGTTCTTAACTAACTACTTTGAAAAATTGTGGCACCTTGCACTTTATGTACTGTTATGCACTTTTTATGCATTATAACTTTACAACCCATGTTTGGATGTACTGTTTTTCGAATTTTGTAGTGTATTATTGATTTGTTTTCTGTCTATTTCAGTATGGTATTTTGCAATGTATGTACTTTACATGCACCAGTATTATGTTTTAGTCTGCCTTTTTCTAGCTGATGAATTTGAAATTGCTATTTTTCATACATTTTAATTATGATCTACCGTAGGAATGTTTTCTTTGAATAGTATGCTTATATGGGGGTAATTGTTGCACCAAATAAAGCTGATTTTGGCTTTGAGTTTGACTGTATCTTTTCGCAGGTCCTCATGAAAGTTCTTTGCCACAGATACTGCATTTGGCAATTTTAGCAGAAATGTTCTTTTCGCCTGATGGTATTCTGATGTTTGCCAGACATCACTTTCCTTCTTCAGTGGTGCTACATGTTCTTCATCCTCCTCATTTTCAAGCATAACAGGATATTCAACAGGAGCAGGTGTTATTGCTGCAGCCATTGGAAGTAGTTGTTGACTGTTTCAACACTGAAAACAGCAGATTCTCCAGTTATGTCTTCCTTTCTCTCTTTTCTTTGGGGTTTCATGGAAAAACAGTTGTGGTCCCTATTTGTCCAATGAAATGAGGAGATTTTGCTAGGTTCCCAAGCAAATCTACTTTGCCGATCAGCAGATTCACAGTGCAGTAACGCAGCAATTCAAGTGAAATATACTTAAAAATAAATATGTTGTTGTACATTGTACACATTGTAATATGTCTACCCTATTGACCAAGGTTCTGATTATGACTTTGGGGTGTGGGAGCAGGGCATCAATGCTGCTGCCCCGTTCCCACACCACCAAAGACCACTGCTGCCTGCCTGCCAGATTATACGTTTTTTCATTGTCTGACAGGCGGTCCTTTGGCAGTCCCAAAGCAGTGCCTTTGAAAAAGGCACTAAAATGGGAGTGCCAAAGCCCATTCATTGCATGTCATGGACTCTGTTGGCAATGCTGTTCCGGAAAGTGGGTGCATGCACACAGGGGCACACCATGTGCCCCCTCTGCATGCATCCTGGTAGCCTGAGGTACCTAGGGGCCCTGTAGGGCCACTTAGTTCGCTCAATGCCAGCCTTTTAAGGTCGGGCTCACTGCCATGAAAAGGCTGGCAGTGAGAATACTCGTAAAATGCTTGGCGGTGCTGCACCGCCACAGGCAGAATATTACTGCGTCACTAGGCTGCAACAGCGCTGGAGAAAGGCGGTTCCCCAGCAGTAGCAGTGGGCCTGACTGCCAATCTCAAAATAGGGCGATCAGACCGCCTACGGGTTGTAGACACTGCACTACTGCAGATTTGACGGTCCTATGGACCACAAAACTCGTAATCACTCCTAAATCTGAAATAGCATTGTATTTAGGAAGAATTTAAATGTATACATTTTCTGCGAGTCTACGTTTGTGGCACAACAATTCTGTTGTGATCATGTGATCGGAGTAGAAAACTATAGAGTTGTGGCTGACTGGTGATTACCAATACTTTTTATTTGAAAAAACTGTTTAGAAATGTATTAAGATATAAATAACATATTTCAACTAAAAAGATATATACAAATAAATGAAACAAGAAAAAAAGTAGTGTACATTTCTAAAAATAACTATGAAATATTGCATTTCTTTACAAATATGCCATAAATAATTTTAAAGTATTTGAAAAAAAACATACAAATGTAAAAAAGAACCTTAAAAAACATTGAATTATTCTTGAAAAAAGCTACTGAAATAGTACAAAAAAATAAACAAAAAGTAGTAAAAAAAAACTGAATAATGATAACCAAATGTTATAGTTAGGAAGTAGAATTTGAAAAACCTTAGAAATTCACTGTAAAAACCAAAGGTTAGAGGATCGCTATAGTTAGGCTCAGATTTTACTCTCACAAAACCAGAGAAATTCAGCAGTTATAGTTAACCAAGCTAACCATAAATTAAATCCCCACAATGCACTGTTTATGACTTCACATATTACTCGAGGCATGATCAGTGACATTCCTGATGACATCACTGATAACATCTCGAATTACATCACTCAGTGAGTGTAAGTGTTTTGTAAACGTTTGTTAGACTTAAAGATATATATACTTCTAACATATGTCACCTAAGTGGCTTTGATACCATATGTATCAGTACAAGAGTGGGTGTCTGAGTGGCTATATGGGTGTGTGAGTGGGTTTCTTAGTGGCTGTATGGTTCTGTCAGTGGGTGTGTGAGTGGCCATATGGGTCTGTCAGTGGGTATGTGAGTGGCTGTATTGGTCTGTAAATGGGGTTGCAAGTGGTTTTCAGGGTGGCTGTGTGAGTGGTTGCATGGGTATGTGAGTTATTGGCTCTGCCACTGGTTGCAGGAATGTGTGGGTGGGTAGGCAAGTGGTTATATTGGTATGTGAATGGGTATGTAATTGGTTGTGTGGATGTCTGAGTGGGTGTGTGAGTGATTGTATCAGTGAGTGAGTGGATGGGTTAAGACGCCATAAGAATGATTGTGTGGGTGTGGGAGTGGTTCTGTTGAAGATATAATCAGTGATGTCATCAGCGATATCATTTAAGATGTCTTCAGTGATGTTACTGACCAAGTTATGAGTAATGTAATATGTGAGGGCATAAGCAGTGCATTGAGGGTGCGTAAGTTACAGTTAGCTCGGGTAACTATAACTTTTGAGTTTAAATGGTTTTTGTGCGGGTGAAATCTGAGACTAACTTAACATCACTGTAACCTCTGGTTTTTGCAGTGAATTTCAAATGTTTTTTCCAAATGTTACTTCCTAACTGAAATCTGTAACCTTTGTGAGTGGGTGTGGTGATTAGCTGTATGGGTCTGTAAGTGGGTGTGTGAGTATCAGTGTAGGTGTGAAGAGGAGTGGAAGCATTTACATGAATGGCGGAAGGAACTCTACAAGAATGTGATGAAAGAAATACATCAAGCTTTAATCTCACTTGGTCCTCTTATTGCTACCACTATCTATTTATTATGAGCTACAGCAAAAGAAGAAACATGTTCCACAGAGGACCAAGACACTAAGGGCCAGATGTAGGTAATCCCATTTTTACCGACTCTAAAATACCGAATCTTACCGATTCAGTATTTCAGAATCGGAAAATGGGATGTAGGAAAAAATTCGGTAAAATTTACCGAATTGGTAAAATTCGGATTCTCCGATTCGGTATTTACTGATTCGGTAAATACTGAATCGGAAAATACCGATTCGGTAATACCCATTCAACCCTATGGGCCTCCAGGCCCATAAGAATGAATGGGAATTACTGAATCGGTATTTACCGATTCGATATTTAACGAATCGGTAAATACCGAATCGGAAATACAAAATACACCCAATTGAGTCTGTCAACCAATCAGGAATCATCCACCACACCCCACAACAAAGCAACAGAGGAACCAACCAATCAAATGCATCTACCCCACCCCACTACCAGGAAGTGGCCACACCCATGCAGGTGCAGAGTAACTGAACATTCAGGAGAGCTGTGAGACACTGAGGACCTGGCTGCTCTGAGCTTAGCTGAGATGCACAATGGAGTCCCAGGAATCACAGAGGGATGGATCTGAGCGCAAAAGGAAACTGAAATTAAGCACAGCTGAACTGCAGGTGCTGGTGGAGGAAGTTGTGAGACACCACACCCAGCTTTTTGGTAAGCAGTTTCTGCATGTTGCAGAGTCTGTGAAGAGAAACACCTGGATGGGGATCCAGTCCAAGGTGAATGCCATCGTGGTTACAACAAGAGAAATTGATGACCTGATAAAACAGTGGTATGATCTGAGGATCATAACCAAAAAAAAGCTGGCAGCACAGAAAAAACAAGCCAGTGCCACAGGGGGAGGAAGGAACCGTTCACCTGCACTAACACACCTGGAGCAGCTGGTGGAGTCCACCCTGGAGCCAGAGAGTGTCCATGGGATAGGGGATGCTGACAGCTCAGCCAGAGCTGCAAAAAAACAAGGGAAGCTGCATGGACATCCATCCTCACCCCCTTCCCTGTCCCCCTTCCCCAATGTGGTTGTGTGTATCACACTATAGTACAGGTTTTAGGATTTACCTGCAATGCATCATGGTAGACGTAGTCAGGGAAACAAACATCACCACATACATTACAGAAAACAGCAAGGCATGCCACACGCTACATCCAGAAGCAGTTGAGTACTATGCAAGTGTGTGACAGGAATGTGATTTAATAATGACACACAGGTGTACATCACCACTACCCCAATGTCCATATCTGTCCACAGGAGAGTCATCGCACAGGACAGCGTAGGAAAGGGAGGAGAGGGCACCGCAAACGGAGAGGAGTGAAGATGCAGGCACAAGTGGAGGGCAAAGCACTGAGCCACCACCCGCACCCACAGCACAGGCAGCAACAACACCAGAGCGACCCATCACAGCACAGCCTTTGTCGCCTCTGCTGTACGATTCACCACAGCAGGACCCAAAAGCACTCTCCCCCACACCAACTTCAGTTTCATCAGAACTGGTAAGGCCAAGGAGGCATGATGTGCCCCCTCTCAGAATCTTGGAGACGTCTGATGAGGATGATGGGGAGGGTGACACGCAAAAGGATCCACTGGAGGCAGACAACGCTGGGCAGCAGTCCGCATCTGAAGGTGTGCGTACCGGTGCCAGACGCCGAAGGGTACGGGAGAGAAGCGATGCTCAGGATGGTGAGGGTGTCTTCTGTGGGCTGGAGACCACTATGGTCAAAGTGCAGCACCTGCAAGCAAAGGGAATATTAGCAGTGCAGAGACAGGTGCGCCACTTAAATACAAAGATGGGCAACATTGACCGGGGGATTGGCTCCATGGCGGAGAGCATGAAAGACATGGCAGAGGGAATGAAGGACATGTCGCAGTGCATGATGGCTCTCTGTTAGAAACTAGACTCTGACCACACTGAGAGGCGCCGGGATAGGCAGTGTATACGGCAACAAACCAAGGCCATGAACCGGCTTGCTACAGCCACCTCCCTGCCATGTCAGCGCTCTGTCGCCATGCAAGATGGCATTGTGCACTGCTGCATGGATTTGTCTAGGGAGATGGGTAGAGTAACCTCTGCCATGGAACTACTACTGACAAACCAGTCAGCCAACGCTGGGGACACAGGTGTGGGGGACACAGAAGACACCACCAGCAGGAGCAGCTGTGGCAATCCCATTCCAGACATTCGAAGAAGCAGCAGGGGCCAATCTGCTGAGCCTGGCTGCACTGCCACCGTTCCCACCCAGCCTCGGGCATCCCGCACTGTTGCGCGTGGGTGCAAACAATAATGGTACCCACACTCCACAGGACATGTCAGGGTGAAGTAACCTGTGACCGCCCTGTGAGGTATTCAGACATTGAAGTAGCATGGTGTGCTATCAGTACATTGTCGTAGTGCCCATTAAACTACGTCATTCACATACAAAGCCTGGCTTTGTCCCCTTACTTACTGAGAAATAGCTGTGTGTGATCTCTGCCCGTCTCCGTCTCCCATCTGTGGCTGGCGCAACTCCTGCTGCATAGGGCTCTGGCTGTTCAGTTCCATCATCAATGTCCTCATGATATGTCATTTCCACTTCTGTGCCTTTCTTGGTGGCAAGGTTGTGCAGCATGGCACAGGTCGCAATTATCTTACAGCAGATGATAGGAGTGTACTGCCGTGCACCGCCGCTCTTGAGGAGGCAGCGGAACTTGCTTTTTAGAAGTCCATATGTGGGTTCTACGACGCTGCGTGTTGCTATGTGTGCCACATTGTAATGCCTCTCACTCCTGGTAGATGGATTAAGGTAGGTGGTGAGCACAAAGGACCGCACAGCATAAGCGCTATCGCCTAGGTGGAAAAGAGAGTGCCATTACTTACATACTCAAAATACATTCATCTGCTGTAACTATCAAGGTGTGTCACACTTATTTACTTAGCAGGTATCCTTCCCCAAAATCTCCAGCAGCAAGGCGTGTGTAGATCCCACTATTCTCGAATACGTAGGAGTCGTGGGTGCTCCCAGGGAATTTGGCCACAATGTCTGTTATGATGTTGCCAGCGTTGCATATCACCTGCACATTGATTGAGTGTATTGACTTCCGGTTCCTGTATATGTATTCTGTGGCTGCAGGTGGGCAGATTGGGATGTGGGTGCCATCCATACAGCCTATGACATGAGGGAAGTGTGCCAGTTGATAGAACTCAGTTTTGGTCTTCACAAGTTCCGCATGTGTGTCAGGGAAGCTAATGTAATGATGCATTCTCTGCATCATGGCCTCCAGGAACTTCCTTAAGAAACGGGACAGCCAGCTCTGGGACACCCCACCTACCGCAGCAATCACACTCTGGTAACTCCCAGATGCAAGCAGGTGTAGGCTACACAGCACCTGCACATGGGGTGGGATGGCGTGCGCCCTTGGTGTTGGGTGCTCCAGGAGTGGGTACAGGTCCCTGATCAAGTCCAGGATGGTTTGGGGGTCAAGCATGTACCTTTGCAATATCTCGGGCTCTGTGAGTTGGAAAAGCATAATCCTCTGCCTGTAGACTTGCTCCTCCCTTCTCCAGACCCTCTCTCCTGCTGCCTGTAACCGTAGCCGCCTTGCAATGACGTAGAATGCCGGCATTCTGGTCACACTGTTGCATTTTGGGGCCTTTTTCATAGCCTGCACCTGGTTACCACCTGCTTTCACTCCATGGTAAATACCGACTCTTAAATACCGAATTTCGTGAAATTCGGTATTTTTGAGGTTTCCTACATCTCAATGGTCTTTTTTTACCATTTCTTATTTACCGATTTGGCAAATAAGAATTCGGTAAATAAGAATTCGGTAACTAAGAATTCGGTAAATTCCGAGTCGGTAAAATACCGACTCGTAGTTACCGAATCAGTCTATTTTTTATTCCTACATCTCAAGAAGCCAATTCCGGCCGGTAACGGACGAAATTCGGTATTTTCGGCCATTACCGACCGGTATTTGCCTACCTACATCTGGCCCTAAGTGAAGATGCAAGCCCTGTTCATCCCCAAGATGTGAAGTTGTTTCAATCCACATAAAAAAGAAGCTTAGACTTATTCCTTGGAATATGGGAGGATAGAAAGCAAAAGTAACCACACTGCCCTGAAAAAGTCCACATGTAAGTGGATGAAATGTGCTGGCTGACCTTTTAGGTACACAGTACCAAGTACTTTTTCCATGCCTCCCTCTCCCCCTCAAGCTCCACCCTTTGCCGCTGCAGGAGAGTGCCTCTTGTGTTCGCAGTACTAAGCCAATCTCAGCATCTCCCGGACGGGCCTGCCTCTGTTACCACCCGGCAGGGACCGCGGAGAGTGCAGTTTGTGATTGTCCCCTTCAGAGGGGCTACCTTGTGTACCTTCCCATCTCTCTGCTGCCTGAAGTGGGGCCAGGCCTTTCATGGGCAAAGCCGATCCCGCATTCCTGCTATCCTTCTTGGGGTGGGACTCAGTCCCCCAGCCGGCATCTGTGTTCTTGCAAGGGGGAGGAGCCCCACTCATCACCAAATCCTGGGCTTGGTCTGATTACCTGCGAAGAGGTGCCTCAAGACCTGGTGGAGCTTCCTAAAGGTAATTCTATTGCGACTCCAAGATGTAAAAAAGGAAGGGGAGTCATTTATACCCAATAAGGGAGAAGGGTGATGCTAAATGTAACTCAATGAAAAGCTATTTGACCTCTGTAATGGGCACCACTGAAAATGATATTGGCAAAGTTGAGCCTAGGATGAACTCAGCATTAAAACGGTCTGGCTCTACCATTGTGAAACATATGCAGGTTGACCATACGGAACAGGAACAGAAAGACTACGATAGCTGGACCTGGAATCAATATCTCTCGGTTCGATCCCTGAGCATACTGCCCGCTGGATTTCTAACCCCTGTGTGATCACAGATATGCAATTATTAAATGCACTAGAAGTTATCTTGGTTGGATAGCCCTCGTGCAAGAAAAGATCTGAATATAGAAGAGCCATCTATTTTACCTTTTTTGTGCTAATTTTTCATCCTTCTGTTCTACCTTCTTCTGCTCTGTTTTGCCTTTTCTGCAAAATTTTCTGCCCTTTGTTTTGCCTCCCTGCTCATTTTCCTGCCATCTGTTTTGCCTTTTCTGACCTCCATTTTTGCTTTTCTTGTGTTTCAGCCTGCTGTTTTGCCCTTTTTTGCCCTGCGTTGTGCCTTTTTCCGCTTGATTTTCTGTCTTCTGTTTTGCCTTTTCTGCTAGTGTGTCTTATCCATTTTGCCTGTTCAGCTCATTTTTCTGCCCTCTGTCTTGCCTTTTCTCCTTGTTTTTCTGCCCTCTACTTTCAATACTTCTGCTCTGTTTTGCCTTTCCTGCTTGTTTTTCTGCCTTCTCTTTTGCATTTTGCCAATGAAGAGGGGGCCATATGGTCCACCTCCCCTAGCCATCCAAATATATGAAGGTGAGCTGGATATTTTGTCCAAATACCGTATAATAATCACTAGTCATAACATCTATATTAGCCCTGGTAAAATAAGAAGCCCAGGTATATTCGAGTAGCACTGCACATATAGTGGGCCTCAATATCTAAAGTATGGATAACCTTGTCAGGCTTATTGACCATTATGTTAGTCCAAACATTTCAGGATATTTGAGCAGCACCTTAGAGTATTCAAGTAATACACATGAACATTGGCAATCCTCTGGCATAAGATAGCAGCACCCGTACAAATCATTCTGCCTTTTCGAACACCAGAGTTGCTGCCATTAAACCTTAACATCAGCAAAACTGCTTGTATTTCATTTGCTGATATAAGTATTGTAATGGGCAAACATATAATAATGGACCATCAGCACCCGCTACTGTTTCTATTGCTGTAAAAAAATTGTATTTTGTTGCATCCAGTGTTGCTGATTGACACATTCAAGATCTGTGTTTGCAAAGAAATAATGGCCCTGAGAATAAAGGCACCCTCTGAAGTATGGAACAACACTGGGAGCATCCTTTTAGAGCTATCTGTAAAAAAAGATCTCTTCTGAAAAACAAAGATTTGGCTCAATTTTGCTCCAAATTTTCTAAGACGTGGTGGGCGCTCTGTAAAGTTCCTTCACGTAATGGCTGCATTGATTTTTGTTTCTAGAATGAGACCCTAAAGACTATTATATGAATGAGTAAAACTGAAATCGATTTTCACCATGCCATGTTGTCTCTCGAACTGCAGGACACACAGTTATTAAATATGTATCTGTTTTTCCCTGGATGCTAACTGTACTTTTTGAAACTCCTGCTGATGTGAAGGGGTCCGTGACAGAATTACTGTACTGCCCACACAAGGTGGAGCAGTGTAATTTTGTATGTATTTGTGTGGGGGGTGGGGTGGCTTCCCATACCTTGCAGGTTGAGTCCATAAGCTCTTAAAGCACATAGCAATAGGATACATTTTTTGTACTAACCATCTCCCCTATAAGTACAGAACCACTATCACTGTCTATGGCTCTCAATACGAGTGGCCTAGAGTAATCACAGTTATTTCCCTGTTGTGTAAATAACATTACATCCCTACACTTTCCACGCAGCAGGTGAATTCTTCATGTGAAACATCAAAACGTATACTTTTGCTGAGCCTGGAAACTGCTGCTTCGAATCCCATTTGAATAAATGGACCACTGATGAGGACCCGTAAGTCCTGCGATCTCAGTTGAAGTCAATGAGGGTGATTGCACTTCATGGAAGTTATTATGGAAGATATTATGTCTGTTGCATGCCATAGGTTAGGTTTCTTGAATGAGGAAAGCATTGGTTTAAAACCCCAGGGACATATTCTCAATGAACTATCGCCGAGTTAACAGCACTTTATCGCAGCCAAAGTGGCGAAAAATGTATCGCCCCATTCACAGGCTGGTGTTAACAGCCCATATCACCAGTTTACCTGCGATAGCACAAATCACTGTGGGAACCTGGGCCAGCCATGCACAGAAGCCATCAACAGCATGGCACCTCAACCACACAACAGCAGATTGTGGGGAGAGGTGGGGACCAGGCATGTTGCGAAGGCGGCAAGTCACCCATGAATAAGAATGTACAAAATGCCAAGGGTGGTGTGGATGTGATGGCCAGACTGCAGTATGCAGACCACACACATATCCATTTCGACACACACCGCTGGTGTTTGGGGCACAGTGGACAGTGGACACAAGCATGTCACCCCAGCCAGTGCTGAGGATTGCAGAACTGTAGCTTGTTACGTCCCCTCCGTAGATGTGAGCGGAGTGGGCTGGCCCCACGTACATCAGGCCAGCATAGGGGTGTGAATAAAAGGCACGTGACTCTGGGCATGGTCCTCTTCTGTTCAACAAAAGGGGGGACTGGGGTGCTTTTTAACGAGGTCCAGCAAAGATGCCCTGTAAGAATATACACAAAAAAGGTTTGCTGTTCCTCAACAAGATGCTGCCTAGGAACAGAACAGATGGCTGACGTAGAATATGAAAGGGAAGTCACGCACTGTTAAAGTGGAAGGATCAAGAGGGATCCCGCTCTGTCAGAACTAGGGTCCTCACACACCCAGCAAGCTAGGTGTCATGATTCATCGTTTGGACCTGCTCCTAGTTGGGTCGGCGCTGCAATACCCAACGGGCTCCCATGAAGGGGCTCTTTGTCGGAGATATTTCGTTCCTTGCCGTATGATGAAGTAGGGTGGGTGGCCCGTGAAGTGTAGATACAGTGAAGTGTGTGATTAAAACAAGTAGGATAATCCAACTAAATACTTTTATTCAGGCTGGTTATCCCCTTGACCACAAACGTGTAAAGTGGAAGCTTTCCTGGCTTCTAGGTTCACTACAAGCTATGCATATCTCCTAAGGTCAACATGTTTCTTGCCCAATGGTTCTAGTAATCCGTGGCAATTCTTCAGGACCTAGTATATATGAAGTGAATCTATCTACACTCAGTGGTGGGGCTAGTAGCTACCTACCACTTCTAGTCACTATGATAGGGATATTCAATAGTGCCGTTCAGTGATCTCCCATAGTAGGGGGTATCGTCTCAAACAGTGTGCAGTGATTTTATTGGACACCTTGTAGCGTGGTGTCAATTCCGTTGTTTGGGGAATAGCCAACTCATCTACCCTCCACGCCGGCACCGGATCGGGTCCTCTTCTGGAATGCCCAACGTGTCTGCCAGGGTTGCGCCTCTCACTCCGCCACGAGGCTGACGCTGTCACCATGAGCGGGGTTGCCTGCAATCCTGTGCACCTGCTGCACCCCGGGACACTGGTCCCCGAACCAATCTTGCCCCCCTGCGCACCCTGGCCTCAATGCCCACCTGCCGACACCGGTGTGTGTCGAAGAGGGCCCACCACATGCCTGTGCATCTCCTCTCAGCCCCAGTGCCACTAAGTCTGTACCCCGACATTCATGGACATTCTCTGGTAGAATTACGGTGGCGTCTGAGTCAATGGACTGGGGGGTTGTCTTCATCCTCATGTAGCTGATACCGAAATGTTGGTGGAAACGAGGCTGTAGCTTTCCACTCCTCCATTAGGTGCTTCCGGATGGCTTATGCCCTCTGCATCATGCCCTGGAGGACACCTTCCACTGTTCCCTGCAACGCTCCGCCACATTCACCTCTGACTTCGATGAGGACCCGCTCAGTCCGCGTGGCCCTGCCTCAGTGCTTCGTCCCACGGCGGGGTGCCTGTGCCGGCCACTGTGCTTCCGGGGCCACTAAATCCGTGCAGCTAAAGTCAGAGACCCTGTCTTCTGAGATATTGGATGGCCTTTGAGATGATGGCCTTGCGTCCTCAATGCCATGTGTGTGTGGCCCTGCGCCGTCTGCTGCATCCGGCCTCAACTGCGGTACACCAGAGCTCACACATCAAATCGTATCCTGACCGACCCGGAGGTCGCATCACCACAGGAGGCACACGCCACCACCGCCAGGACCACCTCCAACTGCCAACTGCCAGTGTCGAAACTGTCGTACTGGCAGACTAACAGAGTTGCTCACATCTCTCGAGGATGCCATCATCTGCCTGATACCCTGCCCAGCACTCCAGGTGCCACTAACTTAGTTCACCACAAGTCATCGTCCATTACTGTTTTGGTTATGTCCTGTGGCGACTTCACGCAGCAATGTCACCTCAGGCAGTGTGGTAGACCTGGGATGATGATGGGTAAGACGATGAAGGTGTGAGTCCCCCCACTGCAGCTGCATCAGGAATATCCTGAAGGGACACAATCCTAGATATTTCGTTCACATGAGCGCGCTCAGTTCTAGTGCCCCACCCTCAGTGCACTGCAACTCACGGACACTTCTGTTTGCTCTTTGGTTGACCTCTGTACTTGCTCTGGCTACCATCATAATGCAATGCTGTTGTCTCTGCAATGCTGGTGTTTACTGTTTCGTCTTAATAGTGTTCACTGTTGTATTTGTTGCCAGCACCATCCACTCCATGAGGGCTGGCTTACACTCACCCCACACACATCCAGCACAGGTGTCACTGTACATGTGACCCTGCCAATAAAGGGGGCCAGACGCACATGCCCGTAGCCAGTTCCACAAACTATCTGTGTGTGTCTGTGTGGTCATGATGAGTGCGCGAGGGCCCCGTACCCTACAACATTACATTGTGCTGTGTACAGCGTCTGCAGCCATGTCCTCGCAGGCAGTGTGTTAGTGCTTGGACAAGAAGCTTTGTCGTCAGCCACTCATTATGTAAGGGGAGTGTACTGGGCCACCGTACAGAGGTCCAGCGTGGGTGTGTGAATGGTAATTCCGGGGCTCTGGGCGTGGTTCAGTACAGGAAATGTGCAAATGCATGTGTCTCTGTCGCAGTGTGGGTGTCCTTTGGAGGTGCAGATTTACTAGGACTTGGAGACCCCGTGTGTAATATAATTCCACTTAAATGAGCCCTGACCCCACCTGCACCTGTTCAGCCAACTCCTTTTGGCATTCTGACACCTGGCATTTGAATGCGATGTGTGCCTTGGTGGTGTGTTGGGTGCCAGCCGTGCTTGCAGGTGCATCCTGCTGTGTGGTCTGTGCAGGGGCTGGGTTCTCCTCTATCTAGCTTGGCTGACCTGGTGGTGGGTTGCCTGGGATGTCCATGAGATGTTGCAGGGCATCGATGTCGAAGGTGTGGTGGTCCTCTCCAGCATCACTGATGGGTTGTCTGGTCTGATCTGCTGGAGTTTGTTTGTCCCTCTGCAATGTGAAGGGGAGATGCATGTTGACATTGGGTTGACATTTATGTATGTTTGCGCATTGTTCTTGTTGACATGCAGACTGAATGACAATGTGACTCTTTGGGCAGTGTTGCCAATTTGAAGCGGGACAGTGGACTTTTGGACTACATGACGGATGTGAGGTTGTATGCATAAATATGAATCTAACGTTTTCCTGCTCTGTTTGATGTGTTTGGCCTGTTTCTGCGCATGAGCAGACCCAGTTTGTCCCCTGTTCTGCAGTGTCGGTGTTGCACTTTGTACAGCATTGTTGTGGGATGTGCTGTTATTGCTATGTGTGTGCTGCAGTGTGCCACGGGGATCAGGGACATGATCCAGAGTCATTGTGGGTGTGCTGTGTGCTACAGAGTGCTGTGCATGGGTGCTGTTGTGCCCATCTCCCCCGCCCGCCCAGTTCCTGGTCGTTACTCACCCTGCTGATGTTGTGTAAGGTCATCTTGAGCTGTTTCCGGATTCCCACCTCCTTGCACTGTCTCCACACTGAAGACTGTGACTTCCATTTCCTCCAGCTCCTCCTGTGGCGCAGGACTCCCACCTCCTGTCGCCGTTGCTGCCTTCCTGTTGGCAGCAGGTTTGTGCTTGGTGTGGCTTCTCACATCATGCCAGCGCCTCTTGACCTCCTCGACTGCATTCACATTAGTCTCATTGTGGGTCAGTTGATGGTAGTGTACTGTTACCTCCGAGACGCTGACCTGGTTTTGCTGAGGACTGCACCTCGTCTTCCTCTTCCTCTTCACCTTGCCTTCCTCAACCCCGGGGTTTCCCTGCTGGTGGTCTGTGGGGCTTGTGGGGTTGGACTCTGCACTGGGTCCGGGTGCATCCATGTTGCTATGCACTTTGGATTGTTTCTGTTGTATTGTTTTTGTGGCTTTTATAGTGCATTTTCCTGCCAGACGGTTTGGGTTTGCAGACCTGGTGTTGGTTGTTGCTGCCTTTTTTTATCAAGGGTGGCCTCATTGCAACTTTTTTTGCGTTTGTGTTTTGCATTTTTGCTGTGTGGCGTTGATCTTAACAGGGTCATTTGACGCGTTATCTGGAGACTATCGCATGGTACCGCCGTATTGTGAATACTTAGTTAACATTGCGTAACTTTCCCGTGATAGACTGCGATGTTGAGTGTTGTGTTAAGTTACTTTTGCGATGGTTATCACACGTTCTTGAGAATATGCCCCCCAATGTTTTGAAGAGGCAGAATGAGGTGAATAAGTCGAATGTTCAAACATTGGCCATGTGTTTTTATCCAATAGAATTGCTTTATATTCAGATTTGAAATTCTTCATGATAGAAGCATATTTTTCAAAAGCTTTCCTTTTCTGACACCAGTGAGGAGTTAGGGGTTATTACCCAATGTGTTGCGAGGTGAAAAGAGGCACCAAGTGGCGCAAAGCATTGCATCTTTTAATTTACAATTTGCAAGGCCAAATTGCACAGGGTCATTTTAGCACCCGCACAATCCCTCAGACATTTGGGCCTTCATTTTTAAAAAATATCTTGATTGTAACTTTAGTTTCAAACACATTCCTTAAATGTGTTTGGGGCCAGCAACGTTTACCTTGATCTTCGAGCTATATTTAGAGTGAATCTTGAAAATTAAATTAAATAAGAACGGGCATTTTGACTCACAAGAATCGCGCTATAGGCATGGTTACTAATGAGAGGCAAGAATTGGTGTAAGTATTTTTGAAGTTTTACATTAAGGGCCTTATTATGACTTTGGTGGTTTTCCAACAGCGCTTCCACCATGCTGTCTGCTGGAAGCTCTGGTGCGCCCGCTCGCTGGATTAGGAGTTTAATACTCGTCGAGCTGGTGGTACTGCGGCGGTCTAAAAGCGGTGGTCTGTAATGCTCATGGGAGATCCTAACATGCAGCCTGATGCTGTATCTACGACTGTAGCACATTCTGACATGGTCCAACTGGCCCATTCGCAATGCTCTGGGCAGGCCCGCAGTTTGGCGGTGATTGGACCGCCACCGCGAGTACAGCGGTCATTTGGACCACCGGACTCGTAATAATGCCCTGAGAATGCTAGTTAATATAGAAATGCTGCATACAGATCCCTTGTTATTAAAAAGTGGCAACATTGCTTCGTAGCCTGTTATTTATGTCAACATTTTCACTTATGATAGTTGTATTACATTATATTTTACTGTAACTTTCAGACGAGAATTAGAGAGGTTATTGTCTATCAAAGTCAGTGTGAAATGACCCACGTATGACTGTCTATCCATGGGAGTGTTTTTGACTACATTGATGATGCTCCTTACATCTGCAGTGAGAAAAATCGTGGGCAATTTATTTCTAAAAAAAAAAGGCTTTTTCCTTTGAGAGGGATAATATGTGAATTCTGTCCTTTTAAAGTAAGGTAAAAAAAAAGCAACAAAGTCAGTGCGACAATCCTTTCATCTCAGAAGAATCTGGTGTCCCATCTTACCTAATCGATACATGGCTCTACTTTGTTCTGCCAAAGAAGAAATGGCATGAACAAAAAAATAGATATTCTTCCCTTATGGAGGTTTCATTGTCCATTTTACTACAGTGGGTGCTGGGAAATAAAAACACTGTGGATCTGCTTGAAAACAAGCATTTTAATTTATAATTGTTGCTGCAGAGATAGGAAATATGAATGAAGTTTGGGTAATGAAAAAGAAATAATTCCTAATATCTTGGAATATATGATTTTCTTTTTCCCTTGGTAGGTTCTTCTAGCACACATGTACGCTTTTTCAAAAGCAACAAGTAAAATATAGGACAATAGATGATGTTTTACTTAACATCTGCTATTCAGTATTAATAGGCATTACATTGACCAAACAACAATAAATAGATAAGTAAGTAAACAAATAAGTAAAATGCTTTAAATGTGTAATGATTGCTGTACCTGGCGCACTCTGCAGGGTCACCCCCCAATTTATTTTGCCATTATCCTCCACTTTTTGCTGAGTTTGTTTTTGTTGGCCTTGTGCACTTCGTCCATGCTAATCAGTGCTTGCGATCTCTCTTCATAACATGGGTAAATTGGCTTATACCCAATTGGCATTTTTAATTTAATCTTAAATCCCTTGGAGAGGATAACATTGGAGTTAGCTTATTACATTTTATAAGTGTCATTTACAAATAGGAACAGGTACTAGCTCATGTTTGGTGTCCCTGCAATGAAAATGTAAAATCCTAACTTAGTGACACTTTTTTTGCCCTCTGCTCTTTTGTGCTTATAGCCTAGCCTGCGTCATATGACTAGGTACAATTAACAGTTAAACTTTATGAATTCCTTGCAGACAGTCACAAATAGAGAGATTAGGAGTGCCTGAAATAGGCAATCTGCTGCCAAGATGGGGAGGGTGCGGAGCTCAGCATAGCCCCACATACTAATAGACCAGTTTGCACCAAGACCACACCACCCACACCACTATTCAATGTTAAGATCTGTAAGTTCAATTATTCACACTGCAGCAGTGACCACTCATTGGCACCACCAGCTCAAAGTTCCAGCAACACCCGTCCGGGAGGCCTTGCCTGCTTTTTGCGCTATCCCAGCAGCATCCTGCGATACTCTCCCTGCTCCTCGTGGCCCCTCTAACACAAACTCCTGGCACAGACTTTGAGAAGGTAAACTTCAGCTGGACTAAGCTGGTGATGATATCCAACCTACCCTCTATTAAGTGACTTTGATCCAGTCCAGCACAACCAGACATCATGAGTCATCGTGTTGTGCTTTTTGGTGCTTTCTGCGCTAGGCTACCCGGGCTCAAGCACTGGTTAATTTAGTGACTTTTGTGGTTCACCCTACAAGGGATTGTGGCTGTGGCTTCACCAGGGCGTACACCCCAATCAGCAAACAAGCCAATTTCTAACAATTATATTAGGCCAAAATCATAAATTAATATGATCCATGACCCGGAATCTTAGTACATCTGTCTCACATCTCAGAGGTATTATCTATAAGAACTTTATAATTACAAATACTATGATAAAGAATTACTTTTATATGTCCTTCTTTTTGTTTGATGACCCCCACATCAGAATTTTCTGATTTTGTTCTCCTTTGCCAGATCTTTCCTGTACATCTCAAACCCACCATAAGGTGGGAAGCATGGCACTGTTTGCTTCTTATATTGAATCCACAGTTGTACCTGACGATGAAGTTTTCTTATGAGATTAGTGGTACAAAGACTGTGTAGGGCACTATCTCTCTATATAGTGCACTAAAATGAAGTACACTGTTCAAGGAGGTAAGTGAGATACAGATTGGTGTACAGAGGCAAAAGTAGATTATACTAACACTCTATTCATGGTAGTGTGTGTGAGCAGTTAGTCTTATCAGAGGGTAATGCTAAGCATCTGTTGTGCTCACTGAGGTAATACATGAGACACATACTCAAGAATAAATCAGAGACCAATTTATAAATATAACACAGATTTAATGTAATTTTTTAGGCAAAGAACTTTGTTATACAGTAAATACTTTTTATGTTACGAATTGTTCAAGTTTGCAAAATGAATTGCTTTTGTGCGCAATTACGCACCCTTGAGGTCAAGGGGAGAAAAGAGTATAGATGAATATAAAATCACACAGTTGGATGTCAAGGTTCTCCTCCAGAATTTTAGTAGGTAGCAACACCAGGTCCAATGTTCCACCAGTGGATTCTCTGGAGAATTCCAGATTTGGCTCGGAGCAGGGTGCTGAGGTCATTGGTAACTGGTGCACTGCGAAGAAAGGAACAACCTGAAAATACACTGCACAAGTGGACTTAAAGGAGGTGCGTCTCAGGGGTCCCAGCAATGGAACAAGTTGCAAGAGCGTCAGGACCATGGGAGCACAGCTGGTTTGTTCGTACTCAGGCTGGGTATGCTGGGTGTAGAGTAGAAAAGTCAGCTATGCTGTGCGCATGACGATTTCCTCACCGTCAGGAGCAGACAGCTTGGAGAGGTGATTCCAGGACAGCTGAGCCACTCACAAAGTATCTCAGAGTCCAGGGGTCTCGGCGTCCCTCAATGGGTGCTTGCTTACTGAGCAGTTGGAGTCCATAATGGGCTTTTCATCTTGGTGAATGCTGCAGTGGTTAGGGTACCTTGGGTATTGGTGTGGCCCGGTTCCAGTAGGTCCTGGTGTCTCGAAAGTTGTTGGGGAGACAGATCAGACCCTCCAAAGCTTATGTATCACTTTTCAGGTGCTGCATCAGAGTTTCTGGGGAACAGCAAGTCAAGAAAACAGATTCTGAGGTTCGGTGCCTCTGGGCTGCAGGGGAGCGGTACCTTGAAGGGAGTTCTTTGGTGACTTGTAGAAGGTTGGAGGAGCTCTGAGGTTCTTGGAAGCCTCACAGTTGCAGGATGAGACACCACACCATGACTGTCGAGTCCTTAAGGCAGTATGCAGAGATTGGCACTAATTTTCCTGAGGAAGGCTTCAGTTTTTAGGTCAGCAGTTCTGGTTTGTCCACTTAAATACTAAAGGTAGTGGAATCGAAGGGGGGACAGGTAGTAGCCAATGGGCCACCTTCCTTTAAGATGTCTAAACCCTTTATGTGACCACTTCCTATGTGAAGGGGCACTACACTGACCCTAATTGGCGATTGCCCCACAAACCAAGATGGAGGGAAGTGGTCACTGTAGGGGCGGTGCTGGCTGAATGGGGACCCAGATCAGATCAGATCAGATAAGATCAGAAAAGCTTTATTCGGTTTGCATAATACAACCATAAAAGCGACAATAAACAATAGAAATACATGCAATTACATTAGATCATAAAATACAAAATTGTTATTTACCTTACTGATGGCATATTTATCTAAGCGTTCTTACCAGGCAATAAATAGCACTTGAATGGGAAAACATTATTGATAAATATTTAAAAAAGTGTGAATTACAACTATCACAAATAAACTAAAACAACAAATATAAAAAACTATTTCATTTAAAAGCATTGTACTAAAACAGTATCCTTGCTAAAAATGTATACATTTTTTTACTAAAGTGACATATGCATAAGGAGAACTTAAATTTATAACAGCACAACGCATGATGTGCATATTCATATTCTCATACAAAGTGACGTGCTAAAAGTACAAGTGCAGGTAGAAGCCAATATTCGCTGTAATGTTAGGTTCAAAACTCGGCTTTATACCCCAGCTATATACACATTGATGTAGACTAGCATATACTTATCCCAGAATACCGATTGCAAATTGTTATAATACTATTGATTTCCTGGCTGCTCTGCATTTTAATGTAAATAGTGCAACCCGAAAGCAAATATCTGTATTCTCAAGGGCACATAGTAAATTCATTGCGTCCACTGTTTTACGTACATAATATTTTAAAAAGATAGACTTCAAATAAAATTTCCTAAAGGATGAATAAAATTTGCAAAATAATACAAAATGACAACAACTCTGGTTGGAGATATTGTCACAAGGACATTTTGTGGAAGACCTTTCTCCTATTTCTGGGAAGGATACTAAATGATGGACAATCCCCAACCTCAGGCGTATCAAGACGAAACGGTGTGAAGGTCTTGACACCTCCGTTAGGTTTGCCTGAAATCCATTTTTGAGTCTGAGTTGTGTATAAAATATAAAAGTTTTTTGGGGCCTAATTAGTTTTAATCGCTCTTCCCTTTTGTATAATAAGAACGAGTCTTTAATTTCTTTCTTTGTAAAGGGGATTGCGTATTCTGACTCCTTTAAAATGTTAAAATCAAACAAGTTACTACACCAATAAATAATATAGCTCAACCAAGGGATGCGAGAACAATAATCTAATTTAAGACAATCTCTAATTATTCTCTGTGTAAACTCGGTCTCGCTCTTATCCCAAATTGAACGCCATAATAGCAATGTGCGTAGAGCTGCTAAATCCGATATATAATAGAGGCCAGTTTCTTGGTGGATTAGATAGGTTGAGGCCGACGCTGGGGTACTCAAAAGCCGTTTTAAGAAGCAGTTTTCGTTTTTTTTAAGTTCGACTGTGGAGGAGTGACCCCGTATTCCAACTCCATAGAGAGCTGAGGAAACACATCTAGCATTATAGATGGTCACCATATCTTTTATCCTCCGGTCCCCTAGTTTACTTGCGAAACGAAAAATCCCATTTGTGTTCCTTATCATTTTAAGTTTGATATTTTCTTGCTCGCCTGCCCATTTACCATTTTGTTCAAAGATAATGCCCAAATAACAGAAAGTTTTAACGGCTTGTATTTTTGAACCATCAGGAAAAAAAAGCCATGATGTCTTCTTTGTCTTCCCGCAAGCCATGGAATAGGTCTTTGACTTGTTAATTAAAAGTTTCCTTGCCTTTATAAAATGTGCAAATTCATCAATAAGCCGCTGAAGGCCTAAAGGGGTGCGGGAAATTAAAACAGCATCATCTGCATACAGCAGAACAGACACCACTGTACCATCAATTATTGGGGCATCTGCTGGGGTGTTATTTAATATTGTAACTATTTGATTAATAAAAAGAGAAAATAAAAGGGGGGCCAATAGACAGCCCTGCCTTATACCTCTTTTTACTGGAAAAAAAGGAATTCGTTCACCTGTAGGCCCATATCTTACACTACATGTCAACCTCTCGTATACTCTGGCCAGAAAAAATACTATCTACTCCGGGGCCCCAGATTCGAGCAACACTATCCACAAAAGGGAATGGTCCACTAAATCGAACGCGCTACTCAAATCAGCAAAGCACATAAACAAGTTGCCCTCTTTGGCTACAGTGTATTTGTTGATGAGAAGATCTAAATTAACGCATTGTTCGATTGTTCCCATACCCTTACGGAATCCATATTGCACTGGTGTTAAAACCCCTTTTTCTGTGGCCCAGGTTTCCAGTCTTTTTAAAAGAACCCTGCTTATCACTTTTATGGAGGAGTCCAGCAAGGAAATTGGCCGATAATTACAGGCCTCCGAACGTGACCCCTTTTTAAAGAGTGGAACAATAAGTGACTGGGCCCATGTAACAGGGAAATTACCCAGGGCTGCAATATTAAAGATTGTTGTCAGAATCGGGGCCCATAGATCCATCAGGTCCTTATACAGGTCTATCGGGACACCATCCGGGCCCGGTGCTTTTCCCCCCATTACTGTTTATTAGCCCTTCCCTCACCTCTTCATCAACAATTAATAACAGTAATCTTGGCCATGTAAAATCATTATCTGAAGGTAAAATTAAAACCAACCTATCAGGATTAAAAATCTTAGAAAAATGTTGAATCCATTCAGTGCAATTTATGTGAGATGTCAGTTCGGGAGTACAGTTATCCTTTAAGAAAGGACTGTTAACAGTGTCCCAAAAAAGTTTGCTGTTTTTGGTGTCAGAAGCCATGCTTAGTTTGTCCCAGGCATCTTGCCGCAGTTCTTTTTTATGCATCAGCAGGGTTTGCTTATAAACCTTTCTGAACTCCTGGATAATCAGTTGGTTACGAGGCTTGGATCCTAGCGCTATTTTAAGTTGGTGTAATGCCTGAGTGCACTTGCGTTAAACCACCTCGTGCCACCCTGTATTTATTCGCTATGGGGATTTTAGTTAACAGTTTTTTGATTACATTATTTATTTCGGAGAAAGTTGTTAATAAAGTTTCAGGTACAACATCCTCTTTAAGGCAGTAGTCAAGAGCATCCCTACATCTGGTGACCACCTCTTTTTGAATCGTCGGGGGATCTACACCATCCCACTTTATTCTCACCCTGTTGGGCCGGACAGGGATAATATCTACAAGTCGGTCTCCAGTATTAGGTATTTTTCTACCCCAATCTAGTAATACTATAGAGATGCTATTATGGTCGCTGACCGCCTGCTCCTCTATCCAGAGATCTTTAAAAGAACTAGTTCCTGAAATTGCAATGTGGTCTATATTAGTGTTCCCGTTCCTCCCCGTGAATGTTGGACATTTAATATGTCCTTTCTTCATTGAACAATCTAACAGCTCAAGATCAAATGTTGCCATAAGTGTATTGAGTGCCATACCATAATTACAATGTGGGAAATGTATGTTATGATCATCATTTACCATGGTGGTACTATGGGTCTTCATGAAACCACATGAATTAGTTAATGTCGCTGGGCAGACCCGAATGTTGAAATCACCCACCCACAAGATAACCACAAGTTTCCTAGAAAGGTTCAATACTCTATCTAACTCCTTCTCAAGTGGTACTAATGGTGATTCTCTTTCCTTATTGAAAATGTTATTATAATAGTTTATTAAAACCAGGTCCCTACCCTTCACAAACGTTAGTCTCAGGATTTGGCTGTAGTTACCAATTGGTGTATAACTTAACACTTTACACCCATTTAGCTTAGTTGATATAAGTAACAGCAGCCCCCCTTTAGCCCTTCCTGTTTGAGAGGGTACGGCATTAAGACAATAAGATGTATATCCTTCCACAACGACCTCTTCGGTACACCATGTCTCTTGTAGGCAGACAAAGTCACTACCATACGTAATGAACTCCTGCCAGAATGGGGTGTCTAACTTTTTATTTAGTCCTGCAATATTCCAGGTGTTTAACGTGTACCCTTCCTGTTCTACGCTTTCCATGCCCAGAATCACTTCTAAGTTTGGATCAGAATTTGGGTTTGTGTTTGTATTAGTGGGGGCACCCACCTTTACCAAAGACTCAGCAGGGACAACCAAAACTGACTTACAGGTCGGACTGTTCTCACTAATTCCAGCAACTGTGTACTCCGTATTATTACCCATTTTTAGATTTTGTCTGTTTCTTTTGCCACAACCCTTATCAAATGTGTGCATCTCGTCTGCCTCAAACCCAGGTGGTGCCTTTTCCGTAATTGTATGTCAATCATTTTCCTCCATCCTGGATAGGCATTCATATCTGTTAATCAGCGGGATGCAGGGTTGCGATGTGTATTCTACTCGTGGGAGGGGCACACAATTTATGGTATTATGGGCCAAAAATCTATGTCTATAAAAGTACCCCAGAGGCAATAATGTCATGTTGAATTCTCTGCGTGACGGTGGGGGGGCGTTAGGTAAAGTTGCATGCGCCCAGTTCGGTGACCTAAAATTTATTATCACGCAATCCCCGTCAAAGGTTTTCGGCGCTGGGCCTATCCATGCCACTCTTTGGGTAAGTAATATCTGTTCCATACCCATGGTGGGGTAACTGCAATTATAAATCAACCAATGAAGGATTTTATTCTTAAGGGTTTCTGTTGATTCCGTTTGTCCTTCCCGCAATTTGGGTACATTGCAAAGAACCGTGACATAAGGACTACTTTCAGGTGGTAACTTCATTACCAATGGTATGTCACAGCGCTTTGAATTTCCCAAGGGGCATGTAGCCTTCGACTGTTCGGACCCAGTCCTCCCTGCTACCCCCTCCCCTCCCTGGGTATTTGCATTTTTCTCTTTGGGTAGAACAGACTGTTTCCCTTGTGTGATGCCCTTTCTATTACTCTGAGCGCTAACCTTCGTGTTGGAATTGCCGTTTGCGGGTACTATAGTTTTGTTTTTAATTGCGACATTGGAAAGCCCCTGATGTGTTGTTTCTACCCTTTCTTTTGGCTTTGTGTCGTCTTTCTTTTGGGTGGGCTTGGGTAATGCCCCTTTGAAGGTTGGTGTTTGTAGTGATGAACATGATGTAACACCAGATGTCTTACGGCATCCTACAAGTTTCACTACTTGCTCTTCTAAAGAGCAAATCCTTGTTTCAATATTTACTATCTTAGAGCAAATAGGACTCAATAATGTGGAGATCAAAGTCTCCATTCTCACCCAAAAGCCTACGCTACCCCCCTCTATATTAGCCCTCAGGGGGTGGGGCGTCAATATCGTTTAACTGACTGGTGCCCTTATCACTTCTCAACCCTGCTTGGTTTTTCCCCCTCTTCCGGTATGTATGACTACCTGTACCCTTTTGTTTGCTTGTATGTTGCTCGCTGGTGGTATGTTTACATTTTCTCTTTGCTTTCTGCCCCCTTGTTCGAGCTGGTGGACTATCTATAATTACCTTGTCCAAGTGAGGTGAATCAGTATTTGGATTGGCATCTAGGCCTTCTGGACTTTCTGTTACTATAGAGTCGTCAATAACCAGGGAAGCAAGGTCTTTACTCTTATTCTGTGACTTCATTTTGTGGTGGATGAAAGCCTACTACCCGTGTGGGAATGATCTAGTAACACCGAATCCTCAATTAGGCTATTCCCGTGGTTCTCTGCTCCGGGAAGCCCTGCATATGAGGCCGCGAGCAATGAATCAAGGGAGTTGCCCAAGACTAGTGAGTAGTTAGTTGGTTGCAAAAGTGTGGGTATACTGGGGGGGAGCGAGAAGCGTCTCTCGGTATTCTCTATGGCCGTAGCCACAACCCCTATTGTCTTTTGCACCATCTTATCAATAGCAGTTAGACTAGGAAGGGGGTGGTACTAGATGTAATTGGATTCTGCCTGATCCTTGATCCTGACACAGCAGGTGTTTTCTTCCCCATATTATTAACAGATTAAATATATCCGCAAGGGACACGTAACAAACAGTGCCTAGGTGCCTAACCACAGTACAGTCCTTATCCACAAGACACAGATGTCCCAATTCAAAATAGCTGACTCACGATAATTCCAATGTATCAGGTTGCTAGCGACGATGTTACACGTTCTGCCAAGGGGGGTGGCCCAGCCCAGCCTTTGCCAGCCCCGGATGGCCTCAGACCGCCCGCCCTTTGCCCGGGCTTCGCCTGGCGCTCCCGCGCGCTCCCGCGACGCGGGGGCTGCGCTGTGATTTTAAAGCGCCTCTGGTCTCGTGATTGGCTGGTGGCAATGCCGCTGGTGAGTCTGGGAAGGTAGTTCTTCTCCTCCGCTCCGCTCGGCGGCCGCTGTTTGGAAGTAGCGGCGGCGGGAGGGAGAAGTGCCCAGTGGTCTGACAGGAAGCCGGTAAAGCAGGTAGGAACTCCAATGGCCCCCCCAAAAGAATAGAGACAGCCCCCGCTCCACCGGGGCTGCGCTGTGATTTTAAAGCGCCTCCGGTCTCGTAATTGGCGTTGGCGGCTGGTGGCAATGCCGCTGGTGAGTCTGGGGAAGGTAGTTCTTCTCCTCCACTCCCCTCGGCGGCCGCTGTTTGGAAGTAGCGGCGGCGGGAGGGAGAAGTGCCCAGTGGTCAGACAGGAAGCCGGTAAAGCAGGTAGGAACTCCAATGGCCCCCCAAAAGAATAGAGACCCATATCCTAATTTATCTCCTGCCTGTAAACCCGTCAAACGTGGTGAAGGAAAGGAGGGTTGGCATCTTCCACTAGCTGGAACTGTCTGTGTCATAATACAAAGGCAACATTGCCTTTAAAGCTTTCCTGCATTGGAAGTCCATCCTGTTGTGGGGGAGGTGTGAAACATATCTGTCTAGAGCAGGCTTTGTTCCTGGCCTCTGAGAGCACTGGCCCTCACCCCATGAGGTCAGACAATTTCTGTTGGTGACAGCTGGTTAAGACTAGTCCAAGACCACACCAGTGCTTGGTAGGTTTTCATGGAACCTTATAAAGGGTCTCCTGTGTGTATTTTTTAATAAATTCAACACTGGCATCAGTGAGGAATTAATAAGACAAGATGTTTGCTACCAAAAATCTTAGGGTAGAGTAAAGCCATCATGGAGATAGGAAACACATATTGACTAATATCCAGCCCATATACTCTCTCTGGCTTCCCTGTGCACATACAATATAGAATCGACTTGATATTGTAGGGTCATATCTGCTCATGCATGTATGTCCACACATGGGATACAGTGCACCCTGTCATAGAGCTGTAAGGCTTGCAGTAGAGGTGACTTGCCTATACCTCATTCAGTGTATGGGGGAATGACAGAAAGGACTGTGTTTCATGTCGCCTCTTCAGGTTTCTCTGCAACAAGACAAGCAGCCTGCAATGGCAGTTTGCATGGTCTTGGCAAGGAGTCTCTGGGGTAGCACCATTTTTACTGCATCCCCAGTGGACCCTCTTCAGTACCAATGCCGTAGTTACCATAGGTACCATTTACTAGGGATTTACAGGGGTTACTGAGGTTTTGCCAATCAAGGTCAGTTTTAGAAAGGAGATCTAGAACTGGGAGCCTGGTTGGCAGAGACCCAGTGCCTTTAATTCGAAATCACATCATACACCAGGCTAAAAGTGGGGGCTAACCATGTCAAAAGAAGCACTTTCCTACTCATTGCTGCCCACATGGAAGGATTTCTTTTTTTGTGGCTGAATACTGCTGTTGGCTGCCCCAATAAACCCAGTCTATGCTTTGGATCCAGAAAATTACATTTTCTTTTTAGGACTAGCCCCAGCACCTAGCAGAAGTGGCATTCATCCCTGCTGCAGGTAGAGGTTGGGTCCTCCCTTACATACAGATGAATTCTCGCCTGCAGTCACACACCTGGATAAATGGTGGAAGCACAGGCTGGTGAGATATGACTGGAAAGCAGCGTGTATATAGAGCTGGGGAGTGGAGGCCTTATCAATATCCACACAACAATGGTCCCTCCCCACATGCACCAGTGAAGAATCTAAGGTGTGATAAATGCATGTACTTAACCTAAGGCCGCCCTCTACTGAGACTGAATGGTCGCTGCATTGGCTACCTTAGGATAAGGCAAATTATAGAAGGCTGATTCTGGTTATTAGTTTACTCTACCACAGATTTACAAAGATTCTTGTTTGAATCACATGAAGAATTCCTGGTGATCCTAAATTTCAGGTGTGAGTCAAGTATGCGTCAGGGTTAATCCTGTAAGCGAGACGTACTTCAAGAGTAAGTCATACCTGCTCATAGAAGAATTGGTATAAATTAGACTCTCATTCTTTTTCACTGGATACCTTCAACTAAATTATTGTGGATACAAGTGGCACATCATTTCTGAGTCATTATTCAATTGTGACTCTACACTGTCTGTTTTTCGGAGTATGTATATATATCCTTTTATAAATTAGTTTTCTTAAGTTATGTACAGTTATAATTGAGTGTGTGTGTGTTGGTCAGTTTTAGGGAAAAGCAGTAAAATGAATTGGTGAAAAATAATTATGGTCTTTGTAATTAGGCGTAGGCAAATCTAGTCCTCGCATTATTTGCTTTTCTTTGTCAAGATCAGTAAAACTTGTCTGATCCCAGGCTGTTTCTTGGTGCACTTCTTAAAAGTCACCCCTATGGTTTGCAAAGGGTTTTCATCAGTGGACACCACTATGTGAGTAGTGATTGCATTTGAAGCCTCTGTCCATCAATATTCTGCTGTAAATATCATTGCACGCATTGCATTTATATTTAATTCATAAATTTTATTTTTATCTGGTTAAACGTGTTCATGAAAAGCACATCGACTCTCCCTTCTGTCAAAGTGACAAACCACATCAATAACTCTACCAAAATATCAAGATTGAAAATGATTGTTAACTAAGAACATAGACAAACATATGAAACTTCTCAAAATATGTTAATAAAAACTTGATTCATCCATAAAACATGTATTGCAATAAATACTCAGCATTTTATTTGTTGTCGGATGCCGAGCCACTTTCAGAAAAAAATAAAATAGGTGCAGAGGTGCAAAGGTTTCTTTTTGACCCCACCGCTGACATTATTGGGCACAACGTTTGCTGAAGGCCAGTCAGAGTGTCTAGGCTCCTTTCCACTTCATGCCTCTTTCGTGTCCTACCCAGTACTTTCTACCCCTTTATGTTACCTTGGAAATGCATTTTTCATCCCTGCAGTCTCCTTTTATGACTGTCTTATCTTTCTCTTCCTCCTTCTTTCTGCCTTTTCCCCTCTTGCTTTAGATCAAATTGATAATGAAAAATAAGTGCTGATCCAAAAAAGGTGCCCACCAACAATAACGAGCAGTACAAATGAAGCACTGTTGGGGATTCAGTATCAGCATGTGGGAAAAACCACTTCAGATTGGGAGCAAATCCTCTAAAAGTGAATGTTTCCCACACCACAAGGCGAGCATCTTGAGGTGTTGCACTTGTCAACATGAGCTGTGACTGCTTTTAGCTACTGAAAATCCTTTGGCAGAAACTCTGAGTGTAATTCCGACATATCTTAGAATCCTATTTTAGATACCAACGCCTTTGTGAACAAAGTGGGGTTCAGTGAGTACAGTGCTTAATTTGAGCTGGCGGTTACTGGTGGGGCCACCAGCATTCATTTTTGGGGAGCGGTACTTATTTCTTTCTCATCAAACATTTTCGGGGAGCAGAGAGGGAAAAACACACACAAAGGGGAATGAAGGAGAAAGAGGGAAGAACTTTCACTGAGTGAGAAACTAGAAACCTAGGGGCATATTATCAAGGACGGGCGATACATTATCTCCGCTTTTATCAGCAGGAAACTGCCGATAAAGCGGCGATAATGGGCTTGATAATATGCTCTATGAATTCCTATCGAAGCCCATGTTAGATGTCTTCACATCTAACATGGGCTTCAATAGGAATTCATAGAGCATATTATCAAGCCCATTATCGCCGCTTTATCTGCAGTTTCCTGCCGATAAAAGCGGCGATAATGTATCGCCCGTCCTTGATAATATGCCCCCTAGGGTCTTATTTACAAGGCCCTTGCGTCATTTTTAACATGGGAAAATTGACGCGAAAGTGGCGCAGGGGGCTTACAAATCTGCCCTCTAGGTTGTAAGAGTGAGATGAAGGGACATGAGTGGTCTGGCAGTGGAATAAAGAGTATGCAGCCTTGGTATTCGGCTGCATAAAAGCACCAGCCGCAGCTTCTGAGCAGAGCTGTGGGCACCCGCGGTCATTCTACTACTAATTAAGTAAGCACTGACCCATAATGAGTCTTTTTTAACATGAGTCAATTGAAGTATTGCCGTGAAATGTAGGACTAACAAAGATGCAAGAACACTTGCAAATACTACTGTAACATATTGGGCTCTGATTGTCAAATATAAAACATATTTTATTCCCTTTTTGTCCATTGCAAATTACTAGTTGCATGATGACATGGCGTCTTTTAAAAAGATCCAAAAGCACGAAAAAATCAAAAAGGGATAGGTGAAATAAAGTACAGTCCAATTAACGTAGTTCATGTGAGTCTTTTGTGTGCGGTGTTTGACTGAGTTTAAAAAAAATGTTCCAGTTCGGCAATTGTGCTTTTAAAAACTCCTTTGTGCAGGTACAAAAGAACTGCTTTTTTTCAAAGATATCGCTTAAAGCACCTCACGTCCTCGGTCTGATTTCCATACACCATCCATTCCAGGTGGAAAACATTAAGTTCCATTTAATTTATGGTTCTGACGTTCACCTTGACCAGCATCAATAAAACTCTTAATCCAAGATACAATGTGACTCACATGGAGTTTAAACTATTCCCAGACAAGCCTTTTGATTGAAAAACTTAAATGATAACTTCCATTACATACTTAAAGTGTAATAAGACCAGCAACAATCTTTGCAAGTACATGATTATCTTAGCACCAATTTGCTCACTTCCCTACCACCTATCACATTTATACCAGACTTCATCAGACTAGTAGATTTATTAAGGCTATTGAGGTATGCCAAGTGTTTCTGTACTCGAATGTAATTCAGGCACTCCGGTCTTAAGTCAGATTTTTCATTATATCCCGGTGGAACCTCAGTGAATATGTTTTTTTCCATGAATGCATGAATACTTTTGAGACAGCGGAATATAATTATTCGAATAGATTAACTGAACTAAAAAATACATGTTCAAAAACAAATGAGACAATTTATCTTGCTGCCTTATGTTCAATGACAGTTTCTTTGTTGACAGAAAAATGCAATTAATGGGCCCATTCCTCTCTGTATTCATCGTGCTGCCTTTTGTACATATTTGTATTTTGCTAAGGAGTTATGCTTTTTTCTTTGCTGATAATGGACGCCTGAAGTATGTTGGGATGAATTATTCTAGGTAATTGAGCAGAAACAATGAAAGCGTTAATTGACTGATGTGGATGAAGCAAGCTAGATGATAATCAAAGTAATGTTTCAAATTAAAAAGACTTATTTGCTCACATGCCTAACATTTGTCCCCAAAAGGAAGCATGGGTATTCTAAAGAATGCTCTAATCTTTGGAGAGCAACTTTAGGACAAGAACCTGATTTCAGGAAACTGTTACCTGATTCAGAAAGCTCCAGGTTCATTTTACAAGCCCCTATCACCACAGGCATGTCACTTTTTGTGACGTTCCTCTGGTGACAGGAATTTCTCCTTATTTGCAAGCGGTGTTAAGCCACTTCACCACCTTGTAATTAAGGCCCCCTTTCATGTTAGACTTAGTGTGAAAGGAGTGGGCAATGGGTGTTGTGGTGGGCGTTTCCCTGCAACAACCACTGATTTTGAAGCAGCCCACTATTTACAAGGGTGGCATGAATAGGAGGCAGCTCCAAAATCAAGACCAGGTAAAATCTGGTCTTAGCATGGCGAAACGAGGAGAAATGCTTTTTTCCCCCTCGTTTTTGCTGTTTCTATGTGTACGGCATTGTGCAGCACACATAAAAACAGAAAATTGCCATGAATAATTGTTTTTGTGCAGGAAGGTGTCCCTTCCTGCACATAAAGAATCATTAAAAAAATGTACAATTTGCAAATTCTAGGAGTTGCAACTCACCATTCTGGATTGTTTCTGTGAAGGAAGGGACACCTTCCTGCACATAAACAATCATTCAGTCAGGTGCAGGGGGGCCTGTGTTGGCAGTAGGCAGCTGAATTTAACACCAGCGCAGGTAAAAATGCAGGGTTGTGCCATATTATTGTAGGTATGGTACATCCCTGTGTTTCTAAAGTGACAGAGCATGGCATTAGCAACTATAGAGCAGACCCACGGTCAGCTACTTTCTTTAAAATATAATAATAATAAATAATAATAGGGGGTCTTGTAAAGCGCTTGGTGACGCACAACGGCGTGTCCCCGCGCTATGATGCGAGCGCTAGCAGGAGAAGTTACTAAGGTGGGAACCCACTACCGGGCATATAGAAATGTTTTTAGCTTGGCTCTGAAAATGGGCTCTGAGGGTTCCAGGCGCAACGCCACAGGAAGTTTGTTCCAGCTAGATGCAGCCAGATACCTGAAGGATCTGCCGCCCATCCTTGCTTTGGACACCTTAGGAATGGACAGGCGCCCTGAGCCAGAAGATCTGAGGGAACGAGAGGGCTCGTATTGTGTCAGGAGACCCTGTAGGGGAAGAGGTGCCCTGCCGTTGACGATCCGATGACAGGTGCATAATGCTTTAAATTCCACCCTGCTTCTCACCGGAAGCCAGTGCAGGGCCTGGAGCGCTGCTTTAGAAGCTGATCTTCTGGGCAGTCTGAGAACCAACCGGGCTGCGGCATTTTGTAAAACCTGCAGGCGGCTCAGATTCTTCTCGAGAGTCCCCAGGTAGAGCAGGTTGCCATAGTCCATCTTGGATGTGACTAGTGCATGCACTAGTATTTGGCGGGCTTTGATAGGAAGGAGCTCCAGAACCTTCCTGAGGGTCTTGAGGATCCCGAAACAGGTACCAACCACCCGATTGACCTGGGGTCCGAAAGTCAGGCTGGAATCGAACCAGACACCTAGATTCCTCGCCTCCTGGCAGGGAATCGGTGCTGGTCCCAGGCAAGGTGGCCACCACGCCGACGTCCAAGCTGCTCGGTCTCCCCCCACCACCAGCACCTCAGTCTTGCCTCCGTTGAGCTTAAGGCAGTTGGCAGACATCCAGGCAGCTAGGTCTTGCATGCATGCTCTGAAGATGTCTGCCGCATGCCCCCTAGTCTGCAACACCAGAATTCAGCTCCCAACGCATTTCTTCTAAGCTAGAAACAGATTACTATGGGGAATATTTATTATAGGTGCCCTGCCGGCTTGGTAAATCTAGTATAATGAAAGGCAATTGTGCTGCCTTGTTTTGCATTGCATTGTGAGGGCTTACATGGGTGGAGCGTGGGTGTCCCCATGCATCCACCCATGTATTCCCAAAATTCCTGGATTTACCAAGAGTGGTAGACTTGGGAATGCATCAGAATTGTATGCCTCCCCACCAGGGGCACAACAAGGAGAAATATCTTTTATTTCTCCTTGTTGTTACCTCTTTCTAAGTGTGCTGCATTCTGCTGCACACTTAGAATGAGGACAACGCCTCACAGGATTGTTATGGTGCAGAAAGGTGCTTCTTCTTGTCCTGCCTACAACACAGGCACCCTTGCACCATGGTGCAAGGGCGCCTGCGTTGGCGCTATGTGGCACATTGTGCGCCAGCAAAGGGAGATTACAGGAATGCACTGTATATTTTTAAGTATGGTGCCACACAACAAGGTGACTTGCTGCATGATCATTTTGTAAACATGCCCCTTACTCTTTATCAAATATGCGTCATGAATGTCATTTAGGGGTCAAAGGGGTAGCATCTGCTCTGCTATCGCTGGCTGTGCAACCCTTTGCACTTTCACTGAGACCCCTAGCCGAAGAGGTTTACAGCTGCAAGTGTGCCACACACAAGAGGAAAACGGAGCGTGAAGCCCTGTTTATCTTTAGCGCTGAGAGTAAATATATTCATCACTTCTTTGCTGCCACAAAACTGTCAAATCTGTCTCCTGCTCAAACAGGGTGGGAGAGATCCATTTGAAAGGGCGTGTGGGCGTCTGTTCTCAAATGTGATTTATGTAAATATACACAGGCAGCATGCTGCTCGTCTACAGTCATGTTACTAGACCGAGAGGGTCTGTATTCCAGAGCCTGAGAAATCAGCAACAGGAGTACGACCAGTGACCAAGACTTGTGCATATATGTAGTAAACACCCTTTTTATTTCGGTATATATTGAAGGTCACAGCTGAAATAAAATAAAACAGTAGAACATTCTCACCCTGCTACATAATTAACCTACAAAACGATGCACACGAAAAGCATGGGGACATTGCAACCAGGTCCCTTTCCAATTGAGCTGCTTATTCAGTTCACTCAGTGGTGGAGGTAAACTTGTTACAACATTAAAACATCATAATATGGTGCTGGCAATTGAGTTATCATGCTGCCTGTGAGGAGTCATGTAACCCAGCCTGAAGATGGTAGAGCCATCCAGACACAAGACAAGAGAGTGTCTCTGTACAGACCATTCAAAAACTCTCACAAATCAGTCACTGACAGTGTGAAAGCTGTTGTCCTCCAGCCTTCCCAGTCCACAGCTGCTGCTCAGTGAGAGAGTGTCCACTCTATTCTATTTGGACCGAGAGAAGTAAAGGGGCCATGTTAGATTGGGACAGTCTTGGGTGTCTATAATACCCTGGAGTTGTTACTTGTGAGTGGTTGGATCCTTAGTGAATTAGTCTTGATTGGTCTTAATTATGGCCAGCCTCCTGGCACGAGTGATAGTGAGTGTCTGTCCTAATTTCTTTTCCGAGCTTCCAAATTCTACAAATACATTTCTCTGTAGCAAGGACCACGATTGTTCTTTTGGCACTTTATTTAATTAAGTTCCATCCTACCAAACCATTTGAAATACCGGTGTGATAATCATAGGAACAGAATAATTGTATGGGAGAGGTGTGGCGCCGCGGCCAGGGCGACTGACGCTGGAATCTGGGGATCACGGTTCGATCCCCGGCTCCGGCGGCAGGTTAGCCCAGCACCATGTGACTCTGGGCAATAGCTTGCTTAATCTTCCCGACGGCCCCCAGCGCCTAGAGACCCTTACGGGTGATTGTGCGCTTTACAAATGTGGATTATTATTATTATTATGCGTTACAGGATAGGTGTTTTCAGGAGTATCATGTATTACAGAACATAGTTGCAGTATAGGATAAGTGCTTTAAAAGAGACGGTTGCAGTCACAGATATTTCTCAGAAGTGAAGATTATTGCAGTAAATGTGCTTTACTGGGCAGACGTGCTTTCAATACGGTGGGTAGAATTTGAACACTGAAAACCAGGACATTTGACAAAGATAGATGTAGGATTACACATTTTCAGCAGAAGGGATTTCTTTAGAAGACAGAGACGCATTGGCAAAAAGGGGTGTATCATTACAACACAGACATGCTCTGAAGATATGAGAGAAGGGTGCACAACAATGTCACATGGGTGACCTGTTCTTTGTCTGCAGCAGTCTTGGACAGTATCCATTGCTGTCGATGGTTTGTGTGTACATACCAGCCGCGGGCCGTGAAGGGTGTTACGGTGGGGCAGGGAGGCGGGGAGGGGAGGGGCAGGGTGGCAAGGGCTAAAAACTGGCACATGGATAATTACAGGTAAGTAAACAATTTAATTAATAAAAACGAATTTCGTAGCGCGCACTGCATCGCATTTTGCGATGCAGTGCGCACTAGGAAATTTGTTTTATTATTTAAATTGTTTACTTACCTGTAATTATCCATGTGCCGGTTTTTAGCCCTCTCCACCCTGCCCCTCCCTCTCCCCGCCTCCCTGCCCCACCGTAACTCCCTCCACGGCCCGCGGCTGGTACATACATATATATGAACCTCTCTATACGCTGCTACGTGTGCTGTATCAGTTGTGTGCAAGAGTGAAGTTTGCGCTTTTTGTGTCTGTGCCATACTCGTTCTCTAAGAGGAAAACCTGGTGTGCTATAGCATTTGCTTTGGATTTCTGTTGCAAGCAATCTCCCTGCAACAGTAATCTCTTTGTCAATGTTAGATGGTCATAAACAACCTGAGAACGGGGCAGAACTGACGAGGCACCATGGTCTGATTGTCACCAATATTGTTGTGAATGACAAATAATGGTACTGAGATACAGAAAGGGTGGCAATGAAGCAAAAAAAGCCATTGAGGGAAAAAGCAGGGAATAATTCAAGAAAGTGAGAGACTTAACGGGAGAGGAAATTATTACACGAAAAGTAAGACTTTGAAGAAAAGTAGCGTAGAAAACTAAGAGTCATGTAATGAAAGAAAGGAGAGGAACTGGTAGAAGAAATCAGCAGATAAAGCAGGAAATGGAACACAAGTTTATAGAATACTACACATGTAAGAAAGTAAGGGAAAAGCAAATACAAGACAAGGGCGAAAGAAAGTAATAATTGAGAGATAAAAAGCTGAAAGAGAAAGAAAGAATGACATTGTGGAAAGAAAGAATGAAGAAATAAAAAATAGAGAAGAAAAGGAGAGAAAGGAAAAATATTAGGTAAGTGAACTACATTAATAGAATTGAAATAAGATACTGTACAAATAAAATTGAAAGAAAAGAGCAATAATGATAGAATATGGACGAACAAGTAGAATAAGGGAAGAAGCAGGAGGGTTAAGTACAAAAGTGAGTACATGGAGAAAGGGGTAGAGATGTGTTACCATCAAGAGTAAGGTGTAGAAGTAAGTGATTTTTGATTGACTGATGCTTAACAGGATGAAGATAGATATAGGATGGGAAAGGAAGTGACAGAGTGAGATACAGATAAGCATGTACATGAAAAGGAAGGGAAGTAATAGAAGAAACAGAAACTAGAGAAAGTTGACTGTAAAACTAAAAAATATGTAGGTTTGTTTAAAGAAGGTGGTAAAAAGTTGTGACAACCTAAGAGAAGGAGAGAAAAACTGGAAGGTGGACCTAACCTGAAGTTTCAGTACGAATGAAGTGGCAAGGATTACTTGATCCATGCACTAATATCTCAGCATACAGAGCTGTGATTCAACTCTATATTGATCGTCAGCAAGCAATGATTTCCCAGTACTGAGAGTATAAAATAAGTTTGGAAATCGCCAAGTGACCTGAAGTTTAAAACCCCGTTAGGTACTAGGGTGTAGCTTCTAGTGGTGTCTTGGATATTTCACCCATCTAATAACTACATTATCTCTTGTGGGTCTTATCATCCGATCTCGATTTTAAATGCAGACTATAAAATCTTTGCATCTATCTTGTCCAATAGGCTAAGTACGATCGTAGGCGGTATTTTACATCAAGATCATAGGGGGTTTGTTAGAGGCAGACAACTCTATGAGTTGACATATGACTTGATAGGTGCCATAGACATTGCATCTTCTGCCGGGTTGCCCTTGGCCGTGCTTACACTGGATGCCACCAAGGCCTTCGACAGGGTGAATTAGTCTTACTTGTCGGGGGTCTTGGAAAAATTTAACATTGGTAAGGGTTTTTCCCGTACAGTAAGGTTGCTTTACCAGAATCCCTCAGCCTGTCTCTTGGTCAACGGATCATTGACTGACCCATTCAACATCTCTAGGGGAACGCGTCAGGGCTGCCCTCTCTCCCCTCTTTTGTTCGTCCTTTATATCGAACCCTTCGCTCAACGGCTAAGGGAGGATAATAACATCAAGCCTTTTAGGTGTGATCCAGCGGCCTATAGAAAATATATCATAAACAACGCTACCCAACTTCATAACCTATAAACAAAATTCTATACTAAATATGGACCCATTTATAAACCTGACATATTTTGGGCCTACTGAATCAGGTGGTCAAATTAAATCTATATACACATTATCTACAAACTATATACATTTTTATACATCTGCGAAAAGAATATTGTCATTAAAATAAAACTTAACCATTTAGATGACCACCATTGGCGACGTGATCTAGCTAATAGTAACCTACACTTCTGAATAAGCAAGACCAGCTTGTTTGTCAAAAGTAAGATTTTATTTACTAAATTATGGTATATAAGTTGATAGTTTTATAAATGAATTTTATTAGCAATAAAACAAGCATGATTGTAAAGAAATGTGAGAAAATACAATTTAAGTAAGTGAATCAAATTTAAAGTAAATATATAAAGTTTAGCATTTCTAAAACCTAATTCCCTAACTGAGCTAAATAGATAGAAATTAAAGTAAAGATCTTTGAGGATTCTTACGTGCTCCACGCAAAGTCCGACAGCACATCACCCTCATCAGAAAGTCAGAAAGCAGCAGCCAGCCCATCCCTAGGGGCATGACTTTTTATACCTTTCTACGCTAACTAAACCACGCAAAGGAAAGTTTTCAGAAATCTTCGACGTCCCATTGGCTGAGAGAAACAAGTGACATGTCACCCACTTTTCAAAAGTTCCATTAGATCATGTTTCATAAAGACCATTGTCTCTTCCACGTGAAACCAGGAGCTTCCTGAGTTTGCAACAAATGTATAAAGTCATTCTCGCAGCGTCCATTGACTTTCAATTGACTTCCGCGGATGCCAAGTTAAGGACTGACAAAATGTTCTTTTTCGACCTTGGCCATGTCCGACAGAATGACGATAGCACATTAGTTTTTGCTTTGTGAACGCAGCTTTTGACGAATAATTTATTTCAGTAAGGGCGTCTCAGCACTTTTGCAGAAGTAAAATTCAGCATATTGTAGTTCGGGCAGACAAGGCCCAAAAGCAGACAACTTATGATTTCTAATATAAAACAAACACAAGAAAAGTATTAATGTAAGAAATAATGTAGATTCTGTATCCACCCCAAGATTTACTAATTAATTAACCCACCCGATTAATCAAAATGTTACCTAGCCATTGCAAACAAATAAAGCAGCGTTTATATCTACCAGTCTCCGTTATTCCATGAGACTCATATGCACCTAGAATAGTAGAAATAACATCACACAGACAAGGAAAAGCAAAACAAGCACATGCTTCTCTTAAGTTTGCAGCAGTTAGTAATGACAAAAACGAAAACAATAAATTATTTTATTATTTTGCACGAACAAAAAGATGCAACAATTATGCACGTTTATGAGCACACATGTTAGTCCCCCCATGTGTAAAGTTTAATCTAAGTTATATTAGCACGACATATCACAAATCATTAATATTATTATTCATGTTATGGAAATGTGACTTCGCGAGTTTAAACAAAATTTTGTTTTCTATCTCGCTCCATCAACTCCCTCATCTGGTGATTAACAAATCACCACACCAGCACTCAAAATTTTGATAATTTAAATTTTTAAGAAATCGATTCAAATTCATTTGTATCAGTAAACCTAAAAGTCTGTTTCTGCATAATCTTTGGAATTAGCATAACGCTCTCTATGTAACTCCTGTAATTCGATCTCTCTTTCTTCTTCTTTTCTGAGTTTATAGATTCTTTTCTTTTCTTTCAAATGTTTCTTTCTTTTATGTAACAAACAACCTATTTTGGTCAAAATAAAAATGAATACTATTATAATCAAAGGTGCCAGAATCTTGCCAAGAATTGAACTTCCGATATTATGAAACCAGTTTTTAATTGCTTGAAACCTTTTTGAAAGTTTCCCTGTAAAATCATCTTCTTCTAAAGGAATTATCTCTGAATGCATTTGTGTAATATTCTTAATATACATTTCAATATTCTTACTTTCATCAGGTATATATGTACAACAATGTTGTACATGTAAAATGCCACAGACTCCTCCCTCTTTTGCTAGGAGTATGTCTAAAGCAAGGCGGTCTTGAATTACCATAGATCTAATTGCAATAACTTCAACATTCACTAATTGAAATCCATCAGCTGTGTCAGTTGATAATCTATCAACTATAGTGGACAATTTTCTGATTCTCCCTGCATTTAGGGTTATACCAACAAAAGGTATTACTGCTTGAAAAATATCTCCCAGAACTTCAGTAAAAGTTTCTCTTTTAACTCTATTTACATAATTATGAATTTTAAACAATCCTTCTGAATCTCTGTCAACATGAAACACTTTAGGAAAAACAATTCCCACATAACAAGTTCCATACCAGTGGTCTGGAAGGTTGTAGTAGGCTTTGTCACCACAAACAAAATAAATCCCAGGAAAGATAGGATCTTGTCCACCTTTAAATCCCCAACCTCCCAAAATCTGATAAGTATCTTCACAGTTACTTGCACCTACAAAATAATTATCAAAAAGTGTATTATCTCTTCTAATGCAAAGTTTTCCACTAACTGGTTTGTCTATGTGAATTGCAATATTTTCAAGCATTTTGCCATTTAATTTCTCATCCTCTTTCTGCCAGAAACCTGACTTAGTCTGCTTGACTAATTCATTCCTCTTATAAATTGCTCTTCTCTCCTCAACCATGTTCAAAAATTTCTTTCCTTCAGCACTTAATTTACATGTTAGATTATTCTTGTAAGCATACTCGTAAGTGAGTTCATTAGTAACAAGGAAAAATTCTCTCATTTGTTTTGCTTTCTTATGCTTATTTAAAGCATTATCAATCTTAATATTTGCAAAAATTTCATCATAATTTGAATAGTAATATTCTAAACGTCCAGTTTGATAAAATAAACTAGTTAATACACTACATGTTACAGCATAAGTGAGAGGAAGCATATTATATGTTACTCCCTCAGAAACAGAAGCAGGTAACTTAACGCAGACGTAGCAGTCTTTTGCATCCATTACCTTAACATATTCACTCAATAGCTTTGTGAATGTATTACTTGAGAAATCACCAATTGATTTATCTTGATGAATGTTAGGCTGATGATCAATAACTTTTGCAGACGCACTATGTTTAGTTTGGCTAACCAGAGCTTTGCTTGTTATGTTAACTTTGTGTAATTCTCTATTCATCTCCAAAGGGATAATTACAGCTAGAACCAACCAGAGCAGAATTAAAATGAGCAGACACACCAGAGTCATCTTACAGCATCTTTTAAAAACAGAACACTTTGAAGTGCTCTCCTTAACATAAGGCATTCTTGGTTAATTTTAGCTTAAAAATAAAAATAAAATTTAAAATTCTAAATTTATATTTACACCCCCCTTTTAAAAATTTTTTTTTTTTTTTTTTTTTTAAAACCCTAAACAAGATTTCTTCGACCTTATGTCATACATAAGTTTTCTTCAACTAAACAGTTTTTCTTCGACCTTGTGTCAACTAACAAATTTTCTTCAGCCTTTTGCCAATTTAATATTTTTGTACCTCAATCATTGTCACTAATTTCTTGGATTTCGTTTTCTTCTTCACTACTATCATATATGTCAATAACAGGTGGAATTACTAAGTAAGTCCACTCAGGAGACTTGTATTTTTGGTTTGGTCTTATTATTCTCTTCCCTTTTCTCGATATCACTTCAATTTTTCTTCCAACTCCAACTTCTTTTCCAGGACTCTTTTGACTACTGATTTCTTCAACTTGTTCTTTTGGCTTTTTAATCAATCTGACTCTCAATCTTCCACCTGGCCAGTAGTCTGCTTTTCTCACGTACTTCTTCTTTGGTTCAGAATTATTTGATTCTGACTTCCAAGTCCTTTTCTTTCTGTTTTCACTTTCACCTTCCACGTCACTTTCTTCAGTTTCGTAGTCTGAAATTTCAATTGACTCAGGAACTTCTCTATTCGGCAATTTCACTCCTTCAGGAACACTTTGTCTTCCATCACTGGTACTCGGTAATTCGTTTTCCTCCTCTTCCTCAATTACCCCCAACTTCCCAGATTTCAGATTTCTGTTCCTTACTTCAGAGTTTGTTCTCTGCCTTTCGATACTCTCCTGGTCTGAAACTTCTTTTTGTTTTGCTTCTTTGTCTTCAATGGAGACAACCGAATCCTCAGTTATCTTTCCTTTTAACAGATTCTCTTCACCTTCAGAATCTATTTCAATTATTTCCAAGTCTTTTCTTGTCAAATTTTAATTCACTGGCACAGTTTCCAGATGTCGACTTTCTTGTCGATCTTCAGAATCTGGAATTATTTCACCTTCTGTTTCGCCTTCTGCTTCAGAATCAGAATCATCTGTGGTATCACTTTCAACGTCAGAACTCTCAGGAGTTGGTACAGGAATAGTATGACTAGGATGAATCCAACGTTTCAATCCTCTGCACTTTACAGCATTAGTAGTGATCAAGATTATCTGCCTAGGTTTCTGCCATCTAGGAGCTAGACAATTCCTTCTCCGATGTACTTTCGTTTTGACCCAATCGCCAGGTCTCAGATCATGTGTCAAAACCTTTTCATCTGATTGAGCTTCAGTTCCCACCTGATTAGACACAGAAGTTACCATATCAGATAACCTTTTACAGTAATCCAAAATAGCACTGTCATTTATGCTCAACAGTTTACCTACAGGTACAAAAGCTTGCCTCATAACTCTTCCCATTAAAATTTCATGAGGACTCAAACCTGTCTTTTTATCTGGTGTACTTCTTAATGACATTAAAACAAGTGGAAGAGCATCAGTCCACTTTACACCTGTTTCAAGACACATTTTTCCAATTCTGTTTTTAATTGTTCCATTTATTTGTTCAACTACTCCTGATGCCTCTGGTCTGTATGCACAGTGTATTTTCTGCTCAATGCTCAAAGCTTCGCAAATTAACTTCATCAGTTTGTTATCAAAATGGCTTCCTCCATCACTCTCAATAGTGACTGGAAAACCGTATCTTGGGATGATTTCTCTGAGCATTAGTTTTGCCACTGTAATTGAATCACAATGTCGTGTAGGGAAAGCCTCTACCCATCTTGAAAATAAGCACACAATTACAAGCACATATTTCAAACAATTGTGTAAGGGCATTTCAATGAAATCCATTTGTATCCTGGTAAAAGGACCACCTTCTCGACCAATTATTCCTGTCCCCACCACTGATTTTCTGTTTGGATTCATTTGTTGGCATGACAAACACCTTTGACAAAAAGATTCAGCAATAGTTCTAAACTTGGTATTGAACCATGTTTCTCTGAAAAGTCTAACCATAGAATCTCTTCCGAGATGTGCTGGACCATGATATAATCTGGCCATATCAGCAATCAAACAATTTGGTAAGACTACTCTGCCATCTTTGTAAACCCACACTCCATCTTCTTCACGTGGTCTACAATCTGATCTTAACCATAAGTCTTTTTCTTCATCTTCTGCTTCATTTTGTAAATCTCTAATCTCATGCCATGTTTCTACAACAGTTGTTAGCATTAATGAATTTGAATCAGTTTCTTTACTCCTCTCCCGATTATATGAATAATTTTTCCTTGCGCAGTATTTAGCTGTTTCATCTGCGAAGGCATTTCCCTTGGAAATATAATCAGTTCCTCTAGTGTGCGCTGCACATTTAACAATGGCGATTTCTTTTGGCAATTGTATTGCTTCGATTAATCTCCTAATGAAAACTGCATTTTTAATTGGTGATCCTGCTGATGTCATGTATCCTCTCTGTGACCAGAGTTGTCCATAATCATGCACAACTCCGTATCCATATTGACTATCAGTAATGATGGTAACTCTTATATCCTTTGATATTTCACATGCACGAATTAAAGCAATTAATTCAGCCACTTGTGCTGAACGAACTCCTTCAAGACATGATGCTTCTTCAACATCTACGACTGTACAAACTGAATATGAAGCTTTTAAGACACCTCCTTCGGATCTTAAGCATTGACCCATCTACAAAGTAGACAAAATCCGATTCAGACAAAGGTCTGTCTTTGATGTCTTTTCTTGGTTTAGTGCAGAATTCCATGACATCTAAACATTCATGTTCTGTTTCAATGTCATCAACAATTTCAGAATCAGGCAGTAATGTAGAAGGATTCAGATTTAAACATCTTGAAATCGAAACATTATCTGCTCCCAGTATGATCTTCTCATACTTTGTCAATCTGCTACTTGTTAAATGTTGAGTCTTACCTCTTGTCAGTAATATTTCAACTGAATGAGGCACAAAAACTTTTACTGGAAATCCCATTATGATCCCCTCACTTTGTTCGAGGCTGATACTTGTAGCTGCAACTGCTTTCAAACAACCTGGTAATGCTTTTGCAATTGGATCAAGAACTGCAGAAAAGTATGCAATAGGTTTCTTTAAATTTCCATGTCTCTGAATTAACACAGATAATGCACATCCTTCTCTCTCACTGCAATACAGTTCAAAATCTTTCTCATAATTTGGCATACCTAAAGCAGGAGCTTGGCATAAGCTCTTTTTCAGGTTCTCAAAAGAATCCATCTCAGCATCATTGAGAATAATTGGATCTTTTACATCTGACTTTGTCAGTCTTTGTAGTGGTTTTGCAATTACTGAAAATCCACTTATCCATTGTCGACAGTAACCAACTATTCCCAAGAACATTCTGACCTGTCTTTGTGTTCTTGGTGGTAACATTGCTTGAATCATTTTTATTCTTTCTATTGTTACTTGTCTTTTTCCCTTTGCAATTCTGTGACCAAGATATTTTACTTCTTGTTTGCAAAACTGTAGTTTTGCTGGGGACACTTTATGTCCTTCTTCTGCAAGGTGATTTAACAAAATTATTGTGTCTGTTACACAATTTTCTCTTGTCTTTGCAGCTATTAACAAATCATCAATATACTGCACTAGCGTAGACCTACCAGGTAAGTCTAGGTCTTCTAATGATCTTTTTAACAATTCGTTAAAAATTGAAGGACTTTCTGTATAGCCCTGAGGGATTCTTGACCATCCGAGGGTCTTACCTTGGAATCTGAAAGCAAAGATTTCATAACTGTCTGGATGTAAGGGAACAGTAAAGAATGCATTGCAAAGGTCAATGACTGTATACCATTCAGCATCATGTGGAATCTGAAATAGAATTACCGCTGGATTTGGAACCACAGGACAACATGGAACGACAATTTGATTAACCTTTCTCAAATCTTGTACGATTCTAAATGTTCCGTTAGACTTTTTAACTCCCATAATTGGTGAATTACAAGAGCTACTTTCCATTTCTTTTAATACACTTTGCTTGATTAATTTTTCAATTATAGGTGTAATACCTTCAATTGTTTCTGTTTTCATTTTATATTGTGGAGTGTTTGGAAATTCTATTCCCTGTTTCAATGTAATTTTTACTGGATCTACGTTTTTCATCAGACCCATCTCATTTCCAGTAAAATCCCATATTTCAGATTTCACTGTTTCTTTGAGTTCTTCAGGTAAATCTTTTTCTTCAAATGCAGGAAACAATTTCGTTTCTTCTGCTTCCATCATCATCATTGTCATTCTGTATAAACCATCTTCCTCCATTGTTTGTAACTCAACTCCATCAGGAGAACAATATATTCTACAATTCATTTTACATAGGATGTCTCTGCCCAATAGATTTACTGGACTACTATTACAAACTACAAATCTGTGTTTGTCTCTGTAATTTCCAATTTCAACTGGTACTGGATCAGTTAAGTCAGTTTTAATTTGTTGATTACTTACTCCAACAACTTGGATGGTATCCCCAGAGAGAGGTAGGTTTTCAATTTCCACTGATCTAACAGTAGAACGGGTAGCACCAGTGTCCACTAGGAAAGTGATGTCTACATCATTAACTTTCCCGTTTACAAAAGGACCAGACTGGTCAACCTCAAGAGTGGCTCCAACAACACACTCTTCCTCCTCTCTCGGGCACCGTCAACAATAATCATCAGAATCACTGTCTTGACTTTCTGCTAATAAAAATTGTTGTGAAGCATTTTGCATTTGAACCCTTTGCTGCTTTTGCTGTTTTTGTGGTTTTATTACCTGTTCACTTCCCTGAAATCCCACGTTTGGATTATATTTTTGAACTCCCCCACAATTCGGAAAAGGTGGTTGTGGCAATTGGTCTTGACGATTATTCACCTGTTGTTGTTGCTGTTGCTGTAACTGTCGCTGAATATTAAATTCGTTTAACCCCTGTTGCATCTGTAGCTGTCGCTGCAGGTCAACACCATTCTGCATCTGTGGATTCAATAAGGGATTCTTTAAGTTTTTAGGAGGATGAGGACACTCGTCTCTCCAATGTCCAATTTCGCCACAATTAAAACAAGGTAATCTTTGTTTCAACTCCTCAATCTTTGGGCTAAATTTCTTTGGGAAATTATTACCTTTAAACTTTCCTTGTATCTGGTTTGTATTTCCAGTTTGAACAAAATTAGTGTTCTTATTACCCATGCTGGCAATCTGTTGCTCAGCCACTTTTACTTGAGCCCACATGGCTTTCTCCTTCAGCTTCTTCTGTTTTACTTCTATTTCATCACTGCAATACTTAGCTTTTCTTAGAATATCATCTACAGATAGTGATTGCCATCCGACAATACTATTTCTGATCATTTCTCCAATTTCAGGTTTTAGTCCATAAACAAATCTATAGACAAAATGGCTCATGTCTTTTTCATCTAATTTTTCATAACCACTGTATTGTTTAAAGATTAACAGTAGTCTTTCATAAAAAGAATGAACTGATTCTTTTGTTTCCTGTTCTGTCCTTTCTATTTTAACCCAATCGACTTCTTTGGGTGGAATTTTGTTTTTCATCCAAACAATTACTTTTTCATAAAAATCCATTACAAGTGGATTTGGAGCACCTGTTTCTTTGATTCGCTCAGGTTCTGTTTTTGGCCAACTAATCGATATTTTACATTCTGTCCAAAGATCAGATGGAACAACAATATCAAAAAATCCATCTAAATCAATCCACAGAACTTTTGACACTTTGATAAATCTATCGACTTGCCTGTACCACTCAACTGGTTTTTCCCTCAATTTTGGAAAGTCATTTGTAAATAACAGAATGTCCTGTCTCGACCAAGGGACATGAACATATCCTCCACCTGCAATTTCTCTCATTGGAAATTGTTTTGACAATTTTTCCAATCTTTCATCTTCCTTCTTTTTCGTCCATTTTACTCTCCATTTGTTCAGTTCTCCTAGCTTTTTGATATAGACAATCAAATCTTTAATATGAACTATTCTTCCCATTGAGTTTAAACTCTCGATGTCACTTTCTGAAAAGTCTAATCTGTAATGTTTCGCAAAATTCTTTTGTTTACTCACATCGATTTCAAGTTCTGCTGCTAGATCCTCTAGTTGATCATATTTGTTTTTCGTTTTCCACTGAATGCTTTTGCAAATGAACAGTAGTTCATCATCTCGATAGTAATTTAAACTATCTGGACCAATTGTTCCAATTATTAATTCTTCGATATTCGCTTTTAATTTGGCCACATCAAGTTTTGGTGTGGTTACCCTGACTTCAGGACTCCCTATATCTGATATAGCACCCATTGGTGTTTTTGGAGATAAATCCTCATTAAAGGTTAAATCAGGCATTCTCGATTTAGAAGTGTTTATTTCAGATAAATCTGAATAAAATTTTTCAGCAGCCTTTTGAATTTCTGTATTTAAAGGAATAGTTAATCCAGTTTTGTTTGTTTCCTTTTGGTCAAATACGGGCTGAACAGGACCAATTGTTACTGGAACTGTCACAGCTTCCATGCCTTTTGTCATTCTTTTTATTAATTCTTCTTTTGATCTTAAATATTCATTATAATCAACGTCTTCAACATTTCTTGCCTCTCTTGAATAATCCTTTGGAGGTTCTCTTGCTCTTGGAGCCATTGTAAAATGTCTACCTTCATTTCGAGCATTCTCGAATTCTGGTCTTCTAGGAGTTTCAATAATTTCACAATTATTAGGATAAAGTTTAGGAGCTTCATTAATTGGAGGTGCACTCGGTGAAGTTTCAGTAGAAACCACCGGAGTAGACCATGATCTAGGAGGTCTCAAAGGCTGATTCTTTCTAGCAGTTGTATATATTTCTTCCATTACTGCATCCTCAGATTCACTTTCCATAGATTTCCCTGTAGGAGTACCCATTACCATTTCATGAATTAAATACAATCCTTCACTCATGTTTCCCTGTCTCCACATTCGCAATCTATCTTCATGAGTTTCTCTTCTCCAAGGTGGATTTTTAGAAGGTCTTTTAATTCCACTAGCTTCTCTTTGTAATTGATACATCTCGTCTTCCCACTCAACTAAAGCTTCAAATTGAGTTGGTCTCGGTTTCGGAACAAGAGCATTCATCTTCTCTCGTAAATTTCTTAAAATTTTTACATTAAATGAACCATCATCAGGCCAAGTTAAAACACCGTCGTTCTTAGTATAGCGTTTCCAACTATCGAACCATAAGACAGTATGATATCCATATTCACCTTCCATATACGCTGCAGGTGTTTTATACTTATGAAGTAGTTTACCACCTCGCGTTTCGATTTTCTTGTCAGGTGAAAATAAATTCTTAAACTTCTGAAATAATGTTGGCTTTTTCTCAACATGTTTAAAATGATAACTCATTTTTAAGAGTTAAATCTAATTCACAAAATCGTTCGTAAAATATTTCCGGGATGTTCCGTAAAACAACCAATCCGTGCGCGAAACACACCAACAAGCCAATGACAGTTGAGCTACGTCACTTTTCTGCTCAACCAATAAATTTGGAGTTTTTCCGAAGGACCAATCAGCTCACAGGCCGTCAGAGACTCAAGAGCCAATCAGAATATAGTTTGTGACGTAGGTCACCCAATCCCAGCGCGGCTCTGTGACGTACACAGCAGCTGCGGTTTCTCGTTTCTCACTACTGGCGCTTACCCCTCCTTCACAAAATCTTTTCACAGCGCCATTTTAAGAACACTTTTCAGTGTAAATTAATTCTTAACAATGACTATAAAGACAACATCTGTTCGTTTCACTATTTAGGATAGTTTACATACATTCAAGTATCCACACTTCGGAATAGACGGCGCTATTCACACTAAGGATAATATTCAATTGTCAGTAGAGTAACCCTTACCCCACCCTTCTAACACGTATAATTATGAACTCGCTTTGCTCTGAACCCACCGCGAAGTGAAAGTTCTAAGAGTTCCACTTGAACATAAAATACAATTCAAACTCGCACTTTCACACTGAAATTTCCCTAATTTCAAACACACATGAAATCCGTACAGGACTCTCACCTGTTTATAGAAATCATGCACCGTTAGCAAAATAACGACGTTATCCGTACAGGGCTCTCACCTGTTTATAGATATGAAACATGTACCCGTACAGGACTCTAACCTGTTTATAGATAATCATGTACCGACGCTAATTTACCCTTCACTCAAGCTCGGATATAACTAATACTCTTATCACAGTGAGTTTTATGGAAGGCGCTTTGTCCCTATTCTCATGCTGCTCTAATTTCTTAGAAAACCCTCACTATACAAGATTCACACCTAGCCCTAAAACTGTGCTGCTCGGCGACAACACTATGGTACACGGCGATACCTCTTGTGATACTCGGCGATATCACTACAAACAGAACAGATGGCTTGCGTGACTAATTTCTCGCCACACAATCTATACCGGTATAGCTTACAGATAGCACGAAAAACAAACTCAACATGTGTTAAAACATCGATCCTATTTCCATACCATAATACTTTAGTAACCCTTAGCAACCACCATATTACCTTGGTTACTCTTAGCAACCATCAATTTCTGCTACCAGAGAATTGATCCAGCGGCCTATAGAAAATATATCATAAACAACGCTACCCAACTTCATAACCTATAAACAAAATTCTATACTAAATATGGACCCATTTATAAACCTGACATATTTTGGGCCTACTGAATCAGGTGGTCAAATTAAATCTATATACACATTATCTACAAACTATATACATTTTTATACATCTGCGAAAAGAATATTGTCATTAAAATAAAACTTAACCATTTAGATGACCACCATTGGCGACGTGATCTAGCTAATAGTAACCTACACTTCTGAATAAGCAAGACCAGCTTGTTTGTCAAAAGTAAGATTTTATTTACTAAATTATGGTATATAAGTTGATAGTTTTATAAATGAATTTTATTAGCAATAAAACAAGCATGATTGTAAAGAAATGTGAGAAAATACAATTTAAGTAAGTGAATCAAATTTAAAGTAAATATATAAAGTTTAGCATTTCTAAAACCTAATTCCCTAACTGAGCTAAATAGATAGAAATTAAAGTAAAGATCTTTGAGGATTCTTACGTGCTCCACGCAAAGTCCGACAGCACATCACCCTCATCAGAAAGTCAGAAAGCAGCAGCCAGCCCATCCCTAGGGGCATGACTTTTTATACCTTTCTACGCTAACTAAACCACGCAAAGGAAAGTTTTCAGAAATCTTCGACGTCCCATTGGCTGAGAGTGACAAGTGACATGTCACCCACTTTTCAAAAGTTCCATTAGATCATGTTTCATAAAGACCATTGTCTCTTCCACGTGAAACCAGGAGCTTCCTGAGTTTGCAACAAATGTATAAAGTCATTCTCGCAGCGTCCATTGACTTTCAATTGACTTCCGCGGATGCCAAGTTAAGGACTGACAAAATGTTCTTTTTCGACCTTGGCCATGTCCGACAGAATGACGATAGCACATTAGTTTTTGCTTTGTGAACGCAGCTTTTGACGAATAATTTATTTCAGTAAGGGCGTCTCAGCACTTTTGCAGAAGTAAAATTCAGCATATTGTAGTTCGGGCAGACAAGGCCCAAAAGCAGACAACTTATGATTTCTAATATAAAACAAACACAAGAAAAGTATTAATGTAAGAAATAATGTAGATTCTGTATCCACCCCAAGATTTACTAATTAATTAACCCACCCGATTAATCAAAATGTTACCTAGCCATTGCAAACAAATAAAGCAGCGTTTATATCTACCAGTCTCCGTTATTCCATGAGACTCATATGCACCTAGAATAGTAGAAATAACATCACACAGACAAGGAAAAGCAAAACAAGCACATGCTTCTCTTAAGTTTGCAGCAGTTAGTAATGACAAAAACGAAAACAATAAATTATTTTATTATTTTGCACGAACAAAAAGATGCAACAATTATGCACGTTTATGAGCACACATGTTAGTCCCCCCATGTGTAAAGTTTAATCTAAGTTATATTAGCACGACATATCACAAATCATTAATATTATTATTCATGTTATGGAAATGTGACTTCGCGAGTTTAAACAAAATTTTGTTTTCTATCTCGCTCCATCAGGTGCGAGGGATGGGAGAGGAAGGTGGCCCTGTACGCAGATGATGTCTTGATCTATACATCAGAGTTGAGTACGGCGCTTCTTTCTGTCATCAAACTCGCCCAGAACTTTGGCGAAATTTCTGGATACTAGGTGAATGCCTCTAAAACGGAGATTATGATTTGGAATCATAGTTTGCCAGTTGTGGGGGTTCAACCAAGCCCAAAGATGCGGTATTTAGGCACCAGAGTTCACCAAGATATAAATAAAATTGTTGAGATCAATTTCTGTGATATTGCTAAAGATTGTCGGAGACTCATGTATTCTTGGCTGGCTTTGCCCCTATCTATTTTGGGTAGGGTTAACCTTGTTAAGATGACCATACTGCCGAAGATTACATTTTTGTTTAATACTATCCCTCTTTATTTTGAACTGACACACATTGCTAAATTACAGAGTAACATTAATTCTTTTATTTGAGCCAAGCGTATTCCTAGAATTGCTTGGAAAAAGCTGAGGCAGAGAAGAGAGAAGGGGGGGTTGGCAGCTCCAGATCTACAGCTATATGCATGGGCATTCCAACTCACACACTCCCGCATGCTGCTGAAAACACCTACCAACAACGGGATTGGTTGTATGTTTAGGGCCATGCTTAGCGAGGCAGGTGTAGCACTGAACGGGTTTTTGTTTAAATTTGGGGATCCCAAATTTAAAAAAAAATTAAAATTGAAGGTTCTGCAGGGTATGGCCAAAACGTGGTTCAAGGTCAACAGATCGATAAAATTTGGATATTTTTCAAGTAAAGCGCCATTGTGGGACTTACCGGAGGCCCCTAGCTGGCTCCAAAATAGTCTTGTATTGCCTTTGAGAGAGGCTGGTTTAGAAGTTTAGGGCGATCTATTCGTGGAAGGGGTACTGATACCATGGGAATCTTTGAGTTCTAGGATAGGCCCCAACTTTTCTAGATTTAAATACTTACAGATATTAAGTTGGGCTCACGCATACACTAACATTAAGTCTAGATTCCCACTAGGGAGCAGCAACATCTTGGAGCTCCAACTGCTTAATAAAAAGCCAGCCCAAAAGGAGATATCATTTTGGGATCACACGATTATGGATGAGATTGACGGTGAATTCCAACTACCAGAGAAATTATGGGGGTCCTCATTCCCAGACCTTGATGTGGGAAATCTTTGGCTCAACTCCTTCAAGTTATTGTGGGACATAGCTAAACCTGCATGGCTTTGTAGAAACCACCTTTTCTCCCTGCATAGGGCGTACTATTCCCCAAAACGGCTCTCAAAATTTTCCAACTTCTCTGATGACCAACCAATCGCTTGTCCAGGGTGCGGCGCTATGGCTGCCTCGGATTTACACATGTTTTACGAATGTCCTCTCCTATTCCAGTTCTGGGACTCAATAAGCACTTTTCTTTCAATTTCTTTGGGTTGTCAGATCAAGGTGAATTCTGCACTGGCAATCTTTGGAGTCATGGATGGGATTACGGGACCTCACAAATACCTTCTTTTTTATTCGATCCTTCTGGCCAGGAGAGAAGTTTGTAGAAAATGGAAAGACTCTGTGCCACCATCTTTCTTGGACTGGCAGGTATCAATTTTGCAGACCTCAAAGCTTGATCTCCTAAGGCCTGGCAACCCAAATAAAAAAGGTTTTTGGCATCTTTTGAATTGGAATCAATCCTGAACCACAGGGTTTTTCTTTGGTTTTTTTTCCCCTTCTGGTCCAATGATTACGCTGACCCTGGTTTTTCTTGCATGCTGCTGGCATACCCAGACTGACCAGATCCGTATCAGGTTACAGGTATACCGGTGCAGCAAAATACTCCCCACAGTGTCTCAGGATGTGGGTCCTGAGGAGTGTTCAAAGAGTTGTGTATGCATGGACCATGCTACTACATCCCCACAGGTGGCAACACCGGGTAAAGAATACTTCAATGTATTATCTTTATAGTTCACTTTATTTAGGCGAGGGTTAAATCTCAACAGCAAGTTGATATTTAATTCATATCAATTATATATCCATGTTCAATCAAATTCATTTTTCAAAATGAGGAACAGTCAGGAAGTGCGACTCCAATGCATTTCGGGCTGGGCCCTTTATCAAGGAGTGCTGTAAAGAAGGAGACGAATCACCATCAGGTCTGGTGTCATAAAAGCAACTAAAACAAACAAAAACAAACAGCGCGCTGAACTAAAATAATATGCGGGGGCTAAGATGAGGTAAGTAATTAAGGTGCCGATCAAAAAGTAACAAGGATATAACTGTGTGTCGTGGCTCATGGCTAAAGGCTAAATGCGGCAGTGTCACTAAAAACTATCAAAGTGCTCGTAGCTTTAACAGGCGTGGGAGGTTATGTGAGCGTTAAGCAGAGTGCCGTTCAGAAACTTACTTCGGGTTCAGTGTAACGCCGCGCGTTACTAGCAGGTTCAGGGTTCCATCAAGAACGCTAAGGAACAGTGTCGAAGATCACCGACATAACGCGAGACAAGGGGTGTGAACATAAAAAACGGACTACACTGGTGTGAGAGTTATTTGGGCGCCATGCTGGAGTGGGGAGAATAAGCCACCACCAAAGGAGTTAGACAAATAAAGGCAATGTTAAAAGACGTCAGGGTGAAAACTAAAAATGAAAATAAACGCGCAGGATGATCAAGAAAACATGTAGAATAATAAAGAGGCATATGAAAACACACGCAGCCAGCAAACAAAGTAGCAAGATACAGACATTATAGATAGCAACTAAATTCACAACGATCATTTAACCCAAAAGGCTTTTGGGTCTGGAGGCGATATATCCATTCCAGTTCTCTTTTCAAAAGGAGTTTGTTGTTGTCAGTGCCCTCCTTTTTGGTAACAATTTCCAAAATGATGTATTGCAATTGTGCAATGGAGTGACGAGCTTCATCAAAATGCATGGCAATGTTGGACTTCACATTTTTAAGTCGAATGTTCGATTTATGCTCGTTTAGGCGAATCTTTATTTTTCTTTCGGTCTTCCCCACATATAATTTGCCACACGGGCATTTTAATGCGTAGATTAGATTTGAGGAGTCGCATGTGGCGTTGGTTTGAAGTTTGATGACCTTGCCTTTCATGGGGTGATCAATAAAGTTACCTTTGATGATGGAATTGCAGTGTCTACAGTTCAGACAAGGTTGTGTGCCTTTATATTGTTGACCTAAGGTTGTAGGATTAGACAATATTTCTTTGATGTTACGACTTCGAGTGTGGGCAAACAACGGTACAGATCTGAACAATTCCTCAAAGTCTGGTTCAATCTGGAGAATGGGCCAATGTTTCAATATGATCTTTTTGTAGATCTTGCTCACAGTTGAGTGTTTAGAAACCAAGACATTGCGTGGTTGTTGTGAGATCGGTTTTTTAGACAGAGCTTCTTGTCTGGTGATTTGTGCCACTCGAGATTGTGCATCTTTGACAACCTGTGCAGGGTAACCTCTCTCCAAAAATCGTTTCTGCATTTCATCCATGCGCATATCCATGGTATGTTCATCTGAAACGATGCGTTTGACTCTCAAAAGTTGAGAAAACGGTAAATGTCTTTTGAGTGACTCTTGATGATGACTTTTATAGTGTAAGGTGTTGTTGCGATCAGTCTTTTTCCTATGTAGATCAGTAATGAGCCCATTGGTGGTGATTTTTATGTTGACGTCTAAAAATGTGATTTCCGAGTCATTGATCTCCCATGTTAGTTTGATTCGATCGTCCTTAGAATTCAGTTGACAAAGGAATTGTTCAAGAGACTCTTTAGAATCCATCCAGATGAAAAATAAATCGTCAATATACCTGACGTACATTTTTATTTTTCCATGATTGATTTGGTCGCCATATATATATGTTTTTTCAAAGTTTTCCATATAAATATTGGCATATGAAGGGGCCGCACAATTTCCCATAGCCATCCCGGAAAGAATATTGAACAAATGCAGCCTGGATCTCATCCTGTTGATCGTTGAAGAACTTTCAGACATTCTTAAAGAACTTGAACAAGAAATCAAAGAAATTGATCAAGAACTTAAAGAAATGTTAACCCCAGAAGAACTCTCAAACACTTTGGCTGACATAAAAATCACATTAGACAAACACAAGAAAGAAATCAACGAGCGGAAGATTCGAAAATTTCGCCGCGATACGCTTGACTACAAGCTTGATGAGGATTACTCGTGGGCAGACGTGTACGCCCAACGAAGACGCAATCGACGTAAGCATGGGCGGATTTTGCGGATCCACGATTCACGAATTTGCGAATTCACGGATCGGCGGATTTGGGGGCGGGGCTTCCTCGAGTGTGTGGGCGGGGCCAAACGGACGGGGCTTCCATGCGAGCGCACATGCCTCTTGTGTGTATAAAAGGTCAGGGACCGATCAGAGCAGCAGATTAAAAGACAGAAGCTCCTGGTCACAGGAACAGCACGGGGATTGCGCTCGTGGTAGTCAAAGATGCAAATGCCTCTGGCCTGCATCACAGCGGATTTTCGATGGTATATTTGGGAAGAAGGCACACCTGCCCAGCCTCCACAACGCTCACGATTGTTTTTGGGCTGATGAATGAGTCACTGAATTTAAGCTTCAACTAGGGCACATGCTTTATTGATATCTGCAAGTGTTTCCTGTTGAGGTTTATTTTTTGTGCCAGGACCGTCGTGCCAGAATGAACCCTGCCCTTCATATTTATTCAAGACACCACCGTTTTTCCCCAACAAAAGTTCAAAGCCTAATTTACGATGGCGCCGGCAAGCTGCCAGCGCCATCCTGAAAAAGTTACTTAATTAGCTTCAACAGGAAGCTCCAACTGATAAAATAAAGCAGGCGCTCGAGCCCCTGCTTTATCTTATCTATTAGAGCTTCCTGTTGAAGCTAATTAAGTAACTATTTGAGGATGGCGCTGGCAGCTTGCCGGCGCCATCGTAAATTAGGCTTTGAACTTTTGACCGCAGAATCCGCCGCTCGCGGATTGCGGATTTTCGGTAAATTCGCGAGAGTTCGCGGACCGCGAATTGACCGAAAATCCGCAAGATCCGCGATCGGAGCGGATTTTGCGCTCATGCTTACAACCAACACACAGACTGATACATCATCTTCTGGTAGCGACACTTCAACTCGACCGCCCCGTAGCACCCTACCTCCTAGACCATCCCATGACCTTGCAAGTACATCTGCCACCTCACAAATTCAAACCTCTGCGGTTCATTTTTTAGAGGTAGACACGGCCAACATCGAAGACTCAGGAGGAGCCAGAGCAAAAGAAAAAGATTCAACCGCTCCAACCACTCGGAGCAAGGTAACACCGAAAGATCCCAAACCGAGAAAGAACATTTAGTTATTAATATTTCGAGCACTACCATCACCCCACATCAGATGAATCTATTAGAAAAAGGTACTTTGTTTATTCCTACCACCGACACCAACCTGCTGGAACTTGAGGTTAGCACCTTCAAATTCCTAAGGAAACTTAGGTTGCGTTATTTTTTCGAAAAGGTTTTACCATCTACCACTGACAATAAACCCGATGAACTGAAAGGATTGAGACCCGCAAGCACATTTCAAGCTCCGTGCAGCCACAAGTCAATTGACTTATTTGAAAAACTGGTATGCAATGACGTGTCAAAAATCAATTTCAAGCGCCACAACCGGCGCCCAAACCTCACAACTAAAGATCGTGATGTTCTTCAATCTTTGGCCAACAATAAGGAAATTAAATGTATGAAAGCCGACAAGGGTGGGGCTCTTGTCATTCTCGACAATTCCATGTACACTCGACGACTACAAGAACATATATGTGATGCTTCCTTGTATATGAAGCTGGATAACAATCCCACAAGAGAATTTTATAATACTCTTCAAGACATTGTCATGAAAGCCTTTCAAAACAATGTTATACAGGAACGCACCAAGAACTTCCTTTTACCACAACATCCAAGGAGCCCGACTTTGCAAATGAGCCCTAAAATCCACAAAGACCTCAATAATCCACCTTTTCGGCCAATCGTGTCCACCAGAGGTTCAATCCATGAAGCGACAGGGAAACTGATTGATAAATATTTGCAACCTATTGTCATCAAAGCTCACAGTTACATCAAGGACACAACCGAATTCTTAATCAAACTATCCAACATTCAAATAAACCACGACAATCAGTATATAATGTGCACTGCTGATGTCAGCTCCTTGTATACATCCATCCCTCACCAGGGAGGCATTGAAGCCATTGAACAAGCTTTACTTACCAGTGACATTGACGGTTCCATGCAAGCTTTCCTTATGGAATTGATGGTATATACCCTATACCATAGCTACTTTCAAGTTAACAATGAGTGGTTCCTACAGCTTTCTGGGATGGCTATGGGAAATTGTGCGGCCCCTTCATATGCCAATATTTATATGGAAAACTTTGAAAAAACATATATATATGGCGACCAAATCAATCATGGAAAAATAAAAATGTACGTCAGGTATATTGACGATTTATTTTTCATCTGGATGGATTCTAAAGAGTCTCTTGAACAATTCCTTTGTCAACTGAATTCTAAGGACGATCGAATCAAACTAACATGGGAGATCAATGACTCGGAAATCACATTTTTAGACGTCAACATAAAAATCACCACCAATGGGCTCATTACTGATCTACATAGGAAAAAGACTGATCGCAACAACACCTTACACTATAAAAGTCATCATCAAGAGTCACTCAAAAGACATTTACCGTTTTCTCAACTTTTGAGAGTCAAACGCATCGTTTCAGATGAACATACCATGGATATGCGCATGGATGAAATGCAGAAACGATTTTTGGAGAGAGGTTACCCTGCACAGGTTGTCAAAGATGCACAATCTCGAGTGGCACAAATCACCAGACAAGAAGCTCTGTCTAAAAAACCGATCTCAGAACAACCACGCAATGTCTTGGTTTCTAAACACTCAACTGTGAGCAAGATCTACAAAAAGATCATATTGAAACATTGGCCCATTCTCCAGATTGAACCAGACTTTGAGGAATTGTTCAGATCTGTACCGTTGTTTGCCCACACTCGAAGTCGTAACATCAAAGAAATATTGTCTAATCCTACAACCTTAGGTCAACAATATAAAGGCACACAACCTTGTCTGAACTGTAGACACTGCAATTCCATCATCAAAGGTAACTTTATTCATCACCCCATGAAAGGCAAGGTCATCAAACTTCGAACCAACGCCACATGCGACTCCTCAAATCTAATCTACGCATTAAAATGCCCGTGTGGCAAATTATATGTGGGGAAGACCGAAAGAAAAATAAAGATTCGCCTAAACGAGCATAAATCGAACATTCGACTTAAAAATGTGAAGTCCAACATTGCCATGCATTTTGATGAAGCTCGTCACTCCATTGCACAATTGCAATACATCATTTTGGAAATTGTTACCAAAAAGGAGGGCACTGACAACAACAAACTCCTTTTGAAAAGAGAACTGGAATGGATATATCGCCTCCAGACCCAAAAGCCTTTTGGGTTAAATGATCGTTGTGAATTTAGTTGCTATCTATAATGTCTGTATCTTGCTACATTGTTTGCTGGCTGCGTGTGTTTTCATATGCCTCTTTATTATTCTACATGTTTTCTTGCTCATCCTGCGCGTTTATTTTCATTTTTAGTTTTCACCCTGACGTCTTTTAACATTGCCTTTATTTGTCTAACTCCTTTGGTGGTGGCTTATTCTACCCACTCCAGCATGGCGCCCAAATAACTCTCACACCAGTGTAGTCCGTTTTTTATGTTCACACCCCTTGTCTCGCGTTATGTCGGTGATCTTCGACACTGTTCCTTAGCGTTCTTGATGGAACCCTGAACCTGCTAGTAACGCGCGGCGTTACACTGAACCCGAAGTAAGTTTCTGAACGGCACTCTGCTTAACGCTCACATAACCTCCCACGCCTGTTAAATCTACGAGCACTTTGATAGTTTTTAGTGACACTGCCGCATTTAGCCTTTAGCCATGAGCCACGACACACAGTTATATCCTTGTTACTTTTTGATCGGCACCTTAATTACTTACCTCATCTTGGCCCCCGCATATTATTTTAGTTCAGCGCGCTGTTTGTTTTTGTTTGTTTTAGTTGCTTTTATGACACCAGACCTGATGGTGATTCGTCTCCTTCTTTACAGCACTCCTTGATAAAGGGCCCAGCCCGAAATGCATTGGAGTCGCACTTCCTGACTGTTCCTCATTTTGAAAAATGAATTTGATTGAACATGGATATATAATTGATATGAATTAAATATCAACTTGCTTTTGAGATTTAACCCTCGCCTAAATAAAGTGAACTATAAAGATAATACATTGAAGTATTCTTTACCCGGTGTTGCCACCTGTGGGGATGTAGTAGCATGGTCCATGCATACACAACTCTTTGATCATTTCCTTATGTGTTTCGGACGGAGACACTACCCACGTGTGCACCCAAGCCTTTCTCCATCTGATAACCAGATCACAACATTGCTGTGCATCGCCTTACACCATTTATTATCTACGGTCCTGAGGAGTGTGACATCACTGATTAGGAGGGCTTGTTATAATAAGGACCCCCCTATCCAGCTTGCTGAGGCAGTGGGTCACTCTTTTCTTTGACTCAGATAGCACGACCTGGGCAGTTAATGAGGACAAGAAAAAAAAAACTGCATTATCTACTTGACAGTTGGGTAAAAGGACTCCCAGGTGAAAAAGCAGTGTTGCATTTTACTTTACATTAGCTGCCTTAAAGTGTCTGATTAAAACTCCCATCCACCTCTCAAACCCACACGCACATAGCAGGAGGACACAAAAAAATAATATTGTGCTTGAGGTTGCAGCCTCAAGGCATATTTCCATCAGGCCATGAAACAATGTCATGTAATGGGTGTTTTGTGGGTATATGCCAGTAGTAGTGATGGAGCAGTGGTGGAGGCAAGAATTATGCTGTCTTATTGCTGCTATACGTGTCTCTGTGTTGCAGTAGGTGGTGAATGAGCTATTTGGTATGGAATATTTAGATACACCAGCCATTAGACAGAATTGAAATTCATCAACTGTGCGGTTATACTTTCATGATATCACTTGCCCTAGCACTCTGCAAACTTCTACCTTTTCCACTCCTTATGCCTTTGGTCTCCTGCTCCTTGCATCAACTCTTGGGAACCAGATTTACTAAACTTAATTCAAACGCACTGGGGTAGATTTTGTAGTGCTACATTGTGCAAATGGGAAGAGCGCAGTGCAAAATTAACAAATCCACAAAAAGACAAACTTTATGCTAAGCATCGAGTCAAGCCACTGGTTTCTTGTGTGAAATGTGTATGAAAGGTACAACCTCCAGTCCAGATTCTGTGCAATGGCCACTTTCCTGTGTATGTTGCACAACATTTGTAATATTCGGGAAAAACACGTTATGAATGGGTATATCATGCCATATTTGGATTCCTTCGTTATTTTGCACAGGTTTCAATTAGTGCTGGGATTTCACACAGAGGCAAGTCATGCTATTTTAGTACTCCTTCCTTTGGATAAAATTCTGTCGGTGTTTGTGCTATTCCTACTTGCTTATACATCCCTTGCGTCGATAATCAGGGCACTAATGCTCCATTCCAAAGAGCCATTTTGTGCTTTGCTTGCGTCACGTTTCCGGCAAAACATATATTTTCATAAGCCCTGCTGTCATTTGAGCTACCAAGCTAAATAATAGTAAATCAGGAATTTAGTAGGGTATGCCATGGTAAGTGTAGGAAATCTCAGGTTAACAGCCTCCAGTTTTACTGACCAGGCTATGCCCATTGTTGGGTAGTTCAGAGATTGAGCATTTGACCAAAGGGATCTATGTGAAAGCTACATCTCCGAAACTCCTAACGTTAATGTAACGGTTCCAGAGATGTGTGTACACAACATACAAACGAATCTACCTAAGACTTTTATGCAGCAAATTCATAAATAATCAAAGCAGTTTTCCTGATGTAGTAGCCTCTGACCAGATGGTTACACTAAGAAACTATGGGGACTATCACAAACTACATTTTATAGTATGTTTAGTAGTACTGCAGTATCACTACTAACATCTTACAAAATGCTGTTCACAAACTTACTTGGGAAGGTTTTCACCAAGTGCGAGGAACATCACATACAGTCATAAAGTCATTACTAATAGAAACTTTATGGTTGTATATGATGTTCTTTAATGACTCCACTCCCTTTTTCAAGGATTGGGTACATTTAATTTTAAGCCCGTAAATGGTGAATAGCCCAAAGTAGTAAAGTTACTCAACATTACAAGACTAAACGTTCACATGTAAATGTATTCATTTCTATGTTTACCTTTGTTAATAACCCCCTATGTGCTTTGTGAATACCCTATTAGTGAGTCAGTATTTGCACACTGAAAAACCTGCAATTTGGGTTAGAAATGGTATACAAATCTAGATACTTCAGTATTGCCATACTATGGTTTACTCATATGTGCTGCACAAACTCTTTAGATCTTTCCATATATTCGTCCATGATGCACATCAGGAATTAGGTGCTATCTAAGAGCCCTCTGGTGTTTTGGTAGGGGGAAGTGCAAACCAAAATTGAGGTGCACTTTGAGTATTCTAATGAGGTTTAATTACTTTGCTACAAATACATACAGTAGGCCTTGGTAATGGTGTTACATCTTATCTTGTGTCAGTATTAGGAGACAAAAGCCCAATGAATTCCCAGATGGGGGCATTTCAAGAGTTCTGTAGCTGTCATACCTCTCGGGAGACTAATCGAAATCGAATGCATCATGTACAGCAGGACTGAGGTGCATAGTAACAACTACCTAGAAGTCTCAGTGGTAGGACAGTTTGAAGTAGCTGTATATCATGAAAGCTCTTTGACTGTTTCATTACTGGAAAATGAATGCACAACACAAGCCAAAATGTGAGGGCTGTACCTTTCCGGTTTGAAACTATGGTTGGGCATTTGTGTTTTCCTGGGCATTTCAGGCACTAACATTTGGCGACTGTAGATGGGCGTGTTTGCACATCTGAGGCTACAACTGGGCATAGGATGGTTAATCTGGTGCATTTGAGACTTGTCTTGGGCATGTGTGGTTCTAATTGGGCATCTAGGTTCACCGTGGGCACATGATCACTGTCTATTACTTTATTTTTCCCCTTGCTATGTTATTGACCTGCCCTACTATTTCTTTGCAGGTACCTAGGTGATATTCAGATGGCATCTAAATTACTCTTGTCTGTTTTAATGTCTTTTTTTGTTAATTAATATTAAATTGATGTGCAATTGTTTGAAGGTTTTTATCTGCAGTGTAATTTCCAGTAATGCTATCAGAGACAAAATTCAAGTGATGTATTGTTCCCTGAAGTCATCAGGGTTAAAGGAAGTGTGATGACACATCCTGTGATGTCACCAGGGTTAAAGCATATGTGACGCATCTTCTACCACTGGGATTTCCCTGAGGTCTGGCCCATGTAAGGAAAAATGGCTGAAGTGCTGCAGGATATCTAAGATAGGTTTCCTGCATTGTTCCTAAGCATAACGTTTATAACTGCATTTCTTTTTGTAGGTATAAAATTCCACATAAACATATGTAAGACAACAATTATTTTACTATTGTCCTCTCACTGCCCCTTCCAAACCAGTCCTGTGTCTGCCTATGAGAATTACAAATGTTCACATTTCCAGGGTGAGACACTACCTGTAATTTGTACGTTAATACTCACAGATATACATAATTGCATTCCACACCTCCAATTTCCATTTGCCCCAATCTGAAATGTCTTCAATTCCCCCCCAATTCAACATTTTCAAATGCAGCAAGCATAGTACATGTATAATTGACACACTTGTGAGCAAATTTTCCAAATTTAAAACTCCACACTCCATGAGTGCCTGAATCAAGAAGTGAAATGTACTTTCAGATAGTTCTGTTTTGATGCCTCTAGCTTCAGTATAGCTGTGCAAACATATTTATTGTAAAACATTTTTACAGTGCTAATGCTTGATCCTCTACAGTATTCTAAAAGCCTTTCAGGTTCAGTACTGTGATCGGTTGCAGTAAAGTGTGAATATAGATGTAGGGATAAATAAAATGTAGAAAGTCTTGCTTTGATAGATGTCACTTGTTTAAACAGCTCTGTTATTCAAATCTTTGCTGTTTACATGAGTTTATAAGAGTAGTTTATGAAGCTGCATGAAAAGAAAGTGGCATCATGTTTACTTGTCATAAAATCAAAGTTCACCAATAATTCTAGGTGCTCAATACCTATTCGCCTTCATCCTGTTTGGAATTTGAATCAATCTAGAGTATTAAAACGCAGATATCCCTTAAAAAATGGCCAGATAAGAGGTCCCCTGTTCACTAAATGACCAAATCAGAAACCACCAATCTCCTCTTCAAAAACTAAAATGTAAGCATTAATCTGCTCAAACAGATTACCTTATTTTATAGCATGTGAATGAATTACAAAATGCACATATGCCAACAAGTTCATCTCACACAATCGAAAATATTTCAGAGAAACACAAGGCTTTTCCTTGATGTCTTTATAAAAAGCAAAATGAAAGTTAGACACAACAGAAAAAGATTTTAATTTAAAAATATGGGTTGGATGTGTTAGTTCCGTTTTATACTCACATCACTCAGCAACCAAGGCGTATTGTTGTTTCTGACAGTACATATCAGTTGTCACTATTGTCATACTGCCATCCTGAGAACAATCCCTGTAAAAGACAGTGCATGCAAGTTTCATTCTTATTGGCACAAACATGCACAAACATGCTCAGCCAGGACGTTAGTTAAAATGTGCACATTACACATTGATAACAGAAGAATAAGAGAAAACGGTTTCAGAGAAGCTCAAGGCCAAGCAAGGGTGTAATTTAGAAAGCCACCATTTGACAGCCCATAAGATGGAGATCTTTATACAAAATGAATTCCAATTCATGTACATTCCAACTTACGTATTTGCGAATGCATTACTCCTTCTCAATTCCTTCTTTTTGAACTGAGGTTTAACGATTTGTTCAAACTTTACTCTTTTTCTTTGGTCATTAGCTTCTTAACTTCAATTTTTTGTTTGCTCTGTAACATCACCAATGCCCTTCCTTTGGGTTTGCAACCTGTGTTTGGGATACTGATGGAGATCCCTAGTGGTGGTAATATTATTCCTCAGCTGTGAGCATGGCTCTAACCCAATTTGTCCATTTACCCATGACTCACCATTCCCTTACTTGCTCCAGTCCTTACTTCAGGCAAATGTTGCACATGGAACATCCTCTGAAAACAAGCCCTTGATACTCCTTGGAGGAGAGCGGATGTTATGGGTCTTAAAGCTGCTTTGCCTGATCGGTAGAAAAATACGGCTGCTTTTTATGATATGTTTTTTGGGCTTATTTGACCCCCGGATATGTGGAGATCTATTCGAAAGATAGATGATCATACTGCTTTTGGAGATGATTGGAAGGAACTAGAGAGAATAGATGGAGAAAGAGAGCCTGGGCAGAAACCGCAACAAGAACTATTAGACCTTCCAAAGGCTATAATAACTAAATTGAAAACCCTTATACCTCCTACAAAGATAAACTGTTTATACAAAAAAAGATAGACTGGACTATGTTAGTGTCTTGTAAGCAATGGGCGGATGAGTCAGATTTTCAGATTTCTTTACTCGTTTCCAGGAGAAATTCCATGATTTTAGTGGGCAGTCATTGACAGATGACACAGGCAAGCATCTGTTTGTCGACAAATTACTTGCGAACATGTTGCCAGAAATAGCTAGTCACCTAAAGGCCAGCATGAGTTCATGGACTACGTCTTCCCCTGTTTCTCTTTTGACTATGGCTCAGTACTATGAACGTCAGGAATTGGAAGAATAGGGCAAGGAGGATAAAAAGATTGAGGATTTCCAAACAAAGGTTATGTTAACTCAGGTTTATGGCCCATCTTATAGAGGTTGTGGAAGAGGTGGACGTGCGATGTTTCGTCCTGGTGCACCCTCTTTCCCTCGAGCTACTCTGTCTTCTGATCAATACGCTTATTGTAAGGAATTTGGACATTGGTGTGTTGATTCTACACTGTTACGTAGTCAGAATTATCAGCGTGCTAGGGAAAAAATGAGGAGCCGCCCAGGGTACTCAGGAAATAGGAAAGGTATGGGCAATCATGCTCGGTTTAAAGCTGTGAAACATGCTCAAAATTCTTCTAATACTTTTGACGAAATTAGTATCAGATGTCTGATTATTTGCCTGATGATTTGAAAGATTCTAATTATGGATAGGACTGCCTACGATGGGGTTGGGAATCAGTTGAAATCCCAGTAGATCAGAAGAGTCCCTATGTTAATGCTAATGTTTTGGGTTCTACTGATCAGTTTTTGGTTTATACAGGAGCTACTCGTAGTGCCCTGTCCAAACAATTGGTTCCTAGGGCTCCCCTGCCTGGCTTAACAATTACATCAATAAGATTCGATGGGACACCTTCCCTTAGTCCACTGTCACAATCGCTTACATTTCATGTTGGTCAGTTTTCTGCTGCATGTCCATTTTTGCTTTCTCCTAACACACTGGACAATATTGTGGGTCTTGGTATGCTCAAACATTTTTGTGCCATTAAACGCTGTTGCCCAAAAAGTGTGCATGTGATTTAAATGACAGCTATCCTATGGCTGAGAGGTCGTGTCTTCTTAAAGAAGATACTGTTTAGCATCACTACCTAGTACTTTGTGGGCTACAGCGGACACTGATGTGGGGAAAATGGTTATTCCTTTTTCAGAAAGACAGGGGGACCCCTACTAAACAAATATACTTGCTATCTGTAGGGAATTATAACCTTTGTCTAAAGGCAACAATAGCAAGATTCTAATTCCAAGAAGGACTCATATATTCTAAGTATGGGCGGAAAATTTGTTCCGATCATGGAATTTGCGGATTTTCTGCAATTTCGCGATCCGCGAATCTCATGAAATTGCAGAAAACTCTGCGAAATCGCAAGCGGAACGGATTTTGCAAAACTGAAGTACATAAACCACTTACAGAATTACAGCAGGTGCCCAAGTTGAAGCTAATTTCTTTGTAACCTGATCGGTGACACCAGAGTTCGTTGCCTACTTGCAACTATTCTCTGACCCAGCTCTGACCCTCGAAGCAGGGTCAGAGAATTGTTACAAGTGTGGCACAATGCTCCTGTCACAAAAATTAAACCACAACAGGAAGCACTTACAGATAAGGAAGCAGGTGATGGACTTAAAGCTCAAATTCAGTAACACATTAACCAGCCCCAAATCAATTTGTCTCGGTTGAGGCTGGGCAGGTGTGCTTTCTCCCCATAATCTACAGTGGTGAACCAGAGGGTGCTGTGATGAACCAGAGGGTGGCAGTGGTGAACCAGAGGGTGGCAGTGGTGAACCAGAGGGTGGCAGTGGTGAACCAGAGGGTGCTGTGATGAACCAGAGGGTGGCAGTTGTGAACCCGAGGGTGGCAGTGGTGAACCAGAGGGTGGCAGTGATGAACCAGATGGTGGCAGTGATGAACGAGAGGCTGGCAGTGGTGAACCAGAGGGTGGCAGTGATGAATCAGAGAGTGGCAGTGGTGAACCAGAGGGTGGCAGTGATGTACCAGAGGGTGGCGGTGGTGAACCAGTGGGTTACAGTGGTGAACCAGTGGGTGACAGTGGTGAACCAGAGGGTGGCAGTGGTGAACTAGAGGGTGCTGTGATGAACCACATGGTGCTGAGATGAACCAGAGGGTGGCAGTGATGAACCAGAGGGTGGCAGTGATGAACCAGAGGGTGGCAGTGGTGAACCAGAGGGTGACAGTGGTAAACCAGAGGGTGGCAGTGGTGAACCAGAGGGTGGCAGTGGTGAACCAGAGGGTGCGGTGATGAACCAGAGGGTGCTGTGATGAACCAGAGGGTGTCAGTGATGAACCAGAGGGTGGCAGTGGTGAACCAGAGGGTGACAGTGGTGAACCAGAGGGTAGCAGTGATGAACCAGAGGGTGGCAGTGGTGAACCAGAGGGTGCTGTGATGAACCAGAAGATGCAGTGGTGAACCAGAGTGTGGCAGTGATGAACCAGAGGGTGGCAGTGGTGAACCAGATGGTGGCAGTGATGAACCAGAGGGTGGCAGTGGTGAACCACTGGGTGACAGCAGTGACCCAGAGGGTGACAGTGGTGCACCAGAGGGTGCTGTGATGAACCAGAGGGTGCTGTGATGAACCAGAGGGTGGCAGTGATGAACCAAAGGGTGGCAGTGGTGAACCAGAGGGTGACAGTGGTGAACCAGAGGGTGGCAGTGGTGACCCAGAGGGTGGCAGGGATGAACCAGAGGGTGGCAGAGGTGAACCAGAGGGTGGCAGTGGTGAACCAGTGGGTGACAGTGGTAAACCAGAGGGTGGCAGTGGTGAACCAGAGGGTGCTGTGATGAACCAGAGGGTGACAGTAGTGAACCAGAGGGTGGCAGTGGTGAACAAGAGGGTGCTGTGACAAACCAGAGGGTGGCAGTGATGAACCAGAGGGTGGCAGTGGTGAACCAGAGGGTGGCAGTGGTGAACCAGAGGGTGCTGTGATGAACCAGAGGGTGGCGCCGCTAAAATGACCGGGAGCCCTGTGGGTGTTAGCCCCCGCACTGCTGAACTGCCCAAGGGTTATGAGCTCCCGCGCTACTTAACTGCGCCTGGGTCCAGTGGGTGTGTGCCCCCGCGCTGCTGAACTGCCCCGGAGCCTTCTCAGTGTGAAAATCATTTGTGCTCAATTGCTTGGGAGCCCTCTGGGTGTGAGCAAACATTGTGCTAAGTGCACCCCTGCCCCAGCACATATATACCCGTACCGCACAGCACCATTATGCTCTTGCACCATGAAGTCTGGTGCCTGGATGCTCCTGATCCGTGTAGGTGGTACCACCGGTGCAGTAAAAATGTAAAGTCATAACTTGCTACACAGCACCAATAAACACGTGTCCCCCTGGCACCGGTATGCGCATGTACCAGGCGTGCAGCACCCGCATGCCACTGCACCCTACTGCCCAGTGCCAGCATATGCCTGTACGGGGCAGTTTAGTATGAGATGGGACATTTTCCAGCAGCAGCAGCTGCATGCGCCTGAACCCACTGAGCAGGATCAGAATGGCTTTGTGCCAAAACGCGCAGCAGAGCTATCTTGGACATCTGAAGGATTCTGGGGTCCTGTGCCAAACGTATTTTTGCATCCATGAGTTTCCCGAGCGCCATCCCCGTGTAGCTCCTGTAACCAGGAGGCTGCTTTCTCCTCATCTGCTGCTCTGCTCTGTCTCTGCCCTTTATAAAAAATCCGCGAGTTCGTGGGAAAATTCGCGAACTCGCGGATTTTTTTTCCATTTCGTGTGAATTTGCGGACCGCGAATTCGCAAATTTCGCCCATACTTAATATATTCTAGGTGTACTCTAGCAAAAAACTCCTAATCAATCATATCCATAAGGATTGTATGTATCACCCTCAACACATTTGGAAAAATATTTTCACTTTCTTTTCTTTCCACTTTATATACTGATCAATTAGTTAATTGGTAGTTAATAAAAAAAAAAATCAAATTCAAAATGCACATTTTTTTGTTGCAAAAATATATTGCTATACATACAAACCCATAATTATTTACAGGGACAGTTACATTACATAGCTTTCCAATCAATTTATAAAATGATAGTAACTGGTATGTCTAGAAGATGATGACAAGCAGCAGAATAAAAAACTACGCACGTTTCGGCAGTGCTGCCTTCATCAGTAGACCGTCTATTGCACATATACTAGATAAAGAGATATAGACAACAAAAGTTATTGCTAGCTTAAACCTCATTTAACACACCTAGAATATACATAATACATTGAATATTTTACATATGGAATGATTCAAAACCCGGCAAAAAGGTTCACATTTGATCATGATATCCTGAACCTATGGTTCTAACATTTTTAACGTCACTTGATAAATGATTTGAATGCATTATCAGACCTTCTTAATTCAATTTTCATTTATATCTGATAATCGGGTCTATCTATATATCCCACATACCAATATATACATATTTTGAACATTTCACATTTTTTGGGGACTTTATTTTATGAAGGTATTTTTAAACAAATAAATAGAGTAAAAATAAAAAAAACATTTGAATAATACAAAGAAACACAATTTGAAAGAAAAAGTAGGCATAATAAATAGCTGTCCAGCCTTTATTGTCTTATTTGTCATCATTAAATCTCCTGCTGCTGTGTAACATTTTTAGTAATGGCAACTAATATGAGCAATTAACTTTTTAACAGTGATAATACTGTTTAAAAGGGTACATGCTCGATTTAACACAAAGGTGCTGTATGTTATTCTCTCCCTTTTATTGGCGTAGGACTCCGAATCGCTTAACAGTTGATATCTAACAGTTAGGCCTTTTTAGTGAGTGTTATATTTGAAAATAAATCTCGCACTTACTTGAATGTTTTAAGGTATTTGAAATTGTCAACAATTATCTCTGAAATGAATAATTAAATAGCCCCATGAACCTACAAGAGCAATAAGCCATAATACTAACGCTAGTGGCTGATCGTTAGCTAATCCAATATTTTGTTAAAAGGGAAACACAGATGCGTCCTTATAAGCATATACCTTATACTTACTTGAACAAGTGAAACTTGGTTGAAGTATGAATAACTTTACTGGTGGTCAAACTAAAAAAAGACAGAGGAACACCTAGAGAAATAGCTAATTGAGATGGTAAGATTGAAATATACATTTGGATTATATTGCTTTTTATTACCGAAAAAATGGTTATTCCCCCAGTTCATATTCAAGTGAAAGGGGGCGCTTCATTGCCTCGACTGACTCAATATAAATTATCTTGAGAAGGCGAGGAGGCACTGATACGCATTGTTCAAGATTTGATTGCAGTAGGAATTGTGGAAGAAGTCCCTTACAATGTTTGTAATAGTCATATCCTTTCCATATTGAAGAAAGATACTGATACTAGAATATACAGGTTTATCACCGATTTGCAAGAGGTTAATAAGATCGTAGTGCCCCAATATCCAGTAGTCTCTGACATCACGACACTTCTTACTATGGTTCCACCCACTGCCAGTACATTTAGAGTGATTGACTTGAAAAATGAATTATTTTCGATATCTATTCATCCTGACAGCCGTTATTTGATCGGCTTCACTTGAACAATCGATCCTTCAGATTCTGTAGAACTCCACAGGGGTATAATGAAAGTCCTAGCATTTATAGCCAGGCATTGAAAAGACAGCTTGATTCTTTCTCCGTACCAAAAGGGGTAGCTCTCATACAATATATCGATGACATCTTGTTGGCAGTGGATAACCCTGAACATTGTGAAGAAGGAACACTAACTTTGCTTTCTTTTCTTGCATCTCATAATCACAAGGTCTCTCTGAAGAAATTGCAATATTTTATGCAGCAGGTTACCTATTTAGGTCACCTACTGTCTAAGGAGGGATGTGCACTTACACCAGATCGCATTCAAGCTATTTTAGACACGCCTGTGCCCTGCACTCAGAAGGAGATTTGTGTGTTGATTGGTCTAACTTCCTTCTTTAGGAAGTGGATTCCCAGTTTTTCAAATATTTTTAAACCTTTGTTGGCCCTTTTAACTAAAGACAATCCCGACCAATGCCCCTTCCATGAACTACTGAATGCCAGAATGCTTTCCAGCAGTTACATCAACCTTTATGTTCTGCACCAATGTTAGGCATTCCAGACTACACTAAGGCCTTCACACTCTATGTACACAAAAGGGATGGTTGTGCTCTCGGTTTTAGTACGGACACACGGTGATAAGCAACATCCTTGTGCGTATTTTTCAGCTGTCCTTGATCCAGTTGCTCGTGCATTGCCTGGGTGTTTTCACTCTGTGGCAGCGGCAGCAGTGTCCATACGCCAGAGTGAGGTCATTGTTTTGTCACATAGATTGCTGGTGTTAGTACCCCATGCAGTTGATGCCCTTTTGAATCAAATGAAAATTCTGCATTTAACTAGTGCCCGCTTGACAGGATATGAATTGACACTTCTGCCCTCTCATATCACCTTGAAAAGATGATATACTCTTAATGCAGCTACCTTATTGCCATTCCCAGCTACTAAGTATCAGTCGCAGGAGCCTCATGATTGTATATTCCTTACTGAGGAACAGACAAGAGGATTGCATCGACCTGCAAGATACTCCCCTTTCAAGTGTAGATGGGGAGTTATGGGTTCATGTGTCCTGTTTGAAGTTACCAGACGGCACGACATCAGCTACATATGCAATCACAATGCTTTAGACGGTAGTTGAGACAGCTTGCATTTCACAGAAGTCAGGTCAGGCAGCTGAGTTGATAGCATTAACGAGGGCATGTGAGCTTAGCACTGACTTGTCTGTTAACATCTACACCGAAAGCCGATATGCTTTCAGAGTGGTGATGATTTTGGGCTACTCTGGAAGGAAAAATGCTTACTTCTATCTCATGGGATGCAAATAATGCATGGAGAATTAGTGCATAATCTCCTTACTGCCTTGACATATCCCAAGATATTAGCGATTGTTAAATGTAGTGCATACAAGAAAGTGACTGATAAGATAGGGCAAGGCAATGCCTTCACAGGTTACACAACTCGTGAAACAGCAATGCAGAGAAGCACTACATCCATGTATGTGGTGAAGTCACAGGCTGAGCATTGGCATGATGCTAGACAAGAAGTGCTAAATATACAGCGCTCTGCTTCTGCAGATGAACTAGAACAATGGGCTAAGGAGGGATCATTGGATGACGAGGGCTGCTGGAGAAATTAAGACATGACAAATGAAGATTGCCCGCAGCCTATTTACAACCTATTATTCATATGGCACATGGGCCAGTACATGCTGGAGCATCCTCAATAGCGAAGCTACTTACGCAAGTTTAGGATCATCCTGAAAATGCTGGCACAGCTAAAAAGATAGTCCAGTCCTGTCTGATTTGTCTTCAATATAATCCTGGAAAGGGAACACAAATTCGAACAGGAGAGTTTGCTACACCAACTGCACTTTTTGAGGTTCTGTAGATGGATACATCCAGCTTGAACGCTGTAATAACTTAAAGTATGTCCTAGTTGTGGTATGTGCCGCCAGTAAATGGATAGAGGCATACCCTATGAAAGATAATACAGCTCTTACTACAGCAAAGGTGCTCCTGAAGGTATTCTTTCCTCGATTTGGTGTTTGCCGACTTTTGTGGAGTGACAACAGACCCCATTACATTCTGCAATTTGTTGAGTATGTTTTGAAAGGTTTCGGGAATAAGCAGAAACTTCATGCTGCTTTTCATCCACAATCAGCAGGACTAGTGAGGTGGTAAAATTCCACCCTCAAACTTAAGTTATCGAAGATTCAGGTGTTCACATCTCTGAAATGGCCTGATGCATTACCTTTCGTGTTGCTATCAATTAGATCAGTGCCAGATAGACGATCTGGCCTCACACTGTATGAGTTGGTATTTGGAAGGGCCATGAATATTTGGGGGGCTTCGAAGTCACGCCCCATACATGATGTACCTTGTGTCTTAATGAGTGACTACCTGTCCCAGTTGATGGATAGTTTGCTTTCTATTCATCAACCAGTTCGAGAAGCTCTTCTAGACTGGTCCAGAGGTGACGGCCATGACCTACAACCTGGTGACCAGTTCATGGTACAGAATTTCCATAGGTTGAATACCCTGAAGCTGAGATCAGGAGGCTCAGAAACTGTCCACCTCGTGACTAGAACTGCAGTCTGAGTCAGCAATAAGAAAGCCTGGGTACATTCAAACCCCTGTAAAAATGTGCCATCTGCCTAGGTGGAGCCTGTCGTACTTGCCGACCATCGAGACCTCCTGGATACAGAGAAAGGCCAAGCCATATCACCTCAAGAACCTGAGGAAGTCTTCCTGGACCACACGATCCCTGGTGCATCTCAATATCAGCTGCGACCCCGGAGAGAAGCTTCATTGTTGAAAAAAAAGTTGATCAACCGTCCTGGGTTAGTGAAAGACTGAGCAGAAGAGAGGGGGGATCATTTGCTTATTGACACCCGTTTTGACCCTCAAGGAAGAAATCAACGGCTGCTCAGGACTTTAGAGCACCATCTACTTTGTTGTTTCAATGTCGATATAAACATGCCTATGGAGAAGATATCGACCGCTGCGAGAAGCTGCGACAAGAAAACTATGTTCATTGCTGGGTTCACTTTCATCATGATTATTGTGGCAGTAATAGCTTGGATTGTAGAGGAAGTGGCTCCTGTTCGACAAACGCTGAATGCCACTACTCCAGCCCCCAATGAGCACCATTATTTCTCCCTTCCCTATCATGAGCAGCAACATAGAATGGCCTACCTCAATATTACATTCATCCAGATGTTGCATCATACCCACAATGCTACAAATGTCATCAACTGTTGGGTGTGTGTTATGATGCCAGCTCATCAGAAAAAGGGAGGAACACCTTTCGTTCCTCTCCCATTCTGTCACAATGGTTCTTGTCGAGCCTGGTTTGCACTCTTGAGGTGGCTAATATTACTGATGCTGGTATAGGGAGACTGAACTATTATCTTAATAAAGTGTGGTATCCTGATGAGGAAGGAGATCCACAGGTTAAAGGGACTGTATGGGAAATGGAGGAGTATCGACGATGAAACTCTTCTATGCATTATGTTTTCCCGAATCCTCGAACATCTAAGGGTAATGGACCTCCTACTATAGCTGTTACTAGAGCCCCAAGCAGATTTGTGTGTGAACAGTGTTGGAAGAATTCCTGTGGGGAAGAGCGACTGTACCCTAGTATTGAACATTACTGGGGTCAATAACAGTAGTCGTATGTCCTCACAAAACACCTACTTCATCTGCGGGAATAAATGATACTACCATCTGCCCATTGGATGGCCAGGAACTTACTATGTGTCCTTTTTGCTGCCACCTGTGTTCTTGGCTCCTGCATCTTATCATAAAGACTATAAACTGTTTAATGACATTTCCAAGAACCGATAGAAGAGGACAATAAATCATGATGAGGTGGATCAGACTGACACTGCACTGCAGCAATATGTTGACTTTAATTTGGGATTATTCTTCTTTGTTGGTGCCACTTTGACCAGTAGGAAAATCAGACGCTTGACATGTGTTGCAAGAGGCTGCAACCAATCAGACAGCTATGGCACTTGGAAACATCACAGAAGAACTGCAAATTGCAAGGATTGTGGCGCTCCAAAATCGAATGGTCTTTGATGTTGTCTTGGTTGATCGAGGTGGTGCATGTCGCATCATCCGGAGCAGTTGCTGTGTCTACATCCCTGATCATGCTCCTTCTCTTTTCAACACAATTTCTAAACTGCATAAAATTGCTGCTGAGATTCACCCTGACACTGAAACATGGACTTTATCTGGTTAGTTGTGGACATTATTTTTAACAGGGCTAGAAGCTCTTGACAGTACTGTGTATATGTTGTACAATTCTACCATTATGTTGCCTATGTCTGCAATGTGGTCCAATGCTTTGCTCCCTTTGTAATACTGCTTGTATACCTATCAAATGCAACATTAAACCTGTACATGTTCAATATGTATTGGATCAAGTAGTTATTGAAATAATTTGTATTGATGTACAAGATGTGTACCTTGTTCCATCTAAACCATAAATGTCTTCAGCTAATGCTAAAAGGGTTGTCTGTGGAAATTGGCAGTGATTGCTGTTAGCATGAGCTGAAGCCATTTTGTTCTTGACAGACATTTTAGTTAGCTATGTGCTTGCCACGTGTTTTTCTGCCTCACTGTTGTCTGCCCTCGTACTTCGCTAGAGTCATCAAGTATAGTTAACTGTTTCAGCACTGAGCCAGAGCCTTGCACATGCTCAGAAAGCCTTGTAGTTGTTGGAATGCACCTGTTATAATCATAACTGTCAGACTATTTAAGCTAATGTCAGCAGTTGTGTCGCTCCTCCCACCTTGTTGACTAAGTGATTCTCTCGTGTCCATGTATGTACAAATGAATATTTGTGTGAAAACTGGAACCCCCTCTTTCTGAGCTTCCAATGTTACCCTGCAAATATTATGGTATAAAGGCGCCACAGGTTCTGTACTCCGTGCGCTGCCTCTTACAGTGCCTGAGGGGTGTGTCTAGACGTAGTTCCACCACATGAGGTCAAATAAACTATTTGTTTAATATTACAGCTTCCGTGCAAATTTCTACTTTGTCAGTCTAAGGACCAGTGCTATGAGAAGGGCGAACCCCTGCACCGGTGGGCTCAGTAAGGGCCATCCCACAAAATTAGCAGAGGCACTACTTCTTCCTGTTCTATTCCCAATTTGTGACTCTCATGTTTGTTCTCTGGTTCCTCTAACACGCCCAGGCTATTGTTCCTTAATACTGTCCTCGAAATTATGTCTTATTGTTTTATTAGTGATACTTCTTCTAGGTTGGGATCCTTTGTTATGTAAGAGGTGATATTTATTTGCTTACATGGTTCCCTTCTAGCATCTCCCTGGTATGTTTTCACTCATATGATATACTGTCCTGGACCAGAAAGCATTTTCTGTATAAAATATAGCTCACAGCTCTTTTTAAAGGCACCATACTATGCTCATACCACTCCTCTGCTTGCACACATCCAACTTGGAATCTACAGTGCACCTTGAATGGTGCAACCCATCTCTATATTTTTTCAGTATAAAGGTAATTTCTCCCTATATCATTCAATTTCAGAATGTGGGACACTAATACACTGAAACTTACAATGTGGAAATGTAATTCCCTAACTATAGAGCAATTGCTTAATATATAGATGCATTACACATGTGTAGAAGATTTGTCAGTTGTGCATATATTGGGACCATTCTGAATGGTAATAACAACTGTAAAGGAGGACACATGCTAGCTACATTTGCTGAATTTCGTGCACATCAGGTAATGTTTTAGCACAATGAAAAACACTTCAGTGCAATGAATTATTTTAACAATGGGTAACAATATAATATCATTCAATGTGGTATGTCCTTTTTTTATTTTTTAAACACCAAGGCAAAGCAAAAACAAGAGTTGGAGTACTGATCAAAAGTGCCATGTTCTTGACTTTGAACCACATTTGCAGTACATCAGCAATCTGTAAAGATAAATAATGTTCAGATGGAGCTGATAACATAAGCCACAAAAGGTATTAATGGGGAAAATTTTGAAAAAACTGCTGCTTTACCATAAAACAGCTGCTTTAATTTCCTGGAACAAGTACATAACTAAGGTGCAATTAGATAGCCATGCTTATCATGTAGACATAAACCATCTTAAAAGGGAATCAGCATCATGAATTTAGGGAAATGTGCTGCGTCATGAAGCATAATTATTTCAAACTCTAATTTTGATAAAGTATTGGAAATATAAGTGAATGTCTGTTGGTCTCATGTGACAATGCTGTGAAACATATCATGCTCAAGTCTACCCTGCATGCCTTTCCTTAAGAACGCCCTGTAGTGTTATCGTTACTGTTCCTCGTGAAGTCTTCCTGCCTCGTGAAGTCTTCCTGGTCTTCACGAGGAACAGGAAATATGTTAAGAATGTTATTTATCAATTTGTTATGCATGCGCTTAGGCATACGAGTAGAGCTCACCTGGCAGTTGGTGGTTGGAGCTGTACTTGGAAGCTACCTCGTCTTCTTTGTGTGGATTGTATTTCTTTAAATCTGAAGTTAAAGTTTACACATGTTCATCTTCTCTGCACGCCCTTAATGTGTTTTTATGTCTTTGATGAGTAAGAAGAAAAGGGAAATTATTTTGAAATGTTTGTGTGTATGCAATAGTAACATATCAAAATACAACATAATTAAGGAACATTTTTCTCTACCAAAATTATAGAGATATTCTGTGACATATATCATTAGTAAGCCCTTAATACTGAAAATGAAAACTGTCACTAAACAAATGGTAACTCCGGAGGATAGAGGAATACAAAAGTATTGTTGGAACACATCATTTCATCTTATGAATTCATTTCAACATCTTACTTGCTGCAGTCTTTCTAAACTTGGTTTTACTCCACAATGTACTGAAATATGCACACATTGCATCTCTCTGTCCACTGGTCCGTGTATGGAAAGTGCTATTTGGTAGACCATAGAGTTTGGCAATATTATGCGACCATCCTTGCCCTTCCACATTGCATCTGGTTCCCTGTTTTTGCCCAGGTAGTCAATTCCTCATGAGTGGCCAGTGTCTGCAGGTCTCCAACGATGTACATGTTTAAAGTCAATTCATCCTTTTAAGTTAACCGTTATACATAAAAAAAATAGTCAATGGGAGAGTCCTTCTTGGCTGTTTCCTTTGCTACTGCTTCAGCAAAAGCATTCTCCTTCCCCATTTCATTCATAATATTCTTATGAGTATAGCATTTTATAATAGCACTTGCTTGGGTAAGGCTAAAGCATTGAGCAATTTTAAAATTAAGGTACAATGGTGTATGTTATTTCCTTTTGAGTTTTCTGAAATTCTGAACCATGCCAAAGGCATACTGGCTATCAGTATAAAAGTTCACCATTAGTACCTTACTTAATTCACATGCTCTAGTAAATGCAATACTCTCTACAGGTGGTGCAAAACACTGTGATATTTTAAGTCTCTACCACAGTATCAAGGGTAGTAATGGCATATGCTGCTGTCGCTCTACCATCTCGTAGTTTAAAGCAAGAGTCATCTACCCACTGGTCCCTGTCTATTTGTTTTAGGAGGGTATTGTTAGATCTACTCTTCCTCTGTTTTTTTCCTGTTTTCAATAAACAATTGTGAGGTATTTTCCAGTCAGATGTTGGCAACAGTAGCAGTGTGGCAGGATTAAGAGTATTACATATGGGTAGATTTATAATAGGTGCATATAGGTGCAATTCGTAATGTGTACCTACTTAATGAGCTTGTTCCTTCTCATGTACTTCCTTAGATCTACTGCTGACTGTACCACAAACTAAATAGTGGGAATAAGGCTGGAATCGCTGGCGCACAGCAGACATCACTAGAATCGGATGCCACCTCTCCTTTTCCGCACGCATGATATTGTGAAACTCAGATGTTCTATTAAGAAAGCTTTGGGCAATGCTGGGCACCAGTCTTGGCTCTACTCCAAAAGTCTGGGGTTGTCCTGTGGTCAGACTCTTGAATATTGCAGGGAAAAAAACAGGAAGGGATAGGGGGAACTCACACTTGGCCACATTCATTTGTGACTTTACTAATAAATATCTATATGGAAAGAGGTTTTTCAATTTCATTTTGGTCCCTTTTATCATGTGGAGCCTCTTCCAACTCCTAAAATTAATTGTATTGATGCGTATGCCACTCTCGCACATTAGTAGCCATATCTAAAATCAGACAATTAAGTGCAGAGACCCTCATCGGGGATATGAGATAAGGATTATCCTATTTTTGACACCAGACAAGCCTATGTTGCACATGGGAGTGAACTCCTACCCTTTCTTGGCTACAGTGATGAGTGACATTGTAGAGAGTTTGATAAGCAGTTATTAATTCATGATGAGCAGGTTCAAATATGTTGTATAATGCATCCTTAAGCATTACAAGCCGGAATTCGCAGTTTGCAAGCTCGTTATGTGCTAATTGAGAAAACACATTTACAGGATTCAATTCTGCTCCCTAGCATAGGGTGATGATCTTTTGGTACCACCAAATCACCTCTATTCTTGTCTTGCGAATTCTGTGCATTTGAAACTGTGAGAGGTCAGATCTATGTAGCAATTTCCTATTGTTGCCACATTTTGTTACAGTTTTGAAATTCTTGATTGTTAATATGAACAGTCTGCAATGTTTTAAGTAAATGAGCCAATACTAATCTATCAGAGCTAACTCACCCTGCAGCTTAAACGATTACTTACACTCCCATCAAGGTGCTAGTGATGGAGCAAGGTTGCACACGTAAAGCTACTTGCTTGGATTAAGACCTCTCAAAATAATATTAATGTACTAACTAACATGTTTTGTCATATTAATATTGCATTACACAACATTTCTAGTATCTAGGGGAAGCTCGTCAATGTGCTTTTACTAACTGTAATCCGCTTGCATTAAAATGGCTGCTGCTACTTGGGATTTTCTACTGCGCATGCATCCATCACACTCACGTGACATGACGTATTACTTCGTTAGGTGGGAAACTTTTACTTCTGCGCACTAGACCTAAGATGGCTGTTCTGTGTCTTAACGTGTTAGAAGCTTGCGTCGCTGCTTTTGCTAAGCTGTTCGTTCTGCCTAAACCTTAATGCAATAGTTTGGGAATAAAGTAGAGATAAGTGGTATACAGTGCATTCATTTATTCTGTGTTCTAAAACTGTTTCTCTTCTATTTTTTGCATGTATCGCATTTGGGCCTGAAATGTACTTCTGAACTCCATCTTTGGAAGAACTACGCCTGCGCAAAGAAACTCAAGCTACTTAAGTTGTGGCATTGAACCAATGCCAGCATCAGACATGATCTGTGAAAAACTATGAGAACGTGAACTCTTAACCCTGCCAGTGGAAGCTGAATTGTACAATTTGTTAAAACATTGTATGTCATTGACACATTCACTGCGGGGTGCAATAAAAGTGCATGGAAAGATAAAGTTATGGGAGGGAACATAATTTGAATACTGAATGACAGTTACCTCATATTAATATGGTGTGATGACCTCTCCTCGTCTTTTGACCAATAAAATTGTGGGATTTACACATTTGCAACATTGGAGGGTGGTACACTGACCTGGAAAATAGTATAACTAGGGTAGGCTTAGCTAGTTAGATTGTCCGACTTGTCTGAATAGCTGACCTGTCACTGACCCAACGCACTCAATAGATGATCGAGAGCAGAGGTGCTGACGGAGGGTTCCATCATTAGCTACAGAGAGGGTTTACAACGCTGGCGTTCTGAACTTTAGCTGTGGTGCCGATCTTAGACTGTGGTGGTCCAGTCCTGATCCAATTTGGTCCGTAACCTGTCATGATTCTGGTCTGCACCTGTTCTTTCTCACTGGCACCTGCACTTTTGGGGTTCTGTCCTTTATCCCAGCCCGTGGCCAGGGTTGGTCTTCATACCATTCTAGGTAACTATGAAGTGTGGGTTTGTCATTGTACTGTTTTCCCTTTTCTACCCACCCTGTGTTTTAATGCTTAATGATTTTTTCCAAAATGATTGCACATTTTGTTTCAATCTTCATCATTCTAACAGAACAATAAATTATTGATTTAATTATGGTTTCAACATTTAAGAATAGATAAAAGAACTTAAACCTTGCCTGAGTTTGTGGTTATTTATGAAACGGTAATGTTATTCTACTACCTATTTACTTGCTAACTCCTTTGATCCTCTAGGACTTAGGTATTGGTGACTTGGATTGGTAAGTCAAAATGGTATAGATCCCTAATGATTAAATTAAAATTGATTGAGTGTAGGTTTACCTGTTCAATGTGTATACAGTTTTATGGGCCCAGGTAAGTATGGTAAATGAGCAGGTGAGCCCGCGCTCTATCACTACTTTAACAAGAGGAGAAAGATTGAAAATACACATAATAAAGATACAGGGACAGAGAAAAGTTGCGCAGTGTTAATAGCCAGGTACAACACAACACCAGTTCTTCACAGATAGGATGCAGTGGACAACCAATAATATTATGGGAGAGGATGTAGCCTTGCGCTTAGAGCTGTCGACCTCGAAGCAAGGGAACCGTGTTCGAGTATCGGCAACGACGCTCAACATTCTGTGATTCTGGGCAAATCACTTATTCTTCCTGTCTCTAACAAAAATGAATGTGTCTGTCTGTAACAAAACTGGTGCGCATATAAAGTGCTCTGATATCCAATGTCTCGGGTCTAGTTTGTGCTATATAAAACTCTTTAAAAAAAGAATAGGAACATATAGACAATAGCAACTATGTGGCTATATCACATATATACATCTCCATTCTATCGTAGGAACATGTAAAACAGTAAGAGAGGATTAATGTGATTATATTTATACTCCCATAAATCAGAACCATTCCATTTTAAAATCCTTCTTTTGTCATTATTTCATGGTCGGGCATGTCTTTAGGAGGCAACAGCTGGCTGATCAGGTTGTTTGGCTTTCAATAATAATTTCCTATCTTGTTTTTAACAGTGAACCTGAAGAGGTAATTTACTGAAATACCCTCATCGTCATTATTATATTATCCTTTCTTTCAGGCCGCACCATCATTGGTTTTTAGGTTAACCTCACCACATTAACATCATTTGTACTCATCCTCCGTCTGTCTCAATGACTGTATCTTTATGTGGCAAATGCCATTCAGTCAATTTTGTATTCAGCCAGGTCAGTCTAGTGTCTCGGGGTCAGGCCGGTTGGTCCTCCTCGGTTACTGACTCCAGGAAACTCAATCCCCTATGGAGGTGTACACTTCAGGACCTCAGAAGGACACAGTTGGTCCCCTCAACTGCTGTGTATTTTTCCTACTGGGCTGGCCATCATGAACAAAAGCAGTGCCTCAAGTCGTAAAAGCATAGCTTTGTTTCTGTAAATGGCAATCAAAGTATCAGAGTACAATTTTGGAGAGTTTATTTAAAACTCAAGTTTGAGAGTTACGGAACAACCAGCACCCAAGCAACTGTATATTCTTGATCACATAAGCTAATACTCTACAAGCTGGCCCATCACAAAATCCACATGGTGCATGCAGGGTTCAGTCTTATTGGAACAATCATGCACAAGTGTACTCAGCCTGAGACATCTACCTAAAAGTACACATGAGTTGCTCATATATAATTGAAGAACAACAGAAAACATTTTCAGAGAAACTCAAGGACAAGCAAGGGTGCTGTTTAGCAAGGCACAGTTCGACAGCTCATGAGGTGGAGGTCTTTATATAAAAAGAATTCCAATGTATGTATATACCAATGTATGTACTTGAGAATACCGTACTATTTCTCATCCCTCATTTAAAAAAAAAAAAAAATCAGGTAATACAAGTGTTTTCACCAAGGTTAAGCCAACGCTTGGACTGAAAAATGTAAACACATTTAACTGGATCTCTTTGGAATGGCGCTAATACATGCTCTTGGTGACGAGTATGGCGTGTTTGGTTCAAAGACATTTACCACCATAATATATATGCAGATTTATGAATGTGGTAATAAGAGACACAAATGTTAGTACACATTTTTTTGTTACAGTGATGTGTGTTTTTTCTGTTACATTATGACGTTGAGTTGTTTTGAGTTTACTTTCATTGTTTTGTTGCCTCTATTTTGACTGCTTTGTTGTGCTGTACCCTGTTATATTCTGATTGTGATATGCTGACTAGTTTTAAGTCATTTTGTTATGTTCTGTTGTTTCCCTTAGAAATTTCACGCAACTTTACCACCATTTACAATGGTAAACCACTGCTGATCGTGCCCTTCCCTGAGGGAAACAGACAGCTGGCTTATGGACCATGGCATTCTCCCTTGATGTCTCTTTTACAAAGTGTTGTTGGTCCCTGTCCCCTTAAGATAATGAGGCTGTAATACCAGAGCTTTAAATGTGTGACTGGAGGCGTGCTGGTCACCCTCTAATTCCAAGGATTCACAGAAAAAGCCTACCTTACCACTATTTAAAAAATATATTTTCATTATGGGTTTTCAGTGTTATACAGTCACAGAGCACAGATATACAACATTATGACATCTACATCATGCCTTTGAGGAAAGCGGTATGCCATAATTTAGACAGTAGACCTTAATACTGTTAGTATATGAGACAACAATTAAAATGTCCATTGTGCCCAATCATGTCCTCTCAATTCCTCTGAGTGTAAAACATGAATATTCAGCACCCATTTCTTTAATAGATAAAAACAAACAGTTAACAGAAACAATAAACAAACAGTTCAAACAATGGGTCAAAGAATTTTAGTATCAGACATATCTATCATGTGTGTGGTGAGGCGCAGTTGTGCAAAGTTGGGTGCATGTTCAACTGCACTACTAGCCATCAGCGCGACAAAGGCACACACTGTTGCAACTTCAGGCAGCTTTCTCCAACAGAACTCATACCCCAAGGCAACTACTGTATCAACAAGCCAGCCAATAGGTAGCCAACTCATCCTCACCCTCGGACCCTGAAACACTTGATGGAGAATGACTTCAACTCCTGTGAGTCTCAAAGACGTCCAGCACCTTCAACCAGAGGGGCACTATGGGTTGTCTCTGCAACCCCCTGACCTCCTCCCTTCTGAGCACTTGGCGGCATATTATCGAAACAGGCGATAAAATTATTGCCACTTTAGCGGCAGAAAACTGCCGCTAAAACGGCGATAATGAGCTTGATAATATGCTCTATGGATTTCCAATTGAAGCCCATGTTAGATGTCCTTCACATCTAACATGGCCTTCAATTGGAATTCCATAGAGCATATTATCAAGCCCATTATCGCTGGTTAAGCGGCAGTTTTCTGCTGCTAAAGCGGCAATAATTTTATCGCCTGTCTTGATAATATGCTCTTGGTTCTCTGTACGAGCCTATTCCTTAACTTACACATGCCTCGCACCGTGGTACCCCCAGACCAGCTGCTGATTTCAACACTATGGCAATCTGCTTCTTAGCCACGACAAGCAATAAACCTAGAAAGTGAATTCCCCCCTTTTTGGGGGGTTTTGGACAGAGGAAGGTCCTCAATAAGCATTCCTCCAAAGTTCACGTTACGGTACGGTCAAGTGTCTCATTCAACTTCTGCACCACCAATGCACTTAACTCCTTCATATGAACACATGACCAGGTCATATGGCAGAAATCCTCCTCTGCCAGCGAACAACAAGAGCAGCGTTTGGCTTCCCCCTCATAAACATCAGTGAGATTTTTCAGGGTGTGTTAGGTTTGATGGATGTATTTCAATTGGATAACTTTGAGCTGAGTATTTCAAGAGACCCTCGGTGGGTACACCAATGTCTTTGTGTAAGAAAAGCAGTCTTTTTGCAGATGCCTTCCCACTTTTTGCCCCCATTTGGACTACTAGGTGCTGGTTTCTGACTCTGGCAGTGCACTAAAGCCTGTTAACCAGGCCCCAGTGCCATTGTCCTCTCCCTAAAACTGAAGCATAGGAATTCACAACCTCATTTCTCAAGTCACCATGGCCTGAAGCACTGTTTGTGCAACAATGAGTGTCCCAAGTAAACTCATGTTAGCAGACCTGCCATTGAAGACTGCAGGAGCAGTGCAAACTGCTCGAACTTGACATTTTCCTCACCATGTGTGGCAAAGCCAATGCACTATTTTTAATAAATGCCAGTCACCTTGACGAAGACCTCCTGAGCCAAGGAGGTAGGATGCATTACATTAAATGTGAGGACATTCAGGTACAAGCTTATTTGTCCCTATAGTGACCTTTACCATTTAAGGCTACTACAAGTGATCAGAGGTCCATAGGATACCCTGGGTTGGCACCAGGGGCAAACTTGAGGTCCCCAACTCCATTATGGTACCGCCAAAATATGTCTTGTTTGCTATTAAACAATATGCATCATCACCCCGACATGATTCTCATATCAAGAATGATATGGTATGCATCCAGGAGGCACCCTTCGAGGTTTCGCACCTGGTTGCTCCAGTCTTGTCTCTGCCACCAAGACAAGAATCTGACCCCTGCCAGAAGGTGTGATCTCTCCCAGGAGTCAGAAACAATGGCCTGGACAGAAAGGAGGTCGTACATCCCTCCCTGACAGGATGGCTAGAGAAGAGGCACATCAAGGCAGTGAACTTCAAACCTTCAGTGCCTGTGATTTGCACCCAGACTACCTCCCAAAGGAGGGAACAGCCTTACTGCTGCCCCCAGCCACATTTACACCTTGGCAGGATGGATAATTAGTTATTCAGGAGCTGTACACCCCAGAATGCTAGCCACACCTCTAGGGTGGGCAACTGGTCTGTACAACTAAGAAAGGTTTCTTCCAATTTTATAAGTGGCAGAATAGAGGGTTCTGGATAGAAAAGGTGTAACACATCCCTGGATTTGGTCACCTCACTGGTGGATTAGCCACTGGTGCTAGTAGACCATTGGCCGCTTGCACCACACTCCTAACACCCCTAGATCTAGGATTTTAGGGCTGTCTCTGACACCAGCACCGCAGTTCTGATCTGACTTGCAACAAAGGTCAAAAGAAGAGGCCTGAGTCAGTGACAACAGGAGCTGAACAAACCAAAGGTATGATACTCTATACCTGTGTCAACTTTCCTGAAACTGCCTGGCTGTGGCTCCTCCTTGGCCAAAGGCCAGATCCATCAGACAGAGGCACCACTTTAGGAGCAAAGGCAACTCCAGACTCCCCTGTAATAATGTCACTAGTTCCCTGCACACTGCAGACAAAACCAACGTACTGGGACCAAAGAATTGATGGTCATCGTACCCTCTAAGGGATCATCCAAAAGTAGTTGGTGCAGTGTATTGTGGAAAATGTAATTCTGATCTCCAACAAGTTTCAGTTGGCTACCGTTTTTCCCCAGACCTCTGGACATTGAAATAACTTTTTGCTGACTTTAACGCTGTCAAAGCTTGTTGGTCGCCTGTCTGGCAATCACCCCCTTTACTCGACATTGCATTTCAAGGGAACTCCGAATAACCTTCATCCAACATCAACAGTGGTTTTGTTATTGACTTTTTGCATCCGGTTTGCAACCAGTACCTTGTAAATGGTACGACGAGTTACCCCGCAGCTCCAGCTTGAGTACAGGACAACCAAGACAACTTGGCACCCAGGCTTCAGGAGCCTAGTAAAATTAAACTGACTGTCGTGGCTTGGACCTGCATCACCTTTACCCTCCTTGGGTTCCATGCAACTCGACCTGAAAGTGATAGATTGTCACTAGTGCTTTTTTTCCATTGACAAAAATGATAATATTTTGAAGTCAATTGCACTGATTTAATTTAGCTTCTAAAATCCATACCTCTACTTATACTTGTCTGATCTACTTCATTTTGGTGTCTACATTTATATAAACATCTTATTTATGTGTATAAATTAGTGTCAGAATTCTTTCGAGTCATGTCAAGTACATATCACCCATGTTGGTACTCTGCAATGCTTAACACATGTTCCTCTAGTAACTACTGACTGCTCTTTGCCATTCTAGCAGGACTGATCTAAGGATTTATTATTGTGAATTCAAGGATCATCTTTGAGGTATTGTGAGAGGATTGCATGGTCCAAGATATCCCTTCCCAATACTCCCTCTCACTTCGATTTGAAACCAAATAAAGGCTTCCTTACCATCATAATGAGATCACCATAAAACCTTTTCACTCGGTGCCTACCTGTTCCTAATTACAATAATAAATTTAAGACAATTTGCATCCAAGGTTCATCCATCCCTTATCCCAGAGCGCTGTGAATATCAATAAACACAAAATCAAGAGGCAACAAAAACAAAGTGTACTCAAAGGAACATTGTACACGAGACAATGAAGATAAGACTAGTAGGTCCTATTTGTTTGTATCTGTCTTTTATTTGTGTTCTTCTTCAGAAAGCACAAGGGCAGCCAAAGCGCTTTGCCTTAACAAAGGCTTCCTTAGGTCTGTTCTACATATTAAGCTATTATCAGCCAAACTGCATAAACAACATCGCAAAGGACAACCAATTGTCCTGTATGCACTTTTTGGGGAAATATGTTTGTGAACATCAAAATTGGAAACATGAATATCCCATAGTAAGGTTTGAAGTTATGCATTCAAACTTTTGCAGTCAGTCATCTGAGCCGTGTTCAGCACATACTCAGGAGAGCAGGTTACATTCTCAGTGTTCAAAAAATTTAGCTGTGAATGGTCTAGCTAGCTCATAATTTGTAAGGAATTGTCCTGGGGGTTAGCCATGTGCATTAATAAGAGCATCCTAGGGGCAGCAACATTGAAGCCTCGTAGCTGTCACCCACCATCACCAGCCCCAGCTCTTTCCTGGCCATCAGCTGCACTGCTGAAATGTTTTGGGGGTGATATATTGATAGATCACCACAAATGGGGAGGCTGGGGTATACAATGGATAGTCCAAAGTTTACCACACGCAGCACCTCCAGCAATGGATGGACATGGCCAGGAACAAACCATTCCTTCCCTTCCCATGCACCCTCTGAAGAAGATGAGCCAACAGTCCCCGGGGCCCCAACTTGTCCAAGTTGACTTAGTTTAGCCATTTTGTGACCCACTGCAGCTGGGGAGAAATAAAGAAAGTACAATTCAAAATCTGGCACCCAAAAGCCCCCTCCTAGTGAGGGCTGCGGGACTATGTCCAAGGACACCCTGTGTCTCTCAACATCCCATATGAGCTCCCAGAGCAGCAAATCCAGTTGTCGAAACCAAGAGACTGGCACCTAGATGGGGAGATTGGTGAAATACTAAAGCGCCTGGGACAACATTCTCATTTTGACTAGCGCAATCCTTGCCATGAAGGAAGCCTCAGTGATAAGCAAAAGGCCACACAGCCTCATGGAGAGTGAAATGCCACCCCCAGATTACCCTTCCAGAAATCCTCCAGCTCATGACAAATTTGTATCTCATAGTAGCGGAGAGTAAACAGGGCACAACAAACATCTGGGAGGCCAGCAAGTTGTCTCACTTTCAGTATGGGGAGGGTGCAGGCAGGTTGCTGGCCTGGAAAGCCAAAACTGACAGGGTAAGAAATCATGTAGAGGTAATTACTGCGGGTGGAAATTCCTTTACAAGAGATGAGGATATCAGGGCCAACTTTAAAGACTTCTTCCAGTTAATATACCAGGAGGACCTTAATATAACAGTAGAGAGTATTACAAACTGGTTGGAGGCCATCTCGCTACCATCACTATCAGTTGAGCAAAACCACTTCCTAGACAACGAAATAACAGGGGCAGAGGTAGAGGAAGCTGTTCGGGGAGCTAAGGGTAATAAAGCTGCAGGGACAGATGGTTTACCGTCCGAAATTTATAAAAACTTGATGGTCGAGGTTTCCCCCTATTCTGGTGTCTTTATTTAACCAGATATTAAGGGAGGGTGAGGCACCACCAGCCTCTTGGGACAACGCCTCAATAACACTTATTTTGAAGCCTGGGAAGTCCCCGGCTGACTGTGGTTCGTATCGGCCTATTTCGATACTGAATGCCGACTACAAGCTTTTTGCTTCGATTTTAGCGAAAAGGCTTGGTCAAGTGGCCCGGACATCTTGCACCTTAACCAAAAAGGCTTTGTGAAGGGGAGGCAGATGTTTGAGCTCATTTATGATCTTATAGGCTCCATCGATATTGCAACAAAAGAAGGTATGCCCCTGTCAGTTCTCATGTTGGACGCCACCAAGGCCTTCGACAGGGTTAATTGGCTGTACCTGTCGGAGGCCCTGTGGAAGTTCAACGTGGGCAAAAAATTCTGTGGAGCGATAAAGTTGCTGTATAGAAGTCCATCAGCCTCTCTGTTGGTCAACGGGGGGCTATCTGAGTCGTTTCCGGTAACGAGGGGGACAAGGCAGGGTTGCCCCCTGTCTCCCCTATTATTCGATCTATACATGGAGCCCTTTGCCCAGAAACTAAGAGAAGCCATCTTAGTTGCACCATTTACCTATTGCAATTGGATGAAAAAAGTAGCCCTCTACGCGGACGATGTTATGATCTTTACATCTGATATGAGTACGGCATTCCCTGCAGTCATTGACCTAGCCTTGGAATTCGGCAGAGTTTCAGGGTACGAGGTCAATGCCTCCAAGACTGAGTCTATGTCATGGAACGTTGCCCATAATACTCATGGTGAAATATCGAGAACCAATCTGCGGTATTTGGGTGTTTCAATAGTTAAAGATATAGGGCTGATTGCTCCTTCAAATTTTGATAGGGTGGGTGCACAGTGCCGAAAACAGATGAGAGCATGGGCACATCTCCCGATTACCATCTTAGGGAAGGTAAATCTGGTTAAAATGTCCATCCTGCCAAAGGTTACATTTTTATTTAATTCAATTCCGTTGTTTTTTGATCCCAAAACTATATCTAAGTTACAGGGTGAGATTTCCTCATTTATATGGAGTAACAAAAATCCGAGAATGTCTTGGCTGGCAGCTATTAAAGGTGGAAACGGTGACCCGGAGACACGTTTGTCCCAAAAAGAAGCCTATCTAATTTTAAAATTCGACACAACCATCTCAGGGTTGAACGAAATGTCGGAAGTCAACAACTTGTAATATTGAACCTGATTCTAACTTTGTCTGTGACTGTTTCTCATGCTTGGTTGTCTCAGGGTAGCACCACGGCGCAGTATGTCTGCAGTGCTTTCGTTAATTACTTGAACTACCTGTTCCAGCATTCCTAGCACCTAGACACGCCCAGCCGATATGGCCGCTCGCCACCTTTAAACTATTGAAACCGGCTCGCGCAGCTTGGTTGCCAGACGCCGGAGTGACTGAGGTGGAGGAGAACGCTCTGTTTCCTGCTTCTCGAGTAAGTTCTCTTTTCAAAAAATTCCAGCTTGCCACCGTGTTGGTGAGTCTACGTGGAACTCTGCGACCTCTGGCTGATTCGGGGTGTGGGCGCGCTCGCTATCGCTCTGTACCCAATTAAGCCCCGTTCACTTGTTTTATTCACAGCGTTGGTGTAAACTTCGCTGGACCGAACGGCCAGACCACCGCGTCAAACTGTATTTAAGCCAGGTATGCTCCTTCCCCTCCTGCAGCCCTTTGATAAATGCACATAGTGCTGGGGCTATATAGACTCACTCGTGGGCGCTCTCATTCTGTTTCCAGGCGCTGCGCTCTCTGTACAACAGAACCATCCGCGCTCAGATTAACACCGTGGATGCCACAAAATGAATCAGGTATGCCCATTTTCAAGTCACCCCTGGTCCTATTTGACACATAAGTTCCTTGGTAGTGACAGGCCACTTTCTATTTTTCTGCAGACACCGAACATCCCGTGAGGCTGCTGCCCGTATACATCTGTATCATTAACATTACAACCAGGTAGCTACAACCATTGGTCCTTGAGTCTGCTGAGTCCGTAAGACGTGCTTGCAATCTATACTCACACCATATTTTATTATGATTATTCACAGTTACGGCTATATCCAGTCCGTGTCCTGAGGAGAACCCTAAATCTTTCTGTGGTTCGAAACGCGTTGACCCTGAGCCAGGGGTAAAGAAGAAGGGTGCCACTAGAGACTTAAATTAAACTACACTCTCTGTCCCTAGTCGAGAGACCATCTTAACATCTAATCGCTGGCTCTATAAAACTAGCAGGCATCTCTTATGAAATGTGTTGTCCGCTGGCCTTCTGTTATAAATTTTGAAGGACTGGTGCCTATTTTCTGAAATATTGTATGTAGGCATTGTATCTACATAATTTGTTTATCGCTTTCTTATCTGTGGTGTGTTTGTAAACCTTGTATTATTCATGTATATATTGACCACTTGTATATATTGTGCACATTTCGTTTTTGGATGCATTCTTTATTGTTTGATGACTGTTTTTCCCTTCTTTGACATATAAAAATGAAATGTACAAAGTTTTTTTGAATACTAGAAAACAGATAAAATAACGCATTGACCACTTGGTACTTCTAGGCTGGGTGTGCCAAAACAAAAATAAAAAAATAAGTAAAACCTGACCAGCCATCCTTTTGTTCAGTATAGTTGAGTGGTCCAAGTTGGTCAGTGACAGGACCCAAACCTTCTCCTTGCCCTGTTGGAAAAAGATAAGGCGTCGTAGGGAGAAGGGAGGACTGGCAGGTCCGGATCTCCAAGCTTATGCGTGGGCCTTTCAGCTATCCCACTCACACATGTTGCTGAAAACACCTACCGAAACAGGTGTGGGTGGCATGTTTTCAGCTTTGCTGAGTTGTGAGGGAGTTGGGCAGAGCAGCTTTTTGTTTAAATTTGGGGATCCCAAGTTTAAAAAAAAAAGTAAAACTGAAGGTGTTGCAGGGGATGGCCAATACCTGGTACAGACTGAGATTTTTGATTAAATTGGGGTATTATTCTAACTGTGCCACAATTTGGGACCTACCTGCACCCCCAGCCTGGACAGAAGATGCACTTGCTTTACCACTTAGAGAGGCTGGAGTTAAATCTTGGGGAGACCTATTCATGGATGGATCCTTACTACCATGGAATTACTTGGTCAATAAAATCGGGCCGAGATTTTCAAGATTTAAATATGTGCAAATAGCAAGCTGGGCTCAGACCTTTCAAGGACAGTCCACACGGAGTAGGAATCTACCTATAGGAGTTGTAAGTGAGTTAGAGGCGGGTCTGGTCAATAAACCCTCTGCAAAAAAGGAGATCTCACTCTGGTATAAAATAATCTTAGTGGAAACCGACGGAAAGTTCTGTCTCCCATCACAACTATGGGGCGAGTTGATGCCGGGGAAGGATGTGGAGGAACTGTGGGGAGCCTCGTGCGGGGTGCTCTGGGACTTGGTCAAACCAGCTTGGTTGCGAAGAAATCATTTATTCACCATGCATAGGGCCTACTATTCCCCGCAGAGGCTGTCGAAGTTTTCCTTGACGGGACCGTTCTCCTGCACAAGATGTGGCTTGGAGGCGGCATCTGATGTGCATATGTTTTTTGAATGCCCGCAAATCGCTGCTTTCTGGAACTCTATAGGTGAAAAACTGTCCTCATGTCTGGGTCGTCCAATATCTATAGATTTGGGTCTTGTTATTTTTGGCCTGAATGAAAAATCCCGCTCTGCTGCCTCGAACCTTTTGTTTTTCTCTGTGTTGGTGGCCGGCAGGCAAATCTGTAGGCATTGGAAGGATGCTTTGCCTCCCTCTTTTTATGAATGGCGCTCCGCAATGCTCCGAATATCTAAATTAGACCTGGCAAGGGGAGGAAATCAGGAAAGGAGAGCTTTCTGATACCAGCTGGACTGGTGTCGTTGAGCCTGGGTTTTTTTTTTTTTTTCCCCAGGTCCAATGATTACGCATTCATGGTTCACCCTTGGGTTGGTCCAGAACGAAGATATATTCAAGGGAGCCTAAATAGGCCAGTCACTATCTTTTGGCGGTCTTAGCCCGGAGGTCGAAGGATTGTGGCCTGCCAGTAGGTGTTGTTGGGATATTGTGGCGTTAATTCCACCAAATTATTCCTGCCAGCGGATGCTGAGACATCACCAGGCACTGCCTACCTTCTTGCTTTGTGGAGAGATTGCTAGTAGATGGATTAGAGCCATGGCGCGAATGAGGATAAAAAAAAAAAAGAAACATCTGGAACCATAGTCTTTGACCTACTCGAACCCATGAGCATAGAAAAGACATATGCCTTCACCAGATTCACACTAAGCCCCAATATCTCCACAAACGTATGTAGCAACCTAAACATAAAGGGGAAATCTGTTTACATATCGGGCACATATAACAAAAAGCTATTGGCATACAACAATATTATGTATTCTGATCTGGCCACCATTAAGTCCCTCCTCCATCTCTGTATTATGTGCAATTCTGCCAACAGCTCAATAGCAGCAAAGCAAGGGCAAAGGGCACCTCTGTCTTTTACCATGATGAATGTGGTATGAGCTGGGCATAATCTGGCCAGTACGGACCCTGGCAGTGGGGTTGATGTACAACTAAGCATGGGCGGATTTTGCGAATTGGCAATCCACGAAATTGCGTATTTACGGATTCGCAATCCGCAAAATCCGCGAACTCTCGCGAATTTGCGGATTTTTTGTGTTCGCAAGGATTTCTGCCAGTTCGCGAGGATTTTGTACCAGTTCGCAAACGCGAACTTACTTTTCGGGTAGCAACGGTCGCGAACATGTTGTTTCTACATCTGGTTCATCACAGCACCCTCTGTTTCACCACTGCCACCCTCTGTTTCACCACTGCCACCCTCTGGCTCACCCATGCCACCCTCTGGCTCACCCATGCCACCCTCTAGTTCATCACTGTAGATTATGGGTGGAAAAGCACACCTGCCCTGCCTCAACTGACATAAATGAATTAGGGGCTGATTAATGTGTTACTGAATTTGAACTTCCTGGCTGGAACCTGCTTCCTTATCTGTAATTGCTTTCTCTGAGCCTGCTGTGAGGGTCAGAGCAGGGTCATAGAATAGTTGCAAGTAGGCAACTGAACTCTGAAGGGGCCCCTCAGGAAGCACTACAGGGAATGGTTAATAATGATAAGATTGAACTTTTGCACCTGCTGAGTGCTTTCAGTTTTGCAAAAATCCAAATATCCAGCAGCATCCACAAAACGTAATCCTTCCAGGTCAAGATCCCTGGCACCTGCTTCCTTATCTGTAATTGCTTTCTGTTGCAGTGTAATTTTTTTAACAGGACCTTTGTTGTATACTTGTAGCTATTCTCTGAGCCTGCTGTGAGGGTCAGAGCAGGGTCATAGAATAGTTGCAAGTAGGCAACTGAACTCTGGAGGGGCCCCTCAGGAAGCACTACAGGGAATGGTTACTAATGATGAGTTTGAACTTTTGCACCTGCTGAGTGCTTCCAGGTCAAGATCCAAATCAAAGTGACCAGCACATGAAGAAAGCACTGAGAGGAGCCTGCTGGACAGGAACAGGAAGTTGGAGACTGTGGGGCACTTCCTTCCTCCCACCCCCCCCAAAATGGACTCCTTGCAAAAAAAAAGTGCAGGCAAATGTCAACCTGAGGAGTTATTCTAATAAAAATCATAATTTTCAAGGTTTATGCTGCCTGCTGGTGGATTTCTTGTGCGAAATTGCAAATTTTGCAATCTCGCAATTGCGAGATTTTCGCTGCCCGCCGCATCTACGTTTTCGCGAGTGTTTACTCCCGCGAAATTGTATAGTATTCTAGTTGGCAAGTGCGACCAAGCAAAAAAATCCGCTTCGCACGGATTTACGAATTTTCAGTAAGTTCGCGAGAGTTTGCGGATTACGAATTTACCGAAAATCCGCAAAATCCGCGAGCGGAACGGATTTTACGCCCATGCTTATGTACAACAAGCACACCCATGCCACCCATGCCCTCGCCTCATTTTGACCATACCTGCTTTCAAATAAGACAAACTACCCATGTTAAATAACTTTTCCAGGTCAACAGACACTATTCCCACCTGTTCTCTCCCCTCCTGCATGGCAGCAAGTAGAGCCATATACAAGCAGGGCAGGTTAAGGGTGTTATTGTACACTGTATAGCCTCAAAGGATACATCCCCTCTAATCCAGATCAGGGCCCTGAGCAAAAGATGAACATCTTGGGCATACCCGTGCCCTCTCTAGCGCCTCTGGAGATGCTGTACTTCAATGGTTTTAATGTGTGTCTCCTGTGATAGAGCAATGTGAACAGGCCTGTGTTTCAGAAACATGTGCACCAAGTGTCACCTGACTGACAATGACATTTATTTTTATTTTATTTTATTTTAAAGGTTTTATATAGCGCTGGCTAGACACGGAGGTATCAGAGCGCTTTACATGAGCATCAGATCATAGTTACAGGTTACATCGTTACAAAGGTTACAAAGTTATTAGAGCATGGCAACATAGTTACTTGTAAGGTCAAGATAAACAATAAGCACAAATACGTAAGGGGAAAAGCAGGCAAGGGGAACGATTCAGGGGAGGGGGGAAGGAAATGGGGAAGTAGACAGGTAATGAAGGCGGGAAAGAGGAGGGGAGTGTGAACGACACCGCATGGAAAGAGGAGGGGAAGGGCGACGGGGACACAAACCGGTAGACGAGTCAAAGCAACGTCCAAAGTCCAGTAAGCTGTGATCCCAGGGGAAGTGGTATCACTTCCCTATTTCTGATGCGGGAGGCTCCCTTTACGCAGTGGACTCTCTCACAGGGGTCTCTGAGACTCCAAGGCCTACATACTGGATCCTTCCCAAAAAGGGGAGAGGGAGTGCTTGGCAAGGGGTGCCATACCATACCTCAGCTGTGAGTGGCTCCCTTGGCACAGTGGACTCTCTCAGCGGGTTTGCTGAGACTCCAGAGTATAAATATTGGATCTTTACCCAACAAGGGGAGAAGGAGTGCTTAGTCAAAGGGCACAAAGAACAGGGGGTTAGGCAGACTAGCAGGCAGGGTGAGAGATTCAGGGGATAGATGATAGGAGCTAGGATCTAGAGAGGTAAACAAAGAGAGAAAGAGTACTAAATGGGAACAAATTTAATTAATGAGTTATTATATAGCGCTGGCTAGAACCGATGGAATCAGAGCGCTTTACATGAGGGACAATAATGTTGCAATTTATATCAGTTAAAAGTTACATAAGTATCAAGAAAAGCATTTAAAGAACATAGGGGACAAGGTGAATGGAGCAAGGAAGGGTGAGGGTATAGGGTAAAGGGGTAGGAGGAAGATAGGAAGTAGAGACGAGGGGAAAATCTGCCCAAGGTCTGGCTGGGTAGGTGACGGCAGGGAGGGGGAGTCCACAACCAGTCTCCTCTTTAGCTATATGGTAGCTCCACCGGGCAACAGCCAAATCGCTTGGTCTCCACAGTCTGGGGTAAGTTCCGCAGGCTCCAAGTCCTGATGTGTAGGCAGGTTAGGGGATAGGTTCAAGGTCTGGTCAATGTCCAATTGTTGTCCCAGGGAAGTAAAACAACGTGTAGGGGACCACTATGGGGTCAGGCAGGGGACTGTACTGTACACTGGTACACTGGTGGTGATCCTAAGGTCAGGCATCAGGCAGTAAAAGTCAATATCCAGGACAGTGGCTGCCAGAAAATAACAAATCCAGCGTGCATACACCATCACACGCACAGACGTGCACAAGCACACACCAATGCGAGCACACACTGTCATATGCACACTGACGCACACCGACACGCACATAGCCAGATACATCCAGGAACACAAGCACATATAAAATCCCATGCTCTAATTCAAAAACATCCAAATATATGCGCACGCAAACACCATCACATGCAGAGACATGCACAAGCACACACAAAAGCACTCACTCATACACGCAGTCCCGCACAAACACACAAGCACACATACAGAAACTGTCAAAAACACAAGCACACATATAATCACATGCTCCAGAACAAAAATACCCCAGGACGTACACACAAATACATGATGCACACACACACACACACACATCATCACATGCACAGACATGCACAAGCACACAACAAAGGTGCGCGCGCTCACACTCATAGGCGAACAGAGGGCGCACATACAGAAACATCCACACGCAGGCATATTACGATCCCATGCTGTAATACAAAAACACTCAAATACATGCACACACCATCACACGCACATAAGCACACATACAGAAATATCTGCATGCACAAACACAAGCACACATGGAATCACATGCTCTAAGTGCGCTGCCAGCCGCACAGGCGCCATCGTTGTCTTAGGGATCCACCCACTTCCAAATGGGCACATCTATTAATGTGCACGTCTCACAGTTTATTGTGTAGAAAGTGGTATGTACCCTGGGTCGTAGGCCATTCACATCATTGTTAGGCAGCATCTCAGAACGTGTTAGCTAATCAGTTGTTGGAAAAGCGTTGCAAAGTGCCTTAATTCAGAGCCATAGTGGACTGTTCACATTTACAGTCCCCAACAGTCACTCAGCTATGTCTATCAGGAGTCTGTACCGCCTGCGTTCTGGTCACAAGCAGCGGCACAATTACCATAAATCGCTAGAGAAAGTCATGCGTCAGGTTGTTATTCACAGCTAATTACACCGTCGCGGCGTCTCCTCCGCACAACAACCCCGCAGGGTAGGTTTAACAGGCTCAAGGTGTCTTACGGATTCACCAGGCGGCTGGTAGATATAACACCATAGCAGAGGCAGTTTACGATGGCGGTGCCGTACTTCCGGTGTCGTCTACTCCTCGATGCACGTCTTCGCCATCTTGTTGGAATATAAGGGGCTCGGAGCCTCACCTTCCAAGCTGGATTTCTCTCTTCAGGCACAGCATTCACTGCAAACAACGCCGAATTTGATGGCTGAGCTGCTCCTATTTATTAAACTGCGGGTCTCAGGGCTAGAGGCTTCCAAATACGCCGTCTTTTTAACAGGATCATGACCGGCGGAGCAGCATTGCCTCTGACCCCGGGCTGATGTGCTCAAAACCTGAATCCAACATCCTTCTGCTGTTCTACCAGTTTCATGTTAACAGTTTAAACTCAGTATGGGACGTGGCCGTAGCAATGATATGCAGTCCGTGTCATAGCAGCCCTACCCCTGACCCCTCCTCCATGTATGTAGCCTCACTGTAAGCAGATGTGCCAACCTTGGAACCTGAAAAACCTATAAACTTACCCCATCTTCTCAACCCGAGAGCAGCTTAGCAAAGGCTAGCTGCCCAAACATAGGCATGTGTATATTGTGCAGCCATTATCCACAAGTAAGTGGATACGCGTTTCTGGGGGTGTGATAAACCTCTCAGGTAGTGCATATAGGTACCCTGTTCTGGCCCAACGAATTCCAGCCTGGCCATCAGCGTCCTTACATACAGCAAAATTAGGGCGAGTGGTGTGCACAATGCTGCAGGTGCCTGCAGGCTGTGGCAACAAAGTCCACAGGCAGCCATTCTTCTTAAAGGGTCCTGCAAATGAGCAAAAACATACCTATGATGTCAGAGGAGTTCAGTGCATGGCAAAATATTACACCATACAGTCCTGCAGCGAATCTACAGAGATCCTTATGGCCCTACACGAAATTCAGGGAACTATGTGTTACATCCCATGCCTCCCCCTGACGGTGGAACCATCTTACCAATTGTCAGCAGGTCGAGGGCAGTAGTTCTGTAACGGACTTTTCCTCTCCCCTACAGGACTGGGCTGGCCCCTTTAACAATTGCTTTGCTTACGCTGAGGCCAGTTCCGCCCCTGTGACACGGAGTCACGTGCACCTATCAGGAGAGGCTCCGTGGGAAAGAAAGGCGGACACGGAAGATGCCAGCTCTCCCGCATCCCGGAACAGCACGGACACGAACGAAGAAGGAAGGAGTGCAGCGGAAAAGTACCCGGAGGACGAGACACCAGCGAGCAGCATCCCCAGTGAGTATCTAGGAGCTGCAGCGGTCCCGCTGAGAGAAGGTCCGGAGGTCGGGAGGAGCCGGAAGCCACCCCAGAGCGAGGAAAGCCGGAGCGAGTGGACGACCAGGGAAAGCCAGGAGGCCACCGGTATCGCTCATCGCCCAGCCGCGCGCAGGAGGACGCGTGGCTAAGCCAGGTGCGTGAACGTTTGCGTGTCTTGCTTAGGTTCAAGCAGGGAGGGACCGGGTAGGAGGGAAGTGAAGAGTAGGTTGTAGCCTTTGTTTACACTGCACTCTCGGGCTGAACGGCGCATTGGTGGTGGTAGCTGTGCAATCCACAAACGTACTCCCTCACACCCCCTCCCATAGCAATTGCCTTTAAGTGCTGTGTACTAACAGCCACGTCTGTTTCTTTTGTTTATACGGTGGTGCGCTGGAGGAAGTACCCCAGAAGGTCGAGTAGAAGGTGCACTGTGAAGACCGAAGCTCCTAGGACATCCACCGTGTTACTTTGTGTTTAATGGACTGCCTGCTCTGTTGTGAATAAACAACATTGACCCTAACCTTAGCCTTGGCTCTGTCCCTCCTTGTATCCAAAGGTTACACCAATGTTTGGCATGCATATCAAAGCAAGTCTTCAGCCATCTGGGAAGTCATTTGTGGAATGCTTTGTTTACTAAGTGTGATGTAGTCTGAAGTGTACTGCTTGTAATGCCCATCCGAGCTGGTTTTATCATCCTAATCTTAAGGCCTGGCATGAGCGATCCAAGTTGCTGACAGCAGTACAGCTGCTTAGTCTTTGTCCAGCTTAACTTTCTTGAGTTTCCGGATACAGCAGAGGTGCTTCCTTCCAACAATACCCACAACTTAGGGGGGAACAAGAGGGAGTTCCTCAGTCCAGGATCCCACAACTCCAGCTTGACTTCCAAGAAGGATGCTCATTTAGCCTGCAAAGCCACGGGGACGTTCGGGAACATGGTCCCCACCGTATTATCAATATGACAGGGACTGCCTGTGTACGCCTTCTGAAGCAGGTAGTGTCACGGTAATACAGCAATTTGGCTATTACTGGTCTCGGCAGTCTCCTTGGGACCGGAGGCTTTGCAGGCCCTCTGTGTGCTCATTTGACAGCAAAGAAAGGGAAAAGTTCAGGAGGGGCCACGTGGTTTTTCTTCCAGTTTTCCAAATAAGCAACTATGATGTTGCCTTCCGTCCCTTCCAGTGGCCCCATGATCTGCACATTGTTGCACCAACTGCGACCTTCTGCTTCCTCCACTCTATTTTCTAAGATCCTCACTGTACAGTGACATGTGTTGCCACAAGGACCACTGCGCCTGCTGGAGTTACACAACATTTACATCTGTTTCCTTGAACTTTTCCGCTAGCTTGTGATAATCTGCCCTAAGAAAGCTCAACTTTGCTTTAACAGTAACAGTCTGTCTCTGTAGAGTATCCTTGGAGTCAACAATGGCCGCCAGTATCTTATCCAAAGTAATTTGTACGGCAGGTGAAACATGCTCTAGACCAGCCACTGGCAGCTGCCCCGCCTCCAGAGGGGCTCCCTGCATCTCAATGGACAAGCCAGAGTCCTTCTCTTTGGGTTTGCCCATTCTTTTGTGCACCACCAGCCGTCCACAGGATAACCACCAGCCAGCAGACCCAACAGGAGCCCAGGTCTATATGTCAACCGGATGAGGAGGCAACCCTCCCAGTATGGGGCCAGCCATGCCCCAAGCCATCTGCCCCATGTCTAATGGCGCCAACTGCAACTTGTCACGTGTCAGCAGTACTGGACAGCAGCCCCCCCCCTCCTGTCACTGTGTGCTGACTCACACTTAGAGTATCTACAGATGCCCTCTTAGTCGGCCATTATGGGCCTTTTTTGGGAGGGGGAAGACATGACCATAGTAGCCACCTTGCCCCTCCAGGCGCCGGCCCCCACCCATTCCAGGGGCCCTGTTGTATGTGTGGAATGGTGCAGTCCTTCAGGCACCAAACCACATCACAAAGTTCTTGGGCCTAGCCAGCCTCCTCCACTGGATCAAATATTGGCTGGAGGGTCCCCCAAGGATGGACGATGTCAAAGACACCCCAAAAACATCCTTGCTGGGTCCCGCTGCACCAATCCGAGGCAGAGCCCTAGCCCCCCCAGTGGAGACCAGGCCTCCTCAGCACCTCTCTCTGGTCTCAACCTTCCCACACATCACCGTTTCACTCCATGTTTCTGTCCTCAGACACAGAGTATGCCTGCTTGGGCACCCTGCACACGGAGCACCCGCTCATCGGTACTGCAGGACACTGCCGTTCACCACAACTGCTCAGCTCTAGAGTCGTCACAGATTTCCGAGACGCACTGGCCCAGGAATGCACCCTGGATGGCCAGGAAGAAGACTAAACTTCTGGATGACTTGTTAGGCCAGAGAAGAGTGAGAGCGTCATGTGTCTGCCATCTTCACTAGGCAGGACCCCTCCCTTACCTAACTGCTATTGATGAAGAATCCTTGTGACCAGTCTTCTTCAATGTACCTCACTGAAACCCATGACACAGCGCGTATGTAAGAACCCCTTTCAGGGGGCCACAGGGCAATACAGGAACTATTGGGCCCAACAATGGCGGTTAAGGCCTTTTACTCCAGATATCCTGGGGCCCGACCTACTATGAATCTTGCTCAACTGGGCTAAGCACCTCTCCTGCAATTGACTTTGAGCTGTAGCTGTGGTCGAGCAGTCAAGACTGCTTCAGGGAGGAAGATTGTTGATGCAGGTTAGTGAACACTACTCATAACTCAAAGTGCAAACAGAAGAAACAATAAATCAATGTACAACCACCTACTTGCTTTTATAAGAAAAAGTCGAATTTTAATTATAATTCTACACTTGCAAAGAAATGAGATATTCAAATGCAATAGCACAACCCCCTTTAGTACAGAACTCTAGTAGTTGTCAGGCGTATCCCTGTCCCATCCTTCTTCGTGTGATGTACTAAATGGTATTCCCCATTCTCTGGTATGTACTATGTCTGGTGAATGTTAATTAGTTGAATTAACCAAAATGTGCCATTGGTAGAGACATTATTTGTTTGTTGGCAATAGTAGGGCCATGGTGCATCTGTTAGGTCACATTCCAGTTCCCACTCGTATATAATTTTAACACATACTTCTTCTTTGGTATGTCATTAATTTTACAATCATACACCTTGTGATCAGCTTAGCTGGGCTGGGGCTCAACATGGTCAATGTGAGTGCCTTCCATTCCACCGGCTACTCAGACATGGTTCTACAAATCTGGGTTTTGGAGATGCAAACCCTTTGTTACATTAATACATTCAGTGATGTGCCCTGCTCGTCATTTACACATCCAAAAAAATATAAATGCCTTTCTAGCAAATGAGTCACCAATCATGTGCAAATTTCTCATCTGTTGCTGTTTAATTGTGTCTTCTTCAGTGGTCACTTCTGTACGGGGATTACCAGCTAACAGAATCAGTGGGCAGTACAATCCAATGTTTCCAATCATTGCCCCAGCCTTGTCCATGTCTAGAAAGTGAAGTGTGCAGTATGTATTTCGTCACTTGCTCTGTAAGGTTTCTAGAGTAAGCCCATGTCCAGGGGAGTGAGAGCAGTCAGGCTGTCTCCTAAATTCCAATATGGGGGCTGCCTGTCCATATAAAACCCAAAGTGTGTAAACTGTGTTTGTGCCACATAATAGTATATTTCAAAGTTTGGGGCAGCACATCCCCTTTTTCATAGGGTGGCTGTAGCTTAGACCAAGTGATTCTGTGTAACCATCAATGTTTTAAACCATCCAAAAAAGGACCTGGAGTGGAGTACTTGTTATTCTGAAATATGTATAATAACATTGATAATAGGACCATTTTCATAAGAGCTATTCTACGAGGTATTGTCAGGGTAATCCATGTTTCCACCAGCTCCGCAATCCCATTCATACATTTCCTATAATGTTCCTGCATCATCAATTCTATATTAAAGGGTAATTGGATACCCAAGTATCAATTTGGATCCAACTATCATCTGGGGAGGTCTAGTGTTAAAAGGCATTCATAGTAGGTCGGGCCCCAGGACATCTGGAGTAAAAGTGCTTAACTGCCATTGTTGGGCCCAATAGTTCCTGTATTGCCTTGTGGCCCCCTGAAAGGGGTTCTTACATACGCGCTGTGTCATGGGTTTCAGTGAGGTACATTGAAGAAAGACTGGTCACAAGGATTCTTCAACAATAGCTGTTAGGTAAGGGACGGGGCCTGCCTAGTGAAGATGGCAGACACCTTAGTTTTCTTGGTCAGGGGCATTAGTTCAGATTTAGACCAATTTACTGTAAAACCCGACCAACTCCCAAATAAGAATTCATCTTGATCTATTGCGCCTAAGTATTGAGCAGGGTCTTATACAAACAGTGGAATATCCCTGGTTTACATTGGTAGGAAGGTTTCATTAACATCACTTTTCATGCCTCTCTGGTGAGGTATTCTCTCAATATGCTCACAAGCGTTTCTACTGCCAGAGCAGAGGAAATGGGTGACAGGGGCCCCAGTGTCGAGTTTCTCTACTAATTCTGATTGGGGTAGGTAAGTGACCATTTATCCTAAATCTGGCAGTGGTCTGAGAATATAAAAGTGAGAATCATTTCAGCATTGCTCTGCCCACATCCATTATTTCCACGACTATTAGCTGGAATGATCACTCAATGGAATTGAAGTCTTTGGCAGCATTTAAAAAGGCCATCACTGCGTAAAGTGTACACAAGTTGTTGGCTTTGGACATAAGTTGTTTAAAACCAGTCTGATCCAGTCTAATCGACCCAGGTAGCAGAAGGAGTTGCCTGTTGGCTAATATCTTAGCCAGGATTTTATTTCCACGTTTATCAGGGACAGCAGGTGATAAGACTCACAGCATACAGGGGCATACCTGCCTTCTGCAGGGTTATCACACTGGTCTCCCTTAGGGATCCAGGCAGTACCACCAGTTCATAAGCTTCATTATATACTTCTAGTAAGAATGGAGCTATCTCTTCTGTGTACACCTTGTAAAATTCAACCGAGAGTCCATCACCTGCTGGTGCTGAGCAATTTTTCATAGTTCAAATCACTCCTTTTATCTTATATAACCTGATCGGGAATACATCGCTTCACATTCACTTTGACCTTACTATGCTAACATTGCCTTATCGAAGTAGGCATCGATCTGAACTATGCTTAAATCTGGTTTAGCTGTGGATTGAACAAAATAGTATTCAGTGAACTCTTCCATTAACATGTGCATACCAAAGGGAGTATTCCAATCACCAGATTCAATTTGGATGATATCTGCAGCTGACCATGCAGGCTGCATCATTTACACCAGCATGTGTCCTGGGTGCCCTTCCTCACCATATTTCTTTGATGCTGCATATTTCCACTAATATTTCTTCTACCTTTCCGGTGCACCTCAGCTGTCTGCCAACTTTAAGTTGAGGGCTGCCTCTACTGTTGAATCTGACCTTGTCATTTGTTTCAGTGCTAAGGCAGTAATATCTGGCTCAAGCATTTCAAGATCACCACAACATGCTTTGAGGATACTGTGCACATATACATTCAGCACAAATGATTGCCTTGAAAGCTTCCCGTAGTGTTGGGTGTGTCTCACCTGAACCGGGATTGCTCGAAAAGTGGTTAAGGACTGCCTGCTTAATTTCATCTTTGAATAACAGTTCAAGCAGAGCCGTCAGTCTTCAGTATCACAATCCATGTAAGTGCATGGTAGAGAGGATTGTTATATTCAAATTACTGGGGAGTGATCATATAGAGTGGGGAAAATGGTAAATGGAGTCAACCCAGCCATTAACATCCCTTGTACCCAGCCGTGGCCCATGCAGGTAAGAGAGTTGGGGCCGGGTCAGGGGGGATTTTGACAGACGCCGAGGGAAAATTAATTATGAATTCATTTCCTCGTCACTATACGTCAAAATCCCCCCACCTGCATGGGTCTTAGCTGCTTGTACCCAGCCAGTAATCTAGCCATGCTAAAGACTCATTCACTGATGAGTAAAATGTATGTGTGCTGGAATTTGACCCTCTGATTTGGAGCAGATCGAGCAAGTCAGATTGCACTCTTATGTCTTTAAGTGTCACCTGTACTTGCCTGTGCCTTACTGTTCCATTTCCAATTTCAGTCTGCAGCATCAGGTTGTAATCACCACCCCGATTAATAGATTGTCGTTCACAAATCCACAACTTTCTAAAAAATGTAGGACCCAATTTATTAACTTGTTTCTAACGAGTTTGCACCACACATTGTGGTAAATAAGTGACACAGGCCTTAAGTGAGATTTATGAAGCCATGCAAGGCCACTTTGCAGGGCTCTGGGTGGCTCGATAAATCTGGACTAAAGCAATGCAGCGCAAAATTGCTGTGTTGCCTCACTTTGTACAAGGCAACTCAAAACCCATGGTATTTTATACATTCCCAGTATTACCAGAGTTGGTAAACCTGGGAATGAGCCAATAAGATAAGCCTTCCAAGGAGAAGTGTAATGAGGAGACATATCTTTATTTCGCCTCGTTACTTCCTCTTTCTCTGTATGCCACATTCTACAGCACACATAGAAAGAGGAATATGCCTTTCAGGATTATTTTTGTGCAGGTGGGTACTTCCTGCACAAAACCAATCCTGCATGTAACGGAGGCACCCTTGCAGCATGGTGCAAGGGGGCCTGTGTTGGCAGTAGACTGCCAAACAGGAGCCAGTGCAGGGGAAAAGGCAGGAATGTGCCTTATTGCCTCAAATGTGGCACATTCTTGCCCTTTTTCTGTTATGCAGTGCAGCCCAGCAAGATGACTTGCTGCACTACACTGCATGACAAGATGTAGCTATTACTCCAATCCGTATAGGTTGCAAGGGGGATATTCTCGAGAACGTGTGATAATTACCGCAAAATTAGCTTAATGCAACACTTCCCATTGCAGTCTATCGCGGGTAAATAACTCTGTGTTAATGTAGTATTCACAAGACGGCTACACCATGCGATAGGCCAAGGATAAAGCATCAAATGTTCGTGATAAAGTCAACGCGGCACCGCAAAAATGTGAAACACAAACAAAACTCAACGAAAACCAGCGACATGCCTGCAATTCACACATGTTAGGCGGAAAAAATCACCATAAATGTAGAGAAAAAACATACAAACAAAAACCAAACTGCAATGAAGCACAATGGATGTTGCCAGAGCAAGTACAGAAGACAACCAGAACCCCACAAGCCCCTCGGAGGACCGACCTGGGACCTCGGGGTCAGGGAAAGGCAAGGAGAAGAAGAGTAGGAAGAAGCTGTTCAGTCGTCAGGAAAGCAGGAGCCTAATAACGGAGGTGGTAGAACACCATCAGCTACTGTTCGTCATCTCCACTGTGTCATTGGCAACAAAAAATGGAAAATGGCAGTTCATCGTGGACAGGGTGAATGCAGTTGGAGTGCTAAAGAGGAAAATGGAAGAGGTCAAGACGCGCTGGAATGATGTGAAGCGCAAAATCAAGCAGAAACTTGCAAACAACCGGAATGTAGCAATGCAGACTGGAGGTGGGAGTCCTGCGCCACAGGAGGAGCTGGATGATATGGAGGAAATGGTGTCCACAGTCATCAGTGGGGAGACAGTGGTGGGAGCTGGGGGACCGGACACTGCTCAACATGACCGGACACAACAGCACCATGGTGAGTAACGACCAGGGACTTGGGGGATGGAGGGAGATGGGCACAATGGCACACATGGACAAGTAAGTAGAGCATATCTGTAAACCAACCATGCCTCAGACCCCTAACTCCCATCAAGAGACCAATGTACCCTTGAATGCAACATCACAGCACTGTATAAGCACAGAAGTCAAAGGCACACCGCATGTAAGGGAGAAGAGGCAGCAACATCAGAGATGTTAGAAGTTAGCCTGGCATATGATGTCCACTATTCTAGTGGGCATCTTGCACCAGTCTAATCGACCCTTATTGATGGTGGTTGTAAAGTCAACCTTATAGACAAGCTATCCTAGTGGTAGCATGGACCAGCAGTCTTAGGTTAAGACTTCAGAGATCATGTGAAGCAAGCTGTTTTACCAATTATAATCCCTTGAATACCAAATGGAAGGACACCACACAAGGTGTATATCAAATATATATGTATTTTTCCTAAACACAACCCCTCTGCACTCTTTATGAGGTCAGATGTAAAAGTACATCACAAGTTACTCAATTAGCATACGATAAGTTGCACAAATACAGGTATTCCCTAGGGGCCTCACAAACCATATACCAAAGAAGTGGTGTAAGAACCACGTGAGAGTTAGAAAGCAGGCCTAGGGCCTGTAGAATTGCTGGGGCGACACTAAACAACCAAAGGTTAGGAAGTAGGAGGCCCACGGGAAACGCGTGCAGTGTCTAAACACAGCCACAAGTTACCATTGACTTATAATGGGAAACAAAGAAGTTACAAAGTTACTAATTTAAGGATACTTCTGGATGGACTACGGTAAAACCCCTTTAGACTAGGACACTTCGAGAGTCAAGACCCACGGGAGCACTGGAGTACTTGTGTTACCTCACCCAGGAAAGCCGGGTGTATAGGTGCCGTTTGGTGTCAGGTTTCGTCGTCGTTTTCTTTGGAGATCTGCAAAGAAGTGCTGCAGGCGGCCAGAGGAAAAGTGTCCGGGTGGATCCAAGGGTGGATCGTGATGTGAAGAAACTTAAAGCAGAGGGGACAGAGTCTGGGTCACTAGCCAGAGACCAGGAACGAACCAGGAAGGAACCAGGCGATGTTGCGTGCTTGAAGGTGAAGAAGGTGAACTTGTCTCTTCAGCCACAAGGTCCAGGAGTCATCGACAACAACCAGGCACTGGATTTGAGCTGTCACACAATGGATCTAGTTGACTGCTGTGTCGGTATACGGATTTAACCCAACAAGCCTTGGCAACTGCAACCCATGCAGGATGTCAAGATTGGCTCTGTTGCAAACCAGCAAGGTCTGTGGGCTTCTCATTTGAAACAAAGCTGGAGCAAGCCTGGAGCAACCAGAAAATCAGTTTAGGTCAATAGTAAAGTCTTCAGGGGACTCACTTGCCAATGGGCAAGGAACTGGGAAGACACGTCAAGCTGAAATGAAAGAGCGGGCCCCACGTGGCACTCGTGGAGTGTGGAGGGCTGATCTTCAGTGCAAAGGGCGCTCGGGTCTGGGGTTTCTCGTACTCCAATGCACAACTGCAAGGGTACCTTGGTAGTTGAGCTGTTAGCAAAATTCAGGATGTCCAGGGTGTCCAGTCCCACGTCTCTCGTATCCACCACTGGTCTCTGCTTTGCTGTGGATGTGGGTCGGAGTTAGAGAAGTTCGAGAGTCTAGTTTCTGTGTCACTGAGTCTTCGGGTTCTGGCGGGAGCATCAACAAAGCAGACTGGCAAGTTACTGGTGGTGCCTGTTTGCATAGGGTGGTCACTCCTGGACCACAAGGGAAGTGTCTTCCGTCTTCTATTCAGACTAGAATGTCGAAGGTCCAAGAATTCTGTATCAAAGTTTCTTTCCAGGATAATCTAAAGTCCTGGGGACACAGCTCCTATACTTATACTAAGCTAAGGGGCTGGATTACCTGCCTAGGTCCCTCCAATGGGTGGACCTGAGAAGGAGGTGGTTACACCCCTTTCCCTTTGTCCAGTTTTGTGCCAGAGCTGGGGATGGAGTGCCCCAGCCACTGGTTTGAACCGGGCTATTTATGGAGCACCTTGTGTGCCCCAGGCAATGTCCAGATGCATTCACTGAATGCAGCCCTCCCTGCCACAATACACAAAACCCCTGTATTGGGAGGTGCTGGCACCTCCCTGGACAGGAAACCGATTGTCCAGGCCGCCCTTGCTAGTGTTTCCCCCAGCACCAGGTGGTCAGACTCGTGTCTGTGGCAGCAGCATCCATTTTGTGATGCTGAGGCTCTGTTTAACTTTAACCGGGTAAAGCAGTAACATACATGTCTTTTCCCTCGAGAAGGGTGGAATGCTACCCCCGCCACCAGAATTGGCGGGGGTGAGGGTAGTTTTCCAAAGTGTTTGACACCTTACACGACATGTTTTGATAAAGCCTAACCAAAGTTAGCATTAACCGCCAGTATTATAATGCACTTAAGAGTATATGGTATGGCTATATCATAGAACAGCTATAAGGAGATGGTTTCGAAACCAAGCACTCTGCCTCCAGGATTGTCGAGGCCTACCATAGGAGTGGCTTGTAGGTGTATATGTGTCTATATGTTAAGATAGATATAGGTATACTATAGCTAAGTAAGGGGTGATTACACCACCTTACCCAAGCTGAGTGATCAGCATGTGGTGTCAGTTTGGAGGGCCAGCCAGGGGTGGCATAATACATGCTGCAGCCCCTGGTAGGCCTTGGATGCACCTATGCCTTGGGTATCTACGGTACATTATACAGGGGCTCACAGTGGTGACCCAATACCCAATCTGGTATGTACCTAAAGTACATGGAGTCCATGTTATAGGGAGAGCAGATAGCCTTGGCCCCGAATAGCAGGATCCCAGGCCAACTAAGTCGAAAACCAGCAAAACAGTATGAAAAAAGTTGTGGTAACTATATAGTCAGATATCCACCTTCCTACAAGAGCTTCAGGGCCGACTCCCTCAAAATACAGCACACACACATAAGATGCAGAGCACATCAACATTGACAATGATGTGGTACAAACCACAACAAGTCCACAACAGAACACAGGACACACCTGCTGCCCCATGTGTGTAGAACCTGGCCAATCACAATTGGTATTGCAGGGACATGTGAGTTGATAATGTACAAGTACTAACACACATCCGTGATGTTGTTTAAAAGTCCACTGTCCCGTGTCAAAAAGGCAGTTCCTCCCAAACAGCCACAATGTACACAGTCATGCAGTCTGCATGTAAACAAGTGCAATGCGACAACATACATGTGAACACAATGTTAAACTGCATCTCCCCTTCACATTGCAGAGGGAAATCCAACACCTCCTGAAGAGCAGCCCGAACCTCTAATCTCTGATGACGACGAGGACCACCACACCTTTGACTCCGATGCCCTCCAACAGCTTGTGGAGAGCCTCCACAGTCCACCTCCAGGAGCAGGGCTGCCCAGCTGCTACGAGGAGACCCCACCCCCTGCACAGAACACACAGCAGGCAGCACCCACCATCACAGCTGCCTCCCAGGACCCCCACGAATAACACTTGGCCTTCCAACGTCGTGTGTTGGGGTGTCAGGAGAATCTGGCTGAACAGGCGTAGGTGGGGTTCGACCGCATGGCAGCCAAACTAGATGCCAAACATGGGTATCTAAGTCCCATCAGGGGCCACTCACAGTCCCTAGCGGACACCCACAGTCTACTCCATGCTCTTCAATGGACCATGGCTGACATCAATGGAGTCCTGACTCAGAGACAAGGACAACTGTCCATTCAGAGTGGCTCTAGCAATGTCACATGGGATTTGGGACACGTGAGGAGGTTAATGGAGACCATGGAATGGACGCAGGTGGAAAGAGAGTCTGCCACGACTGCACACCAGCGAGAGGTAGTTGGGTTCCTCAAAGAATCAAGACCATCCTCATGGCATAGCTGCCACCAGGGGAGAGGTTTCTTCTGGCATTATATGTGGCTCACCTTTATAAACATCACTTATAGATGGCCGCCACAGTGGAGCGCTGTCACCACTTCCGGTTTAACCTCGCTTTCTTGCAAACCAGAGACCACACCCCTGGTCACATGGTGCCGATCACATTACACCGAGCGTTACTAAACGGGTAGGGATGAGCTAGAGCCCATTTTCCCGGATCCGGCGGCGAGGGGTAGGTCTGAATGTGAAGACGCGGGCTTTGAAAGTAAGTGGTAACCCACTCTAACGCGCTTGGGAGCGGCCCCCTTGATCGGACGGCAAATCCGAGACTGCCTCACTCAGCCTCTATTGCCGTTACCGAGTTACCCCCCGACCAAAACCTGCGAGGCAGGGTGGTTGCACTACTGCAACGGCATACGATCCCAGTCAGGACTTTAACAAGCCGCACCCGACCCTGAGCAACCAATACTCAGAGGGGGCTGGCTGAGTCAGTTTACTCCATGGCACGATCAGTATATCGGGCGCTATGATTATAATGGAACCCTGTGTGAATGCTTTTGTACCATCCTGTGTGAGTGTCTGGGCAAATGTTTGGACATGCTTCTGCGCTATATTCTACCTAGAAGGAGCTAAACAGCGAGTCAGAACACTCTGGCTCGAGTCAATCTGTGCTCATTCCGGGAACAATTGCTTAAGCAAGCCTTAGCCCTAAGGAGCCGCAATACCGCTAGTAACCATTGTTTCCCTTGTGACACACGGCAGGAGACAGTTCTTATTCCTGATTCTCTGTGGGGCAGAGAGCAATGTCACATAACACGACAGATGCCCCTATTGCAACACAGCGACTGAGCATTTACCTAGAGAGGACACCAATGTTCTAGCAATATTAATGTCAGTTGTGTATCACGCCTAGCCTGAATTCTGTGAGGTTCACACACTGTTCCACCTGCCGGGTACTGTTGTTGTAGCCCACCATCATTTGATAGGTGAGCGCCATGAATGACTTGTTTTGAATTTGAATACTGCTGCTGTGTTTTTAATTGTCATTAGTTAACTAGGTTCTTCCACATGAGCATGCTTATCACTGTGCTCACCATGCATGACATTTTATTGCTTTCAAATCACGTGCTAGTAACACATTCACTGGCATGTATCACTGAGTGCTGTTAGGTCACCCACTATGCAACAGGTTATTTTACTCTGTGTGAATTGCTTTCTTTTGTCCTCCATTCCAGGAACAATAAGCGCAACACAGGTACATAATTCCTTTCCATCTTATTATAACAATGCAATATAGAGGTAAAGTCTTCTTGTAGATAGTTTCCTGTAAACTAACATAATTAGACACTGGTCCTGAAGAATCGCCAGTCAATCTGACAACTAGTCGAGAAACATGTCGACCCAGTCACAAACTAGGTTAGCCTTGTAATAGGGTACATTATTTCCCTACAAGTCTAGTCCTTGTCCAATTTTAATTGAAGCTAAGGGACCTCTAGAATAAACTTGACCCTGGCACCCTTGACTCCATTTTAATCACTGTCACATCTACACTATCCAGGCCCCACACCCGCACTTCACCCATATGGCAGTTGGAAAAAGATCTCCGCCAAAGAGCCCCTCTTTGAGGTGTTTCCCGTTGGGTATTGCACCGCCGACCCAATGAGGAGCATTGTCGATGATGAAGCATGACCCTCGCAAGGGTGTGTGAGGACATTACATCCAACAAAATGGATGCCCGTTTGTAGGTACCTCATTGTGTCCTACAGCATTTTTGACCTGACACCGACCGAACACGCACTCTTCTCGGAACGGCCTGGTACCCTTTTTGTTCTTGATAGCTGCCACAAGGCCTGGCGCTGATGCATTCTGCTGTTACCACTCCATCCACTTCTCCCCCCCTGAAGTGTCAGTGCCACAGAGTGCTGGAGACAGAACACCACCACGTACATGTGAGGCACATGAAACAGCAGTGCACGAAGATGCGGATGAACCTGACTTCTTGGTACGAAGGACGCTGTGGCATTCATCTCCGCCATATGGCCGGCTTCTGCTTGGTTCTGCCCTCTGCATCATCACCTTCCACTGTCCCCCGATACACTCTACGACACTCACCTTGGACCTCGAAATAGACTGCCATATTCTGTTTGATCACCAAAGACACAGCAATCAGACTGTGGACTGAACTCTTGCTCTTCCTTTCGGCTTGTTATTCCTTGAAGGACTCTGTCTGGCCCTCCACGGGTCAACATTGTAAAGTGGGGTTTGTTTGGCCCTGTACTGCTCCAGCTGGAAAACTCCACTGAATGTGCATTGAACATTCATAATCACACAGATGTGTCATGTCTATGATCTTTCAAGTGTAGAAGTATGGATGAATGTAGGATCATTGATTCCTGCTTACGTCCTTTTCGCCCATGTCATTGGTCTTTGGTCAAAGGGTGGATCATTGCCGATTGCAGTCCGGGTGGCGCAGACACAATAACAGGGACACACGAATTAGTTACTTCCTTGTCCAGCCCAGTACGGAACCATGCCCAGACCCCCAGGGTCATTGTTCAAACACTTATGCTGGACTGACTAATGCAGGGCCAGCCTACTCCGCTTATGCTTACAGAGCGGAGCGACAACGGTACATGTCCCAGGTCTTCCCTGTAGTGATCTGCTGATCACAGGTCTACATGCCACAGCCACTACCTCACAGCTGCTTTACACCCACACCACACCAATCCAGCACCAGCGACACAGGACATGTGACCCGGCCAATAAAAAGGGCCAGGTGCACGTGCTTGATGCCATTTCCACTGTCTACCTGAGTGTATCTGTGTAGGTATTATTTATGCATGAGAGCCTGGGGCCCTGCTACATCACATTCCCCAGGACCGGAGTTGACATGACAGCATCCGCACCAAGATACTCAATCATAGAGGGTCCATGATTTGCGGTACACCGAGTTGGTGGCACCGGATATACTGTGCCCGGCACAGGCATACTGCAACAGGATGATGACTTTCGCTGCACTGAGGTAGGGGTAACTTAAGTGCTGAGCGGGTGTGCAGCCAACGATGATGCCCCGTCCTGGCAGCCCGGACGGGTGAGCATCATTGTGAGCCTTGCTGGACCACAGTGTAGGCCTGAGTCAGCGGGCAGTGCTGGCCTACCGCCATGTGCGATGCCTCGCGGGTCACAGAGTTAGGGGCACCTCAAGGGCTGAGTGGGTGTGCAACCTGCGATCATGCCGTGTGCACTGATATGTCCTCTGCCAAAGTGAAATCTAGACCCAGAATCAAGTGTGAGACCTGGTGACCCATAGAGCGGGGCTGCATGATGTGGAGTGTGCCATGTTCGTGGGCCCTGGGCTTGGGGCTTGCACCGGCGCGTGGGGGGCCTTCTTGGAGACACGCCGGTGACGAAGGTGAGCAGTGAGGCCTGGGAGCGCAGGGGCGGGCAGGCACCGCTGGCCCGTGGGAGGGGCTAGGGTTCAGCTGCCTGGATGCGCAGGGGTGGGCATTCACCGCTGGGTGGTGGGAGGGGCTGGGGTGCAGCTGCCTGGGTAAGCAGGGGCGGGCATGCGCTGCTGGGCCAAAGGCGGGGCTGGGGTGCAGCTGCCAGGAAGCGCAGGGGCGGACAAGCGATGATGGTGTGTGCAATTATATGTACTCAGCCATTCACGTATCTGGACTCTGTTTCAGATGAGGAACCTGCTGAACTGCAGTGCATACCGGCATGCAGTTGGAGACACACCAGTGGCAGCAGGTGAGCAGGGAGGTCTGGGTGCGCAGTGTCAGCACTCTCTTTCCCTATCCCTCTCTTCTTTTCACTTTGTCCCTCTCTTTCTGTCTTTCTCCCTCTCTCTCTCCCACTCCCTCTCTTTCTGTGTTTCCCCATCTCTCTCTCTCCCTCTCTTTCTGTCTTTCTCACTCTCTCCTTCTCTCCCTCTCTTTCCCTCTTTCTTCTTCTCTCTCTCCCAATCTCTTTCTGTCTTTCTCTCTCTTTCCCTCCCTCTCTTTCTGTCTTTCTCTCTCTCCCACTTTCTGTCTTTCTCTCTCTCCCTCTCTCCCTCTCTTTCCGTCTTTACCTCTCTCTCCCTCTCTTTCAGTCTTTCTCTCTCTCTCTTTCTCCCTGTATCTCTCTCTCTCTTTGGCTCTCACTCTGTCCTTTGATGAGTGCATGTTACACCTTCTTATCTGGATTTTTGTCTTGCAGGCCGTGACCTACAGATTGTCCCGAGGAGACCCGCCATGAGTCTTCAAAATTGTTGTTTTGAATAAAATGTTTTGTTTGGTAATTCGAAGGTGAATGTGTGATGCTCCTTTTTGTGACAACACATGCATGTTACTTGTTGTGATTGTGCGACATCAGGCGAATTGTTTTGTTCATGATTTTATAAAGTTGATGTGACATGTCTTCGCCCGGGGGAGGGTGCCCGGGGTGATCCTGGGGGTGGCGGCGGTGGGTGCTGTGGCCCTGTTGGGGCTCACAGCTGCATGATCAGTGGCTCCATGGCATCTGTTACTTCTCAGGTGTGGCTCTGGCCTGAGCTCCATTTTCTGGTGCACGCTGTCATCCAACTTTACACTAGGTCAGAGCAGGTGCTAATTTCATGCTGCTAACGCGCCTAATCGCCTGTTTTGGGTTCTTATCGCCAATCTGGCTGGTCGTTGAGAATGTTGCGCAGTGGTGTTGTCACTGCTTTTTGCCCGGGAACACCTACTCTGCATCTCATTAGCGATTGTTGCAGGTCTCATCTGTTGCAATGTTTTTTGCGGCTGCTATCACAGGTAAACTGGTGATATGGGCTGTTTGCACCAGCTTGTAAATGGAGCGATATATTTATCGCCACTTTCGCTGCGATAATGTGCCAATAACTCAGGGATAAACCCTTGAGAATATGCCCCCAAATCTCTTACAGTACAGAGCTAGGGTAATACGATCCTTACAGCTCGGTGCCAGCAATAAACTGCAGCTGAAGAATCCCCCCCAACATTCTAGGAATCAAGCCCACATACAAATGATAACAATACATGAGCACATGGCAACGAATGCCAAAACTCACAACACAAGTTCTTAAATCTACCCCTTGGGGACTCGAAATGAGAACGCATGTGTTATTTTGTGAACCCAAGCCCATTCCTATAATATCACGCAGCGTCCCTCATCACCTGGTAGTGTATTGAAGGATCTCAATTCAGTTCCCCCTCTCACCCGCACAGCCACACCTCTAGAGTAAGTGGAACAAGCAGAGAAATATCTAGAAGTCGTCCAGTACACGGTGAATTGTGTGGAGTGGGCAGGAGCCAAATGTTTCTCTTGAAGTAATGCAATATCGCTTTTTAATCTGCTCAGATAGGCTGATGCCTGTAGTGCTGTGCGATGGTTATTAAATCACCATTATAAATTGTATTGCACTGCGTCTGATGTTTCTGTTGTCTGGCGCACTCATTAACCCATGTCGTGCCGAACTAGCGTCTGCCAAGTGCGCATGAACGTACCTTTGGATACATTCTCACGTGCCCGTGTCCAACAGAATACACAACACCCCCCCCCCCCCACCATCCCCCCACACTGACACCCGGGGCCTTATTTATGAAGGCCTTGCGCCGCCGGTGCGTCACTTTTAACATGGGAAAAAGTGACGCACCGGTGGCACAAGGCTTTCATAAATAAGGCCCCCAATGTTTTGACTTAATATTCCATTATGAACGCCCTGTAACTGAAACGAAAATACACACGTGTACCATAATGAGTACCAGAACCTAACCTTGCTTTCGATGTACAGCCATTTTACAATATTATTTCTACTCACTTATATGAATTGTGTCTTGAACTAATGGTCTGGGAGGAGTCATTCGTGTATTACAGTACATGCACTGCCTGTTTTTGGTTCTTCGAATTATGTATTTATCGTTTTTCTTTACCCCCGGGAGCTTGTCACTCTATGAAAACTGTTCCCTTAACAATAACACGGAGTGACACTTTAAAATTGGGATTGTTGAACAACTTTAGATGTCTGTCTCTTGAAGTGAGGTATTCTCAATATTTAGAAGGTTTTTGTGTGCATAAGGTATGAGGGTAGCTAAAATTTGATATGCTACGCTATACTTTTAAATAGAAGGGACACGTGTTTTCTACATATTGATAAATAACGGAAGCTTTTCTGAGAGTTTAATTTAAAAGAACAAAAATAGTTTGTTTAGCAATCTTTGAAACGCGCATAGTCTATAGTATGCTTAATTACAGGCGTTCTTTGACCTAGAAACGAATTGCGCGAATGTTTCATTGACAGTAATATAAAAATTCGTCCAGCACTCCGTGTTTAATGTTTCCTTTTCAATTTCTCCGAACATCTGGTGTATGGCTTGCTTTATCTTCGGTCTCCAAAGTAAGGGTGTGTGCGCAGTTACGGACGGCGCCATGTTCCAAATGTTAGCTTACGTAATCTTCGAAACCTTTCCCGCCAGAGCAGATGCAACATTCTTCAAGTATTGCATATGCAGCTGATGACTCTATTCTGCAAAGTTCTGTTCTAGAAGTCTTTCTTTTCTGGTTGTTGACTTTTGGTGGATGCGTGAGACAAGACAACTTCAGCAACATGGCAAGTTTTGCATCTTTGCATACACGGGCTTTACTTCTCGAAACCTACCTCCTGTGGACCACTCTGGTGCTTCGGGGAACGGGACGTGCCTCGTTAGGTAAGATTTCCATCATGTCCCCAGATGATGTGTCATGTTCTTTTTGCACGTTTGTCCATATCAGGCAGGATGTGTTTATAAAGTGAGTTGAGAAACAGCACTGACTTGTAATGTGGGGCATAATATGTAAACATAATAATGACTAACCTGACCAACCTAAAAAAATGTATACACCTGAATTTAGATTGCGATATTGCACAACATTGACGCTAACCAGGACAAAATGTTTTTCCTTGTTCACTTTTCAGTGCAAAACTTGCTTTGACCTGAAAAATACCCAAAAGTAGGACTGTTTTACTTTGCTTCGAGCCAGTGGGGAGTTACATGGGTGGTACATGGGCGTTCACATGAAACCACCCATACCTTTTGACACAAAACTCTAGCTATAAACAATGGTAGATAGGATTTAGCGCCAAATGTTAATGCCTTTTGAAAGGAGGCAGTAAAAGGAGAAATGTTTTTATTTCTCTTTTCTTTTCCGGCTTTATATGTGTGCCTATGTGTGCCACACTGTGCAGTTCACAAACAAAGTAGGAAACGTTTTAAAGTGTGTCTAAGCATAGTATTTTGTACTGGGAGACTACCCTTCCAGTACAAAACCTATGGAAGACTCAGGCATGCACACTAGCACCATGGCGCTAGGGCATGTGCCTGGTGAACGGCTGCTAAAACCAAAGCTGGCACTAGGTAGAGCTAAGGAGAGATCCATATCTCCGCAGACATGGCGCTCTCCTGCTCCCTCCCTGTCATGCAATGCAACTCAGCATTTTTGTCTGTTGTGAAAAAGTGACCAACTCCTATTGCATTTTTGTATTTCCTTGTAAATGTATTGTATTTATATAGCACACTTCTACACGGAGGCCTCGTTGCGCTCATACCACTGTGGAACCCATCCTGACTTTCCTGTGAAATGTCCACTATTGAAGCCAAGCATCCAAGCACTGCTGGGGCCATTGTGGAGATTACGCAAGCTATTGCCCAGAGTCACAGAGTGGGACCCACGATTAGACTAGGCACCGAGGCAAGAATTATCAGGTTCGGGGAAATTGAGTCCAAGAGCCGCTGAGGCAGGAATTGATCCCTGGTCCCGGGCCAGACCTCTGCATCAGGGTCTGCCGCTCTAACCATTGAGCCACACTTCTCCACCTTCTCTTCTGTATAATGTGCCTGGGCGTTGTGTAATCATAAACAGGTCGGAATATGCTGTTAAAAACGTAAAAGATTCAATGGAGTGCAAGAAAGATGTTTATGCTTTTTAAACCCAAAACATCTTTAATGTGTCTGGAAATAGAAAAAACATTAATATGTTTGTTGTACTTTGATTTATGTATTGAAGTCGAGCACGAAATTGTTTGTTTTGTTGGCTATTTTTACGCTTACAAAGGATTTTCTGGCATTCTCTTCTCTTCTAAAAATAAGCATAACATAATGTCCTACACCCAAGACATTTCTGCCATTATAAAGCCAGCACGTAAATATGTTATGTATTATCCACATGTGGCTGTCATAATGATGACATGTGAAACATCTAGCTGGTAGGATCAATCTGAAGTTTAGTAGAATAGGCCATTTTTTCCCCTCACGTGTTTCAAGTGTAATGAGCATAAGTCATAAAGTGCATTTCATATTGCACATATCACTGACAGTCTCTAGAGTTACGGGCAGCAAAGAATTGCTCTGTGCAAATAGAACCTTTCCATAACAAAAAGAAATCCCATTTTAAATGGAATTTTGCACCGGATGAACACTTAATTGCCCGATTCACAAAGGTAAATAAACTTAGACCTGAATTCTATGTCTAGATCTGAAGTCTAAGTTTCGACCTGAATTCTAAACTTAAACTTCAGGTCTAAATTTAGGACCTGATTTGCAAAGGCAAGCTTACACGTTCGTGCAAGTTTATCATTGCTTGTTATTCAGAAACAGATTTACGAGCAGTATCTTTACTAGTGCAGAGTCTCCGCACATAAAAAGAAAGTCCTATGATTTTATGTGAGGAGACTAAGCACTCGTAAAGACACTACTCGAAAATCCCTTTGTCAATAACAAGCAATCGTAAGGTTATACAAAAGTGTAAGTGTACCTTTGTGGACTAGGCCCGTAGACTTTAGGTTTAAACTAAGACTTCAGGTTTAAGTTTATCTTTGTGAATTGGGCTCTAATAGTTTACCATGATGACTTTTGCTTCACAAAACACGAAGCTCACAATTGCCACAATGTACAAAGTAAAAGCAAAATCAGTCAGTCTTGCAGGAAGAATCTGAACATGAGGCTCAAGTTTGGCTTTAGCAGTGATGGCACCCTGTGCAACAATCTTTGTTATTGCTCCCCGTATGACCTTCTCCTATACGGATTTCCTCAGTACCACCCTCCAATGATGCCCCTGATCTCTCCATAGCTCTTCTTTCACATTTATTTATTTTATAGCGCTACTCATCCCAATGTAGTGTCAGAGCATTTTACTTCACAAACAGATCATACAGAGACAATGAGTCATACAAGTGTCTAAATCAATGTATAAGAATTCTGACTCAATACAATGACGGCTACAAGGAGTAGAGTCACATTTCATCCATACTGGTAGGCAATTTAAGTTAAGAGCACTTAGGGGCCCCTTCTTCACCGCCCACCTAACATTTTCCCCGCCATATTACGATGGCGGTGGGGAGCCAGACGGACGGAAAGACCGTCCAACGGTTTTCCACCCGTAGGCAATCGGCCAATATTGTCTACTGTACGGAAAAGGCCAGCAATATGGTGGTGGTGCTTGCAGGCATCGCCATCCATATTAGGATGATGGTGGTGAATTACCTTTCCATGGCGGAGAGTCCGCCATGGAAAGGTGTGCAGTCTTTTCTTTGGGGGCCTGTTGCGGGCATGGGTGGCTGCACTTGAGGGGTACACACGGTACCCCCCGACATTTGCATACACAAGGTGGCAGGCACCGCGCGGTGCCTGTCACGTTGTGCATGCAAATGCACCACGTGCAGTTTTTACATTGCGGCGGGTGCTGCTTACAGCACCTCCCGCCACAATGTAAAATATGCGTGATGCGCCTGCCTGTGTGTCGGGCAGAATGTAATCGGCACAGTGGGACCACCGTATCCCTAGCGGGCGGCCCCGCATCCCGTTATGGTGGCGGGCAGACTTTGTTTGCCCGCCATCGTAATGGTGCCCCTAGTCTGGAGAAACGAGGGGACACTTTGCTACATTTTAACACAGTGCAGTAACTAAAGTTGCTGCACTGCATCGAATAATAAAAGAGACAGCACAAATGCACCATAACTACTTACATATGGTGCTGTCACTCTCTCCTCATGTGCTGGCATAGTATAGACTACCTGGCTCTAAAGTAAACGCCCTCACAACATAGTGCAAGGATGTATACCTGATTCCATCATAGGTTTTATACTGAAAGAGTATTCTTTCACTACAAAATTCTGTGCTTTTACAAATTTTAACACTTCAACACTTTGTATGTTTGCTGTCCAGATCAAAGGTTTGGATAAAATAATTATTTTCTTCAACTTTTTGCCTGTCTCGAGGAGTCTTAAGTTTTTGGAAACAAATCCATTTCTACCAAAGTTAGTAAATAGGGATTAACGTAAAAATTAATGGGTGGGTGCATGGGAACGTCCATTAAGCACTAATGCCACCCTTCCTTGATGCAAAGTAGCGCACAGTGGTTCTTTGTGCTACCATAAGTCTACTTCCCAACACAATTAAGAATTTGTGCTGAAATGTACACCTCAAAACACCAATTTGCACTATCTATGTGTTACGTTGGCGATGCAAGTGTTCATATATTCGCACTATAAACTCAGTATTTGAAACCTAATACAATAAGTGGTGGTGTTATAATAATAAAATTGTATAACTACCTAAAGGGACCCTCTTAGCAAAGTTACAACAAGGAAAGACTGTGGGAAAAAACAATAAGGTTCTAAACCTCGGCCTTGCAATTTTTATTCAGCGCTTTGATGCCAGTTAATAGCGCAATGTGCTATAGTAGAAGGATTGCAACGAATGAGCTCAAGTAATGTTACACATTGTTCTCTGCAGCGGGAACATTAAACCACTATGCTATCATGGGCCAAAACTGTGACTAGACAAATCACAGATCTCTCCATCAAGTGCATTAACCACACTGCCAACTTTGAGCAAGTGGTTGCAGGTGGGGCCCACGAGCACTCATTTTTAGGGCGAGGCACTCATTTTTCTCCAACAGACTTTGCCCTCCAGCAGGAGAGAGAAATAGAGAAAAGGGAGAAGAGGAGGAAGAGAAAGTGTGAAAAAGGGAAGAAAGCAGGATGAACAACCACCTGCATGAGTGAGATAAATAGACAAGGGGTGTCTGGTGGTGGATTACTGAGGCATGAGGAGGAATCACAGCTACACATCTTTGGTATTAGGCAGCCCAACCTTTGTAAGCATCAGCTGCCGGCTTCAGACCAACATTTTTGGCCGTGGCACATATTTTACAAATTGGGCACTGATTAACCTCCTGAGTTACCATACTGTGTATATTATCCCCAAGACATTGTCAGGTACACAGAGAGCTCTGGTGGCTGCTTTTTTTTCTTCTCAGCCTGTCACGAATAGGCCCCCCTGTGAGATTGGTGCCCAGTACGGTGGCACCGGTTGCACTGCCCCAAAGTCGGCACTAATGAGGCTTTGATATGTTTCATGAATAAAGAACAATATACATTTTAGCTCTAATTAACTGTTTGTGTAAGAGTGAATTCACTACTCACAGCCTCATTTTGAGAAGACGCCCCGTAATCCTGATTGTTCACACGTGATTTTGCGCCATAAAAGAGATTACAAATGTTGCCAAATTACCAAATTGCTATGGGTGTTTCATGGTGGTCTTTTCTGTAGTAGAAACTGTTTTATACACCAGCAGGGTATAAAGTGAATTTATTTAACCCACTAATATTTGGGTGTTATTGATTTACTTTCATAGGGAGCAGCTTGAATACAGTGAGCAAGGTGTGCCACACTCTGTTTCTTAGGTGTGCTGTATGAAAATAAAGCACAAACTCACAGAATTATCCGATTTAATGAAGTCACTTTATGCCCAGAAGGTTCCTAAAACAGATGCTCAGCTTTGTACTGTGCCATAAAATACCATCTGGGAATGGGCCCTATAATCATATATTAAGTGCACTTTACTGAGTACCATCTACAAGTATCAGTAGTCTAGAGTGCAAAATCATAATTTTTTTTAAAACATGCATTTTAACTTTTTATTGTGCAATCATATTATAAGCAAAGCCACTGGCATTATGCAATTTTGTGGCCATGACATTTCCTGCATAATTATGGATTTGTCGCATTTGCCACATAATCCTTCATGTGCTGCATAATCTTCAGACTTTAATGATGTATGACTGTCACAAAATGTGCTACATTAAGCGGTGTAATTTTTGCTTTTATCTCTCTCTATGCTTTTCTTGCTGAAAATGTAGTTATCGCTGTCACATAGGACGCGATTAGGATGGCGGGGAATCCGCATCCTCCGGGCCGCCTTCCGACCGCGGCGGAAAAGCTCTAATATGGCGGCGGTGTCTATCAGACACCGCCAGCCATATTAGGATGCCGGCGGAGACATGCTTTTCCACGGCGGGTTTTCCGCCGTAAAAAAGCATGTGGTGTTTTGAGTATGGGGGCCAGTTGCTGGCCCCCAGGGGTGTTGGGGGTGGGGGGTGCACATGGGGGGTACCTATGGTACCCCCCTGCCTTTGCATGCACGAAGCGGCAGGCACCACGCGGTGCCTGCCGCTTCGTGCATGCAAATGAAAACATGCACATTTAACCTTGCGGCGGGTGCTGCTTGAAGCAGCATCCACCGCAATGTTAAATATAGGGGATGTGACCGCCAGGGTGGCGGTCACATCCTAATTCCGAGGGCCCGATTCGCAGCCCCTGCGGACGGTCCCTCCACCTCGGGGGTGGCGGACAGATGCTGGTCCGTCCGCCACCCTAATCGGGCCCATAATTTGGTACTTCCCTACCACATTTTTCTAGTGGCCCTGACAATACGTAACGTTATTCTGTCTCCTGCATACTGTTCAGCATCAAACAACACATGAAATTACAAACGTGCCTCTTTCCGATTAATGGTATCTGATTCAATAATACATTTGAAGAAGAAAATTCTTCCTCTTCTTCCGAAGGAGCTTAGGATGGCAGTGGTCATTGCGCTTATGACATCTCGCTTAGACTACTATAATGCCCTGTACTTAAATAATACTCAATAATAATCAATATTCTTTAAATATGCACAATGTTATCCAAAATGCAACAGCTCGGCTGGTCCTGGGTCTGGCTAAACCCATCTCAGTAAGAGAGGGGCTTGAGGACTCTCCATAGGTTGCCTGTAAAGAAATGGGTAAGGTTCAAAGCCCTTTGCCTGGTTCATAAGGCTTTCCATTTGCAGGGCTCTTGCTGTCTTAGGTCCTCCTTCAACTGGTATGTGCCTAGCAGACCCCTGAGATCGGAAGGATGGTGTAAGTCGATCACTCCCTGGTAACAAGCTTTCACAGTTACAGCTGCCAGGTTATGAAATTCCCTTCTGGAATCCATTAGGAGCTTTAATTCATGCTTGATCTTCCCAAGGCAAGTGAAAACAGGGTTATATTCTTAGCTTGCCTACCTTGAGCGTCGCTTGGACTGATGGTTTTACTCTTTTTAGACCCCTCCCTTCCCCACGCTGTTTTTCCGGTACAGCGCTTTGCTGCCTTCTGGTTTAATGCGCTCTTACAAATCCTAATTACAAGTACAAATGCTAAAGAGCTTTCATTATATATCCGCTTCGCTGCGGCGCTCATTTCCTCGCTGTGCGAGCGAATTCTATGCGCGTGCAAATCGGACGGCCCCCAGCCGTCCGACGCACACGCCCACTATGACGTCAGACAGTCGGGGGCCGTCCGACGCATGGAAGAGGTTATTAAGTATGTCAGTTATGTTAAAATATCACTACATTGTTTATATTCCAGGTTTAATAATGCAGTGCCTTTAGAAAGTCCTCACCTTACTCACTCCACGTCCTATTCTTAATATAATCCCAACAGAACGTATTAAGCATCTTCTTCTGCAATGATTATACAGCCATTATCAGTAAAAGCATCAATAAAAACAAAACAGCCCCCTATCTAATATTTGATAACCAATCATAATCAAATTGCAATCACTTTTGCTTTTTCTAGTTCACAAGCAATCAATTGGTTGGTCTGAAAGTTAAGGATTTGTTTACCTTTAGCTTCATGACCTGCAAATTATGACCATATATACACATATCCTAAACATAAAATATCGAAACAAAGGGGCTATTCGCTTGGTCCTGTGTAAAATATCTGGGTGCAAAAATTGTGCAAGAAAGTAACATTCATTTTTTATTTAAAACTTACTAATAATTGATTTTGGCTAATAGTTTTCCACCTAATTACTAATCTCCCATGAAAAATCTCTTTTAAATACATACAAATAAATAAAAAAATAAAATCAACTAAAGAGTCTTGAAGATTAGCCCCCCCCCCCCCAGTTACTAGCTGCCCTTTGATTACATGTTCTAATGCAATTAAATGTTGCTGCATTACATTATCCTTTGGGTTTCAATGATGTACTTGATCTTCTAATTCCTGTTGGATCACCTACCACATATTTTCCCTATTTGCACCCCTGGCTTAACAAGTTGGCTCTTAACAAGTGCAACATGATCTTTATTGACCTTGTGCTCTAAATGTACTTCAGTTGCACACTATTGAAGCTGTTACATTTTTAGTGCTCATTCAAGTTTTGCTTTACATCATGGATGATCTCAAGCTTCAAATTGAGGGGCTTATTTACAAGTCCCTTGCGCCGCCAGTTCGTCACTTTTTCCTATATTAAAAATGACGCACAGGGGGCTTGTAAATAAACCCCTGAGTGTTTCCATTCTTTCAACCTTCAGGGTTGATTTCATATTCGTCATTCCACAACTACTGTTTTTCTTTCATCCTTGGCTTTGTATAACATACATTAATTGGAAGGAAGTCACTGGAAGATTGGGTGCAGAAGAAAAACGATGTTATTATACTATTGATGCCTATGGTAAAATAAATATAACCAATACAACTGTTTACAGAAAAAAGTGTAACAATGTTTCCCTGAGATACACATGGTCCTTCTTGGTACCTTGGCAGAAATCATAAAGTAACCTTAGAAAATGAGCTAAACATGCCTATTAATCAAAAAAGACAGACACGACAAACAGTAAAAGAAAATGCTAATTAATGTAGATAGAAAAATAAAAAATGTGTTCCTAGATACTACAAAAGGTGAAGTGTTTAAGTATGGTGGGATATACTGGAATACATCTGGAACTAAGGATTTTCTAGAGTTGATGTATTGTACTTAAATAGAAACCAAATAAAGTTCACAGAAGGAAAAACATGTGTTTGTGATTGCAAAGGGACCTTATTAGGCCAAGGATAAAGTGCACCTTGTAGCCTGAGTGGAGGCCAGTCTCGAGTCGATGTCTACCCAGGTGGAATTAGAAGTGTTGGACATTTGAACATATGATGGCTCACAGCACATTCATTTGAGAGTTGGATAGCAAGTTTAAAAAATAGTCTTTGGTTAACCTGATGTGTGCTCTCTGCGAAAACTGCATGAGTTTATGAAAAGTGTTCACCCTACAGCGCCTGGACTACAAAACCAACACCTAGCCACTCCTCTCTAATGCCCTTTGTCTTGCTTGGCTTCTCATATATTTTACAAATTACATCACACTCATTAGCCTTCTACAAAGCAAGACCATGATATTATAGTTCTCTTCAGCTCATGGCTTAAGAGCCTATGGATCCTTGCACCCTAAAGACAATTTGCCTTACTGTAAAACCACATTTCAGCTCCTTTTGATATAGAAGAGAGGCTAACCTTGTAAAGTTTAAATTAACATCAGTCCATTTTGTCTCAAAGTGCCCTTGACAGGGAAGGGGCCAAAATGTATTGTGGAGGTGTTGGAAATGGCCCTTTTTACGGGGTTATCCCAAACATTTTGCTTCTTCCTCCCTTGTTTTTCCTGACCTGTGGTTGTTGGCAATAGGACTCTGAGCACTTTACCACTGCTGATCAGTGCTAAAGTGCATATGCTCTCCCTGTAAATTATTAATGTGATTGGTTATTAATGATTGGCATATTTGTTTTACCTGTAAAGTCCCTAGTAGAGTGCACTGAGTGTGCCAGGGCTGGTAATCAAAATGCTACTAGTGCGCCTGCAGCACGGATTGTGCCAACCACATGAGTAGCCCTAAAAGTAGTCTCAGGCCTGCCATTGCAGTGCATGCACGCAGTTTGTTAAACTGCCATGTTGCGCTGGCAAGTGCCCACACTTGCCAGGCCCTACCCTTCCCTTTCTATGCACATAGAACACCCCTATAGTAGGCCCAAGGTACCCCCATGGGTAGGGTGCAGTGTATGTGAAAGGTAGGACATGTACTGATGTGTGTAACATGTCCTAATAGTGAAATACAGCCAATTTCGTTTTTCCCTATTGAAAGGCCATCATGCCCATAGACCAAAATGGGGAAGGCTGTGTACCATTTTACCAGCCTATCTTCCCATAGGAACAAGATGGAGACATGGAGTCTGGTACCCTTGAATTCAGAATTTGATAACACATCTTTTTGTGAAGATGTTTTTTAAATCCTGCGTTTAGAAATGGCACTTTAGAAAGTCGCTATTATTCTGTTCAAACCTTCCTGTGTGCCTCTGCCTGGTTGTGGATTGATTGTCTGGCAATGGAGAGTGACAGGGGCTGGTCAAGTGTCTTGGCTCCAGGAGTCTGGGTGCTTCACTCCTAGGCTGAATATGCCCATCTGCATTTAGAGAGGTGGGTGGGGAGATCCCTGTAGCTGAGTAGGGCTGTGCCTGCCTCCACAAAGGACTGGCTCCACCTCCTGCTGGGCATCTGAGGACCATGGCCCCTTTCTCAAAGGAAGAAGTTGTGCACTGGCAGAATGCCCCCAGGACTGGTTTGAACTGGGTCCAGAACCCCCAACACAAGAAGAACAAAGACTTTAGGGGTATAAAAGTAGGACTGAGACTCCTTGAAAATCAGACTTCTAAAATCAAGAGGAAGCTCTGCTGGAAGAAGAACAGCTGGAGAAACTAAGGAAGATTGCCTTTGCTGTGTTCTCAGAGGCTGACCTGCTGTTCTCCTGATTCAACTAAAGGAGAGAAGAAGGGGACTTTGCTGTGTGCTGTGATTCCCCCCCACCTGCTTGAAACCAAGACTTTGCTTTGTGCTGTGTCTGACTAGAATGTCCAAGGGCCTGAGAAGAGCTGGCCTCCTGTTTCTAGAGCACAGGGTTACAAAAGTTCCCAAGAAGAACCAAGACTCTGTGAGCACGTCTTTATTCACAGCCTGTGCTTTAATTACCAACTGCCTACTGTGTGGGAGAATCGGTGTGCTCATCGGCACACAACTGACGCCTGCCATAGGTTTGCTATGCCTCCCACTTAATTAATCCCCTGAGTGTGCTGGTAACATCGTGGGCCGCCTACCTACAACCTGCGCCCTGTGGGTCGGACTGCTGCGCCCGAATCATCAGGTATACAAATGACCGCGCTGCCCAGGACAAAGAACAGCCAGAGAAACCCACCACCATCGGCCCAGGGCCCACTGAGGTCATGGGAGAGGCCGCGCTGTGATTGGCACATCACAGGAGGCTCGACTGAGGAGCCGCGCTACGATTGGGCCCGGCTGGGAAGGAGAGAAGTACCACATGGTGAGGGGCTCGCCTGCAGCGCCACACAGGGATTGGCCCAGCGCTCCTGAAGGGCACCGCAGTTCACAACCCTTGAGGGAGCTGCGTTCACCGGAATAAAGAGATCGGCACCGGAGGCCGGGAAGTGCTGAGGAGAAGGAGGCTGCCCCTCAGGGAAGCCCCATTGAGCCGCCCAGACTGGCCCGCACCCGCCTTGCAGGTAACTGGCTCCGATTCCTTTCAGGATTTCGCATCTACCGCAGTGCTTGCCTTGTGCACTGCCTGTTGCCTGGGTGGGGCGCTGGTTGACGAATTGAGACTGGCAGCTGTATCTGATCATTGGGGGCAGCGAGGTCTTAGGTAAAGGTTGGAGTCCCGTTTTAAATCACACGCGGCATTGCCATACTCTCTTTAGTACCGGGACACAGAGACTGCCTGGATTATTTTTAATTGAGGCTCCCCCCTGGCTGGGATTGTACTTTTTGGATGACAATTTAACTATAAATTAAGACAACACTACAAGACATTGTTTAGTTTATCTACAAGAGACCAGTGTGTATGTTGGCCTTGCATTTGATTTTTGGTCTTGCCTAATTTTTAGATAAAGGATCTATTTTTAATAATCATCTGTGTGGTGTCCATTTGTAGTGTTTCACAGTATTATTGTGGGTGTTGGTGCAAATACTTTACTCATTGCCTTGGGGATAAGCCTGTCTGCTCGTACGAAGCTACCAAGGGGGTGAGCAGGGGTTATCAACAGTGTGTGCCCCATTACCTCGACTAGAAGTAAGGGTTCCTACTTTGGCAAAGGTACCTACCTCTGCCAACTAGAGACCCCCAGATCTAACAGGAGGCATCAAAATTATCGATCACAAAATGACCAGGTCTTGCACAGGGGTCACCTGTGTTTTTGGTCCCGGGTTCGGTGTTCATCTAGGAAAATCTACAAATCTCAGACATTTCTAAAAACTAGACACCCTGTGGACTCCAGGGAGGTGTGGCTTGCATGGATATCCCCAGCATTTTATTACCCAGAATCCCCAGCAAAAATAAATCACAATTTTGAGGCCTCACAGTACGTTTTGGGCCCTTCGCTGTCACGGGCACTTGGTCGCTCCACACACGTGAAGTAGAATTTGCATCAGGAGATCTGGTGAAATGCTTAGTGGCAAGAAATTTTAGCCGGCCCAGTGATTCCACAACTTTACCACACAGAAATGTGAGGAAAATGTGATTTGTTTTACTAAATTTGAGGTTTGAAGTGGGTTCTGGGTGAGAAAACGTTGGGGGATCCACACAAGCCACATCTCCCTGGACTTCGTGGGTGTCTAGTTTTCAGAAATTTCTGGGTTTGGTAGGTATCCCTGAATCACCACCAAGCCTAGGACCAAAAACGCAGGTGACCCCTCTTGCAAAGCCAAGTCGTTTATGATAGATAATTTTGATGCCTCCATAATACGTTCTTTTTCCTTCCCTGACGGAGGTACTTGGCACCTACACAATTGAGGTAGCATTTATATTGGGAGAGCTGGAGGGATTGCTGGGTGGTGGGAAATTTATTCCGGCCCGGTGATCTCACAATGTTCCCACAGAAATGTGAGGAAAATGTGAAATTTTAGCTAAATTTGAGGTTTGCAGGGGAATTTAGGCAAGAAAACATTAGAGGATCCACGCAAGCCACACCTCTACAGTCTACTTTTCAGAAATATCTGGGTTTGGTAGGTCTCCCTGGATGGCTGCCGAGCCTGGGACCAAAATCGCAATTGATTTAATTGCAAAAGCAGATCGTTTTGTGATCAATAATTTTTACACCTCTACAATTTATTTTGGGTTCATCCCTGTTGCGGGCACTTGGGCCATCCACACAAGTGTGGTAGGATTGTTGTTGGGAGACCTGGAGGAATGCTGGGTGGTAGGAAATTTGTGCTGCCCAGTGATCCCACAACTTTTTCACAAAGAAATGTGAGTAAAATGTGATCATTTTTTAAACTGAATTTGAAGTTTGGCCGGATTATGGCTTAAAAACATTGGGAAATCCATGTGAGCCACACCTCCCAGGACTCCTCCATGTGCCTATATTTCAAAAATGTCAGTTTTTGTTAGGTTTCCCTAGACTGCCGCCGAGCACAGGACCAAAAACTCAGGTGACCCCCTTGCAAATCCAGGTTGTTTTGTGATTGATCATTTTGATGCCTCATAATATGTTTTGGTCCTTCCCTGCTGCAGGCACTTGGCCCACCCACACAAGAAAGGTAACATTTTGATCAGGATATGTGGGCGGAACACTGGCTGGTAGAAAATGTTTGCCGTCCGGTGATCCTACAACTTTCCCACACAGAAATGGGAGGGGTGGGGTTGGCCACCCATAAGGGTCTGAACACACTGTATACAGCCGAAGGATGTGTGTGGCGGAGGATTGGTTCACCACAGAGGGTTCCCAGCAGTTTAGCCCAACAGCACCCGCTTTTATTGTAGGAGCACACTCTATGGAAATGTAATGCATGCTGGCAACCATGTTATAACGCCCATCTGTCTTTCATTTCTGTTTTTCTATAAAACAAAAAGATGAAAGTCCTATTTGCACCAGGGGATTTCTCCCAGCTTCTTTGGGATGCTTCTTAATTTTTCTGTTCCTGATCATCAGGGACTACATCACAATCATAATCCAGAAACATATATTGGAAAACACCTTAATTGGACAGGATTTCCAACTATCCAACTATTTACATAGGACTGCAGCCATATGCCATAGGTGTTAGAGACTAAAGCTTTATGACTATGAAACCAGCAGAGGCATTGTTAATAGCAACCAAGAGGTAACCCTCTTTCAAATGAGGCAGGGGAATGATCATGATATGCATAGCAGGAGATCCATACATGGACAGCTGATGCTGCTTCCATGTCAATTTCTAAATGAACCCCAAAAGTTTTGAATATGTCATGCAGAAGTGGCATTGAAGCCTAGGAGAAAATGTTGTAAAAAAATAACAGTCTTATATTTTTACCTACTGTATTAATAGACTGCATGTGTCTTCTGTATTAACACCTTTAGACATGTCTCTTTATCACATATTCACATATTTCATACTGCAGTACAAAGAAGAATACCACTTCATTGCTACAAGAAGAAAGAAATTGTCATGAGTAAAACACAGTTTACAGTTTTACACCCCGCAAGTCGGAATTACATTATCACATGTGCATGTATGTGTGTTAAAATGATCACAAGTGAAATCCGGACACGGGGTAGGTCCAGCACCACACTGAACTCTGATACAAGTTCCTATCTCACCACTTTGCTAGCACCATGACCATCACTGCTGTGGCAAGTAGCCCAACCCTTTCTAGGTGATTCCAGAAGATAAATATATATTTATTTACTTTCACATAGGACTATCACACGAGTCCAAACTATAGGGGACGGCATCATACAGACATATACCTGCACCATCCCTACTAGAGTCGACGAGGATCCCCTAGTCCTGATGAAATACCAAGCTCCCCTTGATGATAAGAGGCATGAAACTTATTGACCTCCCTCACTGTACACAGACAATCATGAGCTTGAGAGAATGTAATCCCCCCTCCTTAGCTACGACTCTACAGTCTTTTGTTTTTATTGCAGCATAGGAACCCAGTCAAGAAAGATACCCTGTGGGATTGCTATACCTATTTTTAACTCGCACTCACTCTTTCCCATTTCTACTCTTTACACATATGTCCCACTACCTCTTAGACTTCACACTGGCAAAAAGAATGGACCTCTGGCAAAGAGCCCCTTCACGGTGCTGCCCGATAATGAAGCATTACACCTCCTGGGGTGTGCGAGTGTCCTTGCTCCTAAAAGGAACTAGTCCACTTCCATCTCATCCCCTTGTGGACACCTCACACCCTGTCCTCCCTTACCTCCCCTACTTCTCCCTCTAGGAACTGCATACTCTTGTTTCTGCCACACTTATCACAAAAGCATCATTTATGTCATTTGAGATGATATCAGTGATGCCATTTAACATGTGATGAGTGTCAGGTTTTGGGACACCTCATTTTATTGCACCCTGCTTGACTGATCACCCTGAAACTTTCTAGGATGGAGCAGACAGCCAACTCCCCTGTACATGAGCTTTAGCCATGTGCAGTGGTGATCAGCATAAGACCTGGCCTCCTGCCACACCCAACTCACAACTCTCTATGGTGGGCTAACATCTGCAGCCTTCAGCCTTCTTCATTGGGAAGAGGGTTGGGTGCACTACATATTTAAGTGATATTTTATATATCATATAGGATGTATACATGTTTTGCAGTTTCACTTACATACATTTGTGTACTAATTCAATATACGTGTGCCTAAACTAATGAGAGTAGTAGAAGAAGTGATATTGGCAACAGTAGTAAATCTCTTGATATCAATTGGATCTATCTTATATCATATGGCCATAATCAATAAGCAACATGATGCAGTATGTTACCGAATTATTACAGCCACCTAGATATCCCTTAAATCACCAACTGAGTAAACACAGGCAAATGGAAGCAACACCAGTGTTCTCCAACTATAGATGATACATTATCAATTTAATTTTGTATTGGCAATTGCCTTAATGTCACAAAACAAAAAAAATCTATTCTGATCTGAACAGAAATGAAAGTCCATATTTTTCAATGCCTAGTGCAGCAGGTGGGATTCAATTTTACCCATATTCATAGACTACTTAAGAACCTTGATCATATGAAGATCTACTTTCATTCTGCTTTGTTTATCATGGAAAAGACCTGTCATTTGAGGTCAGTAAAGTAAAAAGAAATGGCGTCATCTGAGGAATCTAATAGACATCGAGAGTGCCATCAGCATCTCTCCTTTCATACAAAAGGTAAGTACTGTGTGGTCTGTCCTGGGTCATTTTCTTTGGAAAACACTTCCATTCAAACATTGGATATAGCTTACATGCTTGAAGATGTGTTTCTTACACAACTGATTAGGTTTGTTCTGGTATGCAGCTGATAGTTTTTAAGACTGGAAAGGATAGTGTGTAGGACTTGGAAAATATTGATCAGTGTGTGCATGCTCTCTATTCATATAAATACATTATGAAGTTGTAAATTAGTATTGCTTGCAGTAGCAGTATCAATATGTAACCCTGTAGCAAAAGTAGATTCAATCTAATTAGTAGTGCTCCTATTGCAGTTTGCAGTCAGACAAATATTATGAATTCTAGTAGTAAGAAGAAAAGTAGATTTAATACCTGTAGTTGTAATACTCCTGTAGTAGTACTGCACATAGAATCAAAAATACTCACAAGTAGAATTGGTGCAGTATGATAAATAACAGTTGTAATTGCACTTTGTTGTTTACTTCTATGACTGTTAGTAGTAGGGGGTCTAATAGTTGTTGTAGCAATATCTACAGATTTACTGGTCGTAGTAACAGTAGTAGTAGATGTAGCAGTAGTAAAAGCAGTAATAATATTTATATGTGTACCACACTAGTAGTAGCAGTGGAGGTTGTGGTGGTAGTAATAGTATCAGTAACTCCAGTAGTAGCAGTTATATGAGTGCTAGTAATATTAGCAGTTTCAATACTGTTAATAGAAGTAATTGGTCCAGTAGAGGTAGTATGTGTAGCATTAGTAGCAACCCTCAAATGATTACCATTTAAGTAGTATCAGTGGTTCTTACGTAGATTGTAGATCTAACAATATTAGCAAGACTAAGAGTAATGATAACAGAATAAATGGTAATAGACCTTTTTGTTAGCTTACAAATGGGAAGTCAGGTACATTTTAGTAAAAGGAAATGGATCATAGGGTTAACATTTCAATGTGGGGGTAGGACTGCTAGGTAAAGGAATTGGTATTGAGGAAATAGAACTACGTAGGGGCAGATGTACGACCATGTCATTTGCGAGATGTAACTTGCCCTCAATTGCGAGTCACAATTTGTGACTCGCAAAATGACGTACAGCAGTGTAGGGACACTGTTTGCGATTCTCAATGGGGTTGCAAATTGCATGCCTCATCAATATTCATGAGGCACTTGCAATTTGCACCCCATTGAGAATGGCTGGCCCTCCCAGGTATGGTGGCCTGCTGGTCTCAGCAGACCTCCATGTCTGGGACTGCTTTTATATAAAGCAGTTTTTTTCTTTTATATGCAGCCCTTCCTTATAGAAAACGGGTGCCTTTTTAAAAAAATGAAACGTTTTTGTTTAATTTTTTAAGAGCAGGTAGTGGTCCCTGGGACCACTGCCTGCCCCTAAAAAATATTTTCCCCTGCATTTGCAAAGGGGAAGTGTTACCTTGGGGACGTCTTCCCTTTTGTGATTGAATTACCACCCTCTTAAAGATGGCTGTAAATTGCGAGTGTTTTGCAACCGTAATTACGGTTGCAAAACATTTCTACATGGCTTGTGAGGTTGCTATTAAGAAGAGAGTGCCCCTTCCTAATAGTGAGTCCTTAAACACTATTTTGCGAAACACAATTTATTTGCGACTCTCAAAATAGTGTTAGTACATGGCCCACAGGTTTTTTGCATGTGCATACGGGTCGCAAACCCCTTCACGCTTGCAAAATCCAGTCGTACATCTGGACCCTAATGTTTAAACTTGGTGGTAGACATTCAAAGAAAATAGTGGCTAAAGAAATAGCAAGAATTATCTATACACCTTAACTGTACAATGGATCTGTGATTTCTAATAACCTTTCATGTTTCTCTGTGAACAGCTAGCAAAATGTACAGCATTTAGTAAAATGCAAAAAAATATTTGGGAGGAAAATAATAGTTTTTTATCTGGAAAAGAAAGCCCAGAGAAACAGAGATAATTCATAAAATATGACTACATAGGACCCAGATGTACTATCCTTTATGCAATGAAATGCTGCATGACACATTATAGTGCTGTGTTGAGCTAAGAACAGATAATAGTGAAGCACCCAATTTAACAAGATTTGCCCTCCACTAATGGTGGTGCTCACTCCCCATCCCTGACTATGAAGATAAGTAGGGACACCTTCCTGCCCATAAACAATCATTCCCTCAATGCTGGCACCCTTGCACTATGATGTAAGGGTGCCTGGATTGGCACTAGGCAACTTAATTTAGCGCCAGCACAGGGAGAAATGCAGGGGTGCTATTGTCAGACAGAGTCCGGTGTTAGCAATTTTGGAGCTAACCCGTGCTCTTCTACTTTCTTATACATACACCTCTAAAAGTGACATTCCTGTGAGGATAGGGGCTTGTAAATATGCCCCTAATAGTGAATAGTGAAGGATTTAAACTTGAGGTACTGCCTCAGAATACATTATTTGAATAGACAAGAGCACTGAGGTCAGAGGAGTAAGGTGCATTCTGTTCTGTAAAGCACATATTTCTACACAGGTGCATCAGATTTTAAACCGCTTGACCCCATGTTTGTGCTTGGTTTCACCATTTTAGGACAGATGCTGATGACGATGCTTTATTAAATCTGGGTTTGAGCCAAAGTCTATGGTCTTGTGCAGCCCATGCCAGACCCACTCTTTGTATCCTTCCACAGAGTGTTGTCACAAAGAGTTGTGGATTTACTTTCAGCACAAAATAGATTTTGCTGATGTTTATGCCACTTTGTGCCACAGTTTGCAGCTTTGAGTGCCAGAAAGCAACAGAAAAAACCTTTAGCAAATCTGAGCCATGCTATGACTCCTTTTACTGAAGAGTACCAAGTCACTGTTATTAATATCAGCATATTTTCGCCCCGACAAGATTTGTTGGATTGATACTATAAAAATGATAGGCTCAATCCCTGACAGCAAACGTATCTTTAATTAGCATTCATAAGTGTCTAACAAATGAAGTCCTCAAATGGAACAAAATGGCATGCATACACAAAAGCAAAATATTCTACCTCGTACACTGCTGGATTTTCATTTCCATGAAATATCTTTGTCAAGTTTTAATGAGTCGTTGAAAACCAAGGGGCATATTATCAAGAAGACTGTTAAAATTATTGCCGCTTTAGCGGCAGGAAACTGCCGCTAAAGAGGCGATAATGGGCTTGATAATATGCTCTTGAGAATTCCAATAGAAGCCCATGTTGACACCAAAACATGGGCTTCTATGGGAATTCACAAGGGCATATTATCAAGCTCATTATCGCTGCTTTAGCAGCAGTTTCCTGCCGCTAAAGGGACGATAATGTTGACTCTGTTTCTTGATAATATGCCCCCAAGTCTATTTACTACATGTCACTTTTAGGAACACATTAAAATTTGAGCAAAACACCATTGTATAGTTTTATAGTTTATTAAAATGTGAAATTGTGCCACACTTTTCAACATTTTTCTAAAGCTGACAGCCTAAACTGTACCTTCCGAAATCGTATTTGTTTTGTAAACTTAGAAAGGACACATTTGAAATTCGCCTTTCAAAAGGATTTTTTATCTTTGTCAAAAGTTTGCCTTTATATTTTGTACATCCGTTCAATAAACACAACTGAGAAAGTGCAGCTTGACGGACCTGAAAGTGAGTTCACTTAACTGTCTTACATTCATGAGGAGTGGATCATAACAGTGGCGTCACTGGGGTTGGTGTCACCCGGTGCGGGTAACTCATGGTGTCACCCCCTCACGACTTACCGCATGGACCACATCTGTCAGCAATGTATGGCGCTAGGTACTGTCTTAATCCCTCTAGCTCCCTCTCTCTGTCTAGCTCCCTCTAGCGCCCTCTCTCTGTCTTACTCCCTCTAGCTCCCTCTGGTTCCCTCTCTCTCTGTCTAGCTCCCTCTAGCGCCCTCTCTCTGTCTTACTCCCTCTAGCTCCCTCTGGTTCCCTCTCTCTCTGTCTTACTCCCTCTGTCTCTGTCTTACTCCCTCTTGCTCCCTCTCCCTCTGTCTTACTCCCTCTAGCTCCCTCTCTCTGTCTTGCTCCCTCTAGCTCCCTCTCTTACTCCTTCTAGCTCCCTCTCTCGCTGTCTTACTCCCTCTAGCTTCCTCTCTCTCTGTCTTACTCCCTCTAGCTCCCGCTCTCTCTCTTACTCCCTCTAGCTCCCTCTCTCTCTATTACTCCCTCTAGATCCCTCTCTCTCTGTCTTGCTCCCTCTAGCTCCCTCTCTCTGTTTTACTCCCTCTAGCTCCCTCTCTTACACCCCGCAAGTCGGAATTACATTATCACATGTGCATGTATGTGTGTTAAAATGATCACAAGTGAAATCCGGACACGGGGTAGGTCCAGCACCACACTGAACTCTGATACAAGTTCCTATCTCACCACTTTGCTAGCACCATGACCATCACTGCTGTGGCAAGTAGCCCAACCCTTTCTAGGTGATTCCAGAAGATAAATATATATTTATTTACTTTCACATAGGACTATCACACGAGTCCAAACTATAGGGGACGGCATCATACAGACATATACCTGCACCATCCCTACTAGAGTCGACGAGGATCCCCTAGTCCTGATGAAATACCAAGCTCCCCTTGATGATAAGAGGCATGAAACTTATTGACCTCCCTCACTGTACACAGACAATCATGAGCTTGAGAGAATGTAATCCCCCCTCCTTAGCTACGACTCTACAGTCTTTTGTTTTTATTGCAGCATAGGAACCCAGTCAAGAAAGATACCCTGTGGGATTGCTATACCTATTTTTAACTCGCACTCACTCTTTCCCATTTCTACTCTTTACACATATGTCCCACTACCTCTTAGACTTCACACTGGCAAAAAGAATGGACCTCTGGCAAAGAGCCCCTTCACGGTGCTGCCCGATAATGAAGCATTACACCTCCTGGGGTGTGCGAGTGTCCTTGCTCCTAAAAGGAACTAGTCCACTTCCATCTCATCCCCTTGTGGACACCTCACACCCTGTCCTCCCTTACCTCCCCTACTTCTCCCTCTAGGAACTGCATACTCTTGTTTCTGCCACACTTATCACAAAAGCATCATTTATGTCATTTGAGATGATATCAGTGATGCCATTTAACATGTGATGAGTGTCAGGTTTTGGGACACCTCATTTTATTGCACCCTGCTTGACTGATCACCCTGAAACTTTCTAGGATGGAGCAGACAGCCAACTCCCCTGTACATGAGCTTTAGCCATGTGCAGTGGTGATCAGCATAAGACCTGGCCTCCTGCCACACCCAACTCACAACTCTCTATGGTGGGCTAACATCTGCAGCCTTCAGCCTTCTTCATTGGGAAGAGGGTTGGGTGCACTACATATTTAAGTGATATTTTATATATCATATAGGATGTATACATGTTTTGCAGTTTCACTTACATACATTTGTGTACTAATTCAATATACGTGTGCCTAAACTAATGAGAGTAGTAGAAGAAGTGATATTGGCAACAGTAGTAAATCTCTTGATATCAATTGGATCTATCTTATATCATATGGCCATAATCAATAAGCAACATGATGCAGTATGTTACCGAATTATTACAGCCACCTAGATATCCCTTAAATCACCAACTGAGTAAACACAGGCAAATGGAAGCAACACCAGTGTTCTCCAACTATAGATGATACATTATCAATTTAATTTTGTATTGGCAATTGCCTTAATGTCACAAAACAAAAAAAAAATCTATTCTGATCTGAACAGAAATGAAAGTCCATATTTTTCAATGCCTAGTGCAGCAGGTGGGATTCAATTTTACCCATATTCATAGACTACTTAAGAACCTTGATCATATGAAGATCTACTTTCATTCTGCTTTGTTTATCATGGAAAAGACCTGTCATTTGAGGTCAGTAAAGTAAAAAGAAATGGCGTCATCTGAGGAATCTAATAGACATCGAGAGCGCCATCAGCATCTCTCCTTTCATACAAAAGGTAAGTACTGTGTGGTCTGTCCTGGGTCATTTTCTTTGGAAAACACTTCCATTCAAACATTGGATATAGCTTACATGCTTGAAGATGTGTTTCTTACACAACTGATTAGGTTTGTTCTGGTATGCAGCTGATAGTTTTTAAGACTCGAAAGGATAGTGTGTAGGACTTGGAAAATATTGATCAGTGTGTGCATGCTCTCTATTCATATAAATAAATTATGAAGTTGTAAATTAGTATTGCTTGCAGTAGCAGTATCAATATGTAACCCTGTAGCAAAAGTAGATTCAATCTAATTAGTAGTGCTCCTATTGCAGTTTGCAGTCAGACAAATATTATGAATTCTAGTAGTAAGAAGAAAAGTAGATTTAATACCTGTAGTTGTAATACTCCTGTAGTAGTACTGCACATAGAATCAAAAATACTCACAAGTAGAATTGGTGCAGTATGATAAATAACATTTGTAATTGCACTTTGTTGTTTACTTCTATGACTGTTAGTAGTAGGGGGTCTAATAGTTGTTGTAGCAATATCTACAGATTTACTGGTCGTAGTAACAGTAGTAGTAGATGTAGCAGTAGTAAAAGCAGTAATAATATTTATATGTGTACCACACTAGTAGTAGCAGTGGAGGTTGTGGTGGTAGTAATAGTATCAGTAACTCCAGTAGTAGCAGTTATATGAGTGCTAGTAATATTAGCAGTTTCAATACTGTTAATAGAAGTAATTGGTCCAGTAGAGGTAGTATGTGTAGCATTAGTAGCAACCCTCAAATGATTACCATTTAAGTAGTATCAGTGGTTCTTACGTAGATTGTAGATCTAACAATATTAGCAAGACTAAGAGTAATGATAACAGAATAAATGGTAATAGACCTTTTTGTTAGCTTACAAATGGGAAGTCAGGTACATTTTAGTAAAAGGAAATGGATCATAGGGTTAACATTTCAATGTGGGGGTAGGACTGCTAGGTAAAGGAATTGGTATTGAGGAAATAGAACTACGTAGGGGCAGATGTACGACCATGTCATTTGCGAGATGTAACTTGCCCTCAATTGCGAGTCACAATTTGTGACTCGCAAAATGACGTACAGCAGTGTAGGGACACTGTTTGCGATTCTCAATGGGGTTGCAAATTGCATGCCTCATCAATATTCATGAGGCACTTGCAATTTGCACCCCATTGAGAATGGCTGGCCCTCCCAGGTATGGTGGCCTGCTGGTCTCAGCAGACCTCCATGTCTGGGACTGCTTTTATATAAAGCAGTTTTTTTCTTTTATATGCAGCCCTTCCTTATAGAAAACGGGTGCCTTTTTAAAAAAATGAAACGTTTTTGTTTAATTTTTTAAGAGCAGGTAGTGGTCCCTGGGACCACTGCCTGCCCCTAAAAAATATTTTCCCCTGCATTTGCAAAGGGGAAGTGTTACCTTGGGGACGTCTTCCCTTTTGTGATTGAATTACCACCCTCTTAAAGATGGCTGTAAATTGCGAGTGTTTTGCAACCGTAATTACGGTTGCAAAACATTTCTACATGGCTTGTGAGGTTGCTATTAAGAAGAGAGTGCCCCTTCCTAATAGTGAGTCCTTAAACACTATTTTGCGAAACACAATTTATTTGCGACTCTCAAAATAGTGTTAGTACATGGCCCACAGGTTTTTTGCATGTGCATACGGGTCGCAAACCCCTTCACGCTTGCAAAATCCAGTCGTACATCTGGACCCTAATGTTTAAACTTGGTGGTAGACATTCAAAGAAAATAGTGGCTAAAGAAATAGCAAGAATTATCTATACACCTTAACTGTACAATGGATCTGTGATTTCTAATAACCTTTCATGTTTCTCTGTGAACAGCTAGCAAAATGTACAGCATTTAGTAAAATGCAAAAAAATATTTGGGAGGAAAATAATAGTTTTTTATCTGGAAAAGAAAGCCCAGAGAAACAGAGATAATTCATAAAATATGACTACATAGGACCCAGATGTACTATCCTTTATGCAATGAAATGCTGCATGACACATTATAGTGCTGTGTTGAGCTAAGAACAGATAATAGTGAAGCACCCAATTTAACAAGATTTGCCCTCCACTAATGGTGGTGCTCACTCCCCATCCCTGACTATGAAGATAAGTAGGGACACCTTCCTGCCCATAAACAATCATTCCCTCAATGCTGGCACCCTTGCACTATGATGTAAGGGTGCCTGGATTGGCACTAGGCAACTTAATTTAGCGCCAGCACAGGGAGAAATGCAGGGGTGCTATTGTCAGACAGAGTCCGGTGTTAGCAATTTTGGAGCTAACCCGTGCTCTTCTACTTTCTTATACATACACCTCTAAAAGTGACATTCCTGTGAGGATAGGGGCTTGTAAATATGCCCCTAATAGTGAATAGTGAAGGATTTAAACTTGAGGTACTGCCTCAGAATACATTATTTGAATAGACAAGAGCACTGAGGTCAGAGGAGTAAGGTGCATTCTGTTCTGTAAAGCACATATTTCTACACAGGTGCATCAGATTTTAAACCGCTTGACCCCATGTTTGTGCTTGGTTTCACCATTTTAGGACAGATGCTGATGACGATGCTTTATTAAATCTGGGTTTGAGCCAAAGTCTATGGTCTTGTGCAGCCCATGCCAGACCCACTCTTTGTATCCTTCCACAGAGTGTTGTCACAAAGAGTTGTGGATTTACTTTCAGCACAAAATAGATTTTGCTGATGTTTATGCCACTTTGTGCCACAGTTTGCAGCTTTGAGTGCCAGAAAGCAACAGAAAAAACCTTTAGCAAATCTGAGCCATGCTATGACTCCTTTTACTGAAGAGTACCAAGTCACTGTTATTAATATCAGCATATTTTCGCCCCGACAAGATTTGTTGGATTGATACTATAAAAATGATAGGCTCAATCCCTGACAGCAAACGTATCTTTAATTAGCATTCATAAGTGTCTAACAAATGAAGTCCTCAAATGGAACAAAATGGCATGCATACACAAAAGCAAAATATTCTACCTCGTACACTGCTGGATTTTCATTTCCATGAAATATCTTTGTCAAGTTTTAATGAGTCGTTGAAAACCAAGGGGCATATTATCAAGAAGACTGTTAAAATTATTGCCGCTTTAGCGGCAGGGAACTGCCGCTAAAGAGGCGATAATGGGCTTGATAATATGCTCTTGAGAATTCCAATAGAAGCCCATGTTGACACCAAAACATGGGCTTCTATGGGAATTCACAAGGGCATATTATCAAGCTCATTATCGCTGCTTTAGCAGCAGTTTCCTGCCGCTAAAGGGACGATAATGTTGACTCTGTTTCTTGATAATATGCCCCCAAGTCTATTTACTACATGTCACTTTTAGGAACACATTAAAATTTGAGCAAAACACCATTGTATAGTTTTATAGTTTATTAAAATGTGAAATTGTGCCACACTTTTCAACATTTTTCTAAAGCTGACAGCCTAAACTGTACCTTCCGAAATCGTATTTGTTTTGTAAACTTAGAAAGGACACATTTGAAATTCGCCTTTCAAAAGGATTTTTTATCTTTGTCAAAAGTTTGCCTTTATATTTTGTACATCCGTTCAATAAACACAACTGAGAAAGTGCAGCTTGACGGACCTGAAAGTGAGTTCACTTAACTGTCTTACATTCATGAGGAGTGGATCATAACAGTGGCGTCACTGGGGTTGGTGTCACCCGGTGCGGGTAACTCATGGTGTCACCCCCTCACGACTTACCGCATGGACCACATCTGTCAGCAATGTATGGCGCTAGGTACTGTCTTAATCCCTCTAGCTCCCTCTCTCTGTCTAGCTCCCTCTAGCGCCCTCTCTCTGTCTTACTCCCTCTAGCTCCCTCTGGTTCCCTCTCTCTCTGTCTTACTCCCTCTGTCTCTGTCTTACTCCCTCTTGCTCCCTCTCCCTCTGTCTTACTCCCTCTAGCTCCCTCTCTCTGTCTTGCTCCCTCTAGCTCCCTCTCTTACTCCTTCTAGCTCCCTCTCTCGCTGTCTTACTCCCTCTAGCTTCCTCTCTCTCTGTCTTACTCCCTCTAGCTCCCGCTCTCTCTCTTACTCCCTCTAGCTCCCTCTCTCTCTATTACTCCCTCTAGATCCCTCTCTCTCTGTCTTGCTCCCTCTAGCTCCCTCTCTCTGTTTTACTCCCTCTAGCTCCCTCTCTCTCTCTGTATTGCTCCCTCTAGCTCCCTCTCTCGGTCTTACTCCCTCTAGCTTCCTCTCTCTCTGTCTTACTCCCTCTAGTCCCCTCTCTCTTACTCCCTCTAGTTCTCTCTCTCTCTCTCTCTTACTCCCTCTAGCCCCCTCTCTCTCTGTCTTGCGCCCTCTAGCTCTCTCTCTCTCTGTCTTACTCCCTCTAGCTCCCTCTAGCTCCCTCTCACTCTGTCTTGCTCCCTCTAGCTCCCTCTCTCTCTTTTACTCCCTCTAGCTCCCTCTCTCTATCTAGCTCCCTCTAGCTCACTCTCTCTGTCTTACTCCCTCTAGCTCCCTCTCTCTGTCTAGCTCCCTCTCTCTCTGTCTTGCTCCCTCTATCTCCCTCTGTCTCCCTCTCTCTGTCTTACTCCCTCTAGCTCCCTCTCTCTCTCTGTCTTACTCCCTCTAGCTCCCTCTCTCTCTGTCTTACTCCCTCTAGCTCCCTCTCTCCCTCTAGCTCCCTCTCTCTGTCTTACTCCCTCTAGCTCCCTCTGGTTCCCTCTCTCTCTGTCTTACTCCCTCTAGCTCCCTCTCTCTCTGTCTTACTCCCTCTAGCTCACTCTCCCTCTGTCTTACTCCCTCTAGCTTCCTCTCTCTGTCTTGCTCCCTCTAGCTCCCTCTCTTACTCCTTCTAGCTCCCCCTCTCTCTGTCTTACTCCCTCTAGCTCCCTCTCTCTCTGTCTTACTCCCTCTAGCTCCCTCTCTCTGTCTTACTCCCTCTAGCTCCCGCTCTCTCTCTTCCTCCCTCTAGCTCCCGCTCTCTGTCTTGCTCCCTATAGCTCCCTCTCTCTGTTTTACTCCCTCTAGCTCCCTCTTTCTCTCTGTCTTGCTCCCTTTAGCTCCCTCTCTCTGTCTTACTCCCTCTAGCTTCCCCTCTCTCTCTCTTACTCCCTCTAGCTCCCTCTCTCTCTGTCTTGCTCCCTCTAGCTCTCTCTCTCTGTCTTACTCCCTCTAGCTCCCTCTCACTCTGTCTTGCTCCCTCTGGCTCCCTCTCTCTTTCTTACTCCCTCTAGCTCCCTCTCCCTCAATTACTCCCTCTAGCTCCCTCTCTCTCTGTCTTGCTCCCTCTAGCTCCCTCTCTCTGTTTTACTCCCTCTAGCTCCCTCTCTCTCTCTGTCTTGCTCCCTCTAGCTCCCTCTCTCTGTCTTACTCCCTCTAGCCTCCTCTCTCTCTGTCTTACTCCCTCTAGCCCCCTCTCTCTTACTCCCACTAGCTCTCTCTCTCTCTCTTACTCCCTCTAGCCCCCTCTCTCTCTGTCTTGCTCCCTCTAGCTCTCTCTCTGTCTTACTCCCTCTAGCTCCCTCTCTCTCTGTCTTGCTCCCTCTAGCTCCCTCTGTCTCCCTCTCTCTGTCTTACTCCCTCTAGCTTCCTCTCTCTCTGTCTTACTCCCTCTAGCTCCCTCTCTCTCTGTCTTACTCCCTCTAGCTCCCTCTCTCTTTCTGTCTTACCCCCTCTACCTCCCTCTCTCTGGCTAGCTCCCTCTCTCTGTCTTACTCCCTCTAGCTCCCTCTGGTTCCCTCTCTCTCTGTCTTACTCCCTCTAGCTCCCTCTCTCTCTGTCTTACTCCCTCTAGTCCCCTCTCTCTTACTCCCTCTAGTTCTCTCTCTCTCTCTCTTACTCCCTCTAGCCCCCTCTCTCTCTGTCTTGCGCCCTCTAGCTCTCTCTCTCTCTGTCTTACTCCCTCTAGCTCCCTCTAGCTCCCTCTCACTCTGTCTTGCTCCCTCTAGCTCCCTCTCTCTCTTTTACTCCCTCTAGCTCCCTCTCTCTATCTAGCTCCCTCTAGCTCACTCTCTCTGTCTTACTCCCTCTAGCTCCCTCTCTCTGTCTAGCTCCCTCTCTCTCTGTCTTGCTCCCTCTATCTCCCTCTGTCTCCCTCTCTCTGTCTTACTCCCTCTAGCTCCCTCTCTCTCTCTGTCTTACTCCCTCTAGCTCCCTCTCTCTCTGTCTTACTCCCTCTAGCTCCCTCTCTCCCTCTAGCTCCCTCTCTCTGTCTTACTCCCTCTAGCTCCCTCTGGTTCCCTCTCTCTCTGTCTTACTCCCTCTAGCTTCCTCTCTCTCTGTCTTACTCCCTCTAGCTCACTCTCCCTCTGTCTTACTCCCTCTAGCTTCCTCTCTCTGTCTTGCTCCCTCTAGCTCCCTCTCTTACTCCTTCTAGCTCCCCCTCTCTCTGTCTTACTCCCTCTAGCTCCCTCTCTCTCTGTCTTACTCCCTCTAGCTCCCTCTCTCTGTCTTACTCCCTCTAGCTCCCGCTCTCTCTCTTCCTCCCTCTAGCTCCCGCTCTCTGTCTTGCTCCCTATAGCTCCCTCTCTCTGTTTTACTCCCTCTAGCTCCCTCTTTCTCTCTGTCTTGCTCCCTTTAGCTCCCTCTCTCTGTCTTACTCCCTCTAGCTTCCCCTCTCTCTCTCTTACTCCCTCTAGCTCCCTCTCTCTCTGTCTTGCTCCCTCTAGCTCTCTCTCTCTGTCTTACTCCCTCTAGCTCCCTCTCACTCTGTCTTGCTCCCTCTGGCTCCCTCTCTCTTTCTTACTCCCTCTAGCTCCCTCTCCCTCAATTACTCCCTCTAGCTCCCTCTCTCTCTGTCTTGCTCCCTCTAGCTCCCTCTCTCTGTTTTACTCCCTCTAGCTCCCTCTCTCTCTCTGTCTTGCTCCCTCTAGCTCCCTCTCTCTGTCTTACTCCCTCTAGCCTCCTCTCTCTCTGTCTTACTCCCTCTAGCCCCCTCTCTCTTACTCCCACTAGCTCTCTCTCTCTCTCTTACTCCCTCTAGCCCCCTCTCTCTCTGTCTTGCTCCCTCTAGCTCTCTCTCTGTCTTACTCCCTCTAGCTCCCTCTCTCTCTGTCTTGCTCCCTCTAGCTCCCTCTCTCTGTCTTACTCCCTCTAGCTTCCTCTCTCTCTGTCTTACTCCCTCTAGCTCCCTCTCTCTCTGTCTTACTCCCTCTAGCTCCCTCTCTCTTTCTGTCTTACCCCCTCTACCTCCCTCTCTCTGGCTAGCTCCCTCTCTCTGTCTTACTCCCTCTAGCTCCCTCTGGTTCCCTCTCTCTCTGTCTTACTCCCTCTAGCTCCCTCTCTCTCTGTCTTACTCCCTCTAGCTCACTCTCCCTCTGTCTTACTCCCTCTAGCTTCCTCTCTCTGTCTTGCTCCCTCTAGCTCCCTCTCTTACTCCTTCTAGCTCCCTCTCTCTCTGTCTTACTCCCTCCAGCTCCCTCTCTCTCTGTCTTACTCCCTCTAGCTCCCTCTCTCTGTCTTACTCCCTCTAGCTCCCGCTCTCTCTCTTACTCCCTCTAGCTCCCTCTCTCTTACTCCCTCTCTCTCTGTCTTGCTCCCTCTAGCTCCCTCTCTCTGGTTTACTCCCTCTAGCTCCTTCTTTCTCTCTGTCTTGCTCCCTTTAGCTCCTTCTCTCTGTCTTACTCCCTCTAGCTTCCTCTCTCTCTGTCTAACTCACTCTAGCCCCCTCTCTCTTACTCCCTCTGGCTCTCTCTCTCTCTCTTACTCCCTCTAGCCCCCTCTCTCTTTGTCTTGCTCCCTCTAGCACTCTCTCTCTGTCTTACTCCCTCTAGCTCCCTGTCTCTGTCTAGCTCCCTCTCTCTCTGTCTTGCTCCCTCTATCTCCCTCTGTCTCCCTCTCTCTGTCTTACTCCCTCTAGCTCCCTCTCTCTCTCTGTCTTACTCCCTCTAGCTCCCTCTCTCCCTGTCTTACTCCCTCTAGCTCCCTCTCTCCCTCTAGCTCCCTCTCTCTGTCTTACTCCCTCTAGCTCCCTCTGGTTCCCTCTCTCTCTGTCTTACTCCCTCTAGCTCCCTCTTTCTCTGTCTTACTCCCTCTAGCTTACTCTCCCTCTGTCTTACTCCCTCTAGCTTCCTCTCTCTGTCTTGCTCCCTCTAGCTCCCTCTCTTACTCCTTCTAGCTCCCCCTCTCTCTGTCTTACTCCCTCTAGCTCCCTCTCTCTCTGTCTTACTCCCTCTAGCTCCCTCTCTCTGTCTTACTCCCTCTAGCTCCCGCTCTCTCTCTTCCTCCCTCTAGCTCCCGCTCTCTGTCTTGCTCCCTATAGCTCCCTCTCTCTGTTTTACTCCCTCTAGCTCCCTCTTTCTCTCTGTCTTGCTCCATTTAGCTCCCTCTCTCTGTCTTACTCCCTCTAGCTTCCCCTCTCTCTCTCTTACTCCCTCTAGCTCCCTCTCTCTCTGTCTTGCTCCCTCTAGCTCTCTCTTTCTGTCTTACTCCCTCTAGCTCCCTCTCACTCTGTCTTGCTCCCTCTGGCTCCCTCTCTCTTTCTTACCCCCTCTAGCTCCCTCTCCCTCAATTACTCTCTCTAGCTCCCTCTCTCTCTGTCTTGCTCCCTCTAGCTCCCTCTCTCTGTTTTACTCCCTCTAGCTCCCTCTCTCTCTCTGTCTTGCTCCCTCTAGCTCCCTCTCTCTGTCTTACTCCCTCTAGCCTCCTCTCTCTCTGTCTTACTCCCTCTAGCCCCCTCTCTCTTACTCCCACTAGCTCTCTCTCTCTCTCTTACTCCCTCTAGCCCCCTCTCTCTGTCTTGCGCCCTCTAGCTCTCTCTCTGTCTTACTCCCTCTAGCTCCCTCTCTCTCTGTCTTGCTCCCTCTAGCTCCCTCTGTCTCCCTCTCTCTGTCTTACTCCCTCTAGCTTCCTCTCTCTCTGTCTTACTCCCTCTAGCTCCCTCTCTCTCTGTCTTACTCCCTCTAGCTCCTCTCTCTTTCTGTCTTACCCCCTCTACCTCCCTCTCTCTGGCTAGCTCCCTCTCTCTGTCTTACTCCCTCTAGCTCCCTCTGGTTCCCTCTCTCTCTGTCTTACTCCCTCTAGCTCCCTCTCTCTCTGTCTTACTCCCTCTAGCTCACTCTCCCTCTGTCTTACTCCCTCTAGCTTCCTCTCTCTGTCTTGCTCCCTCTAGCTCCCTCTCTTACTCCTTCTCGCTCCCTCTCTCTCTGTCTTACTCCCTCCAGCTCCCTCTCTCTCTGTCTTACTCCCTCTAGCTCCCTCTCTCTGTCTTACTCCCTCTAGCTCCCACTCTCTCTCTTACTCCCTCTAGCTCCCTCTCTCTTACTCCCTCTCTCTCTGTCTTGCTCCCTCTAGCTCCCTCTCTCTGGTTTACTCCCTCTAGCTCCTTCTTTCTCTCTGTCTTGCTCCCTTTAGCTCCTTCTCTCTGTCTTACTCCCTCTAGCTTCACCTCTCTCTGTCTAACTCACTCTAGCCCCCTCTCTCTTACTCCCTCTAGCTCTCTCTCTTACTCCCTCTAGCCCCCTCTCTCTTTGTCTTGCTCCCTCTAGCACTCTCTCTCTGTCTTACTCCCTCTAGCTCCCTCTCACTCTGTCTTGCTCCCTCTAGCTCCCTCTCTCTCTCTTACTCCCTCTAGCTCCCTATCTCTGTCAAGGAAACCATGCACCCTCAGATGAGCTAGGCTGCTATAGAGTTGCCTTGTGAGCAAAGAAAATTGTAGTCAAGCATTGCAGGTCTCCTGCGAGACGCTGGCGAGTGTGAACAGCATGAGGAACAAGCTTGCACAGGGAGCGACAGTAAAGGTGAGAGCGGAGGCGAGGCTGCAGGGCAGATTGGTGTCACCCCATGTGTTGGTGTCACCCGGTGCGGGCCACACCCCCCGCACCCCCCTAGTGACGCCTCTGCTTCAAAGTCCCACAAAACAAAAACTAGTCAAGATTACAAAGCAACAGACATGGCTGCCACCTCCAGGCACCATACTCCTGAAAAGTAGAGCGCCCGCTGCCTGCTCTTTGTTAGCACTTTAGTCCCACTAATTGACTTAGTCAGGGCTTGTTTTCCCTGCATGTGGAATACCAGACTTGTTGGGAAAAAATACACTGGTGACATACTGGTGCATAGGAACAAAAGTGGCATAGTTATGGAAATTTCCCTGTTCTCAAATGTACTTTTTGGTATATCACAGCAGAGAAGATACATTATTTGATTCAAAGTTAGGGCGAAACGAAGTCGAAGGACAATTCAGTACTATGGCTATGTGCAGATGGCACTAGAGTGATATGAATATGGTTGATCCGTATTTGTAGTGACAGTAAGCAAACAACAAATGAACAAAAATGGTGCGCAGAGTAATGAACTGTGGCTGGGACCAATTTGAGAATCCATCACCATTTTGCAATTCTCAGATGGATAGAAAGAGGCAAAGACAAATGGGAAGGCTGTAGCTGGGAGGTACAGTTAGGCAAAGACTGGTAGAGCAACTTTGCAGTACTGTGGACAATAATTCCACAACCAATGCCTCATCAGCTGAACATTTTTACTGGTTATTTAAATATGCTGGAAAACTTAAATCCTATAGTGTGCTTTCTGTCCAGTCAGGGGACGCAGGCAAGGTTACTACCCAGATGCACTGCTTGCTTCCTTGTTTTTAGAGCTAGGTGTACAGTATGCTACAAACTCCCAAAGAACTGAAAGTAGGGCAGATCTTCACAGAAATCTCACAAACACTAAATCAAATCCAAAGGCCAGTAACTACAAAGAGGTGCTATCAAGTGTAGCAGTTCAAACAATATTAGTTTACCACCAACTAAATTGCTAAGGACCTACATCAGAGGGTAGGGGGGCAGATCCATGTGCCTTCATTACTTGTCAGGTTTTCAACTGTGTTGCCCAGCCAGAGGATGCAACCAACCTTTTGAGACCTGTGTTTTTTCCAACTCTGGTTGAGAGATTGTTTCACAAGTTTTTCCTTTACAACACGTGCGAACATCTGGTATGAAGGTGTTACCTATTTAGTAAACAAGAGAGGGTGTTTAGGTATTGGGTGCCCTTAATTACTACAACTTTATGCCGAATGCTGCTTTATAGGTATTTTTCCATATAGGACCTAGCGGAGACTTATTAACTTGGTAGGGTGCCATAACAACCCCTTTTCCCAAACTTTAGAAGCTTAAGTGGGAAGCGTGCCTCTGCAAGAGAATGGCATAATGAAGCTATGGATTAGGGGAACAAATGCAACAGGACAACACAAAAGGAAAGAAGGGAGAGAAGGATGGAGCGATGGATGGAAGGAGAGAAAGATGGATGGACAAGGAGTACTGATCAGGAGAAAGATGGATTGATGAATGGAAGGAAGGATGAGAGATTGTTGGAGAGATGGGTTGATGGATTGAGAAATGAATGGATTTAAGAAGGACCATTGTCTGGATGTAGAGAAGGGTGGATAGGTGCATGAAGTGAGGAAAGGTGGATGGAGAGTAGGAAGAATGGAGAAGGATGGGTTGATAACCAAATCCCCTGAGAATGTAGGTGCCTCATTTACCATTCAGCACCATTGGTTTCAGAATTCCCTCACTGTGAAGGACGAATGAATACCGGCTCACTTCTTTCACTCCTTTTACTCTCGTAAAGTGTAGATTTAGTTAATTTTTCTGCCTACTCGATTGAATCCTGGAGCTTCGGCAGAGGCTCTTGCTGGAAGTAGGGTTGCATGGCGCCTGCCACACGCCCAAAAAACACAATGCCGGAGTTTAGAAGATGAATGAGCAACAAAAGTGCTTTCAAATTTTTTATTTATCCTGTCTCATTTTCTGTGTGGTCAAAGAGGTCAAAAGCAGACTCAGTCTTTTGACAAATTGCTGCCTATTGTTTTAAACGGGGATTGGTATTTAGTTTTCTTTCTCTGATTGCAAAGTTACAGAATTTTGTAATGTGAACTATGACGATCCTGCTGCATACAACAAAGGAAATATTGTAGGGTGTCATTTTTTGTCACAAATCAAAATTCAAATACCCACTACAAGTGAGTTGTACAAATATCCCAGAATACACAAGCAGTTAGGAAAGCACAAATGAAGCATATCTGTGTAATTCTGAAATGCGAAGGAAGCAGAGACTCCAATTGGGTCAAAACAAATCATTACACTTTACTTTGTGATGCACAAATTAAATATTCATTGAAGCCTAATTTACAGACATTATTATTTGTCTGTTGCATAGTCCCATCAGCAAACCTGTGCCTGTGCAAATCCATTGGCACCTCAAAGGAAAATGAGCCATCTGTAAATCTCGGTGTGTTGTCGCATAATGCTTTAGTAATATATTCTCAACAGTGTGGTCCAAAATGCAGCATCAGCTATATACTAACTACACCTTTACCACTCTCCACTGAACATAACTGCTATCCTTGTTGTTTGTGTGATGCTTTTTCACAGTTCCTTTGACTTCCGTGATGCAACACTGGAAAACTGTTCCAGAACTACTGCACTCCTATCTGTGACTGTGGGAGAGTAGTAGGTGTAAGATTTCCCTAATTTGAAACGTGGATTTCCCTCATGAATCATAAACCATCAAATGAAAATTATCAAAGAAATCGTTCTTGGCTGTAAGCCTGAGAGATAACAATGGCGAAATGCAGTCTAGTCAAATTACCTATAGGGGCCTGTATAAACGAGCAAGATAGATGGTTTCATTGTTATGTCCTTTTCTATAAAGTTACATACACGCTTCATTTTTATCAATAATAACAGCCACTTTTATTAGTCACGTGAGTCTCTATCTGTTAAAATAATATCGTTTTGAAATCTGAGTCTGGAGTCACAATTAATCTAACATCATAAACATATTCAGTGCTTAATTTTTGCACCGATGTTTATAGCATAATGTGCACAATTGGGTTCTTCCATAGTTGCAAAAAATTATGTATACTGCACCAACTTCATAAAGAAAAAAACCACTAAAATAGGGGGAAATTTAGGGGCATATTATCAAGACTGGTGATACAATTATCACTGTTTTAGCGGCAGAAAACTGCCGCTAAAACGGCGATAATGGGCTTGATAATATGCTCTATGGAATCCAGTTTAAGCCAATGTTAGATGTCCTTCACATTTAACATAGGCTACTATTGGAATTCCGTAGAGCATATTATCAAGCCCATTATCGCTGTTTTAGCGGCAGTTGACTGCCGCTAAAATGGCGATAATTGTATCGCCTGTCTTGCTAATATGCCCTTCAGTAACTTTTAACACAAAACAGCGCAGCAACCAAACTTGATGTGCTGCCTTGCTCCAAGGGAAAGGCACAGCACCACATCAACTAAGATATTGAACTGTTGTTCTCTCCCTCAGTGCTGGAGTACTTTAGTCTGCCATGTGCTCACCACAGTTGAAGGGTTTGTGCGTTCTTTCGGGCATAGTTTGTGTACTGAAAGGGTAGACTTCCAGTACAATATTATGCTAAACACATTTCCCTTTTTATATGTGTGCTTCACGATGCAGGGCATAGGCGATGTTGGAAAAGTGTGAAGAAATTAAAACATTTCTTCAATATCACGCTTGCATCAAAGAGGCGTAAAATTGGTGGAAATTTCTACAATTGGTAATTGATAGGGACTTGCATCAATGTTCCCAAAGTAGTGCATAATGGATTTTTTGGGCATAAATTCCAAAACTTTTCAAAGCAAATCCTGATTTGTGTTGGAAAGTAAATATAACACTTTCAACTTGGTTTAAGTTTCAAAATTAACACAAATCCTGCACAAGGTGTTAGTAAATCTGAACTTAAGTATTTTCGGGAACACAGTAAAACCTTATTTTTGCTATAGGTTCTTCCCTGCACACATGCTTTTGTAGAAACAAAATTCACCACGAAAAGATTCTGAAGGAAATTTCGCCTACAAAAGCAGTGCAGAGGTGACAAATGTTACAACGTCACAAACTTGACAAGTTCATCTCATTTGCAAAATTTACCATCAGAATCTTTTGTCATTTTTTTGTTCGTTTTGAACCATGGGATTCAGGTATATATTATACGGGAAAAAACCTTTACTACACAGTCATTACCATGCATTACCATTACCACACAGTCAGTAACACGTACTGCCTTTACAATGCATACCCTTTACCATGCAAGACTTTACCATGCATATGCCTTTACCACAAATGCCTTTACAATGAACATGTACATGTATATTAGGTAAGTGCAACCTGTGTATTTATAGAATCACTGTCAAAATATCGACCTACAAAATATCGACCTACAGGAATATCGATGCAGAAATATCGAAGGCAAGAATATCGACATCCTATCTACAACATGGTAAGTACAAAAATATCGAAAAAATATATAGATGTTAAAAATATCGATGTTAAAAATATATTTTTTTTTTTTGTAAAAATATAAATGTAAAATAAAGTAAATAACACTAATAAATAAAATAAACATAATTAAAAATATCCAATAATGTTTAAAATTAATAAATAATACACATATAATAATAATAAATTAATTAAACATATACATAACATATATAATACATACATAAGTTGTAATAATTGTTTTAATAATTTATAAATTAATAAAAATATTATAAATTACAAATACATTTACAAACATACGACAAAAACATTAATAAAAAGTAAAGAATTACGTTTAATAAATTAAAAAAACTTAAATATACCTTTAATATTTTAAAAATTAATTATATACTACATTATCTAAATTTATACAAAAAAATTAAATAAATAAATAAATAAAAATACTATTCAAAATCCTTAAGTAAAAAAAATACAGTAATAAAAATGTTGGATAGCATAGAACTTAAAATTACCATTCCAACTCCAGAGAGCGCAACAGTAGAGAAACCGTTGTACAGTGTAGAGATAAAAATTACTATTCCAACTCCAGTAATGCAACAGTAGGGAAAACATTGGATAGCGTAGGGGTAAAAATTACTATTCCAACTCCAGAGAGTGCAACAGTAGGGGAAGCGTTGGATAGCGTAGGGGTAAAAATTCCTATTCCAACTCCAGAGAGTGCAACAGTAGGGAAAGCGTTGGATAGCGTAGGGGTAAAAATTACTATTCCCACTCCAGAGAGTGCAACAGTAGGGAAAGCATTGGATAGCGTAGAAGTTAAATATAACATACTTATAAATTATTGTTGTAAATAAAATATTTAAAAATTAAATTTTTAAATAACTCTACATCATTTGCAAATACCCATTTATAATTACTAAAAACATATTTAAAATTGAATAATTGCAGCTGTAAAGATGACTATCCTCCCTCAGGTTATGTACCTCTTTCAGACTCTTCCCCTCAGACCCCATTAGGTTGGATCCAGAAAACACAGGCAGATTTATAGCGCTTTATAAGGCATGGCCGCAAACCTCGTTTCCGACACCAGGTGGCAGTTTTTCCACCGGAGCAGGGTGGGGTGGGGGTCCCTGATATCCAGTTGTATTTCCACGCAGCTCAACTCAGATACCTGGTGGAGTGCTATCGCTCTGAGTCAGCTAAACACTGGCTCATCCAAGAACAGGCAGTGGCAGGCCGCCCTCTCCAAGGAGTACCCTTTTTATCTCAACAACACAGACCTCCAAACCTCTATGCCTCCTATATCACAAGTACTGTCTTAGAATCTTGGGACCGTACAAACATCTCCAAACAACTTACTACGTTCCCGTCCCCCCCTTACTCCGTTATTCAATAATCCTGACTTCCACCCCGGCATGACGGCTTCTGCCTTTAGCACTTGGCACTCCTCCCCATGTAGGGCGTTGGGCCATCTTTTCGACTTGGAGGGCATCATTCCCTTTTCACAGTTTAAAGAGCACTAGGGCCTATCAGAACAGGAACGCCTGCCTTATCTACAAGTTAGACATTGGGTGCTGCAACCTGCGATTAGAGCAAGCGCGCAGCGTCTGTTGACAACATATGAAAAATGGCTAATAACGCGCACAACTGATAAAAAGCTTATCTCGGATATTTATGAGATGCTGCTGACCCCTACTACACATACATACAATGCAGGCCGTGCCAGATGGGAAAAGGATCTGGGTAGGACTCTAAGTCATAAAGAGTGGGAGGGAGTATATTATAGAGCTAGACATTAAGCGTTTCACATGGGCCTCACAGAGACGCTTACTAATGTCGCCACATACTGTTATTACACCCCCGAGCGCATTCATCACGTTGACAAAGGTAAAAGCGACCGCTGCTGGAGGGGCTGTGGGGAGGCGGGCACGCTGGAAAACATCCTCTGGAGCTGCCAAGCCATACAAGCCTACTGGACTCAGGTCTTGGATATGGTAGACATGCACCTTGACACCCAGATCCCCCGGTCTCCATCATATGTTCTATTAGGCCTTCCCAACCCACTGACCTATCCTCTTAAATCACGTACTATGATCCGACTATCAAGGATCAATATAGGAAGGCCATCAGACATTACCATAATGAAATTAAACTAACCCAGTCTAAGCACTTTGATAAAAAAATAAAGTCTGCTCTCAACTCTTGAAGAGAATTTTTTAAGGTGGTCTGATCTCTCACTACTATAGAGCAAGAAGTTTCACCTCAACTTTCATCAAAAGAGAGATGTAATGAGCTTGTGACTTTAAAAAAAAATAAAGTGGAAAACATCTACAATTCGATGCAAGGGAATACTCACACAGATAGTTCAGATATATCTCCCTAGGAGCCGATGACCCTTTGGCACCGGTCACAGGACCAATATTTGAGCATTTCCTGGTGCTAAGCAAAGAAACCACAAGCATGATCCTGCGGAACATCAAATCCGGCTCTCCCCAAGACCCTGTACTTCCACATATTCTACTACTGGGCAGAGACACCACACTGACCATCACAACAGAGCTGTTATCGTTGTTGTTTGTAGTTCCAAAAATATGGAAACATGCCATAGTTCGACTTTTACTAAAGCAGCCCCACTTAGACCTGACAGACCTGGGGAACTACAGCCCTATATCACTTTTACCTATTTTAGGAAAAATAGCGGAAAAACATGTTAACCGCACCCTTTCACAGTTTCTGAAAGAGAATGAGGTGCTACATCAGACCCAAATGGGTTTAAGACAATACCTTAGTGCAGAGTCAGCTTTACTAATGGTCACGGAGGAACTCAAGGAAATTCTTGATCAGGGGGGGCTTTTGACACCGTGGATCATAACACCCAGATGCAAAGGTTGATGAATGTAGGTATCCTGGATAGTGCCCTAAGCTGGATATCTTCATTTCTAAAAGACATATCCTTCCAGATAACGGAATGTGTGCATCTCTCAGATGCTCCACAGATCTCATGTGGAGTCCCACAGGGATTCGCCCTTTGTCCCATGCTTTTCAACCTTTACATGCAACCATTATCCAATATAGTTCAGGAATTTCGCTTATCAGTCGTATCCTATACAGATGATACACAACTGGTAGTTTCAGTGACAAAGGGCCCTAAGTCAAATTACAGCCAAGCGGTTCCTTGTATGGAGAAAGTAGCCAAATGGATGGATAGCTGTGGTCTAAAGTTGAATGGTGATAAAACTGAGCTGTTGTTCCTGGAAAATAACTCTGTGGCACGTGCTACTATCAGTTGGCCAAAAGAACTTGGATGTCCCCCCACCTCTAAAAACTCCATAAAGAAATTGGGAATGTGGCTAGATCACAATCTCAGCCACCTGCTTTGGAATACTGTACATGCTTTTGCAAGATTCTAGCTCTTATACCTAAACAGGCTCAAACAACCATTGTACAGACCTTGGTAATCTCCCGGGTGGATTATGGTAACTCTCTATATCTGGGATCCCCCAAATACGTGGTGAGCAGATTACAGGTGGTTCAAAACGTGGCAGCCAGGATACTCATAGGCATACCCAGGCAAGAATCAGCAAAATCCTCACTGAAATCGCTCCATTGGCTTCGGATCCAAGCTAGGATTAAATTAAAATCTTTATGTATGGCTCACAAAGCCATGAGTTGAAAGGGTCCAGCCCTACTTAGAACACTCATCAACCCATACATACCTGAAAGGTCTCTTAGATCCTTCTCAGACCTGCTCATGAAGACAACTAGGATAAAGAGATCCAGATTGGGAGGACGATCGTTCTTGCTCCTAGTACCAAGGATGTGGAACTCTCTACCAAAAGAAATGAGACTGCTAAGTGATGAACTAAGTTTCAGAAAAAAACTAAAAATGTGGCTTTTCCCCATATGATCTTCTAATTCCCTCACACTTCGCTGCTTTCTCCACAGTGCTAGGAAGCCCTTGGCCATCTATGCACTTTGTAATTCTATAAACATAAACATAAGTGTTGGTAGCCATCTTGTGACTTGTTTGAACCAAGTCACAGGAAAAAGATTGTTTTTAAAGAAAAGGGGGCGGAGTAGAAATGCCATGAAACCCTAGACCTCTTGGGTGGTGTCCCACAGAAACCCCCAAAACATTTTGGTTGGAGTTGTGCTGGATCCACGAATACCGCAGAAAATAAAAAAGAGAAAAAAATGAAGCGCGTACTCCAGCGCTTCGTTAATTATAGGCCCTTGGGTAGGACAGTTCCCAGGGGCATTTGTAATTATAGGAGGGAGGGTGCATTGCCCCCCCACCTGGGGCATACAAATGCTCCAGGGACCACCACCTCTCCTGGACTTCATTTTTTAAAGAATGCGGGGGAGGCCATACCACCTCCCAGGGCTTTTTATTTTAGAAATGGTGGTCCCCCTGCCCCCGGGGCCACCACCTCTCATGGCTCTTGTTTAGCAAATTTAGGGGGCCACATAAATTTAGGACGAAGCTGGAATCACGCTGTGCCTTCACACTGCCAGCAACAGAACACATGCATCTTTAGCCTGCATTCGTTCTGCCTACAAGTCAAATGACTTGCTTAAGCGGCGCATTGGTGAAGTGGTGTAGGAATTAAAGTCCAACACCTTCCCTACTGTTGCGCGGACTGGAGTTGGAATAGTAAATTAAACTATTCCAATATCCAGCGCCCCCCTAAGGCAAGTCAGCAGAACAAATGCTTGCTAAATGGGCATTTGTTCAAATGACGGAGTTCCTAAGTCTTGCATATAAAAACCCATGAAGAATTTTATCATACATTCGCCAGAGGGACCACTATCTCCCCAGGGCTAAATTAACATTGAAGGGGGCCCCCTCATGGAGCCATAGGTGGCTCTGGGGACTGCCACCCCCCAGGGTTGGCTCCTGCAATATCCTTGGGTGCCCATCCCCGAACATTGCAGTTTGCTATGGCTTGGCAGGAGCACCGCTGCCGCTAATCCATAGCAAACTCTGCTCTGCTTCGAGTGAGCAAGAGCATGTACCAGAGAGTGCTGTGATGAACCAGAGGGTGCTGTGATGAACCAGAGGGTGGCAGTGGTGAACCAGAGGGTGGCAGTGGTGAACCAGAGGGTGGCACTGATGAACCAGAGGGTGGCACTGATGAACCAGAGGGTGGCAGCGGTGAACCAAAGGGTGGCAGTGGTGAACCAGAGGGTGGCAGTGATGAACCAGAGAGTGGCAGTGATGAACCAGAGGATGTGAGTGGTTAACCAGAGGGTGACAGTGGTGAACCAGAGGGTGCTGTGATGAACCAGATGGTGGCAGAGGTAAACCAGAGGGTGGCAGTGGTGAACCAGAGGGTGGCAGTGGTGAACCAGAGGGTGCTGTGATGAACCAGAGGATGGCAATGGTGAACCGGAGGGTGACAGTGTTGAACCAGAGGGTGGCAGTGGTGAACCAGAGGGTGGCAGTGGTGAACCAGAGGGTGCTGTGATGAACATGAGGATGGCAGTGGTGAACCAGAGGGTGACAGTGGTGAACCAGAGGGTGGCAGTGATGAACCAGAGGGTGGCAGTGGTGAACCAGAGGGTGGCAGTGATGAAGCAGAGGGTGACAGTGATGATTCTTAGGGTGGCAGTGGTGAACCAGAGGATGGCAGTGGTGAACCAGAGGGTGCTGTGATAAACCGGAGGGTGGCAGTGATGAACCAGAGGGTGGCAGTGGTGAACCAGAGGGTGGCAGTGATGAAGCAGAGGGTGACAGTGATGATTCTTAGGGTGGCAGTGGTGAACCAGAGGGTGGCAGTGATGAACTAGAGGGTGGCAGTGATGAACCAGAGGGTGGCAGTGGTGAACCAGAGGGTGCTGTGATGAACCAGAGGGTGGCAGTGATGAACCAGAGGGTGGCAGTGGTGAACCAGAGGGAGCTGTGATGAACCAGAGGGTGGCAGTGATGAACCAGAGGGTGGCAGTGGTGAACCAGGGGGTGCTGTGATGAACCCGAGGATGGCAGTAATCAACCAGAGGGTGGCAGTGGTGTACCAGAGGGTGGCAGTGATGAACCAGAGGGTGGCAGTGATGAACCAGAGGGTGGCACTGGTGAACCTGAGGATGCTGTGATGAACCAGAGGGTGGCAGTGATGAACCAGAGGGTGACAGTGATGATCCAGAGGGTGGCAGTGGCGAGCCAGAGGGTGGCAGTGATGAACCAGAGGGTGGCAGTGATGAACCATAGGGTGGCAGTGATGAACCAGAGGGTGGCAGTGGTGAACCAAAGGGTCCTGTGATGAACCAGAGGGTGGCATTGATGAACCAGAGGGTGACAGTGATGAACCAGAGGGTGGCAGTGGTGAACCAGAGGATGGCAGTGATGTACCAGAGGGTGACAGTGATGGCCCAGAGGGTGGCAATGGTGAACCAGAGGGTGGCAGTGATGAACTAGAGGGTGGCAGTGGTGAACCAGAGGGTGGCAGTGATGTACCAGAGGGTGACAGTGATGAACCAGAGGGTGGCAGTGATGAACCAGAGGGTGGCAGTGGTGAACCAGAGGGTGCTGTGATGAACCAGTGGGTGGCAGTGATGAATCAGAGGGTGACAGTGATGAACCAGAGGGTGGCAGTGGTGAACCAGAGGGTGCTGTGATGAACCAGAGGGTGGCGGTGATGAACCAGCGGGTGACAGTGATGAACCAGAGGGTGACTGTGGTGAGCCAGAGGGTGGCAATGGATGAACCAGAGGGTGGCAGTGATGAACCAGAGTGTGGCAGTGGTGAACCAGAGGGTGGCAGTGATGAACCAGAGGGTGGCAGTGATGAACCAGAGGGTGGCGCTGCTAAACTGCCCGGGAGCCCTGTGGGTGTGAGCCCCCGTGCTGCTGAGCTGCCCAGGGGTTGTGAGCCCACGCGCTACTGAACTGCCCCGGGGCCCAGTGGGTGTGAGCCCCCGTGCTGCTGAACTGCCCCGGAGCCCTCTCAGTGTGAAAATCATTTGTGCTCAATTGCCTGGGAGCCCTTTGGGTGTGAGCACACATTGTGCTAAGTGCCCCCCTGCCCCAGTACATATATACCCATACCGCACAGCACCATTATGCTCTTGCACCATGAAGTCTGGTGCCTGGATGCTCCTGATCCATGTAGGTTGTACCACCGTCTGGTGCAGTCAAAATGTAAAGTCATAACTTGCTACACAGCACCAATAAACATGTGTCCCCCCTGGCACCCGTATGCGCATGTACCAGGCATGGAGCACCCGCATGCCACTGCACCCTACTGCCCAGAGCCAGCATATGCCTGTAGGGGGCAGTTTAGTATGAGATGGGACATTGTCCAGCAGAAGCCTGAACCCACTGAGCAGGATCAGAATGGCTTTGTACCAACATGTGCAGCAGACCTTTCTTGGACATCGGAAGGATTCTGGGGTCCTGTGCCAAACGTATTTTTGCATCCATGAGTTTCCCGAGCGCCATCCCCGTGTAGCTCCTGTGACCAGGAGGCTGCTTTCTCCTCATCTGCTGCTCTGCTCGGTCTCTGGCCCTTTATAAACAAGATGCATGTGAACTCGCATAGAAGCCCCGCCCGTTTGGCCCCGTCCACCACACACTAGCGGTATGAAACGTCTTCCCGCCCGTCCCCACTATAATGGCCAGCTCACTCAAGGGACCTCGGCGCCTTTTGGAGCGCTGGCAAAGTTACAGGCACACGTGGTCACATATTTGTGCAAGTGGCACAAAAATCAGCGAAAAAATTGGCGAACTCGCAGACTTTTTTTGCAATTTCGCATTAATTCCCAGACCGCGAATTCACAAATTTTGCCCATACTTACAATTTAGCCCCGGGTTAACCAGGTCCAGGTTGCATGTGGGCACATAGAAAATTTAAAGGAAGGGAGTTCATGTGGCCCCCCTCCTGAGGCTAATTGAACACCAGGGACCCCCACCTACTAAGGATTAAAGAAAGATTAATGGGGGGGTCACGCAGACCCCCCAACCCCAGGGCACCACCACCTGCCCAGGGCTAAATAACACCCACAAGTAAGTTCCCCACACTTCATCGGAGAACTCACACCCCCTTTCTCAAACAATTTGCAAGGGGCCTCCTGGAGCACTACTAGTTAAGGGATGAGAATGATCCCCTTTGCTTGTGATGGTCATTGGGGGCCAAGAACCCCTATTGTTGCCACAAAGTAAGTCCCCCACAGCTGGATTGCAGAGACCTCATGCAGACCCTAACCCCTTTCTCAACGACTCTGCAAACACCATCCCAGTGCACCAGTGGTTGGGGGTTGATGTCCCCTTCGCTGCTGACCATGTCATGAGTAATAAAATAAGTGAGGTCATAAGCAGTGTATTGCGGGGACATTAGTATTAGTTAGCTCAGCTAATTATAACTGCTGAATATCACTGGTTTTGTATGAGTGAAATGCGAACCTAGCTATAACATCCCTGTAACCTTTGTTTTTTTCAATACATTTCAAATGTTTTTAATGTTGTTTCCTAACTATAATATCCCTGTAACCTTTGGTTTTTTAAGTGAATTTTTAAGGAATTTAAATGCTGTTTTAAAACTGTAACCTGTAACCTTTAGGAGTGAGTGTGTGAATGCGTGTGTGTGTGAGTATCCCAATTGGTATGTGAATGGGTGTGAGAGTATCTGTATGGGTCTGGGAGTAGCTGCATAATTGTCTCACTGGGTGTGTGAGTGGGTGCATGAGTGCATGTGTGAGGGTCTGAGTGGTTGGCTTAATGGATGCATGAGTGTCTGAGTGAGTATCCCAATGGGAATATGAGTAGGTATAGAAGTGTCTGAGTGGGGTTGAAAGGGCCTCCATGAGTGTGTGAGTCAGTCTGTTAGTTTGTTCATCAGTGTCTGAGTGGGTCTGTGAGTCTCTGAGTGGGTTTCTGATTCTGAGTGGCTTTATGGGTGTGTTGGGGGCTGTTTGTGTGTCTGAGTTGGTCAGTTGGTGTATGTTTCTGATTGGGTCTGTAAGTGGGTATATGAGTCTCTAAATGGGTCTGGGAGTGGCTATCTGAGTGGCTGTATGGGTCTGTGAGTGGATACATGAGTGTCTGAGTGAATATTGGAGTACGTTTCGGAGTGGGTATGTGAGTGTCTGTGTGGTTGTGCCAGTAGCTGTATGAATCACTTGGCCATAAAGGACTGTCACTTAAACTACAAAGGCCTGGCTTCTGGAGGGGCAATCTTAAAATGTTGCATCCATCCATTAGCTGGAAATTTGTCCAGTTATCGGCCAGTCCTAGATACCCCAAATGTTCTCATTTTAAAGAATGAATGTTATCAAGACCATCCGCAAACTTATACCCTTAACCACAATATGAAAGTATGGGATACTTAAAAAATTATTGGAAGAGTGAGAAAGCACCTCACGTACTCAACACCAGGGAGGTTACTGGCAGGTTCTCACCAGCATGCCCACGTATATCATCATCGGATGTTTACTCACTGTAAAAACAGAATTTGTATCCAGTAAGTAGACAGAAAGAATGAAGGAGTAAAAGTGTGTATCTCCAAACAGAAAAAAAACAGTGTAAAATTTGAGACAATGTGTCCACAATGAAAATTAAGATAAGACACACAGTTAGCTTTCCCCTCTTTATTCACATCCGTGAGCTTACTCAAATTAAAAGCACAGAATGTTGCAAACCTTTTCAAAGTAGGCCGACATGTTTCATTGCATGTTCTTCGTCGTGGCAATTTTGTCAGGGCGCGAGGTTTGATAGTCGCCTCACTGAACAAGTCACTTTGTTATGCGGATTGACTCATAAACAAACATACCTACAGAACAACAGTTCTAAATTAAAAAGACCAACCAGATACATTATCCACAGCTACAATAAATTACAGCCGTGCTCATAATAGAACTGTATTTAGCAGTTGGGAGGCATGGGCACACGTACCAGCTTTCACCTATCAACAGGGTCTGTGTTTGTCACAGACACCCCTACTTCAAAGCACTTCCGTTACTTTTATAATACCTGTGGAAACATGTTTAACTTTTAATGGTGTCATCGCTACTTTGTTTCACGATAATCAATCTGTAAAAAATTCTCCTGTATTTATTCTCAATGTATATGCTTATCTTATGGTAATCTTATGTTCTGGGAGATGTGCTTCCCACCACATTCATACACGTACTTAATCTCTACTCAAGATGCTAGTCCATGTCACCATCTATACATAACAACCGTCTGATACACTTCGGCTATCCGTATTTTAATGTTTATACCCTCGGCACTCACGGGACATTTAACTTTAGCCAAACTGCATTCCATGTTATATTCTTACAATGGCGGTTACGGGATGACCACCCGACTTTTGTGTGTAAATTTGACAGCGTTTCAACTAGGGAGCAGGTCCAGGTAACTTCAAAAGCTATCGGGTTACTGCCACAACTTCCTAACACACGCAGCCCCGGGGCCATACTCATACCGCAATCGGGCGATTCACAAGCATTACCTCTTCCCGGCATCAATATGGGAGATTTAAAAAGGGACTGCTCACTCACACTCACGTTGCGTACCCCACGTGACCACTCTGCTAAGCCCTGCTGGACCAACATTACAAACCGGGCGATATCTTGGAATGTGCACTTATACTTCTGTATGCTTCAAAAAGATACTCATTTCGTATCCAACATTAATAATGACCGGCAGTGCCAAAGTCACTCGTTCGAGTTTATTTATTTTTATTTACTTGTTTTTCAACGAACATCATGTCCCATCCCAGATAGTGAATTTTAAAACATTATTTGGACGCCCCCCAGACATATATCCATAAGTCCGGTCAGGAATCTTTTAGTCAACAACCATCAATGAGACCTCAGGAAACAACAGAAGTTCCTATGTTAGTAGTGACAACAGTGCTTCCCAAATCTCTATCCACTAACTTTATTCCATTCAATTGAGTCATTTAAACTTAGTTGATCTGCTTTTTAAAAAAAAACTTCAGTGTGCTTCTTTTACGGGTAATATCCTGTCCAGACAATATTTGCCCTCTAGTACCCTTTCCAACAGAACCCACTTTAGAGCTCGGTAGTCGTGTTTTTGTTGGCGAAAATGCTGTAGCAATTGCCTGGTCAGTTTGCCAGTTTTAATGGTGCTCAGATGTTCCTGAATGCGAACCTTGATTTTGCGGGAAGTTAGACTGATGTAGTGGAGCCTGCATTGACATGTGAGTCTATATATCACATTCACTGTATTACAGTTAGAGAACTTGTTTAAGTGACACGTTTTACCACTCCTCAAATGTACAGTACTAGTCTTCCCAGTCAATTCACATACAGAACAACTCCCACATGGGTAGTGTCCAGCCGGCATTGTAGTATTTTTCAGTTTTTGCACCGGTCGCGTATGCACCAATTTGTCTTTTAAATTGCATGCATGTTTAAATGCAAACCTGGGCCCCGGCATTTTAAAGTCAGCTGTGGACAGCAATGGGCAATGTTTTCTCATCGCTTGAACATTTTTTGAAGCTAAGGGGTCAAAAGTCATGACGACTGGCAAGCATTCACCCGACTGTTTGACATTTCTTTCCAAAAGGGTCTCACATGGTGTATTACGGGCTCTTTTGTGTGCTCTGTTGACTACCCTCTTAAGGTATGCCCTCTGTATCAGTTTGCCTGCAAGATCTTCAGATTGCTGTGTATAAGCATTTACGGTGGAACAGTTTCTACGGTATCTTATAAACTGACCTACGGGCAAATTATCCGGTAATGCTCTCGGATGGAAAGACTGGTAATGTATTAACAAGTTTCTGGTGTCACCTTTTGATACACCACTGTGCATAGTTTGACACTGAAATATAAAAACCCAAGTATAATGCTTGTTCATTACTTTTTGTCCACGTGAAAATCCGACAGGCATCTAGCCCGTTCAGCCATTCCAAAAACTCGAGAAGAAGACTTTTCTCTCCAGTCCAAATACACAGCACATCCTCAATGTACCTCTTCCAGAGACAAATATGTCTCTGGACGGGATTTGACTGATTGTATAGATAGTGCTCTTCAAACTGGCCCACATAAATGCAGGCCAGACTGGGTGCAAAAGTTGCACCCATTGATGTTCCCGACACTTGTAGATATTGGTTGTTCTTATAGCTGAAGTAATTACGTGTCAGAGCCAGTTGAATGCATTGGAGCACAAATGATTGGGGGAGTCGTAAAATCATTCTTGTCTACCAAGGGCACGCGCTGCTGCCACCAGCGCTGCTTCTTGGGGTCTACTAGTACAAAAAGACTCAATGTCAATTGTAACTAGAAACTGTTGTGTGGGATCGAATTCCAGATAATTGAGAATGTTTAAAATGTCCGTTTTGTCCTGAACATAAGAGGGTTGTTTCAGGACTGATTCCCTCAAAAAGAAGTCTGCAAATTGGGGCAGTGGTTCACGGACAGACGAAATCCCTGACACTATCGGGCGCCCGGGGGGGGGGGGGTTGTCGCTGTACCTTGTGTACCTTCTGCAGTTTAAAAAAAGCCGGGGTCCTGGGTTTGATGTTAATTGAAAAATTGGCCTCCTTACTTGTGATCCATTTTTTGTCCTTGCCTTCTGCCACCACAGTTTTGATCAAATCCTGTAGATCCTTAACTGGATCTCTCGGGAGTGGTTGATAATTCTTATGGACTCCCAACAGTTCCACAACCTCAGCCTCATAGTCAGTAGTGTTCAAAACAACTATTGCTCCACCGTTATCGGCAGATTTAATAGTTATAGAGTCATTATGTTGTAATCTTTTTACTGCCTCCCTATCATCATGATTCATGTTCTTATACGTGCACTGTCTATCAAGTTGTTCCAATCTGGAAATCTCATCCAACACCTTTTGTTCAAACACTAGTAACTCCGGTCATACTGAGGAACTAGGTGGAAAAAATTGGGATAATCGGTCTGTAAAAATCTCTCCTGTAACTATTCTCGATGTATATGCTAATCTTGTGGCGTACAACCTTGCTTGTTCTGGGAGATGTGCTTCCCCTTTCACTTATTTTTTAAGTATCCTATACTTGCATATTGTGGTTAAGGGTATATGTTTGAGGATTGTCTTGATATGATTCATTCTTTGAAATTAGAAAACCTGGGGTATCTAGGACTGGCCGATAACTGGACAAATTGCCAGCTGCTGGATAGAGGTAGATATCCTCACTAGAAAGGCCTTTCCTCTGTAAAAATGTAAGATTGCCCCTCCAGAAGCCAGGCCTTTGTTGTTTAAGTGATTGATAGGTGGAGAGCGACCTGGATTCATTTCTCCCTCTAAAACTCCTTGTTGTGAAAAAGTTGTGAACGGCGGCTCAGCCAAGAGAGCTAGTTTTACATTTTTTTTACAGTGCTCTGACCAGATAGGTATCCCCCAGAGCCTGTTTAACTTTCTGTTTTTGCTCATATTTGCCAGTGGAGCATTCTTACAATAGCTTCTCTAGACAAGGAATGGACAGGATGGACAGGAATTGCTTAGCATTTTCTGACTATCAAATTGCTGCAATTCAATCTGGTCCATCATTGTTCCCTGATTCCTCTCTGACCAATACAAACTCAGCAAGGGAGGAATGGGAAAGACTGAGTAAAACTAAAAAGCGACAGGTAAGGGTGGCCCTGATGGGGCTCTCCACGCATGTGCCGCCCCAGCCAGTCTCCTAGTAAGAATAGAACCAATATTTTTTTAGAAGATAAAAAAATCAGGTTGGACTGAAGCTATATCGCCAATAAATGTTCCAGAGACTGCCTGATTTTGATTATAAATACAGCCAAAAGGTTAAGTGATGAGTTGTTGGCAGAAATTTTGGAATTAGAAGAAACCGTGAAAAAGGATACGACCATCACTGACACAAAGGAACAACTGCTGTGAATCCAAGGAGACCTGGCAGACTACAAAAACTACATGATGAATCAGAATATAAAGGGCCTGAAAAGAAATCTTGAGATGTATACCCATGAATGGGCCTTACCCTATGTAGAGGATAAACATTACCATCAGGGGAATGAATTATCTCCACAGTTGACTTATCAAAGAGGTGGTCGTCAACAGTCTAGAAGAACACCTCAAAATTGGATTTTCGATAACACCTCTAGCGAGGAGGAAGAACTTGCACAGTCGTCTGATCAGGGCAGGGTGAGATTCAATCCACAAGCTAAATCTAACAAAGACTTGGGGGCCTTGTTAAGCTCTTTTTTAGGGCAGACTCAGAGGGGCAGCAGAGGGGGAGAACAGAGGGTCAGAGGCTGTGCACGGCAGAACCAAGTACAGCCATGGCCATCGTACTCACCACGCATAACCCGCAGTCGGTGCAGGACCCCACTGTGAACAGTATAGTGATACATCACCTAACTACTAGTTGACATCAAATAAATTGAGGGTCCTCAATAAAGGACTGGGTTAGGTCCCCACTGCCGTCATGACTCCTTTAAATGCAGAACGGAGTTCCATGAAACAATGAGAAAGATCAAGCTTAAAAATATTTTTGCTAAGAAGGAGTCGCACACGAAGCCCCAACGCAATACTCTTATAGTGCTGGATGGGATCTCCAAATTGGAACAACTTGATAGACAGGGCACGTATAACAACATGAGTCGTGACGATTGGGAGGCAGTAAAAAGATTACAAGACAACGACTCTATAACTATTAAATCTGCCGATAAAGGCGGAGCGATAGTTGTTTTGAACACTACTGACTATGAGGCTGAGGTTGTGAAACTGTTGGGAGTCTGTACGAATTATCAACCACTCCCGAGAGATCCAGTTAAAAATCTACAGGGATAATTTGCCTGTTGGTCAGTTTGTAAGATACCGTAGAAACTGTTCCACCGTAAATGCTTATACACAGCAATCTGAAGATCTTGGGGACAAACCGATACAGAGGGCATACCCCAAGAGGGTAGTCAACAGAGCGTGCAAAAGAGCCCATAAAACACCACGTGAGACCCTTTTGGAAAGGAATGTCAAAATGTCGGGTGAGTGATTGCCAGTCATCATGACTTTTGACCCCTTAGCTTAAAAAAATCGTCAAGCGATAAGGAAGCATTGGCCATTGCTGTCCATGGGTGACATTAAAATGCCGCGGCCCAGGTTCACATTTAAACAAGCATGCCATTTAAAAGACAAATTGGTATATACGCAACTGGTGCAAAAACTGAAAAATACTACCATGCCGGCTGGACACTACCCATGTGGGAGTTGTTCAATATGTGAATTGACTGAGAGGGTAGTACTGTACAGTTGAGGAGTGGTAAAACATGGCACTGAAACTAGAGGGAGGATGGACTCCGGTCGTGTCCTCTCCTTTGGGGTCCTGAGAGACTGTTGCGCAGAGAGAATCGGATTGGGGGAAATGTTGGAGTGCCCAGTCCTGCACAGAACGTTGGTTCCAATATGTGTACTTACACCGGGACACCCGCTCTCCTTCGTCATTGTAGCAGCTCCCTTGCGCCAGTGGGTCGTCACCTCCGTAATCTTAGATAATGCAATGCAGCTTCTAGTGATGTGCACTCTCCTTGGCATGTCCTCATGTAAACCGGGTGGTAATGTGTTGATGATTTTCTTTTTGCGGGATTGCTTCCTGTCACAACGTTAATCCGGGGCACTCAATCAGCTTGCGGTGATGTGGGTGAACTTAGTTGAGTGGAGGGTTGTCACCAGCGCAGTCTTGTTCCTGGAGCAAAGGATTTCTTCCGATCGACTCAGGTAAGGTTTGAAGCCACGTATCAATAAGGTAGTAGTTTCTATGTTCCGGCACCTTAAGCAGCAGGGCTGGCGAGGGCTAAACAGGGGTATTTTGGCAATTTCGATCCCCAGCCTACAGAGCTAAATTCTTGAGCTCCTCTAGGGTCACCATCTTGCTTGTGATGGTTGTTGACTGAAAGATTCCTGACTAGACTTATGGATATATGTCTGGAGGGCATCCAAATAATGTTTTAAAATTCACTATCTGGGATGGGACATGAGGTTCTTTCAAAAACAAGTAAATAAAAATAAATAAACTTGAACTAGTGACTTTGGTACCGCTGGTAATTTTTGATGTTGGATATGAAATGAGCATCTTTTTGGAGCAAACAGAACGATAAGTGCACATTCCAAGATGGTGCCCCTGTGTAATGTTGGTCCGGCAGGGCTTAGCAGAGTGATCACGTGGGGTATGCAGCGTGAGTGTGAGCGAGCATTCCCCTTTTGACGTTCCTGGTGCTGGTTCCATTTTGATGCCGGGATGAGATAACGCTCCTGAGATGCCCAATTGCGGTAAGAGTATGGACTCGGGGCTGCATGTGCTAGAAAGTTGTGGCAGTAACCCGATAGCTTTTGGAGTTACCTGGACCTGCTCCCTCGTTGAAACGGTGAGTGTGTTGTCAAATTGACTAGCGTTACGACACATGAAAGCCGGGTGGTGGTCTTGAAACCGCCATTGTAAGATTATAACATGGAATGCAGTTTGGCTAAAGTAAAATGTCCTGTGAGTGCTGAGGGTGTAAATATTGAAATACGGATATCCGAAGTGTATCAGAAGGTTGTTATGTATAGATGGTGACATGGACTAGCACCTTGAGTAAAGAATAAGTACGTGTATGAATGTGGTGGGATTCACATCTCCCAGAACAGGCAAGGGTGGTATGCCACAAGATTAGCAAATACATCGAGAATAGTTACAGGAGAGGTTTTTATAGATTGATTATCGTGAAACAAAGTAGCGAGGACACCATTAAAAATTAAACATGTCGCCACAAGTATTATAAAAGTAACAAAAGTGCTTTGAAGTAGGGGTATCTGTGACAAACACAGACCCTGTTGGCAAGGTGGAAGATGGTACGTGTGCCCTTGGCTTCCAACCGGTAAATACAGATCTATTATGAGCAGGGCTGTAATTTATTGTAGCTGTGGATATTGTATCTGGTTGGTCTTTTTAATTTAGAACTGTTGTTCTGTTTGTATGTCTGTTTATTAGCCAATCCGCATAACGAAGTGACTTGTCCAATGAGGCGACTATCAAACCTCGCGCCCTGACCAAATTGCCATGAAGAAGCATAGGCAATGAAACATGTTGGCCTAATTTGAAAGGTTTGCACCAGTCTGTACTTTTAATTTGAGCAAGCTCAGGGACGTGAATAAGGAGGGCTAAGCTAACTGTGAGTCTTATCTCAATTCTAATTGTGGGACACATTGTCCTGAATTCTTCACAGGTTTTTTCTGTTTGGAGATACACACTTTTACTCCTTCACACTTTCTGTCTTCTTACTGGACACAAATTCAGTTTTTTCAGTGAGTAAGCAACCGATGATGATATACGTGGGCATGTTGGTGAGAACCTGCCGGTAGCCTCCCTGGTGTTGTGTACATGAGGTGCTTTCCACTCTTTCACTTATTTTTGAAGTATCCTATACTTGCATATTGTGGATAAGGGTATATGTTTGTGGATTGTCTTGATAACAATCATTCTTTGAAATTAGAATATTTGGGGCATCTGTGACTGGCCGATAACTGGACAAGTTACCAGCTGCTGGATGGAGGTAGATATCCTCCTTAGAAATGCCTTTCCTCTGTACAAATTTCAGATTGCCCCTCCAGAAGCTAGGCCTTTGTTGTTTAAGTGATTGACGTGGAGGGTGACCTGGTTTCATTTCTCCCTCTAAAGCTCCTTGTTGTAACAAAGAAACTGCACCTGCCCTTTTATCTAAGTAGAGTCTACAGTTTTGATCAAAATATTGATCAAAATTGAGTTTTATCTTGTGGTTAATTCCTAAGTGCTACGTCCTTGATAAATGTCAGTACCTATTCTACACAACAGCTGTGTAATGGAGCATAAGGAAATGTCACCAATGACTTTGTATGTGTTTTTGCAATGTGATTGTTCCTGGTGCATCTTTATCTAGAAATATGTGATAACAAGAATCCCCACATAGACAAGCCAACAAGACTACAAAGACGTAAATCCCCACCAAACAAGGTGAGATGTCCTCATATCCCTTGGCATAACAAGCGTGCCAATCAAATCATCAAAATGGGGGGCTGCTTGTAAAGCTATCCACCATCCTGGCAAAAGGCAGGAAGTACTTCGGATACTACTAAGGTGGGCGGGGCCAAACAGGGAAGCATCCACGTGATTTCCAAATGTGCATACTCTTAGCAATTTAACGAATCAGCCATGGACTCTGCTCTCTCCTGGAGAGGACAAGAAAGAACCCACTGGTAATAGTCACTTATAGATTGTGCTCCAATACATTAATGATGCAGTCACCTCCATAAAAGATTTCAGATTTTTTTCAATATCGAATTGCCAAGACAACACACTTGCTTTGCCTACACCAAGCCCAGGAGTTAGGATCATATATCCTTTACAGAAGTGGAGCTTCAATAAGGACACCTGCTAAGTTTATATTTGTAACTGCTTCCTATTGAAATTTAAATTCTGAGAAATGAGCATCAGGGACAGAACGGCCTGAGGACCCAATCCCTTGGGACCAGAAAATAACTTAATGAGGAGGGGATCTGTGCGCCCCCCTACCTTTTCCGATTTCTGCCTGGAGGAACCCATACCCAGGGGCCCAGCCACATGTGAGGAGGAGGGGTGCCAGCTTCCCCCCCCTCCCAAGGCCTAATTTCAGCCCTGGGGACCCCATCCTCCTGGGCCAACCACAGTTCAATGGGGAAGGCCATTTTCAGCTCCAGAGACCCCATTCCTTTGGGCCTGACCATGTATCCTACGGTGGATTCTCAAGGCCCCTTTCGTCCCAGCCTACGTTCTTCTTCCTGCGGAAGCCGGCATTGCTCTTGCATGCAGGGAGCTGCTGGAAATGCAGCTCCCTGTATGAGAGAGCAACAGTTTCATCTCATTGCCTGCCTGCAAGTCTGCGAGATCAAACCTCTGCTTTCAACAAGCAGGAGCATTTTGACAACTCCTGCCTGCTGGAAGCTCTTGCTTGGTGGGAGCTGTCAGATGCTGCCAAGCAAAATCAAACAGCTATGTTCAGGGGGTGGGCACCCCCGCACATTGCAGGAGCCGGCCCAGAAGTTGGCCTTCCTGAGGGACATTAAAAGCTCCAGCAGGGGGACTGTGCTGCCCCATCTTTCTTTGTGCACTGGCCGTCCGCGGGGAGGTGGTGGTCCCTGAGGATGTATAAGACCCGAGAGGGAAACTGTGTGGTCCACCTCCCACTTACAAATTATATTTTGGCCCTTAAGATGTGGTGGTCCAAGGGTCATGGTGGTCCATGAGGCCCCACCCATTACTAACATCAGCCCCAGACAGGTGATGATACCCTGGGCCAGGGGGTCTGCGCAGGCTCCCACTTTAATGTTTATTGTAGCCCAGGGATATGGTGGTCCCCAGGACTTAGGCAGGTCCATGCGGTCCCCCTATTCATTTTCTGACTTACTACCCTGGGAAGGTGGTGGTTCCCAGGGCTTGGGAGGGTCCGTGCAGCGTACCTGCTATAAGATTAGCATCAGCCCTGGGGAAGTGGTGGTCCCCAGGGCATAAATAAGCCAGAGGGGGGACCCCATGTGTTCCACTCCTCATTTTTTAAAGGTAACATACCAATGGGACCTTCTTGAAAAACAAGCACAGGAGACCGCATTGTTTTCTTTATTTAGGGGATTATTTAAATATGCCCTGTTGCACCATATTTACAAAGGGACGCATCTAGGTAGATGCGTCACTTTCTAAACCCCTGCGCCACATTATACCTGGACCAGGTATAGTGTATGAAGGGGGCATTCCGAAGCAAGAATGGGTCATAGAAGTGATGCAGTGAAATCTATGAGATTTCATTGCACCACTTCAAGGACACAAATGCGTCAATATCTTACGCCTGCCTCATGACAGGTGCAAGACTGACGCAGGCACATTTAACATGGGACTTGCCCATGTGTAATGACCCATTGCTGGAGTTGCGTCACTTTTGTGACACACTCCAGCAATGCGTCATTTTTACGGCTACAGATACATGAGAAATACTAACATATCTGTAACTCCCTGCGACACGATGTGTCATATTGTATATATGACGTATCATTGGTGTCCCAAGGAGGGCTGTTTTCATGCAGCGATACATCACTTTTCATAAATGTGGCCCTTAGATTTTTCATGGCGATATTCTCATATTTTGCCATGAATTAAAAAATCATCTTATATGCTCTTGCAGGTTCCCTTTGGGACCCCAGCACCAGAACTAGAGAGCCAGGGTTTTCATATCCTGACTCCTTTTCTTTTTTTCTGCATTTGATTTTGGGACTTAGCTGAAGCTGACTTCCAAGATGGCAGCCAATACTTCCTGGTTGAAGTGTTGGCAGCCAATCATAGCTCTTAAGAGCTTTGTACAAGCTTGTTATTATTCGTGAAGTAGTCACAGCCACAGATATACAAATTAGTATTTCCTTCAATGTCTTGACAACTACTGAACTGATTTATACCGAATAACAGAATGCATGATCTGTGGAACAAAAATCAACCTTTCTGCCAAATTCCATGTAATTCTGTCCAGCGTTTCGGGCTGTAGTCATATTAAAACCCTTGTGGGAATTAGCATGGGAAAACACATTTTTGTTCCTGCCTTTGTTTTTGGCCCCTACTTGACAGATCGCCCCAAAACTTTCCAAGCACAAGACCTTACTGCACATTTTGTTGAGAAACTTTAATGAACATTCGTTAGACAACACCAAAGTTACTTATATTGTCATTGTAAAGATGCATGGTAAAGGCAATGCGTGGTAAAGGCTGCATGGTAATGTCATGCGTGGGAACGGCTTGCTTGGTTCTGCCATACATCCTAGTATAGAGGCATATAATATCAAGGAGAAACATTGGTAGACAGGCTGGTGCGTTTTCTAGCTCTTTTGTGTTCGATAGCACCACAATACTTGATAAAATAAACCTTCACCACATGCTGTTCAGTCCTGCCTTGATGTACTTAGAAACATGAAAATCTATATAGATAGCTTTCGTTATTTAATTTTGAACGGAAGGAAATTTTTGGGGCATTTCTCTTTGCATCTGTTGGCACGTGATCCTTTCAACGATGTCATTGTTAATGTGATATATCAGATTTGTGTCTGTTTAGCTTGCTGCAATGAAACATCACTCGTCACAAATAATTTCTGAAACATCTGGAAAAAAGCAAGGATATACAGAGCACTACCCCAAGTAAAGTGTTTCTAAGTGTTTCTCAAAAGATAACCTCTCAATGTCAAAATACTAATTATATTCCACCTACGGCTTTTCTTATTGTGATTCCTTTGAAATTTCAATTACTGATGTAAAGTACTGAAAAATCTATAGGGACAGCTATTTCCAGATATTTCATTTCAGTTGTATTTACCTCAGATGTATGGAGCAAATGCAGCATATATTTATTTTTCTAAATATTACAACTCAATTAAACAAAATGCAGCTTATTGAGAGACAAATTCCATCATTAATGAAATAATTTGAAATAGGTATTATCAAATCCAGTGAAACAATATGACTCATTATATGGTACGAAGACCAGACAGGACACAGTCATAAATACATTTCATTATTGCCCTATAGGAACGGAGCTCTAGGAGTTCATTTACTTTTGCATTACTGATGTTTTTACTTGTGTCTCTGTTGAAACGACTGTTAAAGGTCTGCTAAAATTGGAATTTTCTAAAGCAAAGACCCAAATCATATATATATATATATATACATGCATAAATGTATATATGTATATTATAAATATATCTATATATATATATATCTATCTATATATATATCCGGACAATACTGGCATGCTTCACGGCAACTAGGTTCTTCCAGGTATGGATACATCCCGAACCAGCCTCTCCCTTGGGGTGATCGGAGCAGTTGAGGTAATTTACCTCTCTTCGTGGCATTGTGCCCCTGCTCATTAGGTCGCCTTACTCGAGGGGCTGTGATGGTTTGAGGGGACCTAAGGAGCGACTTTGTGACTACAGGACTGAACATCGCGCCCTGCTGCCATTGTTCCCCGCTCCCAATTTCTTTCATCACATGGACTCTCCCCCATTACCCGATCTGTTTGAGCCGCACAGCTTGGGGGAGGAGCGGATGGACGTCATCTATACAAAACAGCAGGGGTACTTACCGGGACATTTCCGTCAGGTGCGTGGAGGATTTTCTGTATATATATATATATATATATATATATATATATATATATATATATATATATATATATATATATATATATTACCTACTGGCGGTCGCCAGTAGGTATATATAGTTAGGATTTTTTCTCTATGGGTTTTTTGAAAATTCTTTGTCTAATAACTTTGCCGTTTGTGGACGGAATTGGCTGAAATTTTCAGGAAAATGGCACATTTTGTTTCTGAGCAGCCTTTGAAAATTTGGGGGGGGTTCGTCAAGGGGGGGCCGAGAAAAAAGGGGGGTCCCAAAACGTGTTTTTAACATTGAGTTTTCCATAGGGCGGTTGGCCTCACTTTTAGCCCGAACGGCTGAATGGATTTGCACGAAACTTGGCAAAATTGTAGGGACTGGTAGCCCGATGTGCCTTTTGTAGGTCTCAATATATGTGCTCCAGTGGATTTTGAGAAATTAACGTTTAAAAAAAGATATATATCTGTAACAGCGGACCGGGCAGCGTCCCAGGACGCGTACTTTTCGCGCAACGGAGCTTTGTGAAGCGAAGCTGATTGGTTCTCTGGCGTCTGTCAACATTCCAAAAAGTCCGTAGCGGCCGCCATCTTGTCTCTCGGTAGGATCGAGAGACAAGAGGAGGCCAAAGCGAAGGGGCAAATGACCATAAGGGGGAATAGTAGATCCTCGCTGACCCCCTACGTTTGATGTGGAGGTTTTAAAAGGGCCCCGCGGGGCAAAAAAAAACCAAAATAATAATAATCGAACGGCTGAATGGATTTGCACGAAACTTGGCAAAATATTAGGGACTGGTAGCCCGATGTGCCTTTGCTAGGTCTCAATATATGTGCTCCAGTGGATTTTGAGAAATTAACGTTAAAAAAAAGATATATATCTGTAACAGCGCACCGCTTCGCGTACTTTTCGCGTTACGGAGCTTTGCGAAGCGAAGCTGATTGGCTCTCCGGTGTCTGTAAACATTCCAAACAGTACGTAGCGGCTGCCATCTTGTCTCTCGGTAGGATCGAGAGACAAGAGGAGGCCAAAGCGAAGGGGCAAATGACCATAAGGGGGCATAGTAGATCCTCGCTGACCCCCTAGGTTTGATGTGGAGGTTTTAAAAGGGCCCCGCGGGGCAAAAAAAAATAATAATAATAATAATCGAACGGCTGAATGGATTTGCACGAAACTTGGTAAAATATTAGGGACTGGTAGCCCGATGTGCCTTTGCTATGTCTCAATATATGTGCTTCAGTGCATTTTGAGAAATTAACGTTCAAAAACAAGATATATATCTGTAACAGCGCTCCGCTTCGCGGAGATAAAATTATATCTGTATTACCTAGCTGTTGCTAACACCAGTTAGCGACGGCTAGTAGGAGATAGCGACCATCTTGGGTCCCACTTTGCATGTGAGTGATATTTATCACTAATGACATGCAAAGTGGGCATGCCAAGATGTTAGCGACTGGAAACAGTCGCTAACATCGCTATCTCCTATTATCAACTTTTGGAAATATTCGAGATAAGCGCGAATATCTCCAAAAAGTAACAGCTGCCCTGAGCAGTTCTTAGCCATGTTATCCAATGGGAGGTGGATAACATGGCTAAGAGCATTAGCTCGGTAATGCATGAATATCGCTGAGTTTTCAGCGATATTAATGCATTGCGGTCGTTTTTTATCGTATTTGCGATAAACCTTGATAATAGCAAGGTTTATCTGCGATAATTTCTGACGGTAAAAAAATCTTTGCAATGCATCGTTAGGGATAAATATCGCTTAACTTTGGTAATATGCCCCAACGTCTGTTAACGTTCGATTCGAAGGAAATCAGGAAGTGTTGAAAAACATTGTCTGCGCCATCTTGTCTTTTTTCAAATGCCACACTTTTGTCGTGCACGGCAGCCATTTTAGATGCCTTGACCAGACCCACTCTGTGCACGCTGTCGATCCTTAGCATGGCTCCCCACCCTCGCAAGCATCTCACCCAGGCAGTGGTCACCCCCGCTCTCTGTCTTATGCATGGGTAATAAACCTCCCCCCATCTGCGCTGCTCTTCCCTGAGAATCACACCCTGTGCCCGCCCGACACCTCCCTTTCGCCCTATTCACTACCGCACCCTCTGACACTCCTTTTCCTCTGTGTCCGATTGTCCAGGCCGGTCCTAGGCTATCAGCTAGCCCTGCAGATGTAGTTTATGGCCACAGCTGTAAAGAATCACCCCTCTTCAAAGGAGTTATAGTAGATCAAGGCCCACACTCGATGAGATCCGTCACAGCAGAAGCGTTGCTATTATCTGAAAACCATCCTGTATTGTGATTGGGGAGGGGACCGAGCGTGAAGCGGAAGATTCCAGGGATGACTCTTTGTACATCAAAGTTTTTACAATTATGTGTCACATTAAAAATATATAGCACTCCGACAAAGTAGTAAGATTATAAAACTTTAATAATTTATAAATATATACAAGAAAACAAAAATAGTAATAACATATAAACATTTTTAGGGAAAAACAACGAAGTAGCGGTCGGCTGTGCGAATAGTCCCAACGCAGCACAACGTCCAGATTTCCGGCGGGGGGTGGGTCATCAGTAGCAAACTGTTGTGCGAATAGTTCCAAGGCAGCAGAACGCGCCGAAATCTAGATGACACGAAAGTGATGTCTAGTAAGTTGCCACCCAGCAAATAACGGCGTGGGGCGTCGCGGGGGGTGGGTCATCAGTAGCAAACTGTTGTGCGAATAGTTCCAAGGCAGCAGAACGATGGCACCAAGGTGATGTCCAGTAAGTTGCCGCACTGGTTTTGGTATCCTACAATGCTGCTCCGAATAACGGCGTGGGGCGCCCCGGGGGAGGCGGCGTGAACGGGCCTCTCCAGGTGGAGTCTCATCTGTTTTAGTGGGGCGCCCCTTTACCGTTTCAGTTGCCATTCCGTCCGCTTTTGGTCCACTGTGTCAAAATCCGCCATTCAGCTGAGTTGCGCCCACTCTTGCGGTGCAGCGATAGGCGGCTGCCACAGGACTCTCAAAATGGCGGCAGGCTCTTTCCTTTTTGGGCGTGGTCCACTGAAATGGCCCTGGGACACCTTGGAAATCGGACGCTTGTCTGCTAGGTCTTGGACCCCATTCTCGAAAGCGTCCCCTCCGCCTTGAGAATTCATCAAAAGTTTTGGGGGCCCCGACTCCTGCAGGCTTCTGGTGGGGAGCGGCTGCCATGATTGCTCGCGGAATGACCACGACGGAGCTACGAGATGGTGGTGCTCTCATGCTGACGCCAGTTTAGTCTGAAACATCCAGAAACAAGGTGGGGCTTTCATCGTTTGGGGAAAAAAAAAGTTTTCATCCAATGAAAAGTGTTGTTTTTAGGTCATATGATCAAGCCTTCCATCATTAGGAAACCAAAAGTAAAATGAACCAATGAAAAGTTTTATAAACAAGTCACATGACCTGTTATGCGGCATAGGGTATAAAATGCGGAGAAAATACGTTGGCACGTGAGGCGGCGTCAGTAGCGGACTGATGTGCGAATAGGCCGAAGGCAATACAACGCGCCAAGATCCGGATGGCACCGAGGTGGTGTCCAGCAAGTTGCAGCACTGGTGTGGCCATCCTACAATGCTGAAAGTCGGCGTGGGGCGCCCCGTTGGCCTGTGAGTTTGCGTCAGTAGTGGACCGATGTGCGAATAGGCCGAAGGCAGCACAACGCGCCAAGATCCGGATGGCACCGAGGTGGTGTCTAGTAAGTTGTCGCACTTCTGTGGCCATCCTACAATGTTGAAAGTCGGCGTGGGGCGCCCCGTTGGCCTGTGAGATGGCGTCAGTAGCGGACCGATGTGCGAATGGGGCCAAAGGCAGCGCAACAATATTTTCTGACTGACACCACAAGGCGCTGAGATGCCAAGATCCGGATGGCACCGAGGTGATGTCTAAGTTGCGGACTGATGTGCGAATGGGGCCAAAGGCAGCGTAACAATATTTTTTGTATGGAAGATACCACTAGGCGTTGAGATGCCAAGATTCGGATGGCACTGAGGTGATGTCTAGCAAGTTGCTGTACTGGTGTGGTCATCCTACAATGCTGAAACTCGGCGTGGGTCGCCCCATTAGCCTGTGAGATGGCGTCAGTAGCGGACCGATGTGCGAATAGGCCGAAGGCAGCACAACGCGCCAAGATCCGGATGTCACCGTGGTGGTTTCATAGTTGAGAGGCACTTCATCTGCAGTGGGGCGCCGAGATCCGGATGGCACCGAGGTGATGTCTAGCAAGTTGCTGTACTGGTGTGGTCATCCTACAATGCTGAAACTCGGCGTGGGTCGCCCCATTAGCCTGTGAGATGGCGTCAGTAGCGGACCGATGTGCGAATAGGCCGAAGGCAGCACAACGCGCCAAGATCTGGATGTCACCGTGGTGGTTTCATAGTTGAGAGGCACTTCATCTGCAGTGGGGCGCCGAGATCCGGATGGCACCGAGGTGATGTCTAGCAAGTTGCTGTACTGGTGTGGTTATTCTACAATGCTGAAAGTCGGCGTGGGGCGCCCCATTAGCCTGTGAGATGGCGTCAGTAGCGGACTGATGTGCGAATGGGGCCAAGGGCAGCGCAATAATATTTTCTGAAGAGAAGACACCAAAAGGTGCTGACATTCCAAGATCCGGATGGCACCGAGGTGGTGTCTAAGTTGCGGACTGATGTGCGAATGGGGCCAAAGGCAGCGTAACAATATTTTTTGTATGGAAGATACCACTAGGCGTTGAGATGCCAAGATTCGGATGGCACTGAGGTGATGTCTAGCAAGTTGCTGTACTGGTGTGGTCATCCTACAATGCTGAAACTCGGCGTGGGTCGCCCCATTAGCCTGTGAGATGGCGTCAGTAGCGGACCGATGTGCGAATAGGCCGAAGGCAGCACAACGCGCCAAGATCCGGATGTCACCGTGGTGGTTTCATAGTTGAGAGGCACTTCATCTGCAGTGGGGCGCCGAGATCCGGATGGCACCGAGGTGATGTCTAGCAAGTTGCTGTACTGGTGTGGTCATCCTACAATGCTGAAACTCGGCGTGGGTCACCCCATTAGCCTGTGAGATGGCGTCAGTAGCGGACCGATGTGCGAATAGGCCGAAGGCAGCACAACGCGCCAAGATCCGGATGTCACCGTGGTGGTTTCATAGTTGAGAGGCACTTCATCTGCAGTGGGGCGCCGAGATCCGGATGGCACCGAGGTGATGTCTAGCAAGTTGCTGTACTGGTGTGGTTATTCTACAATGCTGAAAGTCGGCGTGGGGCGCCCCATTAGCCTGTGAGATGGCGTCAGTAGCGGACTGATGTGCGAATGGGGCCAAAGGCAGCGCAATAATATTTTCTGAAGAGAAGACACCAAAAGGTGCTGACATTCCAAGATCCGGATGGCACCGAGGTGGTGTCTAGCAAGCTATGCAGTTGAGTTGTGTGCGCACTTGCGGCGAATAGGTCGAAGGCAGCATAACAATGTTTTCTGAATAGGAGACACCACAAGGCGTTGAGATTCGGTTACCACCGAGGTGATGTCTAGCAAGTTGCCGCACTGGTGTGGCCATCCTACAATACTGCTCCGAATAACGGCGTGGGGTGCCCGAAGGGGGGGGGAGCCGGCGTGAATGGGCCTTCCTAGGTGGAGGCTCGTCTGCTGTAGTGGGGCGCCCCTTTACCGTTTCAGTTGCCATTCAGCTGAGTTTCGGCTGCTCTTGATGCTACAGCGACAGGCGGCTGCAAGAGGACTCTCAAAATGGCGGCCTGTTCTTTGGATTTGGGCCTGGTCCACTAAAATGGCCCTGGGACACCTTAGAACTCGGACGCTCGATTTTTTTTTCCTTTCCTGTACATGCAAAAAAAGGTAAATGCCCGGTACGTTACACGCTTCATCTGCCACGATGAACTCTCCAGAGGAACCGAAAAAAAATATAGTTGTGGTAACTATACCATGCATCGTCATATGGAGAGGTGGCACCAATTAATTATAGTGCTGCATAAAAGAGAGATTTGGAGGAGAACCCCTGACCTGCTAGTACATTCATCAAAGAAGTGGCACTGAGAGCTTCAGAGGCAAGGGAAACGGTCCCAAATATTTAGAAGAACTTTGGAAAGATTAAAATGACTGGTTTAGATTATGGCAAATTAATTTCATGTGGACAGATGAGTGTTACTCTAATAAATACAGCATATGAACATCATCATAGTCGATGGTTGGTAGAGACATTTTGACTATATCCTGGACCTGCCCGTCCTCGCCCAAAATGGCGCCGGAATAAATGGGACTCGTAACTCCTTGTTGTGTACTGGTTGCAGAACCTTGAAATCACGAGATACGTATGCAGTTTTGAAGCACATGGCGGGCGGGGACGAGAATTGATTGAATATTTCGACATCCCTATTGATATTAAGTTCTGATGTGTTATTGATTACTGTACTGTTGAAAGTTCGAATTAACGTCACCCATGGTACTTGCCCGCAAATGTATATCTAGATAATTTTATTGTAACTGGCCCTGTCGTATTTTAATTATAAAATGTACGTCCACCGATTCCGTAACTGTTAGACACCTTAGTTCTTGCAACCTAATGGCTCGCCCGTTACGTTCCTCTACAGTGTAAATGTCTATTCATCATATACGATTACAGTTTGCTCTGTGGCAGGCCCACGTGGTTATAGGCTCGTATTTGTATAATGAAATTTTCACAATAAAGGTTTTTAAAAGAAAACATGGTAGTAGTATATACATTGGTAAAGTTTTTAATAATAGTGACTGTTTTAGAATCATTAAAAGGCAAGTGAAATAAAGCAGACCAATTACATGAAGGGTAAAAGGTATAATACGAAGGAACGCAGTAAAGATAAATGGTCAAGGGCTGTTGTGTTTTCTATTCCTGCAACATAAAGTGATCGATAAGAATCTCATATTCAGGCTTATCGGCGACTAAGACAGCAGGTCGACCCTCTTTTGCTCAACGGCTCCGTCATGGGACGAAGAAACGCTCTTTTTCTCGAAAAAAGAATATATTTTACTTGCAGGACAGTTGTAAAATTTCCGGGAAAGTACATTAGCCTGGAACATTATAACATATATTTAAGAAAAAATAATGTTCGGAAGTAATGAAAAGCGTAATTTTTAGGTCATATGACCAAGCCTTTCATCATTACAATAAGAAAAGTAAAATGAACCAATGAAAAGTTTTATTAACAAGTCACATGACTTGTTATGCTTACGTTACGCGCTGCGCGCCCCGGATGACTTCCGGATGCGCTAACGCGGCGCGTCATATGACGCATTACGCGACAACGCAGGTACAGAATATAGTCAAAATGTCTCCACCAACCAGCGGTCGGAACACAACCCCTTTCAGCAGGCTAAATAGTTCTGTTAAATGACAACAGAAGGGACAGGCAACAAGAACCATCAGTCAAAGAGGGGAGGGCTAGTTCTTCTCTACTGGGTTACATTGGGGCGCTACCGGAACTGATCGAATTGGTAGTCTACAGTGTTTCTGGATGTTTCAGACTGAAGCTGGGGTTAGCATGAGAGCAGCACCATTTCGTAGCTCCGTCGTGGTCATTCCGCAACCAATCATGGCAGCCGTTCTTTATCGTTATTTTGGGCGGGGTGGGTGGCGGAGCCGAGCTGTTTTGCAGCCATCATTGTGTGGAGTTCAGTTCATCTCACTAGTTTTGTATTTGTCATGAGGGGTTGTTCCTAATGTTTCTATTTTAGCGAGGTCAAAAAGAAATCCCATTAGTGGCCTACTGATTTTGCTCGATTCCTTTTCTTTTTTTTTACACGATTTTTCGTTATCTGCAAAGACTAAACAGAGTATTGCGACTCTGTGTTTGTTTGTAAATAGAGAATGAACCAAAGAGAACTAATTCTAAAACAGTAAATACTTGGATAACAATCAATCAAATGGAGAGAGAAGCAGGCACGACGGATTACAATGGGGGCAAAGGCCTGCGTTAACTACCTTTCACTATCTGCAAAGAGAGAGTACTCCTAATAGAAATGAGGGGGGGGGGGGCACCATTCAAAGCAGATCAGTGTGCATAAACACGAAAATGTTTTCACTTACCACGTACTTGACATTCGACAGCTTATGATATTTGCTATTAAAAAACCATTGAAATTCACTGAAAAAACCATAGGTTATAGACCATATATAGTTAGGAATTAGCATTTACAAAACCTTGAAAATTCACTGAAAAAACCATAGGTTATAGACCATATATAGTTAGGAATTAGCATTTAAAAAACCTTATTTTACTCACACAAAACCATTGAAATTCCATATATAGTTAGTTGCACTAACTATATATCGCGCACCCGCAATCCACTGCTGATCATGTCACATATTACATCATTCATGACATGGTCAGTGACATCACTGATGACATCACTGATGACATCTCAAATGACATCACTGATGACATCACTGATGACATCTCAAATGACATCACTGATGACATCACTGATGACATCTCAAATGACATCACTGATGACATCACTGATGACATCATCCAGTGACTGTGTGTTTCTGTAAAGTTTAAATATGTTTGATATATTGAAGAATGAGTGGATGTATAAGTGTCTGGATGAAGGATTTAGTAGGTGCGTGACTGACTGTGAGTGAGTGAATAAATGTGTCGTACTAAATGCATGGGTTAGTGACTAAACAGTCTGAATGTGTGCATCAGTATGTCTGTTGTGATGTAAACTGCTGCATGTGTTGATCATTAGCTATACGAGAGGCTATATGTGTTATTGATTGGTTGCCCAAGTATTTGTATGGGAGATTGAGTTTGTGTGGGGGTGGCTGGGAGGTGTGTGACTCTGTGCATAGATGTGTCAGCAGTTGATTCACTAGGTGTATGAGTTCAAGAGTGCATGTGGAAACAGCTACATGGGCAGTTGACTGTGTGCATGAGTGTATTGATGAGTGAATGGATATCTCAATGCTACATGTCATAGTAAGTACATATGTAAAACACAGTACATGTGAGAGTTGGCATATATAATTAACTGTGCATGAGAGCCACTGAATGTGTGAGTGGCTGTATGGATCATTGTGAACTTGTATCAGGGATTGTGTAAGAGAGTAAATATGTGTTAGTATATGCTTGAATAAGTAAGGTGTGTATAACTGTATAGTTAAGGAAATGGAGGTGAGATTGTTTCTTTGCATGACTGACTAGGTGTGTGAGTAACTCCATGGATGAGTGACAGTGTGTGAGTGTCTGTATACACTGAGTGTATCTAAGGTTATATTAGAGTCTGAAGAGGTTTATGGTATTAGCACAAGAATGATGTCAAATGAGATGTCATCAGTGATGTCATCAGTGATGTCATTTGAGATGTCATCAGTGATGTCATCAGTGATGTCACTGACCATGTCATGAATGATGTAATATGTGACATGATCAGCAGTGGATTGCGGGTGCGCGATATATAGTTAGTGCAACTAACTATATATGGAATTTCAATGGTTTTGTGTGAGTAAAATAAGGTTTTTTAAATGCTAATTCCTAACTATATATGGTCTATAACCTATGGTTTTTTCAGTGAATTTTCAAGGTTTTGTAAATGCTAATTCCTAACTATATATGGTCTATAACCTATGGTTTTTTCAGTGAATATATATATATATATATATATATATATATATATATATATATATATATATATATTCACTGAAAAAACCATAGGTTTGACACCAGAAGTAAAGTGGTAGTGTGTGTATAGCTGTTTATGCAAATAAATGGATGTTCAATAGTTTATTTGCATGTGTGAGTATGTGTGTGAATAACTTTTGGATGATTGTCAGTGTGTAACAGGATGTGTAGGTGTATCACTACAATGATAAGTGAATATATGTATGAGTGACTATATAGAACTGTTGGTGAATTAGTGCATGTGTATATAGATGGTGGAATTATTGAATTGGTTGTTGTAACTGGTATGGGTATCTCCATTTTTTTGAACATTTTAGTTTCTATTTTTGAATATGCGTTTCAAGGGTTAGATTACAGTGAAAGGAGGTCTGTCACTGTGTCACAAGGATGGTGTCATCAGTGATGTCATGAGTGATGTAATATGTGACGTCATCAGCAGTGCATTACACGCGCAAGTTATAGTGAGTCCAACTAACTATAACGTGGAATTTCATTGGTTTTATATCAGTAAAATTTCCAGCTAACTATAACTGGTGTCAAACCTATGGTTTTTTCAGTGAATTTCATAGGTTTTGTAAATGCTACTTCCTAACTATAACGTGTGTAAAACCTATGGTTTTTTCAGTGAATTTCATAGGTTTTTAAAATGCTAATTCAGAAATATCTCGTGTATACAACCTATACTTTTGTCAATAAAGTTCTGGCAATATTTTTTTCAGAAACAAGCCGTTTTCTTCACTGTTCAAGTTGCATAGAGACTCTTTGTAAAGCGATACAGAATTAGAAAGTCTGTACCTTGCTTTTTTTTCAACGCATTAAAATTTGCCTGTAAATAAAAATAGCCTTTCTAAACTTTCGTGCACGACCCGGTGTGCGCACTCTCGGCAACAGTTCTCAATAAAATGGATAGCGCATTTCCAGGCTTTCGTGCACGACCGACTGCGCGCACCTGCCTATATATTTCGTGAAAACTTTGCAATCTGAACTTATTGAATTTCTTCATAGACCCATCAAAGAACTTATAATACGTCAAAGACACTAAACCTAGGCTTCTTTTTTAATATTATGAAAATTTTCATTAAATGGAGCCGAATGTCTTTTTAAACTTTCGTGTGTGACCGAATGTACACACCTTGGTATTTTAAAAAAAAATATAAAAGGTTTTATACTTTAACAATTGTATGCTTGAATCGAGCTCAGAAGATATATTAAAGCCGGATATGTTTGGATTTACTCCTTTTCACGTTTTGAAACTTCGCTGAATTAGACCGCTACTTCCAAATGGCGTACGTGACCAGATACTATCACCGCGTACACGTCCTGAGACGCGCATGTGAAGTCATGTGACTTGAAAACAACACTTCCAATTGGTTCTTAGTAGTTTCTATTCTGCAATTTACATGGAGGACTCCACCCACTCCTCTCACTATCTTTTCTACTCTCAAAAGAGAACAACGTTCAACACCCTTCGGAAGACTTTGCTGAAATGGCTGCCGCCCCGCATTCATCTTCCGAATCTGAAGGAAATGGGCGACTACCTTTAAAAAGAAAAAAGGAATCTTTTATTTGGCAATTTTTCACTTATCCTGAAGAACAAAAGAAAGTGAATGCGTCAAAAGTTACCTGCACGATATGCAATTCGGTTCTCTCAAGAGGAAATCCAAGAAAAAAATATTCCTTTTCCATACATACCATGGTGCGGCATGTCAAACAAGTGCACCCTGTGGAATTTGCACAGGCATCGACAAGAGCCCTGGCCACGCTATTACCATCAGAGGTGGCCAGCACATCTTCTGGTGGAGGACCTGTATCACCATCGAGTGCTGTGATGGACTTGAGACCATATCTTGCAAAGGTGCACATGAAATGCAACGAGTGTGGAGAAATTCTTCTGTACGGAGAGCAGAGCCTCATTCTTACTAAACTAAAAATTGAGAGTCATAAATGCCCCGAGAAAAGATAAATTTCTTCATTTCATTTTGATCCAGTGTCACACATGAAAATGTTGTTGCAAGTTTAAAAAATCAAAAACAACATAACACTTGTTTTAAAAAAAAAAAAAAAAAAAGTTCTTTTCAGAACTAACTCATTCTACCAAAAAGAGCTCCAGGAGCATATTATAAAGGGGGTTTATCTCCGCTTTTTTGGCTTTCGTATATATCTGTAACAGCGCACCGCTTCGCGTACTTTTCGCGTTACGGAGCTTTGCGAAGCGAAGCTGATTGGCTCTCCGGTGTCTGTAAACATTCCAAACAGTACGTAGCGGCTGCCATCTTGTCTCTCGGTAGGATCGAGAGACAAGAGGAGGCCAAAGCGAAGGGGCAAATGACCATAAGGGGGCATAGTAGATCCTCGCTGACCCCCTAGGTTTGATGTGGAGGTTTTAAAAGGGCCCCGCGGGGCAAAAAAAAATAATAATAATAATAATCGAACGGCTGAATGGATTTGCACGAAACTTGGTAAAATATTAGGGACTGGTAGCCCGATGTGCCTTTGCTATGTCTCAATATATGTGCTTCAGTGCATTTTGAGAAATTAACGTTCAAAAACAAGATATATATCTGTAACAGCGCTCCGCTTCGCGGAGATAAAATTATATCTGTATTACCTAGCTGTTGCTAACACCAGTTAGCGACGGCTAGTAGGAGATAGCGACCATCTTGGGTCCCACTTTGCATGTGAGTGATATTTATCACTAATGACATGCAAAGTGGGCATGCCAAGATGTTAGCGACTGGAAACAGTCGCTAACATCGCTATCTCCTATTATCAACTTTTGGAAATATTCGAGATAAGCGCGAATATCTCCAAAAAGTAACAGCTGCCCTGAGCAGTTCTTAGCCATGTTATCCAATGGGAGGTGGATAACATGGCTAAGAGCATTAGCTCGGTAATGCATGAATATCGCTGAGTTTTCAGCGATATTAATGCATTGCGGTCGTTTTTTATCGTATTTGCGATAAACCTTGATAATAGCAAGGTTTATCTGCGATAATTTCTGACGGTAAAAAAATCTTTGCAATGCATCGTTAGGGATAAATATCGCTTAACTTTGGTAATATGCCCCAACGTCTGTTAACGTTCGATTCGAAGGAAATCAGGAAGTGTTGAAAAACATTGTCTGCGCCATCTTGTCTTTTTTCAAATGCCACACTTTTGTCGTGCACGGCAGCCATTTTAGATGCCTTGACCAGACCCACTCTGTGCACGCTGTCGATCCTTAGCATGACTCCCCACCCTCGCAAGCATCTCACCCAGGCAGTGGTCACCCCCGCTCTCTGTCTTATGCATGGGTAATAAACCTCCCCCCATCTGCGCTGCTCTTCCCTGAGAATCACACCCTGTGCCCGCCCGACACCTCCCTTTCGCCCTATTCACTACCGCACCCTCTGACACTCCTTTTCCTCTGTGTCCGATTGTCCAGGCCGGTCCTAGGCTATCAGCTAGCCCTGCAGATGTAGTTTATGGCCACAGCTGTAAAGAATCACCCCTCTTCAAAGGAGTTATAGTAGATCAAGGCCCACACTCGATGAGATCCGTCACAGCAGAAGCGTTGCTATTATCTGAAAACCATCCTGTATTGTGATTGGGGAGGGGACCGAGCGTGAAGCGGAAGATTCCAGGGATGACTCTTTGTACATCAAAGTTTTTACAATTATGTGTCACATTAAAAATATATAGCACTCCGACAAAGTAGTAAGATTATAAAACTTTAATAATTTATAAATATATACAAGAAAACAAAAATAGTAATAACATATAAACATTTTTAGGGAAAAACAACGAAGTAGCGGTCGGCTGTGCGAATAGTCCCAACGCAGCACAACGTCCAGATTTCCGGCGGGGGGTGGGTCATCAGTAGCAAACTGTTGTGCGAATAGTTCCAAGGCAGCAGAACGCGCCGAAATCTAGATGACACGAAAGTGATGTCTAGTAAGTTGCCACCCAGCAAATAACGGCGTGGGGCGTCGCGGGGGGTGGGTCATCAGTAGCAAACTGTTGTGCGAATAGTTCCAAGGCAGCAGAACGATGGCACCAAGGTGATGTCCAGTAAGTTGCCGCACTGGTTTTGGTATCCTACAATGCTGCTCCGAATAACGGCGTGGGGCGCCCCGGGGGAGGCGGCGTGAACGGGCCTCTCCAGGTGGAGTCTCATCTGTTTTAGTGGGGCGCCCCTTTACCGTTTCAGTTGCCATTCCGTCCGCTTTTGGTCCACTGTGTCAAAATCCGCCATTCAGCTGAGTTGCGCCCACTCTTGCGGTGCAGCGATAGGCGGCTGCCACAGGACTCTCAAAATGGCGGCAGGCTCTTTCCTTTTTGGGCGTGGTCCACTGAAATGGCCCTGGGACACCTTGGAAATCGGACGCTTGTCTGCTAGGTCTTGGACCCCATTCTCGAAAGCGTCCCCTCCGCCTTGAGAATTCATCAAAAGTTTTGGGGGCCCCGACTCCTGCAGGCTTCTGGTGGGGAGCGGCTGCCATGATTGCTCGCGGAATGACCACGACGGAGCTACGAGATGGTGGTGCTCTCATGCTGACGCCAGTTTAGTCTGAAACATCCAGAAACAAGGTGGGGCTTTCATCGTTTGGGGGAAAAAAAAAGTTTTCATCCAATGAAAAGTGTTGTTTTTAGGTCATATGATCAAGCCTTCCATCATTAGGAAACCAAAAGTAAAATGAACCAATGAAAAGTTTTATAAACAAGTCACATGACCTGTTATGCGGCATAGGGTATAAAATGCGGAGAAAATACGTTGGCACGTGAGGCGGCGTCAGTAGCGGACTGATGTGCGAATAGGCCGAAGGCAATACAACGCGCCAAGATCCGGATGGCACCGAGGTGGTGTCCAGCAAGTTGCAGCACTGGTGTGGCCATCCTACAATGCTGAAAGTCGGCGTGGGGCGCCCCGTTGGCCTGTGAGTTTGCGTCAGTAGTGGACCGATGTGCGAATAGGCCGAAGGCAGCACAACGCGCCAAGATCCGGATGGCACCGAGGTGGTGTCTAGTAAGTTGTCGCACTTCTGTGGCCATCCTACAATGTTGAAAGTCGGCGTGGGGCGCCCCGTTGGCCTGTGAGATGGCGTCAGTAGCGGACCGATGTGCGAATGGGGCCAAAGGCAGCGCAACAATATTTTCTGACTGACACCACAAGGCGCTGAGATGCCAAGATCCGGATGGCACCGAGGTGATGTCTAAGTTGCGGACTGATGTGCGAATGGGGCCAAAGGCAGCGTAACAATATTTTTTGTATGGAAGATACCACTAGGCGTTGAGATGCCAAGATTCGGATGGCACTGAGGTGATGTCTAGCAAGTTGCTGTACTGGTGTGGTCATCCTACAATGCTGAAACTCGGCGTGGGTCGCCCCATTAGCCTGTGAGATGGCGTCAGTAGCGGACCGATGTGCGAATAGGCCGAAGGCAGCACAACGCGCCAAGATCCGGATGTCACCGTGGTGGTTTCATAGTTGAGAGGCACTTCATCTGCAGTGGGGCGCCGAGATCCGGATGGCACCGAGGTGATGTCTAGCAAGTTGCTGTACTGGTGTGGTCATCCTACAATGCTGAAACTCGGCGTGGGTCGCCCCATTAGCCTGTGAGATGGCGTCAGTAGCGGACCGATGTGCGAATAGGCCGAAGGCAGCACAACGCGCCAAGATCTGGATGTCACCGTGGTGGTTTCATAGTTGAGAGGCACTTCATCTGCAGTGGGGCGCCGAGATCCGGATGGCACCGAGGTGATGTCTAGCAAGTTGCTGTACTGGTGTGGTTATTCTACAATGCTGAAAGTCGGCGTGGGGCGCCCCATTAGCCTGTGAGATGGCGTCAGTAGCGGACTGATGTGCGAATGGGGCCAAAGGCAGCGCAATAATATTTTCTGAAGAGAAGACACCAAAAGGTGCTGACATTCCAAGATCCGGATGGCACCGAGGTGGTGTCTAAGTTGCGGACTGATGTGCGAATGGGGCCAAAGGCAGCGTAACAATATTTTTTGTATGGAAGATACCACTAGGCGTTGAGATGCCAAGATTCGGATGGCACTGAGGTGATGTCTAGCAAGTTGCTGTACTGGTGTGGTCATCCTACAATGCTGAAACTCGGCGTGGGTCGCCCCATTAGCCTGTGAGATGGCGTCAGTAGCGGACCGATGTGCGAATAGGCCGAAGGCAGCACAACGCGCCAAGATCCGGATGTCACCGTGGTGGTTTCATAGTTGAGAGGCACTTCATCTGCAGTGGGGCGCCGAGATCCGGATGGCACCGAGGTGATGTCTAGCAAGTTGCTGTACTGGTGTGGTCATCCTACAATGCTGAAACTCGGCGTGGGTCGCCCCATTAGCCTGTGAGATGGCGTCAGTAGCGGACCGATGTGCGAATAGGCCGAAGGCAGCACAACGCGCCAAGATCCGGATGTCACCGTGGTGGTTTCATAGTTGAGAGGCACTTCATCTGCAGTGGGGCGCCGAGATCCGGATGGCACCGAGGTGATGTCTAGCAAGTTGCTGTACTGGTGTGGTTATTCTACAATGCTGAAAGTCGGCGTGGGGCGCCCCATTAGCCTGTGAGATGGCGTCAGTAGCGGACTGATGTGCGAATGGGGCCAAAGGCAGCGCAATAATATTTTCTGAAGAGAAGACACCAAAAGGTGCTGACATTCCAAGATCCGGATGGCACCGAGGTGGTGTCTAGCAAGCTATGCAGTTGAGTTGTGTGCGCACTTGCGGCGAATAGGTCGAAGGCAGCATAACAATGTTTTCTGAATAGGAGACACCACAAGGCGTTGAGATTCGGTTACCACCGAGGTGATGTCTAGCAAGTTGCCGCACTGGTGTGGCCATCCTACAATACTGCTCCGAATAACGGCGTGGGGTGCCCGAAGGGGGGGGGAGCCGGCGTGAATGGGCCTTCCTAGGTGGAGGCTCGTCTGCTGTAGTGGGGCGCCCCTTTACCGTTTCAGTTGCCATTCAGCTGAGTTTCGGCTGCTCTTGATGCTACAGCGACAGGCGGCTGCAAGAGGACTCTCAAAATGGCGGCCTGTTCTTTGGATTTGGGCCTGGTCCACTAAAATGGCCCTGGGACACCTTAGAACTCGGACGCTCGATTTTTTTTTCCTTTCCTGTACATGCAAAAAAAGGTAAATGCCCGGTACGTTACACGCTTCATCTGCCACGATGAACTCTCCAGAGGAACCGAAAAAAAATATAGTTGTGGTAACTATACCATGCATCGTCATATGGAGAGGTGGCACCAATTAATTATAGTGCTGCATAAAAGAGAGATTTGGAGGAGAACCCCTGACCTGCTAGTACATTCATCAAAGAAGTGGCACTGAGAGCTTCAGAGGCAAGGGAAACGGTCCCAAATATTTAGAAGAACTTTGGAAAGATTAAAATGACTGGTTTAGATTATGGCAAATTAATTTCATGTGGACAGATGAGTGTTACTCTAATAAATACAGCATATGAACATCATCATAGTCGATGGTTGGTAGAGACATTTTGACTATATCCTGGACCTGCCCGTCCTCGCCCAAAATGGCGCCGGAATAAATGGGACTCGTAACTCCTTGTTGTGTACTGGTTGCAGAACCTTGAAATCACGAGATACGTATGCAGTTTTGAAGCACATGGCGGGCGGGGACGAGAATTGATTGAATATTTCGACATCCCTATTGATATTAAGTTCTGATGTGTTATTGATTACTGTACTGTTGAAAGTTCGAATTAACGTCACCCATGGTACTTGCCCGCAAATGTATATCTAGATAATTTTATTGTAACTGGCCCTGTCGTATTTTAATTATAAAATGTACGTCCACCGATTCCGTAACTGTTAGACACCTTAGTTCTTGCAACCTAATGGCTCGCCCGTTACGTTCCTCTACAGTGTAAATGTCTATTCATCATATACGATTACAGTTTGCTCTGTGGCAGGCCCACGTGGTTATAGGCTCGTATTTGTATAATGAAATTTTCACAATAAAGGTTTTTAAAAGAAAACATGGTAGTAGTATATACATTGGTAAAGTTTTTAATAATAGTGACTGTTTTAGAATCATTAAAAGGCAAGTGAAATAAAGCAGACCAATTACATGAAGGGTAAAAGGTATAATACGAAGGAACGCAGTAAAGATAAATGGTCAAGGGCTGTTGTGTTTTCTATTCCTGCAACATAAAGTGATCGATAAGAATCTCATATTCAGGCTTATCGGCGACTAAGACAGCAGGTCGACCCTCTTTTGCTCAACGGCTCCGTCATGGGACGAAGAAACGCTCTTTTTCTCGAAAAAAGAATATATTTTACTTGCAGGACAGTTGTAAAATTTCCGGGAAAGTACATTAGCCTGGAACATTATAACATATATTTAAGAAAAAATAATGTTCGGAAGTAATGAAAAGCGTAATTTTTAGGTCATATGACCAAGCCTTTCATCATTACAATAAGAAAAGTAAAATGAACCAATGAAAAGTTTTATTAACAAGTCACATGACTTGTTATGCTTACGTTACGCGCTGCGCGCCCCGGATGACTTCCGGATGCGCTAACGCGGCGCGTCATATGACGCATTACGCGACAACGCAGGTACAGAATATAGTCAAAATGTCTCCACCAACCAGCGGTCGGAACACAACCCCTTTCAGCAGGCTAAATAGTTCTGTTAAATGACAACAGAAGGGACAGGCAACAAGAACCATCAGTCAAAGAGGGGAGGGCTAGTTCTTCTCTACCGGGTTACATTGGGGCGCTACCGGAACTGATCGAATTGGTAGTCTACAGTGTTTCTGGATGTTTCAGACTGAAGCTGGGGTTAGCATGAGAGCAGCACCATTTCGTAGCTCCGTCGTGGTCATTCCGCAACCAATCATGGCAGCCGTTCTTTATCGTTATTTTGGGCGGGGTGGGTGGCGGAGCCGAGCTGTTTTGCAGCCATCATTGTGTGGAGTTCAGTTCATCTCACTAGTTTTGTATTTGTCATGAGGGGTTGTTCCTAATGTTTCTATTTTAGCGAGGTCAAAAAGAAATCCCATTAGTGGCCTACTGATTTTGCTCGATTCCTTTTCTTTTTTTTTACACGATTTTTCGTTATCTGCAAAGACTAAACAGAGTATTGCGACTCTGTGTTTGTTTGTAAATAGAGAATGAACCAAAGAGAACTAATTCTAAAACAGTAAATACTTGGATAACAATCAATCAAATGGAGAGAGAAGCAGGCACGACGGATTACAATGGGGGCAAAGGCCTGCGTTAACTACCTTTCACTATCTGCAAAGAGAGAGTACTCCTAATAGAAATGAGGGGGGGGGGGCACCATTCAAAGCAGATCAGTGTGCATAAACACGAAAATGTTTTCACTTACCACGTACTTGACATTCGACAGCTTATGATATTTGCTATTAAAAAACCATTGAAATTCACTGAAAAAACCATAGGTTATAGACCATATATAGTTAGGAATTAGCATTTACAAAACCTTGAAAATTCACTGAAAAAACCATAGGTTATAGACCATATATAGTTAGGAATTAGCATTTAAAAAACCTTATTTTACTCACACAAAACCATTGAAATTCCATATATAGTTAGTTGCACTAACTATATATCGCGCACCCGCAATCCACTGCTGATCATGTCACATATTACATCATTCATGACATGGTCAGTGACATCACTGATGACATCACTGATGACATCTCAAATGACATCACTGATGACATCACTGATGACATCTCAAATGACATCACTGATGACATCACTGATGACATCTCAAATGACATCACTGATGACATCACTGATGACATCATCCAGTGACTGTGTGTTTCTGTAAAGTTTAAATATGTTTGATATATTGAAGAATGAGTGGATGTATAAGTGTCTGGATGAAGGATTTAGTAGGTGCGTGACTGACTGTGAGTGAGTGAATAAATGTGTCGTACTAAATGCATGGGTTAGTGACTAAACAGTCTGAATGTGTGCATCAGTATGTCTGTTGTGATGTAAACTGCTGCATGTGTTGATCATTAGCTATACGAGAGGCTATATGTGTTATTGATTGGTTGCCCAAGTATTTGTATGGGAGATTGAGTTTGTGTGGGGGTGGCTGGGAGGTGTGTGACTCTGTGCATAGATGTGTCAGCAGTTGATTCACTAGGTGTATGAGTTCAAGAGTGCATGTGGAAACAGCTACATGGGCAGTTGACTGTGTGCATGAGTGTATTGATGAGTGAATGGATATCTCAATGCTACATGTCATAGTAAGTACATATGTAAAACACAGTACATGTGAGAGTTGGCATATATAATTAACTGTGCATGAGAGCCACTGAATGTGTGAGTGGCTGTATGGATCATTGTGAACTTGTATCAGGGATTGTGTAAGAGAGTAAATATGTGTTAGTATATGCTTGAATAAGTAAGGTGTGTATAACTGTATAGTTAAGGAAATGGAGGTGAGATTGTTTCTTTGCATGACTGACTAGGTGTGTGAGTAACTCCATGGATGAGTGACAGTGTGTGAGTGTCTGTATACACTGAGTGTATCTAAGGTTATATTAGAGTCTGAAGAGGTTTATGGTATTAGCACAAGAATGATGTCAAATGAGATGTCATCAGTGATGTCATCAGTGATGTCATTTGAGATGTCATCAGTGATGTCATCAGTGATGTCACTGACCATGTCATGAATGATGTAATATGTGACATGATCAGCAGTGGATTGCGGGTGCGCGATATATAGTTAGTGCAACTAACTATATATGGAATTTCAATGGTTTTGTGTGAGTAAAATAAGGTTTTTTAAATGCTAATTCCTAACTATATATGGTCTATAACCTATGGTTTTTTCAGTGAATTTTCAAGGTTTTGTAAATGCTAATTCCTAACTATATATGGTCTATAACCTATGGTTTTTTCAGTGAATATATATATATATATATATATATATATATATATATATATATATATATATATATATTCACTGAAAAAACCATAGGTTTGACACCAGTTATAGTTAGCTGGAAATTTTACTGATATAAAACCAATGAAATTCCACGTTATAGTTAGTTGGACTCACTATAACTTGCGCGTGTAATGCACTGCTGATGACGTCACATATTACATCACTCATGACATCACTGATGACACCATCCAGTGAATGTGTATCTTTCTGAAAAATAAATATGTGTTATATATGTATATATTATTGAATATCTTAGTGAATACATATATTACTGAGTAATGCTTAAATATTTAAATATATGTATTAGTGTTTCACTTTGTGTATAAGTGGCTGCATGGGTTGATGAGTAGGTACATGTGTATGTATATAGGTTATTAGATGTTTTTCTTAGTATCAGTATGAGTGTTTGCATGGTTTGGTGGAGGTATTACTTAGTACATAGATGCAAGAATGACTGAGTCTCTGTTTGTATGTGTTTTGAAGACAGCATATGTGAAGGACTGTATGGGTGGATTAGTGTGTATATGTCTGTGTTAGTGAGTGAATGACTGTCTTATTAGTGTATTTATCAGTAACTACATATGTTTTAATGTAGTATATGTGAATATTGATGTATATAAATGACTATATGTGAGAGTGAGGGATTGTAAGAGTTCCTGTTTAAATTAGTATGTGTTTCTATAAGTGATTTTTATGAGAGTAAGTATGTGTAAGTTTCCTTAGAAGTAAAGTGGTAGTGTGTGTATAGCTGTTTATGCAAATAAATGGATGTTCAATAGTTTATTTGCATGTGTGAGTATGTGTGTGAATAACTTTTGGATGATTGTCAGTGTGTAACAGGATGTGTAGGTGTATCACTACAATGATAAGTGAATATATGTATGAGTGACTATATAGAACTGTTGGTGAATTAGTGCATGTGTATATAGATGGTGGAATTATTGAATTGGTTGTTGTAACTGGTATGGGTATCTCCATTTTTTTGAACATTTTAGTTTCTATTTTTGAATATGCGTTTCAAGGGTTAGATTACAGTGAAAGGAGGTCTGTCACTGTGTCACAAGGATGGTGTCATCAGTGATGTCATGAGTGATGTAATATGTGACGTCATCAGCAGTGCATTACACGCGCAAGTTATAGTGAGTCCAACTAACTATAACGTGGAATTTCATTGGTTTTATATCAGTAAAATTTCCAGCTAACTATAACTGGTGTCAAACCTATGGTTTTTTCAGTGAATTTCATAGGTTTTGTAAATGCTACTTCCTAACTATAACGTGTGTAAAACCTATGGTTTTTTCAGTGAATTTCATAGGTTTTTAAAATGCTAATTCAGAAATATCTCGTGTATACAACCTATACTTTTGTCAATAAAGTTCTGGCAATATTTTTTTCAGAAACAAGCCGTTTTCTTCACTGTTCAAGTTGCATAGAGACTCCTTGTAAAGCGATACAGAATTAGAAAGTCTGTACCTTGCCTTTTTTTCAACGCATTAAAATTTGCCTGTAAATAAAAATAGCCTTTCTAAACTTTCGTGCACGACCCGGTGTGCGCACTCTCGGCAACAGTTCTCAATAAAATGGATAGCGCATTTCCAGGCTTTCGTGCACGACCGACTGCGCGCACCTGCCTATATATTTCGTGAAAACTTTGCAATCTGAACTTATTGAATTTCTTCATAGACCCATCAAAGAACTTATAATACGTCAAAGACACTAAACCTAGGCTTCTTTTTTAATATTATGAAAATTTTCATTAAATGGAGCCGAATGTCTTTTTAAACTTTCGTGTGTGACCGAATGTACACACCTTGGTATTTTAAAAAAAAATATAAAAGGTTTTATACTTTAACAATTGTATGCTTGAATCGAGCTCAGAAGATATATTAAAGCCGGATATGTTTGGATTTACTCCTTTTCACGTTTTGAAACTTCGCTGAATTAGACCGCTACTTCCAAATGGCGTACGTGACCAGATACTATCACCGCGTACACGTCCTGAGACGCGCATGTGAAGTCATGTGACTTGAAAACAACACTTCCAATTGGTTCTTAGTAGTTTCTATTCTGCAATTTACATGGAGGACTCCACCCACTCCTCTCACTATCTTTTCTACTCTCAAAAGAGAACAACGTTCAACACCCTTCGGAAGACTTTGCTGAAATGGCTGCCGCCCCGCATTCATCTTCCGAATCTGAAGGAAATGGGCGACTACCTTTAAAAAGAAAAAAGGAATCTTTTATTTGGCAATTTTTCACTTATCCTGAAGAACAAAAGAAAGTGAATGCGTCAAAAGTTACCTGCACGATATGCAATTCGGTTCTCTCAAGAGGAAATCCAAGAAAAAAATATTCCTTTTCCATACATACCATGGTGCGGCATGTCAAACAAGTGCACCCTGTGGAATTTGCACAGGCATCGACAAGAGCCCTGGCCACGCTATTACCATCAGAGGTGGCCAGCACATCTTCTGGTGGAGGACCTGTATCACCATCGAGTGCTGTGATGGACTTGAGACCATATCTTGCAAAGGTGCACATGAAATGCAACGAGTGTGGAGAAATTCTTCTGTACGGAGAGCAGAGCCTCATTCTTACTAAACTAAAAATTGAGAGTCATAAATGCCCCGAGAAAAGATAAATTTCTTCATTTCATTTTGATCCAGTGTCACACATGAAAATGTTGTTGCAAGTTTAAAAAATCAAAAACAACATAACACTTGTTTTAAAAAAAAAAAAAAAAAAAAGTTCTTTTCAGAACTAACTCATTCTACCAAAAAGAGCTCCAGGAGCATATTATAAAGGGGGTTTATCTCCGCTTTTTTGGCTTTCGTTCGTGCGCGACCGTGTGCGCGCACCCGCCTATATATTTCGTGAAAACTTTGCAATCTGAACTTATTACATTTCTTCATAGACCCATCAAAGAACTTATACTACGTCAAAGACACTAAACCTAGGCTTCTTTTTTATTATTATGAAAATTTACATTAAATGGAGCCGAATGTCTTTTTAAACTTTCGTGCGTGACCGAATGTACACACCTTGCTATTTTTAAAAAAAATATAAAAGGTTTTATACTTTAACAATTGTATGCTTGAATCGAGCTCAGAAGATATATTAAATCCGGATGTGTTTGGATTTACTCCTTTACACGTTTTGAAACTTAGCTGAATTAGACCGCTACTTCCAAATGGCGTACGTGACCAGATACTGTCACCGCCTACACGTCCCGAGACGCGCATGTGAAGTCATGTGACTCGAAAACAACACTTCCAATTGGTTCTTAGTAGTTTCTATTCTGCAATTTACACGGAGTACTCCACCCACTCCTCTCACTATCTTTTCTACTCTCAAAAGAGAACGACGTTCAACACCCTTCGGAAGACTTTGCTGAAATGGCTGCCGACCCGCATTCATCTTCCGAATCTGAAGGAAATGAGCGACTACCTTTAAAACGAAAAAAGGAATCTTTTATTTGGCAATTTTTCACTTATCCTGAAGAACAAAAGAAAGTGAATGCGTCAAAAGTTACCTGCACGATATGCAATTCAGTTCTCTCAAGAGGAAATCCAAGAAAAAAATATTCCTTTTCCATACATACCATGGTGCGGCATGTCAAACAAGTGCACCCTGTGGAATTTGCACAGGCATCGACAAGAGCCCTGGCCACGCTATTACCATCAGAGGTGGTCCCTGGGATTCTTAGATGTCACTGCCTTCCACAAATGGCATAAGTCCTGGATGTTCGGTGCCATACTTGAGGGTTTGACCTAAAGACACGTCCTGCGGTGCCCTGGTCCAAAATCAAACAACATAACACTTGTTTTAAAAAAAAAAAAAGTTATTTTCAGAACTAACTCATTGTACCAAAAACAGCTCCAGGAGCATATTATAAAGGGAGTTTATCTCCGCTTTTTTGGCTTTCGTTCGTGCGCGACCGTGTGCGCGCACCCGCCTATATATTTCGGGAAAACTTTGCAATCTGAACTTATTAAATTTCTTCATAGACCCATCAAAGAACTTATACTACATCAAAGACACTAAACCTAGGCTTCTTTTTTATTATTATGAACATTTACATTAAATGGAGCCGAATGTCTTTTTAAACTTTCGTGCGTGACCGAATGTACATACCTTGCTATTTTAAAAAAATATATAAAAGGTTTTATACTTTAACAATTGTATGCTTGAATCGAGCTCAGAAGATATATTAAATCCGGATGTGTTTGGATTTACTCCTTTACACGTTTTGAAACTTAGCTGAAGTAGACCGCTACTTCCAAATGGCGTACGTGACCAGATACTGTCACCGCCTACACGTCCCGAGACGCGCATGTGAAGTCATGTGACTCGAAAACAACACTTCCAATTGGTTCTGAGTAGTTTCTATTCTGCAATTTACACGGAGGACTCCACCCACTTCCCTCACTATCTTTTCTACTCTCAAAAGAGAACAACGTTCAACACCCTTCGGAAGACTTTGCTGAAATGGCTGCCGCCCCGCATTCATCTTCCGAATCTGAAGGAAATGAGCGACTACCTTTAAAAAGAAAAAAGGAATCTTTTATTTGGCAATTTTGCACTTATCCTGAAGAACAAAAGAAAGTGAATGCGTCAAAAGTTACCTGCACGATATGCAATTCGGTTCTCTCAAGAGGAAATCCAAGAAAAAAATATTCCTTTTCCATACATACCATGGTGCGGCATGTCAAACAAGTGCACCCTGTGGAATTTGCACAGGCATCGACAAGAGCCCTGGCCACGCTATTACCATCAGAGGTGGTCCCTGAGATTCTTAGATGTCACTGCCTTCCACAAATGGCATAAGTCCTGGATGTTCGGTGCCATACTTGAGGGTTTGACCTAAAGACACGTCCTGCGGTGCCCTGGTCCAAAATCAAACAACTTAACACTTGTTTTTAAAAAAAAAAAGTTCTTTTCAGAACTAACTCATTGTACCAAAAACAGCTCCAGGAGCATATTATAAAGGGGGTTTATCTTCCCTTTTTTGGCTTTCGTACGTGCGCGACCGTGTGCGCGCACCCGCCTATATATTTCGGGAAAACTTCGCGATTGCAACGTATTAAATTTCTTCATAGACCCATCAAAGAACTTATACTGCGTCAAAGACAGTAAACCTAGGCTTCTTTTTTATTATTATGAAAATTTTCATTAAATGGAGCCGAATGTCTTTTTAAACTTTCGTGTTTGACCGAATGTACACACCTTGGTATTTTAAAAAAAAATATAAAAGGTTTTATACTTTAACAATTGTATGCTTGATTCCAGCTCAGAAGATATATTAAATCCGGATACATTTGGATTTACTCCTTTTCACGTTTTGAAACTTCGCTGAATTAGACCGCTACTTCCAAATGGCGTACGCGACCAGATACTATCACCGCGTACACGTCCTGAGACGCGCATGTGAAGTCATGTGACTTCACAACAACACTTCCAATTGGTTCTTAGTAGTTTCTATTCTGCAATTTACACGAAGCACTCCACCCACTTCTCTCACATCTCTACCCTGTTATCTGCAATTGTGAACATCAAAAGGAGCTGCGCTACGCCCCTGTAACAGGCCTCACTCCCACTGCTGCAACGGCTTGGCAGTCCTCCAGATGCACAGGAACAGCCCCTCCGATCCATTGAAGTTCTCTGTCGTGAGAGGTCTTACTCCCACTGCTGCAACGGCTTGGCAGTCCTCCAGATGCACAGGAACAGCCCCTCCGATCCATTGAAGTTCTGTGTCGGTCTCAATACCACTTACGAAATGAAAATAAGCACTGAAGAATATTTATGCTGTAGTAGGAGGAGTACTACATGCTTGCAGAATGCATTCTATTACCTATAAAAAATTGAAACACACACGCTACAATCATATAGAATACTTCCTCTAAAGAAGCCTGTGAATAACTTTCGAACATCAGGTTAACCTTTTTTTACTCTGTCATCATTGTTAAAGATAAGTATTTACAATACTATATTAAACAATGCCATGATTTTTCCTTTTTAATTTTAAAAATCTTGCAATCTTTCACAAACCCAATACTCATGGCTTCTTTTAGGTGACAAAAATCTTGCAATATTACATACCTACATAGAATAACAGAAAAAACATAAAACTACAAAGGCCAAACAGTCTACTAAACGCAGATTTGTAACCTATGGGGCAGATTCATGTTAACTACTTCATACCCAGATATGCACCAGTTAATGTGCACCACAGTATGGTAGTGCTCCGTTACCCATGGTGTGCCACATTTGAAATGTCACGTGACCAATGGATTATTATTCCAAACACATTTATTTTGTCGTATTTTAAGGGTTTTTTTACAATTCAAAACATAAGCACAAACAAAATGGCCATCAGAATAGTGGGTTCATGTACACAGTATCTACAAAAATTCAAATATACAATATTTACAACAGTCGAATCAAACGACACAGGTAGTGACACACCAAAACAAATAAACATGTACTAATTCAAATAAATTGCAATTATATACAGTGCAGTAATATAACATAAAGCAAAAGGAAAACCCAGTCCTTAAAGTAATAAGACCAAGGGACAGGCGGGATTCAGATGGAGATAGATGCCTGCCTGTCTACCAAAGCCTGTGGTCAAGTCTTTCTTAGGGGTTGCACTGCTAGGGTCCGGAACACTCAAAATAGTTATATCCTAGTGGCACCCTTTGAGATTACCACATTACCTGTGGTAATCTCAAAGGGTGCCACTAGGATTTAACTATTTTGATATATCAATTTACTAACACATTTACTGCACAAATCTGTGTACAACCTCATGGTCAGAACTTTTCATTTTATTTTACTCGACCACCTCCCCCTCTCACCCCACCAGTACAAGCCGCGGCCACAAACTACAATGCAATTTTGTCGTCTGTCAGAAAGTTTAAGAATTCATTAAGCATTACCACTTTTTGAAGACAATATCACATGTAATATACCATTTCTCTCTCTATCTGCATTATCTGTCTCTCTGCTAATATCATTTTTTCACTTCATAAACAACTTCTCTCATTATATATAAAGGCTTCAAAATCACACAAATAATTACTCTTTATATTAAACATATTTTATACTTCATATATCACATTTAAATTAAAAATAGTTTTAGAAATACAACACATTATGACAGCCAAAAATCAGTTTAGTTTCAAACTATGAGGAAAATCAATCATTGTTTGTGAGTAAACCATATTTTACGGTACATGACAAAACAAACAGTTACAGACTTACCTTTACCAATGCTTTGTACGATGTACAACAGTGACAGTCACAAAATAGATATTCGTTTGATGGAATCTCAATTATGCTGCTATCACTGCAACCAAAATTCAATGGCACAGATATACAGTCAATACAGACTCATATATGTCTCTTCAGCCAATCATATTTCCTCCCGCAAAAATTTGTATTCAAATTTACATTTCAGTTGGTTGTCCCTCACAATATTCTCAATGTCACATAAAAGTCACCCATCACCCACTGCCATCTCTGGCTGTTTCCATGGTAACACCTCATTCTGCACCTGGCTGAAGGCACAGGTCAAAAGTTCATATCTCAACGTTCTACAGCAAACTAACAACACTGTTTTCCCTCCAGAAACACCTGCCTATCCACAGCTCTGTTACATGTCATTTTTTTCACACCCAATGCTACTTTTTCTTTTACATAACATTAACATGCAACGTAGTCTTCAATCTTCACGTATTAGAATCAACCAATCATTTTTCGTTTTTCAACCACACCAAGCTTCATCCATTTTTTTATCCTGACTTTCAGCTTCTAACTGCCATTCCACTTCCAGAACCCATCGGAGTACGAGTGCATCTGCCTTGAAAATTAAGGTTTGGCTTTTAGGACACAGCTATATTCACTGGAGTGGAAAATATGCAGCAAGCAGACGAATTTCCAACCTTGATTTACCAAATGTGCAGATAACGTGGATTGGGCAAAGAGGATTAAGATGTCACCAATTAATACCATTGGTGAAAACTTTCATGCATCTCCCAGAACCAGACCTTATAATTGTGCACTGTGGTGGGAACGAGCTTGGCACATTGACTGAGGTAGGTCTGGAAATGCTTCTAAAAGACACCTTTCGACAATTGATGACACTTTTTCCTCGAACTGCCTTGGTATATTCCAATATATGCCAAAGACAGAAATGGAATTGGTCCAATCAACATTGTGCACAAATTGAGAAAGCAAGGAGACAAGTTAATAAATCTGTTTCTGCTTTCCTCAGAGATTATAGCATGGGTTCTATTTACCACAACAACTTGCGTTACCACATGCAAGACATCTATAGGACAGATGGTGTTCATTTCACGGATGAGGGAAACAGAATCTTCCTCTGCAACATCAGACTCTGCATCGGTACTTACTTATAAATGCAGAAAAAACTCAATTAACACAAGGGCTCTTTTCAGAGCCACCTTATATCAAAGCACTCAAACTTCTGATTTATCTCCATTTTCACACTCTTGTAAATAGGTGTGCGCGCCCGGGTGCGTGCACCCCGCAACTTAAAAAAAAAAAATATATATATATATTTTTGCGTTTAAGGTCCTTACTGCACACCCTGAGACAACCTACGCAGCAAAACAATCTCTACCTTCTCCCCTTTCCATGTTCCAACGCTTTGAAATGACAATATATTTACTCGCAGTGACAAAATGGCGGTCAACACTTCCTGATTTCCTTCGAATCGAACGTTAACAGACGTTACGCAGCAAAAAAAAAAATTCCGCTCCCGCGCAGCCGCTCTAGTGCGCGCACCCGTACGCGCTTATAGATATATTATTGACTTTAACTTTAATTTTCTCAGCAACTACTGAACAGATTTACACCATTCCAAAAAAAGCGTAATCTGCGAGCCGGACTCTACAGTTTTGCCAAATTTCTTATAAATTCATTCAGCCGTTCGACCTGTAGCCGTGTCTAAACGTCCTATGGAAAATAACATGGAGAAAACACGTTTTGGGACCCCCTTTTATCTCAGCCCCCACTTCACCAATCCCCCCCAAACTTTCAGGGAAGGAGCGCAGCGGACCGAGCCATCTTCTTTGAGAAATTCGCAAAGATTCATCCACCAGGGCCAAAGTTAATCCAAATAGAATGTTGAGGATTTCCTATGGAAACTAGGTCCTAACTATAACGTAATATATATATATATATATATATATATATATATATATATATATATATATATATATATATATATATATATATATATATATATATAATATATACATATATATATATTTTTTTTTCACAAAAGTAAAGACACCGCACTCTGGAATTGCAGTTTTGACTCTTTATTCGGCAAACTCCATCTACAGTCTATCACACTTTTTTTTTTTTTTTTGCAGTTTTGATTTTTTATTCGGCAAACTCCATCTACAGTCTATCACACCGACGCGTTTCGGGCATGCGCCCTTTCTCACGGTAGGTGGCACTACTTTTTCCCACAGATTTAAGGCTATGCGTTACATACCCTTCCCATTGCATTCTGGGATTGGTAGTTTTTTGTAAATAATATACAACGGAAAAAACACCTTAAGTGACAGAGAGTGCTGTTACTATAAGGATTGAGGACATGTTGAATAGATCTACTATTGCTATGAAGTGTTGGAGAGGTCATAAACATCAATAGTGACCGATTAACTACTGATAACAATAAAGGTATAGTACCAAATTATGTAGACCATATTTTCATCATCTTCATATTTACAATAGTTGAAACTGTTTAGTAGCTAGTCTCAATTCAGATTGTTATATACATATATACAATTCTTGGTATAGTACCATCAATTCAAACCTCTTCTATATGAAGCTATCTCTCGATTTCATATCAACTCATATGTTAGAGCACATAATCCATATCAATCATCAAGGCAGATCTTGTATCGTACTGGTTCCAGTCCTATTATTCTCAAGCAGTCTTTTTCAAGTGATCATATTTACAAATGTACATAAAGTTCCTCATCTAATGACCAGCTCAGGTCAGCTCCTGACTTGAAAGTTTGGGCGTATTTCAGCAAGCGGGGACCAAGAAAAAAGGGGGTCCCAAGACATATTTTCCCATGTCTTTTTCTGCAGTTCTCGTGCCTCCTTCTGCACCTCTGTTGCTTCTATCTGCACTTCTCTTGCCTCTTTCTGCACCCCTGTTGCTTCATTCTGCACTTCCAATGCTTCTTTCTGCACATGTTTTGCTTCTTTCTGTACCCCTGTTGTCTCTTTCTGCACTCGTCTTCCCTCTCTCTGCCCATTTACTGCCTCTTTCTGTATCTCACTTGTCTCTTTCTGCGCCTCTCCTGCTTCTTTCTACACCTCTGTTGCTTATTTCAGAAATTATCTTGCCTCTTTCTGCACTTCTTTTGCCTGTTTTTGCACCTCTCTTGCCTCTTTCTGCACCTCGATTCCCTCTTTCTGCACCCCTCTTGCCTCTTTCCGCACCCCTATTCCCTCTTTGAGCAACTCTCTTGCCTCTTTTTGCACCACTCTTGCATCTGTCTGTACCTCTGTTGCTTCTTTCTGCACCCTTCATGCTTTCTGTACCCTTATTCTTTTTTCTTGCACATGTCTTTGTTCTTTCTGTACTCCTATGGCATCTTTCTGCACCCCTCTTGCTTCCTTCCATACCTCTGTTGTGTCTTACTGCATTGCTCTTGCTATTTTCTGTACCTCTCTTGCAAATTTCTGCACCTTACACTCTTCCTTTGCATCTCTCCACACTTTTTCTGCACTTATCTTGCCTTTCTCTATACCTCTTGCCTCTTTCTGCACCTCAATTGCCACTTTCTGCTCTTCTCTTGCCTCTTTCTGAACCTCACTCATATCTTTCTGCATCTCACTTCCCTCTTTCTGCTCCTCACTTCTGTATCTCACTGGCCTCTTTTTGCACCTCTATTGACTCTTTCTGTAACTCTTGATTCTTTCTGCAGTTCTCTTGCCTTTTTCTGCGCCCTTTTTTTGTCTCTTTCAGGACCTCATTTGCTTCTTTCTGCACTTCGATTCCTTCTTTCTGCACCCCTCTTGCCTCTTTCTGCACCTTTGTTGGTTCTTTCTGCACTGCTTCTGCTTCCATCTGCATTTCTTTTGTAAATTTCTGTATCCCTCTTGAGTCTTTCTAGACCCCTGTTCCTTCTTTCTGCACCTTTCCTGCTTGTTTATGCACCTTCTTGCCTCTTTTGCTCCTCTGTTGCTTCTTGCTGCACTTCTCTTGCCTCTTTCGGTACCCCTCTTGCCTCTTTAAGCACCTCTGTTGCTTCTTTCTGCACCTCTCTTGCTTCTTGGTGCATCCGTCTTTCTGTACCCCTCTTGGATCTTTGTGCACCTTTTATTTCTCCTTCTGTACCTCTCTTGCCTTTTCCTGCAGTTCTCTTGCATCTTTCTGTACCTCGTTTTCTTATTTTTCACTTTTCTTGCCTCTTTCCGTACCCCTCTTGCCTCTTTCTGCACCTCTGTTGGTTCTTTATGTACTGCTTTTGCTTCTTTCTGCACGTCTTTTTCAAATGTCTTTATCCCTCTTGCCTCTTCCTGTATCCCTGTTCCCTCTTTCTGCAACTTTTCTGCCCATTTCTGCACTTCTCTTGCTTCTTTCAGCAACTTTATTGCTTCTTTCTGCACTTCTCTCGCTTCTTTCTGCAACTCACTTGCCACTTTCTGCTCTGCTCTTGCCTCTTTTTTAAACTCACTCTCTTCTTTCTGCACCTCTACTTGCCTCTTTCTGTAACTCTCTTGCTTCTTTCTGCACTTCTCTTACCTTTTTCTGCACCCTTCTTGTCTATTGCAGCACCTCTATTGCTTCTTTCTGCACCCCTCTTTCCTCTTGCTGCACCTCTATTGGTTCAATCTGCACTTCTTTTGCACATTTCTGTATCCCTCTTGTGTCTTTCTGCACCCCTGTTACCTCTGTCTGCACCTTTCCTGATGGTTTCTGTACCTCTCTTGCTTCTTTGTGTATCCATCTTTCTGTACCCCTCTTAACTCTTTGTGCACCTCTCCTTCTTCCTTCTATACATCTCTTGCCTTTTTCTGTTGTTCTTTTGCTTCTTTCTGCACCACTGTTGCTTCTTTATGTACTTTTCTGGCCTCTTTTAGTACCACTCTTGCCCCTTTCTGCACCTCTGTTGGTTTATTCTGCACTGCTCTTGCTTGTTTCTTCACCTCTGTTCTGCACCTCTGTTGCATCTCTCTTGCTTCTTTCTGTACCCCTCTTTCTGCCCCTCTCCAGCCTCTGTATGCACACCTATACCCTCTTTATGTACCCCTTATGCCTGTTTCTGTAACTCTCTTGCCCTCTTGCCTTTCTGCAGTTCTTTTGCCTCCTTCTGTATCTCTGTTGCTTCTTTCTCACTTGTCTTGCCTCTTTCTGCACCTGTCTAGCCTCTTTCTGCACGCCTGTTGCTTATTTCTGTACTTCTTTTGCTGCTTTCTGTATGTCTCTTGCTTCTCTCTGTACCCATCTTGCTTCATTATGCACCCCTTTTTCTGCACCTCTCTTGCCTCTTTCTGTACCTTTGTTGCTACTTTTTGCACTTCTTTTGCCTCTTTCTGCATCTCTCTTCCTTCTTGCTGTACTCTTGTTGTCTCTTTCTATACTCGTCTTCCCTCTTTCTGCACTTCTCTTGTTTATTTCTGCTCAGTCACCCGATGATGCCATCAGTAATGTCATCAGTGATGTCATTTGAGATGTCATCAGTGATGTTATTTGAGATGTCATCAGTGATGTAATATGTGAGGTCATACGCAGTGCATTGTGTGGGAGTGAGTTATCGTTAGCTCACTAATTATAACAGCTGAGTTTCTCTGGTTTTGCACAAGTGGAACCTGAGCGTAACTATAATGTAACACAGTGGGTTTGCTGGGAGTTTTTTGGTGACCACGCCCCTTTCTACACCACTCTGAAAATGCTCATCCTGGCGCACTACAAGTTGGGGGGATGAAGTCCCCTTGGCTTTTGAAGGTCCATAGAGGCCTACTAGTCCTCCTGTGACTGCCAGTAAGACCCACACTGGGAGATTGCTGACAGGTCATCAGAGGCCACACACACTTTCTACACCACTCCATTCTGGAGTGATGTGGCTCACTGGTTAGAGGTGGCAGACCCGTAAGCAGACAACGGCCCGGGACCAGGGTTCAATTCCCGACGCGACAGGGTCGTGGACCAGGGTCAAAACGGACTCGATAATTCTCGCCTTGGTGCCTACTCTAACCAGGGAACACACTCGGCAACTCTGGGCATTAAGCTTGCCTCATCTCTACAACGGCCCCCCACAGACGCCGGGGATGCCTGGTTTCACCTTGGAGATACCCAGAAAGGGACCATCTCACAGGGAAAACCAGGTCGGGTTCCCCAGCGGTCTTCAGCGCCAGGATACTCCATGGAGTCGCAGTGCGCTTTACAAGTACACCCACATTTACATTTATTCTGAAACTAATATATGTACTTACAGACCCACTCAGAGTTATGTTCCCTTTCGCACACATATCTATATACTTACTAAAGTAGTTACAAAGTTATTGTGATTTGTATAGAGTAAAAAATAGAGTTATATATTTTAGATTTGTTGTTGTGCATTGAATTCCTGCTTTTGCTTTGCGGATCCGTGATAGAGTCATAATTCTGGAAATATTTTTTAAAGGAATATTACTTTCTTCTGGGCACTAGGGTGGCTCTGAGGAGAGCCTTTGTATTTATTGTGAGTATGTGACAGCTACATATAAGACTGGATGCAGAGTTTCAGGCTGCTGGGAAACACCCTGTTGCCTTCATCTATAAAGAGAACTCCATCAGTTCTATAAATTCCATGCATGTCAAAACATAGATTGTTGTTGTAGATAGAGCCCATGTTGTGGTCTCTGAAGAATGCAAAAACAGATTTATTAACATGTTTCCTAGCTCTGTCAATCTGTGGACAGAATTGATTTGATCACTTCCATTTCTGCCTTTGGCATATGTTGGAGTACACCAAGACAGTGCAAGGGAAAAGTGCCATTTATTGGCCAAAAGTATCCTTCACTGCAATTTCCAAACCAACCACAGTAAGAGTGCCTAGGTCATTGCCACCACAGTGCACAATTAAGAGGTCTGTATATTGACAATCTGCAATGCTCTAAACCAAAGGCAACAATTGATGCCACATTAATCCTTTTCTGGCCAATTTATTTAATGCCCACATTAGGCAAACCCAAGTCCCTGTCAATGCCACTCTTTCTCGCCCACTCTCTGGCCCAGAAGACATAGCAGTGACCCACAATCCACAATCTAATCATTTTGAAGGATGGAACAAAAGCACACAGGAGAAGGCTTCAGCTGAATGTGACAGTTGGTAGAATGAAAGAAAGGTCAATTGAAGGAGTGAAGTTGCTTTAAGAAAAGTGCGTATTTAAATGGATGATGTGAATAATGTGAGAAGTAAAAACAGGTAGTGATTTAATTACTAATGTAAGTACATCTGTAATTGGCTGCAGATACATTTTACACAAGTTATGCTATTGTGGATAAGATTATATTTTCAAGCACTCAACCACACCTGATATAGTTGAAGTTGAAGCTGGTATGCTCCTGTGAGAAAGTGCATGAACCTTTGACTTACTGCTACAGTAGAGTGTTTTTATGGCAACTAAGGGAGAGCAGTGTGGGAGAAGGGTTCCAAATGCAGTGCAGGATAAATGGGCTAAATACAGTAGTATATAGTATATATTTTGAAATATGTATTTTCCAATTAAGTATTGGTATTGAATCTGAAATGTAGTTGGAATATGGTAGTAGCATTGTTGTAAATGGTTTTACGTACTCCCGTACGGAGTCACAACCCTGTCGCAAAGTTACACAGGGTGGCCACACTGAGTGCTGTTATAGGGTCACAGATCCATTCACAGCTTCAAGCAAATTGGGCTTCTTATAAGGGGACAATAAAGGATTAAAATAAAAGACCAATAAAAACTGGAGTAAGAAAACAAAAATATGAGAGAAAGATTTTAATTTGCTAACTATAAGTATCACTGGAAAAAGAGAGAAAAACGTTGCCATTACCAGTTCTTTCTAACAGAGTGGTACTAATCATTTTCCGTCAGAAGAAATTTAAAGTGAGAGAGTACTAATATATGAGAATCAACAAAGTGAATTAACAGGTATGTTAATAATGAAGAGACTCATACTGTACCGTAGGAAACTTTAGACACGGCTACAGCCTGAACTGCTGGTGGGGCGATGAGGTCCTCTTGTGTCCTGTGGACGTCAGGACACAAGTAGACTTTATCCTCTGAGCAGCAGGGCACCAGGAAACATGGTTGCCGAGTGGTGTAAAAAGGGGGCGCGGTCTCCAACCACTCTCAGCAATCCAGTTGTGTGGGGTTTACTGGAGGTGCCTGGTGGGCTAGTTGGCCCCCAGGGACACTCAGGAATGAAGGGGGCTTAATACCCCAACTTAGAACGTGCCAGGAGGTGCGTTTGCAGAGTGGTGGAGAAAGGGGGCGTGGCCTGTGTCCATCTCTCAGCAATCCCACTGTGTGGGGCTTACTGGAGATAAGAGGTAGGCTAGTTGGCCCCTAAGAATACCCAGCAGCGAAGGGGACTACAATCCCCATCCAAGAGCTCACCAGGGAGGGTGTTTACAGAGTGGTGTGCAAAGGGGGCATGGCCTGCTATGAGAACTTAGTCATCCTGCTGTGTGGGACTTACTGGAGGTAATAGGAGGGGTAGTTGGCCCCCATGTTGCCCATGTTACCTCCAGTAAGTCCCACACAGTGGAATTGCTAAGACGTCTTTGGAGGTCTTGCCCCCCTTTCTCCACGACTCTGCAAATGCGTCTCGGGATGGGGGATGAAGGCCACTTTACTCCTGAGTGACTATGGGGCCCCAGAAGCCCTCCTGGTGCCTCCTGTAAGTCCACGCAGTGGAATTCTTGAGCGCTTGTCAGAGGCCCAGCACACTTTCTACACCACTCAGCATACGCATCTACTAGTTAAAGAAGGGCTTGCAATGCAATAGTTTTCGCATTTGCGAGAGTTAGAGCTACTGGTGTTTTAAATGTAACATTTTTTTACTTATGTGTTTTGGAATGGAGTGGATGTACGTTGTGTGTAATGGAATTATGTGGTAAGTTGTACAGTGAAATTATGTGGATAGAAAGTATGTGGTATTTAGTGTGTAGGAATTATGTAGAGTGGGATTACGTGTTATGAAGAGTAATTATGTGGTATGGTAGTCCTTGTTGTGGAGTGGTAACCTCAGGTTGAGTCTTCCTCATTTCCATAGAAGCTCAACTATGAACTCAGTTAGACAAAAAAAGAAGGAATCACTTAGGGGTACTTGTGGACCTAGTCAGAGGGCCACTGGAAATATGCGGCTGTTTGGCTGCACTGACTTTTGCACAATTATACATTTTCTACATTAGCCACATAATCCATCATCTGCTCCCTAAACTGCAGATTTGAACAAAAAAGCCTTGTTTCTAGCTCAAACGTTACCAATAATGCAGCGACAAGTGTTATAGCGTGGTGGAAGGCCCTTTGCAAACCTAGAATGTATTGCTAAATGTGGGTGTTAAATGGGTACTAATGGTGTGCAAGCCACTCTTGCTTCCTTCTGCGCCTCTTTCTGTATTTCTGGTGCTTCTTTCTGCATATTTCTATCTTTTTCTGTACTTCTCTTGCCTCTTTCTGCAAATCTCTTCTACTTTCTGCACCTCTCTTGACTTTTTCTGCACATCTGTTGCCTCTTTCTGCACCATACTTGCTTCTTTATATACCCCTCTTACTTCTTTCTGTACTTCTCTCCCTTCTTTCTGAACCCCTCTTTCATCTTTCTGCACCCCTCTTGTCTCTTTTTAAAAAAAAATTTTTTATTAATTTTATTTTTGACATCAGACAATACAGTAGTGGCTGAATGAAACAGATATGTACATGGATCAGATTTGATAAACAGCAAAGGCTAACAAACAATTAACACATGTAAATTAATCGATGAAATTAGGGCAGAAAAGAGAAAGAAATTAAAAATACGAAAACAAATGAAAGTTCATGGATAAACAGCAACTCATGGGAGAAAAAGTCTTTATTAATATGTAATAGGCCCACAGTACCTATTTTAACCATTCCTCCAGCGGAGCCCAGATCTTGCAGGCCTACTTCCGCTTCCTCCTACCCTTCAGTGTAAATACAGAAGACTCCAAATTATAAATAGCGAGCAACCTAGCTCTCCAATTAACAAATACAAGTGGATCAGGGGATCACCATTGTGAAGTGATACACAGCCGCAACATAGACATAGCTATAAACAGAAATGCAGTGACATACCAAGAATTCCTTGCCAGTGATTAGCCTTCAAAACCCATTATAACCATCTCTGGAGACATGGTACAAGGGATATTGAACGTGCCAGTAATAAAGCGCTCTACACCAAGCATAAAGAGAACATGTGTATCGCATCAGCTGCATACAACCCACACCTAGCACAATGATCCCCCTTCCTACTGCTCCATTTCGCTATTTTCGTCGGGGTATAATAAAGGTCAAAAACGGCCATGTAGTTTTGAGTCCGTAGACTGCCAGAGACCAAGACCTCACTGGCAAGCCCCAAGGCGGACCTCAGAACAATCCCAGTCTTGCCAAGTTTAGCCCCCCACTTCAAATTTGGCAACTCTAAATCATCCGGGAAACTGAGCAGTAGATGTTGGTACACTGTCCCTATTCTAGCTTTTTGTTGTATCAATTGAAATATATCAAACTTATCTAACATAGAGGGAGTTGTGCTAAGCCGTTTGTGAATAAAACTTCTGATCTGCAAGTATTTAAAAAAGTAATGCAAATTCAATTTGAACTTATCCTTTTAAAAACAAAAAAGAGAGCATTTGCCCAGCACAAACTAAATCCCCAATGGTCTGAATACCTAAGGCCTGCCATCTAATAATAGTATAATCCTGAAAGATGGGGGGGAGGAAGCGAGCAGCTTTGAGTGGCGCGGGGACACGCCGGGATGGCGTCACCAGGCGCTTTATAAACTACTTTATTATTATTATATTAAGATTGGGAATATGCAGTTTCCGCCGAATTTTCTGCCAAATATGGAACATGGCGATGATGACCTTAAACCTGGTCTTCTTAAAATAACTAGGCTCCAAAACTTGAGTCAAAATACCCTTGGCGGCCATGCCAAGACCAATCTCATAAATAGTGGGCATATTACATGGATGGACCTCAAAACTTGTACCCAAAAGCGGCACTCCCAGGGACTCTACCAATGCAGCCCAATAATAAATTAATAAATTCGGAACCGTCCAAACACCACGATCATGAGAAAGACACATCCACTTCGATGCTCTATGGGAGCGACGGTACCCCCAAAGAAACCTATAACAAATCCTATCAGCCTTTGCCAAACTACTATGAGAAAGTACTAAGGGAATTGTCCTAAAAAGATATAGAAACATCGGGAGTACCAGCATTTTAAGAACACTGCTACGGCCATATAAAGAAAGGTATAAATGATATAGTCGTTCCAGCTTAATATTTACTGCGTCCACCACCGGAAGTATATTCAAATCTGAATGGTTACGACTGCAGCCGAGATCTTAACTCCTAAATAAATTGCTACACTAACCACTGGGGCTTCAGAATAAGGCATGTTAGATGTTTGAACCACCTGAGTCTTTGCAACATTTAGTTTATAATCCGACATTGAGCCAAACTGTTCGGCGGATTCCCTGAGGGCCGTGAATGCAGAGGGAACATCTGAAGTTAAAACAACAATATCGTCCACGAAAGCCAGAGCACGATACTCTGTGCCTTTGATCCTTATAGGTGGTATATCGATCTGGCTAAGGAACGGATCGATATATAAAGCAAAGAGCAAGGGTGAACAAGGGCACCCTTGTCTTGTGCCTCTGCTAATTTTAAAATACCCTTGCTCCTGACCAGAAATACGTATTGCTGCTATTGGGGAAGTGTATAGAGCCTGTATTGACTGGATAAATCCACTCCTAAAGCCCTTCCACCGAAGCATGGCCCACAAGAACCCCCAGGAGACCCTGTTGAACGCCTTCTCCGTGTCCAACAGGATCACCCCTAGGGGAGAGGCCGTGACCTGAGCCCAGTCCAATAGGGCAATAACACGTCGGACATGATCTGCAGTATCCCCGCCTGGGATAAACCCATGTTAACACAGGGAGGCCAAAGGTGCTATTGCCCCTGCAAGCCTAGATACTAAAATTTTAGAATAGATTTTACTTTCGCTATTAATAAGAGATATAGGTCGGAAAGAGGATGGGTTCAGCTCAGACTTTCCCTTTTTTTTTAAACAAAACTATTATAGCCTGGCACCATGATTTAGGCACAGTACTACTCTGCGCCAGCCTAAAGATAGTCAGCAAATCCTGTTGAATCTCCATGAAGAAAGTCTTATAAAACTGCAAGGGCAGGGTATCCGGACCGGAGGCCTTCCCATTAGCTAAGGTTTTAATTGCTATCTCGACCTCCTCCAAAGAAATAGGGGCAGATAATCATTCATTCTGATCGCGGGAGATCTTAGAGGTAGCCAATCCGGAAAGATAGACCTCAGTCTCAGATACACCCAATATCTTCCGTATAAAGCTCAGCATAAAATTTTTGAAACACATCGGCCACTCCCTCCTGAGTGTCCTGCACCACCCCATTTTCATCCTGGATTTTATTAATACGGTTCTGCAGGCCTTTCTGCTGAAGCCTCTTGGCGAGTACCCCACCAGAATTTTCTCCAAATTCGAACATCTGAGTACGATATTGGAGGTACTTAACAGCGAGGTCCTGCCCGAAAGACTCCAAAAGTTTAGATTTTAATATAGCAACTGTCTGCTGAGATTCTTCTATGGGATGACCATTCTTGATTTTAGATGTTCGCTCTAGCTCAGCAAGCCTGAGCTCATCCATACGACTCTTAATCAACTCTTGGCCTGCCCTCCACCGGAATGAAGAAAAGCTCTTGGTCTCGCCACGAATTGCAGCCATAAGTGCATCCCAGACCACATGTTCAGATGCCGTTCCCCTATTAATATCAAGAAATTCAACTAACCATTTTTTCAAATGCACCTGATATGCCTCATCCATCAAAAGTTTCCTTTCAAAGGACCAGTTCCGGGGAGCTCTATGTAAGGGAGAGCCAGGGCATTCCACAACGATAGGATTATGATCTGATAGGATTCTGGGTAGGATAGAACAAGAAGCTGTTTCTGCCATTTGGTTGGACAAAAAAAAAAAATCTAATCTGACCATTTTATTGTGGGGGGCAGAAAAATATGTAAACCAATCATCCATTTTATTGTGTCGAAACCAGAGTTCGCTTACACCATGTTCTTGTACTAAGGCCTGAAGGGCCTTAATCACTCGTCTTTCTACCAATATACTTATCATCGCCTGCCAGGTTAAAGTTGGCAGACAGATTGATATTCATATCGCCACAAACAAACAAGGGAGACGGCCAGGTGGCTAATTCTACATTTAGATATTTGAACAGTTCCGGATCATCCAAATTTGGTCCATAAATAGTGCACAGAGTTAGGGGTCTATTATCAACAACAATTTTAGCAATGGCCCATCTACCCATTCTGTCCTCTCAGACCCTTGTACAAACTCCAACTCCATGCTTCAATAAGATGGCAACACCCCTAATCAAAGAAGTCTGTTTAGAACATGCAATTAAATCATGTCCAAGGAGCTTCAAACACTCCCGCCTCCCCCAAGGCAGATGGTTCTCCTGTATACATAATAAGTCTAGCTTCATAGCGTGAACAATCTTAGAGAATAATGCTCTTTTTTTTGCATCATTAAGATCACAAATGTTCCATGAACTTAAAATAAGTTTACCCTGCCCCATCAACACTTAAAAGAAGACTTAAACCCCACTGTATCTTTTCCAAAATTTTTAGTCCAATACGCTGCACAACACCACCATTACACCATTTTAAAGCCACAACTGCAATGAATATCCACAATCAAAATATAAGTGAACATGGCCCCAAACCCCCCTGCCCAAACACCCAGCCCCCCCTGCCTAACAGGCCACCCACCCTCTCCCATCCCCACCCCTACAAACCCCTTAAGTGGCAACAGGACCTAGGTCCTTGTGATGGAATGACCCAATGGCCAATTCTCGTCTGGATCTCTCTACCCCATAGAAACTAAATCATCGGGGCCTTAAGACGATTGCTTTCGTAAGAACTAAAAAAACACAGAAGAATAAATAGGAATGACTACCCTATACAATCGACTTGCCCCTCTACTCCCCTGGGAACCCCTCCGGAAAAAGAGTAGCATGAAAAGAGAAGCAAAGAAAAAACGTGATACCAAAGCAGAGAGAATTTCTTTTTTTTTTTAAAGCTTCTTAACTATATAGTAGCAAGGAATTCCTTTGCCTGGATTTCGGAGAGGAAGAATTTGGTCTGACCCTGATGGATGAATTTAAGTTTAGAGGGAAAGGGTAGGAAAGCTTGAGCACCCTTAGAAATATATGGATTACGGAGTTTAACAGGTAAGTAAACATATAAATAAATAAAATGAATTTCGTTGCATGCACTGCATCACCAAATGCGATGCAGTGCGCACAACAAAATTTGTTTTACTTATTTATATGTTTACTTACCTGTTAAACTCCATAATCCATACATTACTACCACACACCCTGCCTCTCCCCCTCCCCACGTCCACCACCCTGCAGGAACTCCTACTGCCGACCGCGGCTGGTAGCAGTGGCTGCTTCCCCAGAGGCATCTCCAACTCGCGCTGGCTGCACTGTCTTTGAACCCTTTACAACCTCCGTTGAATCGCCTGAGCTGTTCGAACGAGCAGCAGCAGCTGATCGAGCCCTAGTGTGCCGCGGTCTTCGCCGTGAGCTTGGGCACCATAACGTCACAGTAAGAGCTCCAGGGTTGCTGGAACGATAGAAAGTCAGCGCAACATGGAAGCGGCGGTAGGTAAAGAGCCGGCACACGCCAGACCCTAAACGTGCTATCGCACACTGCGCTCGTGGGGCACAGTGATAGTCTGAACATATAATAGAGAGAATGCTCGTTCTACAATATTCCAACGTTGGGAGGTGCCCAAAAGCTAACAACACTCAGAGGGGTTATTCATCCAGGCAAGACACACCAGCTCAGTCGGCCGTGCACTCGGCCACCATCTTGCCCATCCTGTACCCCTCTTGTCTCTTGCACCTCTGATGGTTCTTTCTGCACTGCTCTTGCTTCTTTTCTGTACCTCTTTTGGAAATGTCTGTATCCCTTTCTGCATCCCTGTTCCCTCTTTCTGCATCTTTCCTGCCTGCTTCAGCACTTCTTTTGCCTCTTTCTGTACCTCTGTTGCTTATTTCAGCAATTCTCTTTCCTCTTTCTGCACTTTTCCTGCTTGTTTCTGCACCTCTTTTGCATCTTTCTGAACCTCAAGTGCCTCTTTCTGCACTTCTCTTGCCTCTTTCTACACTTATCTTGCCTCTTTCTATACCTCTCTTGCCTCTTTCTGCATCCCATTTGCCACTTTCTATTCTTCTCTTGTCTCTTTCTGAACCTCACTCTCTTCTTTCTACACCTCTCCTGCCTCTTTCTGCACTTCTCTTGCTTCTTTCTGCACCCTTCTTGTCTCTTTCAGCACCTCTGTTTCTTTCTGCACTTTTTTCCTTCTTTGTGCACCTCTCCTACCTCTTGCTGCACCCTTCTTGCCTCTTTCTGCACCTCTGTTGGTTCTTTCTGCACTGCTCTTGATTATTTCTGCACCTCTTTTGCAAATTTCTGTATCCCTCTTGCCTCTATCTCCACCTTTCCTGCCTGTTTCTGCACCTCTATTTGCATCTCTGTTGCTTCTTTCTGTACTTCTCTTGCCTCTTTCTGTACTCCTCTTGCCTCTTTCTGCACCTCTATTGGTTCTCTCTGCACTGCTCTTGCTTCTTTCTGCAACTCTTTTGCAAATTTTTGTATCCCTCTTGCCTCGTTCTGTCCCGTTCCTGCCTGTTTCTGCACTTCTGTTGTCTATTTCTGCACCTCACTTGCTTGTTTCTGTACCTCTCTTGCCTCTTTCTGTACCTCTCTTGCCTCTTTCTGTACCTCTCTCCCCTCTTTCTGCACCTCTCTTGCCTCTTTTTCCATTCCTGTACCCTCTTTCTGCACCTTTCCTGCCAGTTCTCTTTCTGTACCTCTATTGCTTCTTTCTGCACTTCTCTTGACTCTTTCTGCACCCTTCGTGCTTCTTTCAGTACCTCTGTTGCTTCTTTTTACACTTCTTTTCCTTCTTTCTGCACCCCTCCTGCTTCTTTCTGTACCCATCTTGCCTCTTTCTGCACCTCCCCAACCGATTTGTGACCCTGATGCCTCTTTTTGCATCTCTGTAGGTTCTTTCTGCACTGATCTTACTTCTTTCTGCACCTCTTTTGCCCATTTCTGCATCCCTCATGTCTCTTTCTGCACCCCTCGTCCCTAATTTTCCACCTCTCTTGCTTCTTTATACTCTTCTCTTGCTTCTTTTTGTACATCTCTTGCTTCTTTCTGTACCCCTGTTGTCTCTTCTGCACCCCTGTTATCTCTTTATGCACTCATCTTCCCTCTTTCTGCACCTCTCTTGTCTCTTTCTGCACCTCTTTTGCCTCTTTCTACAACTCCGTTGCTTCTTCCTGCACTTCTCTTGCCTTTTTCTTCACCCTTGAGTTATAGGTAGTTTTAACCCCCCTGCCGAAGTGGACAAGGGAGGGGGGGATAGGAGGACATAAAGAGTGGGGAACATGTGTGGATTTAAGCGGGGAGACAATTATGGGGGCGAAAGAGGGAGTTGAAATGCCAAGGGCCGCTAAACGTTCAAACATTAAAGGGCTAATAGACCAATTGCCCTGATGTGCTAGGAGCTGCACAGAAGTATACACTAAAAAAGGAGCAGGGGCAGTGGCCCCTGGTCCCGGTTGGTCGCGGACGGGCGCAGACGAGCTCGCCTTTGGCGCGCCGCCGGCACGCACGCTGCGCCCGTCCGCTGCGCTTCCGGGAGGGAGGTACCATTTTATAGTGCTCAGGGTGGGAGGGCGAGCAAGTAATCTGCTTGCCCTCTGACTCACCCAAGATGGCGCTGGTGTTTCTCTAAGCCACGTAAGGTCGGCTGCTGTGGACCCAGCTTCAGGCGCAAGCATGAGCCGCCAAAGGTAGGGAGTGCACAGGGGATAGTTTCCCAAATTAATGACACGAAATATACAATTTTACAATTTAAAAAAAGATTTGTTTTTAAAATAAGCCACTGTTCCCGGCTCACGCCTCAGGAATCAAACAAACGATCTATCAATGGGGGAGACGCTGAGAGACTGGGTTTTTATAGTGCTCAGGGTGGGAGGGTCGAGCAAGTAATCTGCTTGCCCTCTGACTCACCCAAGATGGCGCTGGTGTTTCTCTAAGCCGCGTAAGGTCGGCTGCTGTGGACCCAGCTTCAGGCGCAAGCATGAGCCGTCAAAGGTAGGGAGTGCAGAGGGGATAGTTTCCCAAATTAATGACACAAAATATACAATTTTACAATTTTAAAAAAGATTTGTTTTTAAAATAAGCCACTGTTCCCGGTTCACGCCTCAGGAACCAAACAAACGATCTATCAATCTTACTCTCTACTACTCCACTACTCTCTAATACTCAATCTCTACTACTCATTCTCTACTACTCTACTACTCTCTACTACTCTCTCTCTGTTGTTATGTTATGTTATGTTATTCACTTTTTTAATGCGCACAGATGCTCCAGCGAAGGAGCGTCCTGGCGCAGGGAAAGGTGGACATAACACAACACTAAAACCAGCAACAAAGAAGCAGGGACACTTAAAAGAGGGAAGAATTAAAACAAAAAGGTTTTCAGGGCCCTAAGAAAGGATATTAGATCATCCAAGAGGCGGATTTCCAAGGGAAGCGCATTCCAAAGAGTTGCAGCTTTCACTCGAAAGGAGCGTCCCCCCATCCAGCTGAGTCTAAAGCGGGGAACAACCACAAGGGATTGGCCGAGAGATCTAAGTGAACGAGTTGGAACGTATGGAGAGATAAGTTTGTTGAGTATCTCAGGGGCCGACTCTTGCAGAATTTTAAAGACCAGGCTAAGAGCCTTAAAGTGAATTTGCTTTTTAATCGGTAGCCAGTGCAAGGACCGCAGAGTATTAGAGGTGGGACAGGTCCGTGGCAATCCGACCACCGCTCTAGCCGCTGCGTTCTGTACCCGTTGTAAACGAAGGATCTCGGCTTGGTTCACTCCTAAAAGGAGTGAGCTGGCGTAGTCCAACCGGGAGATAATCATTGCTTGGATGACCAGCTGTCTTGTAGGAGCGTCAAAAAATTTGAGCAGAGGTCTTAGCCCGCGTAATACCCCAAAACAGCATGCCGCCACTCTCTTGGTATGGGTCACAAAGCTTAATGTGTGGTCGAGCCACACTCCCAAATTCCTGAGTTCCAGGACTGGTGCCGGGGCCGGTCCCAGCTTGGGTGGCCACCATCTGTCCCCCCAAAGGTCCGCATCCCTTCCAACGATCATCACCTCCATTTTTTTCACGTTCAGCTGGAGACAGTTGTTATTCATCCAGCTGGCCACCTCTCTCAGTCCGTTTCGGAACCTGGGGGCATCCTGCTCGGCATCCCCGCTGATCGTAACCGCTAGCTGAGTGTCGTCGGCATAAGAGACCATGGTTAGGCCCCACTGCCTGGCGACCTCAGCCAGCGGCTGCACGTACAGATTAAAAAGCGTGGGACTCAGCGAGGAGCCCTGGGGCACCCCCAGGTCCAAAGGATGGTACTTGGACTGAAAAGGAGGGGTGGCAACGCAGAAGGAGCGATCACTAAGGAAGGAGCGGAACCATTGCAGAGCCGAACCACAAATGCCAATGTCCTGAAGGCGGTGTAGAAGGATGCGATGGGAGACAGTGTCAAAGGCAGCGCTCAGGTCTAATAAAATAAGCGCTGCCGTTTGACCTGCATCCAGCACAGTCCGCAGATACTCAACCATTGCCAGAAGGGCCGTCTCTGTGCTGTGACCAGCACGGAACCCATTCTGCATGGGATCCAGGACATTAGCTCGGGTCATATGCTCCGCGAGGGCCAGATTTACATGGGCCTCCATAACTTTGGCCGGCCAAGGAAGCAGAGAGATAGGGTGGTAGTTTTCCTGTTTTAACGGATTCAAAGATGGTTTTTTTAGGATCGGGGAAACCACCGCTTGCTTCCACTTGGCAGGAACAAGGCCCGAGGTCAGGGAGAGGTTAATCAGTGAACACACTATTGTGCGTCCCTGGAAAGCAACATCCCTGAAAAGGGCAGATCTTAGCGGGTCTGCAGGCGAGCCAGATTTGACTCGCAGAGCCCACTTGGCAAACTCCTCATCAGAAAGAATGGGAAGAGAGTGCAGCGACGGGCAGCTGCTGGAGCCCCTCCAGGGGATCACAGGTGGCGTTGTGCTTGGAAACGCCTGGTAGATGTTCTTAACTTTGTCCAAGAAGAAAGTAGCTAGGGCTTCACAGTGGGAGATGGAACTATCCAACTGCGGGGCAACTCTCTTTGCCATCAGATCTTTTATGGTTTTAAAGATGGTCTTAGTAGGATTGAGGCTGTTCCGGAATTCGGCTGCGTAAAACGCCGCCCGGGTCCTGCATATAGCTCGATGGTAGAGCTTAACAGAGGCCAGGTAAGCGGTTTTTCTAACGGTGTCATACGTCTTACGCCACTCCCTTTCTGCCCGTCTACAGGAGGACTTCAAGGCGCGCAGCGCACTGTCGCACAAAGGGCTGGCCTGCCGGGAACTGGACTTACTGGAGATGATAGGTACCAGGGCGTCAAGCGCCTTAGTAATCTAATTACAGAACAGGTCATAGCCCGAAGTAGCATTCAGCAGAGGACCTAGAGGCTCAGCAGCCATGATGTAATGAAGGTCCTCTAGCCTAAGTTTGTTCCAGTGGCGCCGAGGAATCCGCTTAGAAGGTGGAATAGTGGGGGTAGCAGGAAGGGGTAGCCAGGCGGACACCAGAAAGTGGTCAGACCATACCACAGGATCAACCGCCACAATTTGGGCATCCGAAAGGTTTGTAAAAAACGGATCCAAAGTGTGGCCGGCCACGTGTGTAGGCTGAGAGACCAGCTGGGTCAGCTGCAGGGCCTCTAAGTCGGCCAGAAAACCACTGATGGCCAAAGTCTCTAGCCTGTCAAAATGGAGGCTGAGGTCACCTATGATCGAAAAATTAGCGCTGCCACTAGCCAATATGCTCACTGCCTCCGGAAAGGCACCTCTAAAAGCAACATCGCTGCCTGGGGTGCGGTAAACAACCATCCCTGACAGCGAGAACTGGGGGCTGATGGTAACCTTAAACAGCGCGCTTTCGCATCCAGCAATCTGCAAGACCGTCCAGGTACATGCGAAAGTGGATTTGATAAATAAGGCGATACCTCCACCTCTAGACCGGCGATTAGATGTGAAACATAAATAGCCCGGAGGACAGGCAAGATTGACTATGGCATCATCGGTGTCCTGAAGCCAAGTTTCAGTTAAGGCCAGCAGGTCTGGCATCTCATCCAAGATAAGATCTGCAACGGACAAATGGTGTTTTACCAGAGATCTGGTATTAAGATTTAAGAATCGTAGACCATACCCCAGGCTTCCAGTCGCAGGGGAAACACCAGAAAGAGCTCGTAGAGCAGGGGGGGTGGCAAGATCGCGAATACCTACGGGCCGGTCCAGCGACCACCTGTTACAGGCACACTGACACGGGCCACACAGCGGATGGTGTAATGCAGCAGAGCAGCGCGGGAGAGAATCCCTGATAGCTCGAAGCGAGGCACTGGAATAGGCAATCATCCTCTCATTCCAAAGGATGAGGTGAAAAAAGTCTGAAAAAAAATCCCGCAGCGTCCCGCGCGTCCTTAGCGCGGACGGGCGCAGACGGGCAGACTCTGGCTCGACTCCGGCGCGAGTCAGGCGCTACCGCTGCGCGTCACCTCTACTACTCACTCCCTACTACTCACTATCTACTACTCTCTACTACTCACTCTCTACTACTCTCTACTCTCTACTACTCACTCTCTACTACTCTCTATAATTCTCTCTCTCTGTTACTCACTCTCTACTACTCTCTACTACTCACTCTTTACTACTCTCTACTACTCACTCTCTACTGCTCTCTACTACTCACTCTACTACCTACTCTCTACTACTCACTCTCTACTACTCACTCTCTACTACTCTCTACTACTCACTTTACTATTCACTCTACTACTCCCTACTACTCACTCTCTGCTACTCTCTCTACTGCTCTCTACTACTCTCTACTACTCACTCTCTACTCTCTATTACTCACTCTCTACTCTCTACCTCTCTACCTCTCTCTACTTCTCTCTCTACTAGTCTCTACCTCTCTACCTCTACCTCTCTACCTCTACCTCTCTACCTCTACACCTCTACCTCTCTACCTCTCTCTACACGCACACATATACACATATATACGCATATATATGCATATGCATTTATATATATATTCACTGAAAAAACCATAGGTTTCAGGTCATATTTAGTTATGTATTAGCATTTAAAAAATCATTGAAATTCACTCAAAAAACTATAAGTTTTTGTGGTGTTATAGTTAGCTGGACATTTTACTCATACAAAACCATTGAAATTGCTCCTATATCGTTAGTTGGACTAACTATATTTCGCGCACCCGCAATCCACTGCTGATGATGTCACATATTACATCATTTATGACATGGTCAGTGACATCACTGAGGACATCACTGATGACATCTCAAATGACATCACTGATGACATCACTGATGACATCTCATTTGACATCACTTATCATATCACTGATGATATCATTCATGTGATAATACGATGCACCTCCTCACACTCTAATATAACCTTAATATAACCTAGGTCTACACACACATCCACTCATTCACCCATACAATCACTCATACATACAGTCACTCATCAATACAATACTATCATATGCACTTATACACCTATAGAGACACTCACACACTTTTACTCATCCATGGAGTTTCTCACACACCTAGTCAGTCATGCAAATAATTAATCACACTCCCATTTCCTCATCTATACAGTTATACACACAACACCTTACTTATTCAAACATATACTAACATATACTTACTCTCTTAAACAATCACTGATACAAGTACACATTGATCCATACAGCCACTTGCATAATCACTGGCTCTCATGTATAGGCATTTATATATACCAACTCTCACATGCACTGTGTTTTACATATGTACTTACTTGGACATGTAGCACTGAGATATGCATTCACTCACCAACACACCAATGCACACAGTAAACCGCCCATACAGCTGTTTCCACACCTCCCAGTCACCCACACACAAACACAGTCTCATATACAAATACTTGGGCAACCAATCAATGACCCATATAGCCACTCATATAGCTACTGATCAACACATACAGTATCTTACACAACAGCAGACATACTGATGCACACATTCAGACAGTTTAGTCACTAACCCATGCATTCAGTAAGACACATTTAATCACTCACTCACTCATACAGTCAGTCACGCACCTACTAAATCCTTCATCCAGACACTTATACATCTACTCATTCTTCAATATGTAAAACATATTTAAACTTTACAGAAACACACAGTCACTGGATGATGTCATCAGTGATGTCATCAGTGATGTCATTTGAGATGTCATCAGTGATGTCCTCAGTGATGTCACTGACCATGTCATGAATGATGTAATATGTGACATCATCAGCAGTGGATTGCGGGTGCGCGAAATATAGTTAGTCCAACTAACGATATAGGAGCAATTTCAATGGTTTTGTATGAGTAAAATGTCCAGCTAACTATAACACCACTAAAACTTATAGTTTTCTAAGTGAATTTCAATGGTTTTTTAAATGCTAATACCTAACTATATATGACCTGAAACCTATGGTTTTTTCAGTGAATTTCCAAGGTTTTTTAAATGCTAATACCTAACTATATATGACCTGAAACCTATGGTTTTTTCAGTGAATTTCAAAGGTTTTTTAAATGCTAATTCTATTAGCGGATAACGTTTAAATATATTAATATCCTAGTGGGACCACCTGAGCAGCCCTAAGGGGTCAGGGTGTTTCTACCCTGCCCCCTTTTTGTGTTCTACACGTTTGTTTTTCAGCTTTCTTGTGCCTAATTCCTAACTATATATGGCCTGAAACCTATGTTTTTTTCAGTGAATTTGCAAGGTTTTTTAAATGCTAATTCCTAACTATATAAGGCCTGAAACCTATGGTTTTTTCAGTGAATTTGCAAGGTTTTTTAAATGCTAATTCTATTAGCGGAAAACGTTTTTATATATTCAGACGTTTTTTTAATGCTAATTCCTAACTATATAAGGCCTGAAACCTATGTTTTTTTCAGTGAATTTCAAAAGTTTTTTAAATGCTAATTCCTAACTATATAAGGCCTGAAACCAATGGTTTTTTCAGTGAATTTGCAAGGTTTTTTTAAATGCTAATTCCTAACTATATAAGGCCTGAAACCTATGGTTTTTTCAGTGAATTTCAAAGGTTTTTTAAATGCTAATTCCTAACTATATATGGCCTGAAACCTGTGGTTTTTTCAGTGAATTTCAAAGGTTTTTTAAATGCTAATTCTATTAGCGGATAACGTTTAAATATATTAATATCCTAGTGGGACCACCTGAGCACCCTAAGGGGTCAGGGTGTTTCTACCCTGCCCCCTTTTTGTGTTCTACACGTTTGTTTTTCTGCTTTTTTGTGCCTCAGTCTATTAAGACCCAAGATGGATGCCAACACTTCCTGGTTAGAAGTGTTGACAGCCAATGAGCATGCAGCTTTCTTGGGAAGGCATGCTGATTGGCTGTCACTGTCTGTCAACACTAGCACAAGATAGATGCCAACACCTCCTGGTTAGAAGTGTTGACAGCCAATGACCATGCAGCTTTCTCGGGAAGGCATGCTGATTGGCTGCCACTGTCTGTCAACACTCAAAACCAAGAAGTGTTGGCAGCCATCTTGTGCCTTGTTAGAACCAAGGCACAAGAAAGCAGTGAAACAAAGGTGTGAAACTTGCAAAGGGGCCAGAGTAGAATCACCCCGACCCCCTAGGCCTGCTCGGGGGGTCCCACAAAGACCCCAAAGGCAAAAAAAAAAATATATATATATTTTTTTTTAAATGTCGGGGTACGGGTACCGTGCGCGTACCCCGCGATTTAAAAAATAAATAAAATTTTGCCTTGGGGGTCCTTGTGGGACCCCCTGAGTAGGTCTAGGGGGTCGGGGTGCTTCTACCCTGCCCCTTTTTTGAGTTCTACACGTTTGTTTTTCTGCTTTCCTGTGCCTCAGTCTACCGAGGCACAAGATGGCTGCCAACAGTTTCTGTTTTGGAGTGTTGACAGACATTGGCAGCCAATCAGAATGCATCTCAAGCTCAAAAGGTAAGCTTACAGTAAGCTTACAGTAAGCTTACACGTAAGCTGCTATAGATATATAATTTTTTTTGAGCCTAAATTACTCAAAATCCACTGGAGCACATATCTTGAGACATAGCAAAGGCACATCGGGCTACCAGTCCCTACAATTTTGCCAAGTTTGGTGAAAATCCATTCAGCCGTCGAGCTAAAAGTGCAACCGACCGCCCTATGGAAATTAACATGGGGAAAACACGTTTTGCGACCCCCCTTTTATCTCGGCCCCCGCTTGACGGATCCCCCAAACTTTCAGGGAGGGACCGGAGCGCCGCGAGGCACAGTTGCTGAAAAATTCAGGCAGATTCCTCAACCTGCGCCAAAGTTATTCCCAATAGAATGTTGCGATTTCCCTATGGAAATCAAGCCTAACTATTTATACCTACTGGCTATCGCCAGTAGGTAATATGTGTATATATATATATATATATATATATATATATATATATATATATATATATATATATATATATATATATATACATACATATATATAAACATATATAATCTGCATATCTATATAAATACAAATATAAATGCATGCATACATATACATATATGCATACATATGCATGTTATTTACATTAAAGTTTTAAAAACTCTAAAAACAAAAAAAAGCTAAAAAGCCATCTCATTACAAACAGAATGGCTTTAACTTAAACTAGGGCGAGATCTTTTGCATGTTCAATGTTTGTTTACTTTGGTTCCATCAAGAAGGCATTCAGCTCTTAAACATCTGGGAGCCCACGGACCTTAACCAGTATTTGAAACAATGGGTCACGCTAGCCTGCATGGTCGCAAAACGCAACATAGCGCAGCTGTGGGGGGCCGCTCAACCGCCTCGACGTGCTAAATGGTCCCAGGATCTCGACTGGTGTATGTTCAGGGAGCGGGCAGTTTATGTGGCGAGGGGTTGCCCCGAGAAATGGACAAAGATATGGGGACCGTGGAATGTATATCGGGGAGATATTTGTGTTCCTCCGGCCAGGCGGACTGACTCTGGCGCCCTGGACTCCCCTTGATCCCTAGCTTTCAATATACTGCTTCTATCCTGTTGCCAGACGTCCCATGCTCCTAGCACTCTGTATTAATGTCGATTTAGTCCCAATGCAATTGTTATGTTTGTTTCATGTTTATTATCAATAAAAAGAAATATAAAAAAAAAGGCATTAAGATGTGTCACACATTTGCCATAAATTCTGAATGTTAGCACTCTAGTTGCTCATTAGATCACTGTAGTAAAGCTACTGCTCACCAGGGAAGTCTGCTGCTGGTATTCAAAGTGCATGTTTCAGTCTGCATGTCAGAATTTATTTAATGAAATAGAAGAGGATTTGAGAAGTCACTCAAAATGTGCCCTAATTTTTCTTTATGAAGCACTAATCATACTTTCTATGGCAAAATGAACCCCCTCATTTTGTTCCTTTTTAAATTAAATGTTTTCAGACTTACCACTTCATTCCAATCAAGATGGCTTCTGATGTGCCATACTTTTGTTATAAGTAAGACTGTTAGCGCTCTAGTTGTTCTTTAGAACACTCTGGGCCATTCTTTCATTGGGCTATACCTGGGCTACATCAGGGTGATATTTGGGCTACATTTGGGCTCTTTTGTCTCTGGTGGCCATCTTGGGAGACTGCATGTCAAAAAACTTTAATGAAATAGAAGGGGATTTGAGAAGTCACTCAAAATGTGACCTAATTTTTCTTTCTGCAGCACTAATCATACTTTCTATGGCAAAATATACCCCCTCATTTTGTTCCTTTTTAAATTAAATGTTTTAAGAGTTACCACTTTATTCCAATCAAGATGGCTTCAGGTGTGCCATACCTTTGTAATAAGTAGGACTGTTAGCGCTCTAGTTGCTCTTTAGAACACTCTAGGAGGCTGCAGTAGAACACAAAGGAATCAACTGACAGTCTCTGTCCTTGTTGGATGTACATGTTTTACTGAGAATGTCAGACTTCATTCTCACATGACTGAGAAAGATAATGTGAATTTACAGAAAATATGCTTTCAGTTTAGCTTATAGATCCCCTTCCAAACCACTGTGGGAAAAGCATGAGATAATAGTTTTCTTTTTCACATGGTAAAATCACCTTAGAACACACCACAATTCCTAAAATGAGTATGATACCATCAACAAATGATTTATAATGTAACTAAAGTCCTAAAACCCTCTATTAACTACAATGCTTTTTAATGAGGTGCTATCATGTATATTGGTCCCAAGATGGCTGCCAACACTTCTTGGATGAAGTGCTGACAGTCAATCAGATCTCACGCGTACCCCACGATTTAAAAAAAGAAAAAATAATTGGGGGAGCCTGGGGGGTCCTTGTGGGACCCCCTGAGCAGGCCTAGGGGTACAGAGTGCATCTACCCTGCCCCCTTTTTGAGTTCTATACGTTTGTTTTTCTTCTTTCCTGTGCCTCAGTCTACCGAGGTACAAGATGGCTGCTAACAGTTTCGGTTTTGGAGTGTTGACAGACATTAGCAGCCAATCAGAATGCAGCTCGTACTCGGGAAGGTACAGAGCACAGTAAGCTTACAGTAAGCTTACAGTAAAGATATATGTGTTTTTGAAGTTAATGTTCATAAAATCCACTGGAGCAATTTTCACCAAATATAGAAAAGGCACTTCTGCGTACCAGTCCCTACAATTTTGCAAAGTTTGGTGTAATTCCATTCAGCGGTTCGGGCTGTAGCCGTGTCTGAACGTCCTATGGAAATTAACATGGGGAAAACACGTTTTGGGACTCCCCTTTTTTCTCGGCCCCGCTTGACGAATACCCCCAAAACTTTCAGGGTAAGAGCAGAACTGAGCTGGCCAAAATTTTGGAAAATTTCACGCAATTTCCTCAATCGACGCCAAAGTTATTCCCAGTAGAATGTTGTGGATTTCCTATGGAAACTAGGTCCTAACTATATATACCTACTGGCTATCGCCAGTAGGTAATACATATATATATATATATTCATATTTTACACAAAACACTGATTGAACTAACAAATGATGTCCCCAGAGTTAACTGCAATATACTCCCCACCCTATTATGTGCCGATGATACAGTATTAATGGGCTGCACTCTTAATGCCCTACGTCTTTTTGTGCGGGGTTTTGTCGATTTCATGGCCACTTCAGATCTATGCACTAATCAAAGAAAATCTTTTACAGTGGCTTGTGGACCGAGAAAGCTTCTTTTAAACTCCATTTCCGTGGGCAATCAAAGTTTACAATGCACTACCACTTTTCCCTATCTGGGGTTTGTCTTTGCTGCTAATGGTTACTGGTCTGACCACATGGCATGCTGTAGGAATAAGTTCTCTGAAGCTATTAACGCGGTTCTTAGATTACCACACCTTAGGATGACGGGGCCTGCAGAGGTTTGGGACTTCTCAAGGAGCTGTCACATTCAGCATGAAGAAAATAGGTTCTGCTGGAAACTCGTGGGTGCTCCCATCTCCACGTTCCAATATGCTTGCCATAGTGAACTGAATTTACATTATATCAAAGACTATATGCAGGCCCAACCTGCCCTATTCTGGATAGCCATTTGGAAAAATCCAGCGGCGACCCTTACACAAGAGATTATAGGAGATTGCCTCAATTGTGAAAAGGGAATCGACATCCTGTGGCTAGCAGAGTTCTGTTCAAGTCTAAGCAGGGCTAACTATGAACATATTTTTGATTGCCCAAATGAGATAAATACCGTTAGCAAAAAAGAAGTTTGAACAGCACTCTACACGGTTCATAGCAATGCAAGATTAGATAAGGAGTATAAGAAATCCACAGTAGCTGCTTTTATGTCAATCAAGAATACTTATCACCAGCTGGCCAGCTATCTCACAAAACCTATAGGACGTTGGGAGAGGGGACTCCTTTCCGCGTAAGAGCAGGCACAGTGAAATTCTTACTCTCTTTTCCCTTTGGTTTTCATGCTAATCTTGATCTTCTGCGTGCCAGTGTGATGGACAGAGCTGGCAAACTAGATTACATTTTTTATTTTTCTGTAATTTTCATAAAGTATGCTTAATGGCTTTTATTACCTTTTAAAAAAAAAAATTCACCCATCCACCTTGAAGCTACATACAGGTCTATCCTCCATTTGGAAGATGAGAATCTGGTTTTCTGTGTAGGTGCATTTTTGAAAATCGCTGTGCGTGCTCGCAATACGATGTGCACTTCATGAACAATGTTTTACCTCATTTGATGTTATATTGATATTATGATGCAATTGTGTATTTTATATGCTGAATGTGATTTGTTTCTTTATGGAAATGTTTTTCATTTTTGAATCTTTTTATTAAACAGACATCGGTTCAGATAAACAATACATAGGATTTAGCCAGTTTATGTACAGTAATGACGTACGGGAGGAGAAGGGTTATACCATTACATAGGAGGAGAATGTTACGGGGTAAGAAGGTCATCTTGTTCAATACGATGAGGTGGGGTACAAATCTCAACACAATAAGTATTCCAAGGGCTCCAAATACGGCACCACTTTTTGGGGGATCCCCTGGCAGAATACAGCATCTTCTCCCTAAACATGCACCAATCAAGGTCCTTCTCCCAGGCCTCTAGTGTGGGTGGTTTAGCAGCGTCCCATAATTGTGCAATATTGCTTGTAGCAAGCATGAACCCTAGTGTAGCCCATTGTGTCTGGTGAGTGTTCAGGTCTGTGGGTTCCCACATGTTTAGGAGGCACCTTTGCACCTCTAGTTGGAGACAGACATGTAGCACTTTATTTATTTTATTGTGCACCTTTTGCCAGAAGAAACTGAAGTATTTATCTACCCATATAATGTGCATGAACGTTCCCATACGGCCACATCACCTTTTGCACTCCCCACTATCGGCCCTCCCTATGGATATGTTTTAATCCGAATGAATTGATTTGAATTGAATTGTTACTACTAGATTTGATGAGGGTCTAACAAATGAAAAACAATCCTTTTCTTAGCCAGCAGTGTGGGAACTAGCATTTGAGAAATTAAAAGCCTGGCGTGGGAGACTTTGGTTAGTGTGTTACTAGAAATAGTATATATATGTATATCTCGAACCCAGGTCAGGTTGTGGGTTTTTTTCCAGAGTTTTATATAGCACGAACTTGACCTGAAGGTATCAGGATCAGAGTGCCTTACCAGAGTGCATTACATTAGGACACATTAATTTTTGATACCTGATTTCCTTCTCCTTTCTGCGTGTTATGTTCTAGTACTTGTTCAAGCGCCAGGACGCCCCTTTGCTGGGGCAGCTGTGCGCAGTATAAATAATGTTAACATAACATTTACCCAGGATGTTGAGTGTCGTTGCCGAGACTCAAACCCGGTTCCCCAGATTTGAGGTCGACCGCCCTAGCAATTAGGCCACATCCTCTTCCCGTGTGTTGATAGGTAATCAATAGAAATGTCATATCTCGTAAGTTAACAGTTTGATCAGTTATATTTATTGTATTAGATGTATACCTCTGTTCTTTTATTCTATTCCATTTTTCCTTATTATATTATATATACTACTAGCTTACCCGTCGCGCGTTGCTGCGATCTCCGAAGAAAGGAAATTCAAGGAAACTTGTTATGATAACATTCAATTTACATTGTGTAATTTTTATTGAAAATTATTCATTTTGATCTGGAAAACATTTCAAAGTGTTGTTTTAATTCTATTTATTTATTCGAGTGCTTGTGGAAACACGATTTTTTGTTTTTCCGTCTTGTGCGTACATCAGTATTCGAAAGATTATGATTGCCCTGGGGGGATGATATTTAAAAAAACGTTATGCCAGAAACCTTCGCGGATGTGTACTCAACAACTTCCCAAAGTTTCCTGGCGATCGGATGAATGCTGTTTCAATTCTATTTATTTATTCGAGTGCTTGTGGATACACGATTTTTTGTTTTTCCGTCTTGTGCGTACATCAGTATTCGAAAGATTATGAGGGCCCTGGGGGGCTGATATTTAAAAACAAACATGATGCCAGAAACCTCCGCGGGAGTGTACTTAACAACTTACAAATGTTTCCTGGCGATCGGATGAATGCTGTTTTAATTCTATTTATTTATTCGAGTGCTTGTGGATACACAATTTTTTTATTCCGTCTTGTGCGTACATCAGTATTCAAAAGATTATGAGGGCCCGGGGGGGGGGCGATATTTCAAAAATGTTTATGCCAGAAACCTTTCCGGGAGTGTCCTAACAACTTACCAAAGTTTCATGGCGATCGGATGGATGGTGTTTTAATTCTATTTATTTATTTGGGGGTTTGTGGATAAACCAATTTTTTGTTTTTCCATTTTGCGCGTATATCAGTATTTGAAAGATTATGAGGGCCCTGGGGGGCCGATATTTTAAAAAAAATATGCCAGAAACCTTCGCAGGAGTGTATTCAACAACTTCCCAACGTTTCATGGCGATCAGATGAATGGTGTATTTATGCATAAAGCACAAACAGACAGACAGACAGACAGACATACATTCATTTTTATATATATAGATAAGCATGGATGAACATGACTGATATCCTATAGTGCACTTTAGTATCCTGAACCTGCAGGGAAATCTCTTGCTTTCATTGCCCTGTTATCCCATGATGTACATTGCAGTTTGCTAGCTTGATGCAAATCACTGTGATTATTCTGCTGGGCAGGAATATTTTGGCCTGTGTACATTGATTACTTTATGGGTATTGCACTGTGTTCAAGGGGACCAACTGTTTTCTATGGCACTGGTCTATGTTTATGACTGTGTGTGTGTGCCAACAAGTTGTGTTTATCTTTATGCACTAAATAAAAGTGAGATAAAGTGATGTGTTTTGAAATAGTACTGTTCTTGATAACTATGTACATCTTTATCAAGGTCAGTTAAGCTAGCAGAATCTGTTAAGGGTTTAGGCAATATTTTGTCATGAGACAATTGGCTAAATCACTCATAATTCTGTCCAATATTTCTGGAGATAATAGTTAATGAGAGGAGTAGGGTTTTATTATTGTGAATTGACTACTGAGTTTGTAGCAAACATTTTCTAGGTTATCTTCTCTTGCAACTATCCCTAGTGTGCCTGATTTACTAAAACAAGAATTGCATTAAGACAATATTAAAACTGTCTATAGCTAAGAAGGACTGTCTTAAATCGGTCTTAGGCAGAAACATCAGTCTTAAAATCAGTATTATGCATGGCAGAAATTTTTTATAAATGCAGACAAACGTGAGATGTGGGAGAGAAAGAAAACAGATGGGTTGGTAGCTGGAATGGTATAACCAAGGCACTACAGTATGTCATTTGAAACAGGGCTGTCTGATTCCCTTCAGAAGCACTGTAGATGTTCAACCCTGTCTCCGCCTGCTCCTCTGCTATCGGCTGATTTTTGACCTCTCACCAGATACATTGTCCTTTGCAGTTCTGCTGCTCCCTCTATCATTGTGTTATACAAGTGTCATCTTGATCACTTGACCCTACCTGCACAGCTATTGCAAACCCAAAGGTTTGCTCTCTTTTTACAATCTGTTTATGACATACAATCTTGGAATACTTCAATAATTTTTTAACAACTCAATTTTTTCTCTTTAAGATCTGTATTCTGATCTTTATTTTCAATTTCCTTTTGCATGTTCAAACAAAAAAGCGTACAATTACATTAATAACATAAAGAAAACTAGACGTTGTTACAACAATTTATGATTAACAATATTTTGTTGAGAATCCCAATGCATTTCAAGACCAACAGATCTCTTCTTCAGGGGAACTGAAAAAATGAATAAAACAACATAGTATGAAAATTACTAGAGCAAACAAAGTGGTACAGTAAATTCTCCTAATGTAATAAATTGCTTAGGTCACTGAATAACATATTGCATCATTATACAACAATATTTGCATTGGAATGACACACCGTGTGAAAATATTCAGTGAGATGTTAAAAAATGAAGAAACCCATTTACCAGAAAGGTGAAACACCACTACTATCCAATGCATCGTAGCTGGAAAACAAGCTTACCAAAAAGAAATTTCTAAATGTTGGTTCTTGTGACGCAGACCTGGTGCCCACTCTCCTAGGATAAAACAAAAGCTGTAAAACAATAAGGAGTGACATCTGAAACTGAAAGTACTCCTGGTAAAATAAATTCACCATAGAACCACAATGTGAAATCACACGTCAAGAAACCGGCCGCTTAACACAACACATACTAGATCTGTCATAAATGTATCATAATTCAAACTTAGACAACAATGCCATTCCAATTTCTATCTGCAAGCAACAGTATGCTAATAATCATATGAATCTGTGCGTACCTCTAATGTAGAGACCTGGTTGTTTAGTGATACTGCTATGCCAGAATGGTTTTAATCTACAACAAGAGACCAACATAGAAATACTGGTCAAAACACATGAGCGCCAAAATCACAGGTTTCTACGCAATAATACACAATAATATGGTACCTGTTTAAATGCCAATAAATGACTGCAGTCACTATTGCTGTATTCCTCCACACTCGTATTCGTCCTGTCGAAATAAATGCAGTGGTTAAATCCCACTGTTGATAAAATTCCATGACCACGAACAATCCTTTGGCCAAGTGTTTACCTTGCAAAAGGTCCGTCTGCTCCACTATAATGCCATAGCACGCCGTAGAACGCCAAGTAACTGACTCCTGATCAGAATGAAGTATATATCCGTATGGTGCAACTGACTTGAAAGACGTACTCTGTTAACGCTGAGAAATATGGCGGTCATCTTAACGTTGTTTGTAAATACATGAAATTCAACTGCTCGCTTAAACCAAGTACAAAATAATAAAAACATTGGCAAAAGAAAATAGCTTGTAAAAGTATTGAAATCCCGCTACATGTTGAATCAAAAAACCGCGAAAAAACGCGTAAAGATGTCATAATCACGGTGACGAAATGCCACAATGTACTGGCAATAAAGAAAAACGAACATATGGCAACACTTAGGTCACAAAAATTATAAATGAAAACTGCCTGAAAGACCGAACGATAGATGAAGATGGTTGTGAAAACCTATTTCGAAACAACGATAGACCTAGAACATCCGAAACAAATGCTGGTCTGGTGTCGGCCATCTTAGCACTGTTAATGATGATAATCGAATGTCCTGAATCCTGGTAATCCTGAAGAGCACAAAGTGAGAAGACATTCGGTAACAGGTTCAACCAGCAGCTAGACAGTGCTGGACCTATATATTGATGTTAAGGAGTGACGACCTCTTAAAATCCAACATGCCAGGCAATGCTGGTACTATTATCTATGCTGAAAACAATAGCTGTACAACCTATCTCTAGCCTATGACCTGCTCTGCCAGTGATTCCAACGTGATAATATGGGCAAGAGAAAAAACTGAATTCACCCAGTGTAAGAACGTGAATAGTGACTTTAGAAAAAATTATTAAAATGAGTATTGAAGTGATGAATTAACCATTAGAGCAAAAAATGACAAAACAATTAACATAACATGTCTATACATCTACAAACATCATGAATATGATCACACATAATTTCCTGCTACTCTATCCTTGTGATGAATAGCCCCTTATGAGTTTAACCATCTTTCCTTCTAAGTTATAAAGGCTAGTATGTCTCTGCTAGTTGAGTTAATGTGTGATGGAAAAAAGTTTCTAGGTCTGATGACTGAGAGCCTTAGTAAAAGCTGCTATTAGAATAATGAGAAGGCTTAAGCTAAGAACTCATGTAGGATGTCTAAAAATAAACTGACTTAGATGTTACATGATTATTGTTGTGCTAAATTCTATTGTCAATTACATCCTGCCAGTGGTTATGTAAACTGATCTTTCGAAATGAATGGATTTGTGATGCCCCAAAAAGATATTTAAAAGAATCAAATCATGTCTAATTTATCTTTCAATCCTTTTGGTGTCATTGTGTCCATAAATTTGATTCACCAAATTTCTCAATGTGACAACCATTTACTATTCTCCCTATCCGACCTCTGGTTAATGATTTCTAAAACTTGGAACCTGACTTGTGGTATGGTATGATTCATTTCAATCCAATGCGTAGCTAGACTCTATGTGGTTGATTTATTGCGAATCCGACTTTTGTGTTCGGAAATCCGTATTTTGATTTTCCTGTCGGTTTGCCAATGTATAGCTTTCCACACGGACATTTAATACTGTAAACTACATGTGTAGAATTGCAATCTGCCTGATTGCGGATTTTAATGGCTTTGCCTGTTTGTGGATGTAATACAGACGTACCAACTATTAAATTGTTGCAATGAACGCAGTTCATGCACTTTTTCATACCCGGATGTGTTGTGGGAATTCGTTCTTTTTTAGTCTTTGGTCTAGTTACCAATTTCTTGAGATTGCTACTGCGATTGTAGGCAAATAACAGTCGATCTTTGAATATTCCCTTGAAGTCTTCATCTGATTGAAGTAGTTCCCATCGTTTATTGATTATAGTTTTTATTTGCGTTGATTGTTTCGAAAATGTGGTTACAAATACCATTCTTTCTTGTTTAAGTTTTTGTTGTGGTTGTAACAATTGTGTTCTGGGTATTCCACACATTCTTTTTTCCGCCTGAGCTATAATTTCTGGGGGATATCCTCACTCAATGAATCTGTGTTTCTGTAAGAGTGTTTCTTGATCCAGTGTCTGTTGTGAATGTGGTAGATTTTGAAGAAGAGCTCTAAGATGGAAGATGGTAAACAGCAGCGTGTTATTGCGGTCTGTGGGTTTGTGAAATACTCTAGTCGGAATCTGCGTGTAATCAATGAGAATTGTAATTTGGATCCTGCTGTTTTTAGTATTTAAATCTCTGATTTGGTCTCTGAGAATTGTTTCTGGTCCATCCCATAGAAGAAAGATATCATCAATAAATCTTTTGAGAAAAATCGTGTGTTTTTCACAAATAGCATCTGTTAAGATGAAATCATTTTCAAATTTTGCCATGTAGGTATTTGCAAAAACGGGAGCTCCCGAAAAACCCATAGATGTTCCACTGGTTTGTAAAAAGTATTCTTCTTTCCACGAAAAATATGAATGGCGTAAACAAAATTGTAGCAATTCTAGTAAGAATACTTTGTGTGCTCCAACCTCTGAGGTTTGTAATAAAGCCCATTCACATGCTTCCAGGCCTTCTTCTACTGGTATTGATGTATATAACGAAGTTACATCAATTGTACACAGAATGGCATTGTGTAGATCTGTGGTGACATCTTGCAGGAGTTGTAAAAAGTGAGTAGTATCCTTCAAGTATGTGGTCCAGCTTTGTACAAATGGTTGTAAGAATTCATCAATGTACTGTCCTAGAGGCTCAAAGACTGATCCGCACCCGCTGACGATTGGTCTAAATGGTGGATTTTGGAGATTCTTGTGAATCTTGGGTAGCATGTAGATTCGAGGGCATCTTCGTGTTGTCGTAAGTAAAAAAAAAATGTGTTGGCATTAATCCATCCCATGTCTATGGCTTTCGCCAAAATAGATTCCAAAGTGTGTTTGATGTTGTTTAAAGGATCCTGAGACAACTTCAGATATGTAGACTCATCATTGATGTGCTCTGTCACTTTAGCTTCATAAAATGTAGTATCCATGGCTACTAGGGTGCCGCCCTTATCTGCAGATTGTATGGTAATCGATGAGTCATTGGCCAGTTCCTTAATGATGTTTTCCTCTTGTTTGTTGATGTTTTTTCTCTTTTTTTATGCCAATTTATGTTGTGAAGATCCTGTTTCACCAGTATTTCAAATGTGTCTAAGAGTTTGTGTGATGTTGGTGGCATAAATGTACTGGGCAGTTTAAATTCTTTGTATTCATTTGTCTCTTTTTGTGGAAACTCTGGCAAGGTAGGTACTATATTATTGAAAAAATGTCTCAGGCGTAAAGTGCGCATGAATCTGAAAAGACTTATTTAGGTGTTGAAGCAGTTACTCGAGTATGTTGGCACAAAGCTGGTCCCTTTTTGTAACGTTTGTAGTTGTTGTTTACTCAGAGTTTTAGATGAGATGTTTATTACTAAGGTTTCCCCTTGCTTCACAGGTTGGAGCTGACCGGTTCTTTTACCACGCCTGGTTTTCTTGTATCTGTCGGTTCCGTTGGTTTGCCAGTTGCTGGACCCTTGGCTACAAACCCTGGCTGTTGATGTGAGATCTCTTGACTGCCAGAAGCTTGTGTTGCACTGCCTTCAGTGGGCAATGGTGTAGTTGTCAGTGTAGGTGGTTGTCGAGACATGGTCAAATCTTGGTCCAAGACTACACTTTCTTGTGAGGATGTAACCGCTCTTGGGGGAGGTCTACGTTGAGCGTACACCTCTGCCCAGGTGTATACCTCATTTAACCTGTAATCAATGGTATCTCGTTTGTATTTTCTCCGTTTCCGATCCTGGGTTTCTTCTTCTGAGAAGGGTGGTAAACTGCAAGTGTTTTGCGATGGCAATTGCGGTCCCAAAATGTTTGTACATAGCTGTTGGGGTCGCTATTAGGAAAGGAACACCCCTTCTTCACAGCGAGTTGCTAAACACTATTTTGCCAGTCCCAAATTATTTGTGACTCACAAAATAGGGTTAGTACATTGCCTAAAGGATTTTTGCATGCGCAAATGGGTCTAAAACCCATTTGAGCATGCAAAAAAAACATTGTACATCTGCCCCTTTATCTTAGAGTAAACCCTCATCTTGTAATCATACCTAAATTAGTGCATGTCTTAAGTATTCAACTTTCCACATGTGCATCAGTCAAAAAACTGCAAGTGTATACCTATAGAGCACCATTAAGCCTTGCACACAAAGTCCTTATCATCAGCCTTTTTGTGCAGTCAGTGTTTTTTCATAATGCAATGTTATTGGTTTTGGTGTTGAGAAGGGTTTGTGGCTGATGTATTCATATAGTAGTAAATGGGTTAGGAAATCGGAAAGTCCGAAATGCTTTTGTAAACCATACTAGGATGTATTTATTTTGTGCCAAATGTTACAGGTAACAAATGAATGGCCGACACATGTTTTGCCCATGCAACCGGCAAGCCTAGGGCTTTTTCAAGGCTAGTATTCATAGGTTGTGGTACAAAATCAAACCATGTAGTCACATGGAACAACCATATAGATTCATAATCAGGTGATTTTGTGGAGTAAGGTGAGATTAACAAGAGCAAAAGGACAAACAGCAGGGATGACAGTGTAAAGGGGGAAAGAAGCAAGAAGGAGAAGTAGAAGAAAAAGGGCAGTAACAAGAGACGATATGAGGGGATGGTCAGAAAAAGAATGGAAGGAAAATTGCACGGAAAATAAATACAAATGTGGAGGAGACTTTTTTTTTTAAATCGAAGGAGAAACAAACAACCATTAAGGATGAATTAATCCAATCAGAGTATGCACAGTACATTAGCATACTATCTTTCTTAAGGGTTAAGTTAAATTACATCCAAAAGTTCAATAGGAAAACAAAGTGATTATGCATAGAACTACACAGGAGTAATCCACTTTCAAGATGAGCAAGCACTGTGTTGAGACAGAGAAATGGGTCATATTTCTATAAGTCTAGAAGTAACTTGCACAATTCAACACTTGCTAAGAGCTTCTATAGGTTCAGAGATTTAGCATAAAGAATACTAAAGGGTACATTATGGGGTTCTTGGGTGTAGCCACTTGGAAAGGACGTGCCCACCACAGAATTAGATCCTCTCTCATTGAGTGTGAACCACGGTATCATCCACCCATTGCCCCTCCTAAAAATAATGCAATGTTATAAATGAATAACGAAGAGGGGCACACCAAGGAAATATTTATGCTTGGAGTGAGATGGTTATTCTATGGAAGGAATGAGGAGGTGTTTTAACTGACTAGGTATACTTCAACCAAAGAAAAATAAGCAACACAGTTCCATCCCTACCCACCCAAAAAGACTCAAATGAATGTGTCATGAAAATGTCTTACATTATAAAAAAATCCTTGTTTTTATTATGTGACAAGGGTTTATTTAAACAATAGCGTTGTCTTACTGGCTGGGCCAATGTTCCTATACCATCTAGTTGTGGGAAATGCAGAGTTAAGGAGAAAAGGGATCACCTTTTAAACTTTGATCACGTGGAATGACATGAAAAGGTAACTACTTGAAGCTGATTAGGAAGCTATAGGTTTAACTGTGCAATGTATTTGTGAACTGCTGATGTACAGTCAGGCATTTCTTTCAGGACGCAGGTTTATGAGTACTTGAAATGTCACATGGCTATATTAGCATTAGACTGCCCCTTGCATCGGCAATATTACCACATACACAACAACCAAGCTATCTTAATCTCAGTGACAAGTATCATAGGTCACACGAAGGGAAACTGTGGGGCATATTAGCAAGTACCTCGTTAAAATTATCGCAGTTTTAGCGGCAGAAAACTGCAGCTAAAACGGTGATAATGGGATTGCTAATATGCATTGTAGAATTCCAATAGAAGCCCAGGTTAGATGTCCGGCACATCTAACCTGGACTTCTATTAGAATTCTATAACGCATAATAGTAAGCCCATTTTTAACGAAGTTCTTGCCAATATGCCCTTCTGTTCCTTAACGTGAGTACCTCATTAGGATTATTTGGTGACATTTGAATGTAATCCCTACTAGTTCATTTGAAAGCATTAGAGTAAAGAATGTGAACAGTTTTTATTACATGAACATAGCATTCATGAGTTCACAATTATTTCCCTGCTTGTGGTTCGGAGAGTTTTCTGCATTCCCTAAGCTTACAGATTCACATAGTTTGCTCTAACTAGAAAAAGTTACCACTGCTAACTTGCATGAATAATGGACCCGATACACAAACGTACATTTGCAAGTGTAGATTTATTCAGGTGTAACTCTTCTACTACACCTAGTTGTGAAGCTCAACTTGTTTGCTATTTACCATTTGCTGTTGTAAATTTACTCTAAGTGCACACTTATATGTCTCCCCCAACTATGGAACCTGTTACAACATGATTTAGTAAGTGTAAAGTGACTACTTGTAACACCTCACATATATATGGAGATCCCCACAACTTTAACAGAGATTTCCCTATTGGAAAGCATAGGTAAAAAATATTACTGTGTATTATGTTTCAAACCAATATTACAAATATTTGAATATATATTAAAATAGTGAAACAAGTTGCATATTTTCATAAACCTTAAAATAATTTTTAAAATGACTGCACATTAACTCATTTAATTAAATGTGCATGGAATAATTTACTAATGAAAAAGTATTAATTTAAGTAATAAATATTATTTCTCGGAGACTAGTTTTAAAAAATTGCCACCTATAGTATCATTTTTTGATTTAATAAGTAATGATGTCTTTTAAAGGTTATGTGTTAACCTTTATAAAATGTAATGTGTACAATTAATGTAAATTATTTTTAATTTTTAAGAGATGCTTAACAGGTAATTTTTTTTACATTTTATGAAGTACATTTAAGAATTAAAAAAAATGTATTTAAAAATTATATATACATTCATTATTTCCTATTTTTTATGTTTTTTAATAAC